>NC_139392.1:75997142-76620357 GCF_054392235.1 Sus scrofa | reverse complement strand
AGGTAATGTTTAAATGGCATTATTTTCACCTTGGAAATCTTGGCTTCTAGGAAGTGGCACATTTATCTCTAGGTGCCTTCTCAGTTCTTCCTTAGGAAAATATATTTTATTTCTGTCCCTTTGTATTTGAGATAAGTGAATTCATGATTCAGTTCTAGAAAAAGCCTGCAGGCGTTAAGAAATGGGGTCCTGCATTCAGCATGCTGAACTTCACAGAGGAGGTGGAAAGAGAAGAGAAAGGCAAGGAGGGAAGAGATTATTTCTCTTATTAGTACTGTTCATTTAGCATAAAAGTATTAGTGTTACAGAACAACTAAATATCCTGACTCTCATTTCTCTGCTACAGTATTACTGTGTTCTGTTTGGGTTTACAGTTGAGTTCCTGTATTTCACTATTCTAAGCAACAGCAGAAGGATTAGCTTCCTGACAATGAGAGCTGACGTTTATTGTGTGATTTTCCATCCTCTATACCGTAGCATTATATATCCTCAGTGCTTTATGTGTGTTATCTAATTGCTGATACATCTTTGCATACCCTAGTGTGCAGCATAGTGCCTGACATATAGTAAGAATCCAATAAATATTTCTCCAGTTACCTGTAAACAAAGAACTAAGTATGCCAACAGTGCACAGCGTTGACATGACAAAAGCTTTCTGCCCTATAATGTGATATAAAAGGTTCTAACAGAACCATATTACCAAATATGTGTCCATCATGGATGTTCTAATAAAATTGGAATTGTTCCTTAACTTTCTGGAGACATATGATCAAATTGTGTTAAAGCAGTTTTTTCCTGAAAAGCTTAATATGCTGGCTAGTGAATACCTTATCTCTTAGTATTTACTTACGTGATCAGTCTTAGGCTTTCTGGTGTAATGGTTAAGAGCATGGACAGTTGAACTACTGTAATGGACATATTAGCTGTGTGACCTCAGGTTAGCCATTTAAATTCTCTGGACCTCCATTGCCTCATCTGTAAAACAGATAATAAAAGTATCTTTGGATTATTGTATGCATGCAGAATGCTTAGAGTAGTGCCTGACACATGTTATGAGATGTGTGTTAACAAAGTAGCATGTCCTAAAGCAGTGGTTCCTCAACTTTGCAAACATCAGAATCACCTGAGTCTTGTTAAATCCCACATTGCTGGGCCCCACCCCTGAGTGGCTGATTCCATAGTCCCGGGGTTGGGTCAGAGAGGTTGCACTGCAGGTAAATTCCAAAGGGAAACTGATGTTCCTGGTTCCTGGTCCCTGACCACACTTTGAAAACTTCTGGCCTATGGTAGTGCTTTTAAACTCTGCGATGAGAAAATGGTGTTTTTTATTTGTTTGTTTTGTTTTGTTTAATTCCAATCTGATACAATAAATATGAATTAGGAAATAAAATGCAAAAGCATATTCTTGTAGTTTTCCAGTTGATTTTGTTTTCAGATAAATGTGAATTTTTTGTTCATACCTTAAAAAAAGGTAGAAAATTCATATAGCAAATAAAGTGAATGTGTACATTTATATTTCATATCAGGCTAGTCCCATAGGGTATTTTTTACCATCTTTTAAATAAAGACTAAAACCTGGGATTTAGATATAGATATCTTTGGGTGCAATTATTCCGCCTACCACAACAATAAACAAAAATTCAAGTTCCAACCCCAGTCTAACCAGAGCTGCCACAACTCTTTGAGACATTTTAATATCCAAAGCCTGATTTTATTTATTTATATTTATTTTTAAATTTATATATTTTTTTCCAAAGTCTGGTTTTAACTGTAATCAGCCTTCAAGATGAAAAACTTCCATTTTATAGTTCCTTCACTATGAATATGCCCTTCAGATAAGTTTACTCTCCTGAGTAGGGATAATTCTTCCATAATTCCTTGCCACCGTCCTTTAAAAATAACAGAGTTCTTATTAAAAGGCTGTTTTCCTCCTTGATTGTAAATATTGAGTCCTCATTCTCTCAATGCCAACTGCTTGTTGGACATGCACGGTGGGTCCCAATTAGGAAAATGCCTCTGTTTTCTTGGTTTTCACCCATTTTATTCATACAAGTAAGTTATTGCCTGGCTTTCTCTATAGTGTTTGATTTTGCTGAAAGTTTTGACAATAAAAAGGGAAAACATCCTCCTTCTGACACCTACTTAAAACTCCAATTCAAAAGAATAAAACTATATTTAAATTAATTAAAATAAGGAAGCCTCCCATATGCTAGATGAGCTCTGAATGTAAAATAAACAAACTAAAAACAAAAATTGAAAGAGATGAATACTTAAAATAATTGTGAATACTTAAAAACTCAAAAGATAGGTAATAAAAATACAAGAATTTTTAGGAATAGATAGATAAGTGTCAGGGTTTAGGTACTTGCTGCAAGTGTCAGGGTTTAGGATTAGCTGCAAGTACCAAGGAGCATGAGAATAGAAGCTTTAGAAAGCTAAAGCTTCTCCCATGAGCATATAGAAGTAAATAGTCCACAGCTAAATTGCGTGTCACAGTTATAGGACTCCTGGGTAAGTTATTCCCTCTGTCCTTTCCAAGCATTGTATCTTTGTAGATACAGTGCAGGAAAAAAGGAGGACAGAGGAGAGAATACGGTACTTCTTTTCCATTTAACGTAGTTCATTGGAATTCAATGGCTTGGTCACTCTTAGCTTCAACGAAGTCTGGGATATAGTCTCCTATTGAGGTAGCCCTGAGCTCAATGGAAAAACTGGGAGAAGGAACGTATGCTCCTTGTGAGGTCATGCATGTTGATATCTTCTTTTAGTTGCTGATTAATATTTCTTCATTTTTTTAAATGCATCTATATAATCTTTATAAAAAGAAAAAAAAAATAAGTAATAGAAGTCCTGTCTCCCACTCTGCCAAGCTATGACTTCTGCAGAGAGAACTAAGGTTGCTGAGGTACTCATTATGCAACTCACAATACAGACTTCATCTGGTGGAAAACTGCCTGTCATCATTAATTGTGATCTTTATATAGCTCTTCCTTCTTGTTTCTTTCACTTGCTAGAAAGAAAGTAATTATGTAATAGATGTGAGTCAGACAGGAAAGAAAGGCCTCATTTAATCTATGGGGCTATTAGATAACTACTAAACAGGGGCTCACCTAAGATGGGTTTTCTCATATGGGTTTTTCTTTTGGCAGCTCAATTCCTTGTAGGGTTCACTCATTTCAATGGCTCGAAAACCTTCGGAAGTTATTTTAAGCCGTAGTGTAGGCACAGTAAGAATGGTGTGCTAAATCTGGGGAAAAAACTGGTTTTACTCTAAGATTATTCCCTTTGCTATGATTTTCTTTTTAAGATAATATTGCCACAGATTGCTAGTTTTGATGTATAACAAAATGCTTAGAATTTCTTTGAGATAAGAGGAGAAAAGAAGGCAGGGACATTTGTTGGCCTGATGTCCTAGTTGGGAGGTAAAGTAATGAAAGAAAACAAAATTTTTCTAAAATAAAACAAGACAAATACCTACTGAAATTTCTTCCCGTCTAGAAATTCAAGATATCCCAGTAAGAAGAGTTGCTGAAGCAGTTTGTTTAAGGAAGCTTCATCTTGAAAACTCTGGAAATTTTATGCAGATTAGGGTTGATTTTTAGCCAGTGGTGGTTATCATCACATATATTTAGCCTTTGCCTCTTATTTCTGTTTACATTCCACACTTGTAAATTTTCTTCAGTTACTAAGTAGGTGGCAGTGATAAAATTTCATACTGTATAGAGTGGTGGTAGGAATTTTAAAAATACTAAGAGGACATATTTTGAGAAGCATTTTACAAATTGAATCCATACCTATTACGGAGCACTGAATGAGATGCTGCGTTTTCAAAGAATACAGGGTTTCTCATGCTAGAATGCCTTTTTGCATAGAGGATCCATCTTTGGTCCCTCCCTGCTCCTCACCACTACCTGCACCCTACCCTCTGCACCTGGTTAACTCTTTGTTATCCTGCATGCCTCAACTTAAACTTCAAGTTCCCAGCCGAGACTTCCTTCAACTGCTCCCTTTAATCACCTTCTCTTTCTTTACCACCGTCCCCATCTCACTCCTATATGCAGACAAGGCAAATATTTTTAAAAAGTGGAGGACAAGGCAAATATTTTTAAAAAGTGGAGGGTTGGGTCGCTTTGTTGTACAACACACCTTGATGAAATGTTGTACATCAACTGTACTTCAATAATAATAATAAAATAGTGGAGAAGGAATTTTCAGTGAATGCTGTTGAGACAAAAGACTTCTATGTGGAGAAAATAAGTCAGATCCTTACCTCTACACACACATACACACACACACACACACACACACACAGAACATCCAGATAAATTGAAGGTACAAGTATGAAAAATTTTAAAATTAGGCTCTTAGGAGAAAATAGAGAAAACTATCTTTGTGACCTTGAAAAGATTTCTTGACTAGTATACAGAAAGCAAAAATCATAAAGGCAGATTTTTGTCATCAAACTTCAGAACTTTTCTATGAAGAAATACATAGATATAAGGTAAAATAATTCAAAAGAAAATTTATAGAAGAGGAAACGCAATTGGGCAATATACATGTAAAGAGATGCCCAAACTCGAGTGCAATTAAGGAAATGCAAATGGAAATAGAGACACCATTTCTCATCCATCCAATGTGGGGATATATGGAATCCAAAACCAAAATTCTCACTTGCTGTTTTTGTAAGCATAGCTACTTTAGAATGCAAATTGCCAGCATTTATAAAAGCTAATATATATATATATATACACATACATTTTTGCATATGCAAATGTAAACTTTATATGATACACAACCCCCAAATACTATTTCTAAATATATTCTTTAGAGAAAGACCTCACACTTGTTTATAAGTAGACATGTCTAAGGATGTTCATAGTGAAAATTTGTGGGGGGATGTCCTAAATGTTCGTTCACTAATTGGGGAAAGAAAATAGATTTATGTTTATATGTTTATTTTAGAAACTTTGGAAGCCAAAGAAAAGCATGAAGACTTTAGCTTTGTGAAATTCAAGGTAGAATTTCAGTATGGATATGTGTGATACATGCAGTGTTTGTACATTTGTATCAAAAATGATCTTAATTCAATTATTTGTAATTAGTTTTTCTATAAAACTGTATAGCAGAGACTTTATTGTTCACCAAATATCCATGTGTTTCTTTACATTTCCCATTTTCCCTTGCAGTAAGTTTGAGAGCCATATGAGTAAGTTGGACAATGAAATATGCACAATGATTTGTAAAATGGATTGAGCCAGGGTGTCTCCTCTGTCTTTCTCTTTCTCTGCTGTGGCATTTTTGGAGGACGTGTTTTCTACATGGGGTGGCTGCAGGATGGAGGAGGACTACCTGAGACAAATTGGACTTTGGAAGAGTGAGCTTTTTTTAAGTCACTAGGATTTGCAAGTTTGTTTCTGCAGCTTAGCCTATTGAATGTTAACTAATAACTATCTCCAAATAAATATACATTGCTCAAAAGTATCAAGATATATTATCATTTATTACTCACTATAACCCACCTAGATTCTCCCTACATCCCTAAAAGTGCTCAAATTTATTCTCTAAATTTTAACTGTAATTTTAATATTTTAAATATAAAATGTTTATTTTTATAAAAGGAAATGAAGATAAGTATAAAGATCATAAAAATTACTCATAATCTTAGGACAAGAATAACTTGTTGACAATTGCATTATTATCTTGTCTTCCTAAATATGTATTTGTTTTTCCTATCACTGAAAAACATTCTGTGTAATAACTATTTAGCTTACCATTATGTGGATAGACCAAAATACATTTAACAAAGCCCCACAGTTTAGGCATGTATTGCTTTCCTGTATTTATCATTACAATTAGTGCTGTGAAGAATGGATGAACAACAAAGTCCTACTGTGTAGAGCACAGGGAAATACATGCAATATCCTATGATAAACCATATGGAAAAGAATCTGAAAAAGAATGTGTGTGTGTGTGTGTATAATTTTGCTGTGCAGCAGAAATTAACACAGCATTGTAAATCAACTATACTTCAGTAAAATAAATTTTAAAAAGCTATTAGTGCTATGAAGAGCATCCTTTATGAAAAACTCTGTTCAAACAGAAGAGAGGATGGTGAATTTCTTCTATAAAATACTATCCATTGCTTACAGACTTTCCTCTACCACCTCTAGCTCTTCAGTGGCACTGTTTATTCTGTCACATGTGATTTAGGGCATATGACTGTTAAAACACATTGCTCGGAGTTCCCATTATGGCTCAGCAGTAATGAACTCAACTGGTTTCCTTGAGGATGCAGTTCAAATCCCTAGCCTCGCTCAGTGAGTTAAGGATCCAACATTGCCATGAGCTATGGTGTAGGTTGCAAACACAGCTGGGATCCTTCTTTGCTATTGCTGTGGCTTGGGCTGACAGCTGCAGCTCCAGTTCGATTCCTAGATATGCTGTAGGTTATCTACATAACCTATGTGGTTATGCTGTAGGTTTGGCCCTAAAAAAGGAAAAAATAAATAAATAAAACACATTGCTAATTGTCTTCTGTGAGTATTGTAGGTAATAAAAAAGTTACTACTGGGAGTTCCCTTCGTGGTTCAGTGGTTAATGAACCTGACTAGCCTCCATGAGAATGCAGGTTCAATCCCTGGCCTCGCTCAGTGGGTTAAGGGTCTGGAGTTGCCATGAGCTGTGGTGTAGGTTGCAGACGCGGCTCAGATCCCGTGTTGCTGTGGCTCTGGCAAGCCCAGAAGCTATAGCTCCAGTTCAGCTCCTAGCCTGGGAACCTCCATATGCCACCAGTATGGCCCTAAAAGACAAAAAGACACCCCCCAAAAAAAAGTTATTCTTTCTAGTCCACTCCCTTTTTATCCTTTATTCTTAGATCAAATACTACCTTGAAAAGAAAAATAGTTTCATGTTTGCCCCAGTATGTGGTCAATCCTTGAGAAAATGTTCCATGTGCACTTGAATGTATATTCTGATTTTTTTGGATGCAATGTCCTGAAAATGTCAATTGTGTCTAACTTTTCTATTGTGTCATTTAGGATCTCTGTTGCCTTTTTGACTTTCTATCTAGAGGACCTGTCCCTTGATGTGAGCAGGGTGTTAAAATCTCCTACTATTATTGTATTCCCATCAGTTTCTCCTTTTGTGTCTGATAGTATTTGTTGTATGTATTTGGGTGCTCCTATATTAGGGGCATATATATTGACGATTGTAATATCCTCTTCTTGAATGGATCCTTTTATCATTAAATAGTGTCCTTTGTCTTTCTTTATGGCCTTCATTTTAAAATCTACTTTGTCTGATATGAGTATTGCAACTCCTGCTTTCATGTCTTGTCCACTGGCATGCAATATCTTTTCCCATTCCCTCACTTTCAATTTATATATGTCCTTTGCCCGAAGATGAGTCCCTTGTAGATAGCATATTGTAGACTCTTGCTTTTTTATCCTCTCTGTCTTTTGATTAGAGCATTCAGTCCGTTGACATTTAAGGTAATTGTTGATAAGTATGTATTTACTGCCATTTTAAAACGTGTTTTTCAGGTGATTCTGTGTTTCTCTTTTGTTCCTTTCTCTTTTTTTTTTTTTTTTTTTTTTTTTGGTTGGATGGTTTATTTTATGCTTGTAACCTCTTCTTTATAGTTTTTGTGAATGTAATATTTGGTTTTGATTTGTGGTTGCCCTGTTTTCCAAGTATGTAAACCCCTTCCTATATCTGCTTGCTTTAGCCTGATAGTCATATAGGCCCAAACACATTCTTAAAAAAGTCTATATTTTCTTATTTCCTTCCCCACATTTTATGATTTTGAAGTCCTTTTTTTTAACATCTTCATGTTTGTCCTTTTGCTGTTCCTTGTGTTTATTGTTGCTTTTAAAATAGGTTTTTTGGGAGTTCCCGTCGTGGCACAGTGGTTAACGAATCCGACTAGGAACCATGAGGTTGAGGGTTCGGTCCCTGCCCTTGCTCAGTGGGTTAACAATCCGGCGTTGCCATGAGCTGTGGTGTAGGTTGCAGACGCGGCTCGGATCCCGCGTTGCTGTGGCTCTGGCGTAGGCCGGTGGCTACAGCTCCGATTCAACCCCTAGCCTGGGAACCTCCACATGCCGCGGGAGCGGCCCAAGAAATAGCAACAACAACAAAGACAAAAGACAAAAAAAAAAAAAAAAAAATAGGTTTTTTGTTTCTTTTTAGATCTGTACACTGTCTTATTTAAATGATTCCTTCCCAGGTGTGAACTCCTCCATCTTATTTCTTCTTAGTTCTTTTTTTATTTAGAGGAGCCCTTTCAGTATTTCTTTTAGAATAGGTTTAGTATTGTTGTACTCTTTTAGTTTTTGTTTGTTGGAAAAATTCTTAGTTTTTCCTTCTATTTTAAATGATATTCTTGCTGGGTAGAGTATTCTAGGCTGCAAATTTTCTCCCTTTTAGAACTTTGAGTATATCTTTCCACTCTGTTCTAGTGTGTAGTGTTTCTGTAGAGAAAGCAGCTGATAGCCTTATGGGGATTCCCTTATAATTCTTTGGTTTTTCTCTTGCTGCCTATAGAATCTTCTCTTTATCTTTAACTTTTGCCGTTTTTATTATAATATGTCTTGGTGTGGGCCTGTTTAGGTTCAACTTGTTTGGGGCCCTCTGTGCTTCCTGTATCTTAATATCTGTTTCCTTGAGATTTGGAAAGTTTTCGGCTATAATTTCTTCAGATATATTTTCACCCCCTTTTCTTTTTCTTCTCCTTCTGGAATCCCTATTATGTGTAGGTTAGCCTGCTTTGTATTATTCTTATGAGCTAATCCAAAACATTACAGACTTTTAGACTAGGCTTTATCTGCATATGGCCAAGGCTCTTTGAACATTCAGTGCAGAGAGACTAGAGCAACAAACAGACATTTCACATAAAAGAGTGATAATGAAATTCCTCATAATGGGCTTATCTTATTAGCCTTGTAACAAATGATAATTTAACCACTCCTATCAGTGTAAAATGAATGAGTTTTTCTATTTCAGTAGTAATAATATTCATTATCCAATATGGTAAATTTATGTTTAGAAGACTTGTTATCCTAAATTTACCTTTATGATTTATTTTTAATATTTGAAAATGATTTGTCAGATTTGAGTCAAAAATAGCATTTATAGGGAGTGAGATCACAATGACTGGAAAAAATCTTCATATACAGAATTGGGACTTAAGAGAAAATCGTATTTCCTAGCATATTTTTTAAAAAACTTGTTAACATAGTTTTGCCCTCTTACAAAAAGAGAAGTTTGAGGTGTGTTTACTGTTGAATCATAGATGCCTTTGTTGGGGACTCTCTGAAGAGCTGGAAGTCCCCTAGTATGGGGCCTACTTAAATACAGTTGCAGCAAAAGCCCTAGGCTCTGCCTTTGTTCCCTCTGTTTTGCCTTCAGCGTTACTCACTCAGTCCCTCTTCCTTTTGTATAACTCAGCACCATTCTATTCTAGCCAAGTTTTTCTCTGCAGCACTCAGATAAGCCCCATGCTGCTCTTTGTAAATGTCACTCTTACAAGAAGATGGTCTTAGGGTGTTTTCTAAAAGAATAGTTTTTTAAAGCATTCATTGACTGAATACACTCTAAAGGGGTAGCTTAGGTAGGGGCTATTTTTTTTTTAACTTCTCAGGAGAACATCTGAAGACAGTACCCATCATTGACTTGGAAACTCACTAGACTTACTAGGTGGATAAACATAGATTGAAAGACTTCATCCAATAGATGCTCCTCCACTGTCTAATGCAGGCAGCTGTGTTTCTTAGGGACCTCATCCATCACATGTTTTTAGTATCCATACTGGGAAATTATTCAAGCAACACTAGCCATTTACACTAGTGAATTGAATGTCTATAATACATCCAATAATATGACTCTCCAGGCTGTGAAAACATATATTTTATGACGGTTTGTACAGCTTTAGATTATTTAGTCAGAAGTGATAATATAGATGACTTTTGACGGCTTCTTTATTTCCAAAAAAGTATATGGGATGATTTTATAGTTATTGTTTGTTGTGCTTAATGTTTTCTTTAGAAGTTCCTCTGCTGTTTAAATAAGATCTAAATGACTGCCTTTAAGATATGTCTTTTAAAAATATAGCACAAATGCAAATGTCATTTAACTTCTAGAAATGTTTTAGAGTTAAAACAAATTCATCCATAATAAAGTTGCAAAAGTGTTGTACTCTAGAGAGACAGGCTCACTTTAGCACCTCAAGTCCTCAGTAGCCCCCATACTAATTTGAAGTAAAAAGGAGGGAAAGGGTATCCAAGAATAGACTCTCCCAGGATACCCGGTGGTAGTGGGAGGAATCTTTGGTATGTATAATGGTATGGCTAAACAGTGCTTGTTTTGTATGGCATAAATCAACATATAAAGATAACTCACTGATCTGTATTATGAATTAATTTTAATTCAAATACTTGAACACTAACATCTCAGTGGATATTGATTTCTTTTTTTCTAATCAAATTCTTATGCTTCATTTAGAAATCTAAATGTAAAGTTGTATGAAAAAATTAATATCACTCATTCTGTCACTTGGTGTAAACTACTGTAGTATAATCATGCATTTTAGTCAGTACTCCTTTGTCTAAGCAGAAGAATTAGAATCCTGCTATACATAGTGTTTTTATCTTTTTTTCATTTACCTGTATCATTAAGTATTCACCAGCATTAGAGTTTATTATAGTTTACAATATTTGCAGAATAGTCCACTATATGGATATACTATAGTAGCAAAATTTATTTAGCTATTCCTAGACTTTTAGTTTCTCTCTCTTTTTTTTTTTTTATGTTTGAGGCTATTTTAAATCACTCCACAATGAAGCGCTTTGTATGTGACTATTTAAATCTAGTTGTTTCTATAATTATATCACTCTGTTAGTAGGTTAAGAATACTAACTCCTTTATGTTTAAAAGTATAAATATTTTATTTTTTGTTTTTGTTTTTTTGTCAAATTTTTTGTGTCTTTTCTGTGGCATATGGAGGTTCCCAGGCTAGGGGTCGAATCAGAGTTGCTGGCCTATACCACAGCCACAGTAATGCCAGATCTGAGCCACATCTGTGACCTATACCACAGCTCACAGCAACCCACCGAACAAGGCCAGGGATCGAACCTGTGTCCTCGTGAATGTTAGATTCGTTTCCACTGAGCCACAACAGGAACGCCTTAAAAGTGTAAATATTTTAAAACTAATTTACTATTGGTTTTCTATGTCTGTGAGTCTGATTTGTAAATAAGTTCATTTGTATAATACCTTAGATCCCACATATAAGTATCATATGGTCTTTGTTTTATTCTTTCTGACTTCAGTTAGTGTGATAATCTCTAGGTCCTTTCATGTGGCTACTAATGGCATTATTTCATTGTTTTTATGGCTGAGTACTATTCCACTGTATATATGTACTGCATCTTCTTTATCCATTCATCTGTCAGTGGACATTTAGGTTGTCTCCATGTCTTGGCCATTGTAAATAGTGCTGCTTTGAATATTAGGGTGCATGTATCTTTTGGAATTATAGTTTTCTCCAGATATATGCCCAGGAATGGGATTGCTAGATCATATGACAACTCCATTTTGAGGAACCTCCGTACTGTTTTCCTCAGTGGCTGCACCAATTTACATTCCCACCAACACTGTAGGAGGGTTCCCTTTTCTCCACACCTTCTCCGGCACTTGTTATTTATGGACTTTTTAATGATGGCCATTCTTACTGGTGTGAGGTGATACCTCATTGTGGTTTTCATTTACAGTTCTCTAATAATTAGCAGTGTCGAGCATCTTTCCGTGTACCTATTGGCTATCTGTATTTCTTCTTTGGAGAAATGTCTATTTAGATCTGCTGATTTTTTGAATTTATATATATATATATCTGTATGAACTGAATATTGTCAGTTGCATCATTTGCAAAAAATTTTCTCCTAGTTTGTAGGTTATTTTTTCATTTTGTTTATAGTTTCCTTTGCTATACAAAAGCTTATAGGTTTGATTAGGTCCCTTTTTTGTTTGTTTTTATGTCTGTTGCTTTGGGAGACTGACCTAAGAAAGCATTGCTACGATTTATGTCAAATGCTTTGGAAGGCACCTTTTGGAATGCCACTGTTTAGGACCATGAGAAATGGAAAGATACTTTGCAGATATGACAACAGCTTTCCTTACAACTTTGCAGTTAGCATTTAACTCATTTGACTCTCTGCTAGATCTTATTCAAAACAAATTAAGCAGATTTAATTTTACTTTTACATATAAGCAGTGTTTAACAAGGTTAAAAGAAAGGACTCTGGGGAATTTTTTTCAAATTAGTGGAAGTCATTGGTGCTTTCCCAATTAGCTGGGAAAGAATGCTTAGAAGAATTAAGGGGCATTTGAGAGGAAGAGAAGAAGTTTAACAGCTGAAATAGCTATCCTTATTATCATTTTGGGTTAGATAAGGATTATCTTCCAAGGGACACTGGTGAATATACCTTAGAAACAATTATTAACCCATGTTCAATAGTTATGGTGCTAAAAACACCTCACCAGACCATTTGGGGAAGAAACACTATAAAGAGCAGATGGGTTCTCATGGAGTTTTCAGCTTGGGGGAAATTGTACACAAACGTTTTTGTAGTTGGGTAATAATTACTATTGGTGAGGAACTTTGATCAGTTGCCAAATGAGTTGTACAGTTACAGTAGGTATTTAGAAGGGAGACTTCTATAGACTAGAGAGGTCAGAAAAGGTAGGCTCTGAGCTTGGAGTGGAGATAGGCAAAGGAGGTAAGAAAAAGAATCCCAGTGAAGGAAGATGACTTAGATAAGAATGTGAAGAGGCTAAGATAAGAGAACTCACATTATGTTTGGTCTATAGAATTGAGAAATAAAGCAAGGATAGAATGAAGCCAGATCCTTGATGTCCTTGAATATCAGACTAAGGAATTTCTATTAGATAATAGAACCTAATGTCCCCCAAACTGGGTTTTGAGAAACAATAATCCCAGGGTATGCCGTTTGAATAAAGAGTCACATGTCTAAATAAACTTGTGAAGTGTTGCATGCTCAGCGTCTGTGCCTTCCTAAGACTTAAAGTGCATTTTGGTATTTAAAGGCTTAAGTCAGCATTTACTGATGCATTTGATCACAAGATAGGTATAGGAGGAGGATCATGAGGATTAAAAACAAAGTTTTTATTAATAGAAGCATAACATAAACCATTAGCCATCGGTAGAACAGCTTAGAGCCTGCCATTTGATGAAAGGGAAGTTGTAACCATGTGTTTGAAACAGGAGATGATATTATCAGAGAAGTATTTTAGTCATTATCAGCTTGTAGACAGATTAGAAAAAATATTCAGTTGACCCTTGAACAGTGTTGAAGTTGAGGGGCACCAGCTGTCAGCATAGTTGAAAAAAATCCCTATATAATCCCCTGTGTACCAGGATCCTCGGTGTTTCATGGTTCATATCCATTGATTCAACCAACTGCAGGTTCTGTAATAATGTATTTACTACTGAAAAAAAATCCAAGCATAAGCAGATCCATGCAGTTGAAACCCTGTGTTGTTCAAGGGACAGCTGTACATAAAATATTCAAAAGGCAGGGCCTTTAAGGAGACAGCTTCTGTTCCAAGTATTTGTTAATTTTTTCATTCTTTTACCCCACCACAAATATTGATTAAGCAAATAGTCTATGCTTTGCACTTACCAAGATAAATAACGTAGTAAAGAGGTGAGAAATGGTCCCTGCCATCACAGAGTTTAGATTCCAAAGGAAGAAGACAAATACAGATTTAATTTTTTATGAGCACTGTTTAAAAAAGAAAAAGAAACTTCTTTTGTTGAACTGCTGTTTACTTCTCCTATTTTGTTGAACAACAACTGAAAGAGACCTTTTAATTTCTTCTTACATGTGTCAGGAAATAGCTGTTTTAATATTAGGGATATCACTAAACCTTGTTAAGGTATTTAACTTTGCTGGTTTCAGTGCTGAAGTATAGCTGTATTTAATCTTGGACCAGTTTCGCATTTTGGAAATAACATTTCAAAATATCACTTGAGAGAAAGGAAAGAAAGTATAAAGAGAGAGAGAGTAGATTTTGTTTTGCTTTTACTTTTGTTTGACATACATGCAGAAAAGTGTACATAATGATACACAGGCAACTTGATGAATTTTCACAAACTGAACACAGCAAAACATTGTCAGCCTCCCAGAACACCCCTCAGTTTCCTTCCAGTGACAGCCTTTCCTGCCCACCAGTGTAACCACCATCCCACCTTCTTTGAGCATAGATTGAGTTTGCGTGTGTGCATGTTGTGTATAAATACAGTCATTCATGACATAGAGAGTTTCAAAGGAAGCCAAAAAAGCACATTGGATTCTAAATACAGGTCTTTCTCTAATTCGGTGGTTCTTAAATTTGGTCACACATTCACTGGAAACAACTAGGAGCATGGAAAATTATATCTAAATCCCACCCAAAGAGATACTTAATGTAATTGGCATAAAATGGGCCTTGGGAAACAGCATTTTAAAAGCTCTCCAGATGACTCTAATGTGCACTGAAAGTTGAGAATCACGACTGTAACATGTTGAAAGAAAGTAAAGCCTTAGATGTTTACATAATATTGGCGCTAACTTTAAGCCAACCGTCTGACTAATATTTGTAAACCTGAGCTTTCTGTGTCTAAATTTTAGGTTGTAGCTTAGCAGAAGAAGTAGATATTATATGTGACTAAGAACCCTCCCACGATCTGTCACCTGGGCAGCAAACGATTTTTGAATTTGGGACTGTGTGGGAGGTAAATAGGGTTGCCTTGTTTTAGCACAGCCTCTGCTTCTAAGATGTTGGGATGTCATCAGGCACTGGATTGCGGAACTGTCAGATTTGTGTCAAAAGGCATTACATTCTGGCATTGAGGCCGGGGAGCAGTGAATCATTTGCTTGAGAGCTTTAGGGACCCCTGGAAGCCTAGAGGGCCTGGGATGGCCCTGAGGGCTGGGAATGATTTTTTTTCTTTGGCCTAAGGAAGCCCTGAGGTGTAACTAAGATATTTCAGAGTTGGGGGAACAAAGGGTTGACCTCTCAGGAATTTGGATAACCGGAAAGTATAGAAGCATCTGAATTCTGTGAAATTATTTTCATTTTAGCCTGAAAAGTGACTCAGCAGCAAGTTGATAACACTGAATATATTTCATTTCTTTTTCTTCATCTTTTCCTGAAAGTTTTTTGATGTTGATAAAATTTTGAAAGAGTTTTACTTTACAAATGATACCTTGCAATTTCAAGAATCTAGAAGTGTTCATTTTGATTCATCAGTGAAAGGACAGTTTATCTTCCCTAAAATACAGTGGGATCTGCAGTTCCATGCCCAGAGGCACCAGTCCATTTGCAGTCTTCTTAATGAATGCTTCACCCCACCCTTTAGAAGAGCTGGTGCTGTGCTGGGCCACCCTGGGGCGTCTTTATACCCTGGCAATAATGTCAAACCTCAGCCATTCACGAGCCTGTTCTCTGAAGATCGTATTTGTTTCTTCCCTTTGTCTGTTTTCTATGGTCTGAACTAGCTATCTTGAGGATAAAGCTTCTTGAGGATAAAGCAGTTAATGACAGACAAGACCCCTGCCCTCTAGGAGCTAATAGTGTAGGAGGGGAGACAAAAAATAAAGTTGGCTCATAAGTAAGGATTTCAGAGACCGACAGGTGCTGCAGAGAAGGTGAAGCAGGAGAGAATATGAGCAGACTTCTCTAGGACACGGCGTGTGAGGCGAGGCTCAGAGGAGAAGCAGTTTTAGTGAATGCCTGCCTGCAGCCACAGCTTTCCAGGCAGATGAGGAGACCTGGAGGCAGGAATAGGCTTGATGTGTTTAAGGGTTGAAAGGAAGCCCAGAGCTGCTGGAGCAGGGTGAGGGATGGTGAGAGCTCGGGAGGGAGCCCGGCTAAGTTACAGAGGCCTTGCTGGCTGGAGTTTGGATTGTGTTCCTAGTTTAGTGGGAAACCTTTGAATACAACAGGTTGGTTACCTAGTTTTGAGCATACAGTTAACAGGAACCAGGCTATATTTCTCAGCTCAGACAGAGATGAATTTTCTTTTTTGCCCCTATTATGCTCAGGAGGATTAGCACCATGATTTCAGAGGAAGACATGAGGGAGACATGTGGTTGGTTTTGCCCTTTATCTTGAGCTTGTTCTCTGTGGTCATTGTTACTTTAATTCAATTCGATTTGCTGAGCGCTGAAGATTTCTTTGAAAACATTTATTTTATAAATTTCCCTCTCTGTGTACTGCAGATAAATATGGAAGGAAGAGGTGGGGTGAGACCTTCATTGGATTTTCAGATGATATTTGCTTTCAATGCGATGGTCTACTTTGACTTTTTTCAGAACACCTGGGAAACACGCCATGCCTTTTGGCAGAAAAAAAAAAAGGAAGAAATGAAAGCATAGATTGGATTGCTATCACTTTTAAATCCTGAAATAAAGTCAGACAGAACCCTTATTAAGTTACTGTAGAATGCAACATTTAACCTTTACATGGTGATTTGAGATGATCAGTCTTAACTAAATGTTCAAGTTTTTATTTATTTGTTTAGTATTAAAGCAGAAATGCTGGTGAATTTTTTTCTAGACATTTTCTTTGCCGACCCATAGAACTGCCTGAGCTTACACTGAAGCAGATGCATACATTTAAATCTTGGAGAGGTACAGACCGTGTGAAATGACTGATAAATGAACAGGGCTTACAATTGCAAAGCTATTGCACATGGCAGTTTATTGGCATATAAATTAAAGTGCTGCAAGGTAGAAGAATGGAGGGAAAAATGAGGTTGCTGTATGAGATCAAATTAATTCGGGAATCATTTGGACACTTTATTCCTCTGAAAACAGTTTGCTTGGAGATCTCCAGCTGTGTGTGGCATCAGGCCACATTCACACTGAAGGAAAAACGTGCTTTAAGATGCGAAGTGATCTAGCACTCAGTGGTTTCAGTCTGTCATGCACATAAACAGATGGATGCATTTTGGAAATAATTTCTGGTAGGAAGTGGAAGCCAGAAAGGGGAAGAGGGAAGAGCAGGAACACAGACTTGCCTTGGGCAAACTGGACAGGAGAGACCCCCACACCACAGCTCAGAATAGAGAAAGCCAAGGCTGCTTTGGGAAGAGAATTGCTGGGGGAGGGAGGGGCTCTTAGCACCAGGGAGAATGGGAATCTTTGCAGGGAACTGCACCCAGCCTTCCCCGAGGGTGCCTAGCATCCTTCCTGCTCAGCCTCCAAGGGTCTGCTCAATGCCTTTCTTCAAAGGGACCTTTCCTGACCATCTTCCCCCCAACCTCTCCTTCCATTATTTTCTGTCACTCAACCTGGTTTTGTTTTCCTTCACAATAATTTGAAATTATTTATCTATGTGTTTATGTATTCATTGTCTCTCTCCCTTACCAAATTAACCACAACTCACAGGAGGGCAGCGTCCTGTTTTCTTTGTCGGTGCACCCCCAGCAGTGCATTCAGCACTTAACTCTGCCTGGTAGACAGTAGGCAGGTAAGAAATATTTGTTGAATGAATATACAGAGCCTGGAGGAAAATAGTCCCAATGTGGTTATGGACTGGGATATAGCCTTTGTCTTAGGGATGCAGCTCTGGTAGGGTGCACTCAGAGAGACATACGGAAAATCCACACTCAAGTAGCAGACTTGAACCTGCACAAGATCAGGTTGGTGAGGGTGCCTGACACAACCTCATCCATCCTCCTCATGTCCTGTGACTTAAGACTTAGACTGAGGAAACCATACTTCCCATTTTAGTGTTGAGAGAATAGGAGCCACCGTAACAGAAGTCTCCACCATATGTGGCACAGACACAGCAAAACCAAGATCTGAACTTCAAGACCAGGCCCTCTGTTCCCTTGCATCTCACCTCCCAGCAGCTGCAGACTATTGTCTTTCCCTGCACCAAGTACCAGGGACTTGTCCAGGACTTATGTAAAGACTCAGCCTCCAGAGCCAATCTGCTGACTCCCCTTCCCCCTCTCAGGAGCTGCTGTATCCCATACCCTTTGCCCTGGAAAATTTCCAGCTCTGAGTATTGCTTCTTGCAGTGAGACAGTCGAGCCCAGGGATAGTCCCAAAGAAGGAATGCCTGAGTCTAAGACTATTTTCAGTTTCTCCTGAGATGGAGATAGGCTTATATAACCTCAGAACAGTCATAATTTTCAAAGCTAACTGCAGAACAGATTAAATATAGCCAACATGTTTTCACAATAAACCCCCCTCCCCAGGACCCTTGGCATGGGAAAATGCTACCACATACTAAACACCTACTGTGTGTCAAACATTTTGCGTAGATTATCCCATGTATGGTGATCCAAGGGAGGTATGGGATCCAGCCAAAGCTCTGAGTGATGCTCTCATTTAGGACCACAGTTACAAAGTTGTGACTGAGGGTCAAGGTAGGGCCGCTTTGCACTCTGGTAGTTCCCTAAACACTGAGCTTGTTTCCCTGCCTCCACTGGGCAACTATACCCTATACAGTTGGCAGACTTGCAATATTGGGGAACTAGGCCACAAAAAGTACAGTGTGCAAACCAAGAGGCCAAGAGGCAGTAATGTCCCAGCACATGGTCTACACACAGGGTCACTTCTGCTGCCAAGGAAATGGACAGTGAGTCAGTCTCAAGCAAGGAAAGACTATGAGTTCTATTTAAATATTTTTTTTAGATACATTTGCCTCATTGTGACCTTCACATGTAAAGATGCTGTGGTATTTATAACACTCCTTTCTGTAGACATTGGTATGGCTAAGATGATAAACACAGGTATTAAGTTCGCTGGCACCTTTCCCATAAAATTATCAAAAAAATCAGAGTTCCCATTGTGGTTCAGTGGTAACAAACCCAACTAGTATCTATGAGGATGTGGGTTCAATCCCTGGCCTCACTCAGTGGGTTAAGGATCCCACGTTGCTGTGGCTGTGGTGTAGGTTGGCAGCTGCAGCTCCAATTCAACCCCTAGCAGCCTGGGAGCTTCAATATGCAGCACCTGTGCCTCCCTCCCCCCAAAAAAGGAATTATCAAAAAATTCCAGAGAAAATTCCCAAGCCACCTTTATTTTTTCAGCTATAGGTAGTGCTATCAAAGAGGTAAAGCTTCTCTTCTTTGATAAAAAGTTTCAGGGATAGTGATTTTTAAATACTTGGTCTGAAATCACAAGTATAACTTCATAGTTGTGGGAAAAAATCTAGAATATATATCAAAGTGTAATTCAGTCTTTTTTATTTATTTTTTTTGAAATATTTTATTTATGTAATTCTTTCTCTCTTTTTTTTGTCTTTTCTGGGGCCACACCCACAGCATATGGAGGTTCCTAGGCTAGGGGTCTAATCAGAGCTGTTGCTGCCGGCCTACGCCAGAGTCACAGCAATGCCAGATCTGAGCCGGGTTTGCGACCTACACCACACCTCATGGCAACACCGGATCTTTAACCCAGTGAGCAAGGCCAGGGATCGAACCCGCAACCTCATGGTTCCTAGTCGGATTCGTTAACCACTGAGCCATGATGGGAACTCCAGTCTTTTTTAAACATTAATCGAGAACCCCAATCTTAATAATTGATGTCTAAGTATCTATTATATGTAGACCTATGGCTCTAATAATCGTTCATACACATTATTTTAAGATGAAGCTACCAGAGGCATCAGTTAATTTGTCTCTATGCCAAAGAGGGAAATTCCAACTTTTTTGACTAATAGAGGAAATCTGGGATTCCCAATCTGAATATTATTATCCCACATAACTTTAAACACACAGGAAAGCACCCTACAATATTAAATTTATATCTATAAAATGTGGCCATAATGTATGATATATAAGTTTCTTTACAAGTCTTCTTCATTACCAAAACTTTATAAGGACAGGTTTTTATTTGTTTGTTTGTTTTGTTTTTTTTAGCGAATAGGTAACAGAAAAGATGATCCCAGCTATAAATTTTCACTTGTATTCAGATATCAGACAAGGGAGTACAGTTAGTATTTTTGGGGAAAAATGAGGTTCCCAGCTTCATATTGTTTAGATTTAGAAACTTGGAATTTGATCTCCTTTTGATCAGATGCCTTAGCATCTTTCTTCTTCTACCTATCTGTTAAGAGTAGTCTTTCAAGTCTGTTAACAAGACCGTTAAGAATGTCTTTCACACATGGCTACTAACTGATAAGTTTGATATACAAATGCTATTGGTTGGCTTAGTTCAGGGATTCTCAGCGCTGGCAACATTGGCATTTTGGGCTACCTAAATCTTTGTTGGGAGTGGGGAGGGGCTGTCCTATGCATCGCCCAATGTTTGGCAGCATCTCTGGCCTCTACTCACTGAATGCCAGAAGCACCTCCTCCCTGGTTGTGGCAATCAAAAATGTCCCCAGACATTTCCAAATGTCACATGGAGGCACGATTGACTCTGATTGAGGACCCCTTGCTTAGTTCGGTTAGAGTCAACCCCTAGGAGTGGATATAGAGTTAGTGTTCTGAATATCACAGACTTTATTGTGCAGTGTTGTTCCGATTAGTATGGATTCCTAACAAGTTACCTTAAAACTTTGTGGCTAAAAACAACCCCTTATTATTATGCTTATGAAATCTGAGGGTCAAGAATTCTGACAGGGCATACCAGGAATGGTTTCTCCCTATTCCACAATGTCTGAAGCCTCAGCTGGAGGACTTGAAGGCTTAGGGTGAAATTATTATGGCTTCCCATTCATACCTCTAATTTTGATGCTTGCTGTTAGCTGGAAGACTATAACAGCTGGGGGTGTGGCTAGAACATTTACACCTGCCTTTTCCATGTGGATGCCTGCCTTCCTTACAAAGTGTTCTAAGTACAAACATCCCAAGAAAAAAAGAGCCAAGTGTAAGCTGCTCCTCTGTGACCTAACCTCCAAAGTCCTGTGACATGTAACTTCCTGCATACTCTATTGGACAGGGCAGTTATAAGGTTCAAGGAAGCATATAAACACCACATTGGAAAGAGGAGCATGTGGGTTGGAACAGAGATCAGTGTACTCACTCACCTTTGGAACATACAGGGTTCCACAGGGATGGGCCCTTGGATAACACATCTGAGTTCTGTTAGTAATGAAGATGGGAATTTCGTTTGGATAGACAACCAACATTGTTTGCTGATATACCATTATTTGATAAAGATAGTCCAAAGGAGAATAAAAAATGTATATATTTTTTAAATATATATATTTTTTAAATGTATATATTTTATAAATTATTTCCAAAGATGATTTTATGTAGAAGCTTTACTAGACTAAAATAACCATGTTATAAATCCCTCCATTTTACTTATTTTAGCATGATGTGTGAACGATACAGTGGTGATAATGATATTACTTGGTAATGTGGCCCAGTGAAATCTAAGGGTCTAGATGAATTTTTGAGACTCCTTCAAATTAATTTAGCAAAAATAATGGCATCTTGCTTATAGTATAAAAGCAGAGACAGCAAACTTCATACATTCATAACTCGTATGAAAACAGTTGCCAAAGTACGTCTAAGTCCTTGCAGCCTACGTAGACAAATAATAATTGTGATGAGATAACATTTACTGAAGGTTGAGGCACCCTGGGTGGAAGGAGATAGGGGCCCAACAACTCACTTGCTTGATCTTCTCATTTGACTCCAAGGATGCTTCCACAGAGCCCAGTTCAGTAATCAGTAATTCATATAAAAGCATAAACTAAGAATCAGGAGACCTGAGTTCTAGCCCTGGTTTGGCTAACTTGTGAATTTGCACAAGTCATTTAATCTTTGGGGGAAGTCTCAGTTTCATACTTTGTAGGTTAAGACAGTTGGAAATGAGTGATCTCAGAAGCCTTTCTCACTCTGTAATGTATTGTCAGTTTTAGGGAAATGAGTATTTTCAACGAGTTTCAGTTACTCCCCAACTGGGAGGCCAGAGCATGGCATGGTTAGGGTATGTAACAGATCCTCTGCTTTTAAAGAGCTCTGAAAATTTCTTTGGGTCTTGTTTGCACGGAAACTATATGCTTACTTTTCATAAAGAGAGATCTTCCAACAGAGGTCTAGCCTCCTTATTCCTATAACCCTGTTGAGGACAAGGTGAACTTTCATCTAATTCTGCTTGTCTTTAGTAATGAGATATGGAAGTTGAGAGAGAAAATGAACAATTAGAAAGGAGATCTGGATTTACCTTTGCCTTGATGGAAGTTAGATCAGTTTAATTTAATTCACTTTAAAGACAGACCTATAAATTTCAAAAGGCTAATATACAATTTACCACTTATATACAAACTTAAAGCTCACAAAGTAATGTTACATATTATTTATGGATACATATAAATGAAGCAAAAGTAGAAAAACATGTCCCAGGTACAGATACATCAAATTCATTTTAGTGCTTGCTTCCAGAGAAGGTAGGAGACAGTGGAACTTTGGAGGGGAATTAAGAAGCTTTTACTTAATATAGGTAAAGTTTTAAGTTATTTTTTAAAAAAATAAGCAATTAATGACAAAACTGTGCATACTTATTATTACTTTGTGTGATAGGCAAATGTCAAAGTTATATTATTTGCAGTCAGTTCCTGTATTTTTAAAAAACCGTCACAAAATAAGATGAAATCATGTTAAAGAGCCCTGTCAAGAGCTGGGCTGAGCTGGAGAGTGCCGAGCTGATTAAGGCAACAGCTAAAATGAAAGAAAAGGTCAAGCCTTTAATCGCTTGCTGCAATAGTATGAGCAAGAGGCTCTCCAGAGAAAGTGCTGGCTTCCCCACCGTTCCATTTTCTCCCATGGAACGGCTCCAGGAAAGGGTCACGTGGATCAGCACAGGTGTGGGGAATCTTCTCACTGCCAAAGGAGCCTTATACAAAAGTCACCTGCCAAGTAGTGGACCCAGAGGCTGGGAGAAGGGCTAGGAATGGAAAAGTGCTCAGTACTGAGTCAGAATGGAGAAAAGTGACTTCATGGTCTTCCAAAAGGAGACTTTAGGATGGTAAATATACAAAGAATGCATATATGAGTAAGAACATGGCTGGCCAGAGGGCCAGAATCCTTGCCTATAAATCCCTTGAGACTATAGTCCATCAAAATTGTGCATCAGGTAAGCCTTTGTAATTGTCTGTAGTTGGCCTGAAAAACATACAAAGCTTTTTGTTCAGGAGCTGGACTCAGCTTCTAATAAGTTTTCCTACTTAAAAAAAGTCTCATAAATGAGAAATAGACAATTTATTAATAACACCTGGAGACTCCACTGGTCTCCACTCTACAGCTCTGATTCAACCCCTAGCCTGGGAACTTCCATATGCTGCGGGTGCAGCCCTAAAAAGCAAAAAATGAATTAAATGTCAAATAATATAATTCACCACATTAGCAGGATAAGGTAGGAAATTCATATAATCGTCCCAAATGATGAAGAAAAAGCATCTGACAAAATTCAACACCTGTGTATAGTAAAAGCTCTCGGAAGAAAAAAAGATGACCTCTTTCTCAGTATGATAAAGGGCATCTATCTAAAACCATACTTAATAATGAAATATACACTTTTCCCTTAAGACCAGGAACAAGGCATAGATATCTATTCAAGCTAATCCCATTCAGCATCATACTGAAGTCCTAACTAGTTGAGGCAAGGCAAGAGAAATAAAGAAAAGGGTACAACATGAAAAGGGTGTTGTAATATCGTTTTTATCCATAGACCACATACTTATTTATAATAGACAATCTGAAGAAAGGTACAAAACTATAATGAGTAAGTGAATCTGGCCAGGTTGTAGGATACAAAATCAATATACAAAAATCAGTTGTTTTATAGGTAGTAGGAAAAAAATTGAAAAGTGAAAAAAAGTTATATTTGCTATAGCATCTAGGACTAATCACTTAGAAATAAACTCATCAAAAATGTGCAACACATCTATCCTGAAAATTACAAAATCTTACTAAAAACCTAGTACATGGAGGAATGTACAATATTCATGAATTAAATAATGTTGATTTTCTTCCAGTTGGTCTGTAGAACCATTGCAGTTATAATCAAAACTCCAACAGGCTTTTCTCATAGAAATTCTCAAGTTGTTTTTAAAATGTCTATGGATGAGCAAAGGCTCTAGAGTAGCCAAATCAATATGTGGAAAGAACAAAGCTGGAGGGCTTACACTATCAGATTTCAAGAGCTACTCTAAAGCTGCAGGACACAGTACAGTGTTCGTTGGACTAAGGACAGATAAATAGATCAATCAAACAAAATAAAGTAGCCAGAAATAGATCCACACATAGAAGGTCAATGATTTTTTTTTTTTTTTTTACAAAGTCTTCAAGGTAATTCAGCATGGAAAATAAAGTCTATTCAACAGATGGTGCTGAAACAACTGGATAAATAAATTGGAGGGGAAAGGGGCAAGAGAGGACACACCAGTCAGTGAACATGAAAGAAAAAGTAGGTAATTTGGAATTTATCAAAGTTAAAAACTTTTGCTCATCAAAAGGCATCTTTGGGAAGCCTTGTGTTACCGGAAGGGGAGGGTGGCTGGCAGTACTGGAGGTTGCCATGGCTACTCAGGCTTTGCCTTTATTTATAATGTGTTTTACTAGCTCACATAAGCAGAAAGGAAAAGCATAAAGGAAGGGTTTCTCATACAAAATGATAAGAAATTGTGGTGAATCACGTAAACCCCACAGTAGCTATGTTGCAAAGGTTGAGATGGTGTTAAAGGGAACATGGGAATCTTGTCCGTTGGCCTGGTGGCTGCTCTTATGGGGAAGGGTGTTAAAATACCCTTCCAGGCTGGTGGAAGTGAAGCCTGATCCTTTACTTTCCCATGGTTTCCCTCTTTTGCATACCTTTTTTGGTCTTTTGCATCAATTTGTGTTAAAACAAACGACCAAAAAAACCTTTCCGGCCCTTCCTTCCTAACAGCCAGAGTTTGACATCACACAAAAAATTCTAGTTTCATCCCACTCACACAGGATCAGTGCCTTTTGCCTCCTCAACCATTTGGGTTGTAGGGGGAGAGTCAGGAAATTAGCTGGCAAGCAGAGGTCTGTGTACACATTGTTCCCTCATACCTCTGAGGTGTTCCACCTCTCTGGAGCCAAAGTGGGATTGTATGCAGCTTCTAAAATGAGATAATGTGAAAATTTTTAAAAATTCAAAAGACTTTCCCAATACATGGGACATTCTATATTTTATGTAAAAACATATTTTATGTTTCTAATTTAATCTCTGTTTTTTTTTTTTCAAAGAACAAATATACCCCTTTTCCCTTTATTTTTGTTCTTATAAGTCAAAGTAGGGGTGTTTTAGAAAAAACAATCAGTTTCATGCTGGTGTCACAGCTCAGGATGGAGGGGTTAGTGATGGTGAGTCCACAGTGTAGCCAGTTGAATTGTGTCTTCTCTAAAGACAAGAGGTAAACTCACAACAGGGCAGAAGTATGCCTAAGAAAAATTTGAAAAGCCATAAACAACACACACAGCACATTACAAGAGAAAGGCCCTCTCCTTTATTTTTCTCACCAGTTAAGTCAGAGGCTAAAAACCCCGTCATGCCAGTGTGAAGCTGGCTACTGCATCAAGAATGTGATAGCCATTCAGTCTCATGAAAGAATATATACCCAATGATTCCATTTCTGAAAGTTCAAGAACAGCCCAAACTGACCTATGGTCCTGAGATGCTGTGGCAGGTGAGGATCCACAGACCTTAGAAGCTGTCTAGACTCTGCAGAAAGGTAGGAAGCCCATCTGACTGCCCTTTGAAGCCTTGCGGCTCGGATCCCTCACACCTCCTCCTCACAGGCAGCAGGCTGCAGCCAGAGCAGCTGCTGCTAGTGAATCAGCAACAAGCAGGAAAGATTAAAAATCTATCCAGTGAACAATGCTCCTCGGTTACCCACATAAATAAGCACATAAGCAGAGAAAATAAATCCATAAAAAAGGTCTGTTTAAGGTCTTGCATAAATTAAGGTAGCTTGATACAACAACACTCCTGGAGCGAGAAAACATCTTTTCAAGAAGCAACAGGAAACAGGCCCAGGACCTTCTCCTCTTCTCTCAGCATCCCTTCCTACATCAGTGCAAGACCCTTTCCAGCCTCGGTACCAGCTCTGTCTGGTGTCCTGGAGCCTGCCTCACTGGGCTCTCCCCGTCAGAGCAATAGACCATGTCCTGAATAGTTTCTTTCCTTCTACTTTGCATCAAACGTCTCTATCCTTCTCTACCTATGCTTTCAGGAAATTTTTCTATCCTAAGTGGCTCTCAGTTTAGTTGTCATCGCTCTAATCCTTTCAGATAAATTTCATGAGGAATTTTTTGAAGATATAAAAAGTGATTCTAATGGTAGATATTTTAGGCATTGTTAAAACCAGTAAGAATTTTTTTTTCCTTTTTATGGCCTCACCTGCGGCATATGGAAGTTCCCAGGCTAGGGGTGGAATTAGAGCTGCAGCTGCCAGCCTACACCACAGCCATGCCAACATTGGATCCAAGCTACACCTGCAACCTCCACCACAGCTTATGGCAACACCAGATCCTTAGCCCACTGAACACGGCCAGGGATTGAACCTGTATCCTTATGGACACTATGTCAGATAATCTTAACTTTCTAAGCCACAACAGGAACTCCCAAGAAAAATATTTTTAAATAATTTATCTTTTTATTAGCACCTTTAAAATTGAACTATCTATGACACATCCTAGTTGCATATGAGAACATAGTTACACATCTTATTCACTGACTCTTACAAAAGGTGATTCCAAGAGCTCCTCCTTTTCTTTATATTTTGGACATGTCATCATCACACTTCTGAGTTTAAATGCACTTCTTAGTGCATTTAGTTTGTTAAACCTAAGAAGGCAGCTGAATTTGGAGCTGATGATTCCTAAATGAAAACCACTTTCATTCATTCAGTTAGCATAAATTTAACATACTGCCCAGTGGAGGAGAGAGAGATATAGTGTCCAGGTGGTACTGTAATACACTGTATTATGTTCCATAACAGAGAAACAAAAGGCTCTGTGAGCACGGAGAAAGGGGCTACTACCTACAGAATATAGGAAAGACTACTGGAAGAAGTAAATATCTGCTCTCTGGAATAACAAGGAGAGAGTTTGCTGAGCAAAAAAGGGAAAAGAATATTCTAGAATTAATAGCAGAAATACAAGCATAGAGTTATGAAAGTCTGTGCTTGTTTAGATCTGCAAAAATCCATGTGGCTAGAATATGGATATAGATGGTATCGGAAGAGGGGTTTAATAAAGGATGGTGGGGGCAAATAAGAAGGGGAGTTTGTGTGCTGTCGTAAGCAACATAAGCTTGATTTAATGAAAAATAGAATGCCAAATGTGGTTCCTAGCCAGAAATGAGATATTGTCTGATTTGTATTTTGGATAGAGAACCTCTAGCAAATTATGGAATCTAACTTCAATTCACCAACATAAAGATGTTCTCAAGGTAGCAAGCAAGTAGCATTCGCCAAAACATCCTAGTTTCTGTGGCCTTGAGCCTATGGCATATGGTGTGGAAGACAACTTTTTCAGGTGATATCAATTTTCCACAGGATCCAGGACATAGAATGCAGATTTCCTCTAGTCTGAGGAAGACAAGTAGAGGAAGTCAAGAAATTGTGAAGTTAGGGTGCATGAAAGCACGGAGGATAGTGAATGCTTAATGGTAGGGTGCTTAAATGGTTGACGGAAGAAGGTTCTCTGCATGGAAATACTTTAGAGTTCAATTCCTGTAGAGACAAAGATGGAGGAGGGTAGGATATTGAAAGAATTTCAAAAGGAGAAGGCTTGTGTTTACATGTAGAAGAATAATTATCTGAAGGACACTGACCTTGAACTACTTAAGTTGTTGGGCAATTAGTAACTTGACTTTTACCAATAAGAAAATGCAATCTTTGGATACAAAACAGCTTTTCTTTAAAAAGAAAAGGGAACATTCTTTGAAAAGGTTGACACTTCACAGAGTTAAGTCCACCTTTGACATATTTAAACTGAGTCATCTTGGGCAGATCACTGAACCTTCTAAGTGTCTCAGTTCAGGAAAATAGATAATCAGTTATGTAATAAACAGTAACCATTCCATGTACAAATGGATTTTTATTACTGGTAACGATTATGCATTAAACAGAGTACTGCAGGGCAGGAGAGTGAATAAGAGGAGGATTAAAAATATATTAAGAAAATCCATTTGTCACTGCCTACTGACACATTCTTGAAGAGCTTTTATGGTAACCCACAGTTAAAGTTAGATTTTTATTTTCAGCCCTTTCTTTGGAATGAGTAATAAGAATGTGTCCTCTCCAAAAGGAGTGAGGCAATAAGTGACTCAGACTGAATCGGGCTGCAAAGCAGTTCCCTCATCATAGGGATGTGATGTTTATGTTAATTTGCCATTGAGAGAGAATTTATAAAGACCAGGTGGCATCACCTAACGCTTTCTTTAAACAGAAGTAAAAAGGTTTTGCATCCATCTTTAAGGAAAGAATGTAGGAGAGATAATTATACCACTCTAGTTGATATAGTGCTTTCCCATACATCCCCCTTCCTGTGGGGGAGGGAGAGAAGGAGTGATGAACTCAGCTTTCCGGATGAGGAAGGAGGTGGTCAGAATGACCTGCACAAGATCATGTAGTTAGTAAGTGGCACAGCAGTCTCTTACATCTCCAGATATTAGTAGTTCTTTCCACTATATTCCTCTGCTTCTCACGAAATACCTGCTTATTTCTGTCCAGGGCATTGAGAGTTGGTGCTGGCCATGGTGACCTCTCTGCAGAGGGAGATGTGACAAGACAGGTCGCTTCAGAGCCTGACTTATGACTGTCGTTTCAGTAATTACTTTTACAGTTTTTTTTTTTAAGTTGTGGTTTATAGAACCTATTGGTTTATATATGTTTTCTGCACACTTTCTTCAACAAATTGGCAAGACTCTTCAGACTCTGTACAGAGGGACAGTTTTTTCCAGTGAATATCTATGCAGGACTCCCAGTGGAAAGGATGACCCACAAAGCCAACGTGAACAGATGGGCCGTGGCCAAGGGCCAAGGCCACCTAAGGACCAGGAAATGGCATACCAGTTGAGCATCTTGTATATTCTCTTCTTGGTTTAAAAAAGCATTTGCTTTTTATCATCTTGTATATATTGTATTCATCATCATATTTTCTCCTTTTCTTTTTGGATTGCTATACTTCAGCTCTTTTTCTGTGAATTCTGTTGCCTCTTCGTTTATTTATTAAAGTCTCGGGTTATTAAGATCCTTCAGTTTCTCTGAGGTCACTTTTCTGTACCTTGCCATCTCCAAAAAACATCAGTTCATAAATATGACATATGGTACCTTCTCCATTTTGCTTTTGGATCCTCAGTACTTAGAAACAACCCTCCAAACCCCATTAAAAGCCAGGCAGTTTAGTGATTACAATGAATTACTTGGAAATCTTTTCATGCATTTTTATTCCTTTATTACAAAAGTAATATACTCTTACTAAAAAAGTCAACTATTACCAAAAATGCAAGTTAAAAAGTAAAAATCAGGAGTTCCTGTCGTGGTGCAGTGGTTAACGAATCTGACGAGGAACCATGAGGTTGCGGGTTCGGTCCCTGCCCTTGCTCAGTGGGTCAAGGATCCGGCGTTGCCGTGAGCTGTGGTGTAGGTTGCAGTCGCGGCTCGGATCCCACATTGCTGTGGCTCTGGCGTAGGCCGGTGGCTACAGCTCCGATTTGACCCCTAGTCTGGGAACCTCCATATGCCTCGGGAGCGGCCCAAAGAAATAGCAAAAAGACAAAAAAAAAAAAAAAAAGTAAAAATCTCCTTCTCCTTCCCTGCCTCCTAATCTCCAAGCCACCTATCCCAGAGGTAAATAGCCTTAATAGTCCATTTTGTGTGCAGCCAGACATTTCTTTTTTATGTATGTACAAATAGAAACATAACTTTCTTTTCATTTACAATTTCTCTTAAAGATGTTTTATAGCAACAGAATCAGATCCATTGATTATTTTAAAGCTCATGATTGTGCATTTTATAGGGCTGTAACATGAATAACAGATTTAAGCCATCCTCTTAAATCTGTGGGTGGAGAATATTTTCATTGATTTTTCTGTCACACTGCTTAAATGAATATTCCTGGACTTACATCTTTGCATATTTTGGGTATATGTGTATATGTAGAGCATTTTTCTAGAAATAGAATCTTTACTGCATTTTACTAGGTCTTGAACACTTTCCTCACCCTTCCTGGTGTTGGTCTGAGCTCTGGTTTTCCCATTTCTATGTGTGGCTGGCTTCTGGTCACGCCCTTAACCCTTGCTAGGTTAAAACCACCTGTTAGAACAATTTTATTTTTTATTTATTTATTTTTACTTTTTGGAGTTGCACTTGCTGCATATGGAAGTTCCCAGACTAGGGGTCAAACTGGAGTTGTAGCTACTGGCCTACACCACAGCCACAGCAACACAGGATCCAAGCCATATCTGTGACCTACACCCCGCTCACAAGAACACTAAGGGAGACCAGGGGTCGAACCAGCATCCTCATGGATACTAGTTGGATTCATTTCTGCTGTGCCACAGTGGGAACTCCCGTAGAACAATTTTAAAAAGCAGATTATTCAGGTCGTGCCCTGAAACTATTGAATCCAAGTTTTCCACCAGGAAAACCTGGGCTTTCATAACACCCTCCATAGGCTATTCTAATGTTTAGTCGCAGTTGAAGACCACCAAATTGGTTCCTGGCTTCCAGTTTTTCCCATGAATACAGCTATATTTTCTCTCTGACCTAGTAGTTCATACTCTGGGGTATTGTTCTTTTCTTTCTCAATTTCCTTTTATGAATTTATTCCACTTTTGTTTTTCAGCATTCATTTCCCCATTTATCTGCATTCTTTTATCTTTAATTGTAGTTTTAATTTCTTTTTACTTGACGATTATTTTACCCTATTTCAACCTTATTCAGTTTAACTCCTCCTTGTTTACTACCCTGAATAAGCTGATCAAAGTTCTGGGGCACCACGCATTCAGCAACATCCAGCCTCCACCAAATTCCACTGTCTTTACCTTATTACTCTGTCTTTCCTATGTAACGACAGGCAGTAATGCTAGTGATAACAAGTTTGGGCTCCAGTCTCAGGCCGAGTGTAAACCCCAGCTCTGCCACTCATTGACTGTGACCTTGTACAAAGTCGTTAACTTTCTGTGCCACAGGTTTTCTGTAGTTAAAAGTGGAGCTAATAATGCCTACCCTCAAAGGATTATTTGCAAGGAACCAGTAAGATGATTTAAAAGTAATTGGAATATAGCAGGCACTCATCATCCAAGTCCCTCTAAAAGATGACGGACAGATCTGAGGGGCTTCCCTCTCTTCGAGTGCAGATTTCCTCTTTCTTTGACTTCATCATATGGTTATGCATCGCCATCCCACTTTCCATCTTCCAGAATTTTGTTGGTATCTGTCATCTGTTGTCATTTCTACTCCTACTCTCTTTGGCCTTAAGCATTTTACAGTCATTTAACTAGTTTCCAGAAGTAGCAGATATAAACATGTTCAATCTGCCAGATTTAACTTGAAGTCTTCATTCTTTCTTAGTCACAACTAAAACATAGATATACATCCTTGAAAAGATCCAAATTATTTCTCCCAATGCACCATGACCATATCATGTTTTCCTCATTGTTTAAAAATATGGCAACCAAAAAAGTCGTTTCTCAGCAGCTCCTAGTCATGAGCCATGCACAACAATCTCAGACTTACGAACTTGATGATGAGTTAGACCCTACCAGCGAAGACAGCCTTGGTTGATTTCTTTTCATCTTTTAAAAATGTCTCCTTTAATATCATTTTTCACAGTATTCTTTCTCTAAATGCATGCCCCAGGCATTTCATGGCTTTTTATTCTATTCTTACATCATTTGTTTTGAACACAAGTGGATAATAGCATTTCTGGGTGATTTCAAATGTAAGGTCTCCTTTTGTGGGAGATAAGATAGCGGTGAGATGGCTCCAGCGGTCCCTGCCTCCTGGTATTCACAGCCTGTGTGTTCCCTTCCCTTTGACCACCCTGTTTATAATTAATAAAGCACATCAACCTTTGTTGATTGAGAGACCATCACTCCTACAATGAGGTTACAAAAGATTATGACTTCCATCTTACTGGCAGACTCTCTTGCTGGCTTTGATGAACAAAGTTGCTATATTGGTGAGGTCTCCATGGCAAGCAACTGAGGGTGGCCTCCTACCAACAGTCAGGAAGGACTGAGGAACTCAGTTTTCTTGGCTTTCAAGGAGCCAAATCCTGTCCACAACACATGAGCTTGAAAGTGTATCCTTTCCCATTTAGGCCTTCAGATGAGACCTCGGCCCTGATCAGTATTTTTGTTGCCATCTGGGGAGAGACCCTGAGACTAGCAAAGCCTAGATTGCTGACCCACAGATACATATGTGTGTTGTTTTAAGCCATGAAGTTTATAGTAATTTGTGATGTAGCAGCAGATGATTAATACACCTTGTGTCTCTGCTTTTACCACTGTACGAATAGCTCTGTTACTACATCAAGGGCACTCAATTTTCCCTATTTCTCTTGCTTCCCCTATATATTCCATCTGACTCCACAGTATTCAGAAGCTTATTTTCATTTGAAGATAAATGTACAAAAGGACTAAACAGATGGTTGATTCAAATTTGACAAATATCAAAAGTAAGTTTGTGGGTCTTGGAGTTAGACACTGACCAGGAGTGTGAACAAAAATCATTCTCTGTTATCTTTGGGCCTTCAGATCTAACTGTAGTTCAGGGAATGAGGCATGTAGTGTTTTATTTTATTTTATTTTTTACTTTTTAAAGATTTTTATTTTTTCCATTATAGTTGATTTACAGTGTTCTTTCAGTTTTTAGTGTACAGCAAAGTGACCCCCTCGTACAATATACATACCTTCATTTTCTCACATAATCTTCCATCATGTTCCATCCCAAGTGACTAGGTATAGTTCCCTGTGCTATATAGCAGGATCTCATTGCTTATCCACTCCAAATGCAATACTATGCATCTACTAACCCCAAACTCCCAGTCCATCCCACTCCCTCCCCCTCCCCCTTGACAACCACAAGTCTTTCTCTAGGTCCATGATTTTGTTTCTTTTCTGTGGAAAAGTTCATTTGTACCATACATTAGATTCCAGATATGTGATATCGTATGGTATTTGTCTTTCTCTTTCTGACTTACTTCACTTATATGAGAGTTTTTGGTTCCATCCATGTTGCTGTAAATGGCATTTTTTCTTTTTCTTTTTTATGGCTGAGTAGTATTCCATTGTGTATATGTACCATATCTTCTTAATTCATTCATCTCTCTATGGACATTTACATTGTTTCCATGTCTCAGCTATTATGAATAGTACTGCAGTGAACATGGGGTACATTTATCTTTTTCAATGAAAGTTCTGTCTGGATATATTCCCAGGAGCTGGGTCATATGGGAGTTCTATGTTTAGTTTTCTGAGGTACCTCCATATTGTTTTCCATAGTTGTTCTACCAGTTTACATTTCCACCAGCAGTGAAGGAGGGTACCCTTTTCTCTATACCCTCTCCACCATTTGTTATTTGTTGACTTGCTAACATTGGCCATTTGACTGCTGTAAGGTGATACCTCATTGTAATTTTGATTTGCATTTCTCTAATAATTAGTGTTTTGAGCATTTTTTCATGTGCCTGTTGGCCATCTGTACATCTTCTTGAGAGAAATGTCTATTCAGGTCTTCTGCCCATTTTCTGATTGGGTTTTTGTTTTTTTACTGTTGAGTTGTATAAGTTGTTTGTATATTTTAGAGATTAAGCCCTTGTCAGTTGCATCTTTTGAAACTATTTTCTCCCATTCCCTAGGATGTCTTCTTTTAAATTTTGTTTTACAGTTTCCTTTGATGTGCAAAAGCTTGTAAGTTTGATAAGGTCCCTGGGGTTTATTTTTGTTTTTATTTCTGTTGCCTTAAGAGACTTACTTGAGAAAACATTTGTATGGTTGATGTCAGAGAATGTTTTGCCTCTGTTCTCTTCTAGGAGTTTGATGGTGTCTTTTCTTATGTTTGAGTCTTTAAGCCATTTTGAGTTGATTTTTGTGCATGAGATGAGGGTGTGTTCTAGTTTCATTGATTTATGTGTGGCTGTCTGGTTTCCCCAGCACCACTTGCTGAAGAGACTGTTTTTTTTTTTTTCCCATTTTATTTTCTTGCCTCCTTTGTCAAAGATTAATTGACCATAGATGTCTGGGTTTATTTCTGGGTTCTCTGTTCCATTGGTCTGTATGTCTGTTTTGGTACCAGTGCCATACTGTCTTGATTACTGTAGCTTTGTAATATTGTCTGAAGTCTGGGATGGTTATGCCTCCTACTTGGTTTTCATTCCTCGGGATTGCTTTGGCAATTCTGGGACTTTTGTGGTTCCATATAAATTTTTGGATTGTTTGTTGTAGTTCTGTGAAAAGTGTCCTGGATAATTTTTGATAGGGATTGCCTTGAATCTGTAGATTGCTTTGGGTAGTATGGCCATTTTAACAATATTAATTCTTCCAATCCAGGAGCATGGAATATCTTTCCATTTCTTTGAATCCTCTTTACTTTCCTTGATTAATGTTTTATAGTTCTCAGCATTTGTCTTTTACCGCTTTAGTCAGGTTTTTTCCTAAGTATTTAATTTTTGGGGTGTAATTTTAAAAGGTATTATACTTTATATTCCTTTTCTAATGTTTCATTGTTAGTATTTAGAAATGCAACCAATTTCTGAATGTTAATCTTATATCCTGCTACTTGGCTGAATTCATTGATCAGTTTGAGTAGTTTCTGGGTGGAGTCCTCAGGATTTTCTATATATAGTATCATATCATCTGTATACAGTGACAGTTTTGCCTCTTCTCTTCCATTTTGGATACCTTTTATTTCTTTTGTTTGTCTGACTGCTGTGGCCAGGACTTCTAATACTATGTTGAATAAAGGCACTAAGAATAGTCATCCTTATCTTGTTCCAGATTTTTGCAAGAAAGCTTTCAGCTTTTCTCCATTGAGTATTATACTGGCTATGGGTTTATCATTAATGCCTTTTATTATGTTAAGGTATATTCCCTCTATACCTACTTGGTTAAGAGTTTTTATCATGTGTGGATGATCAGCTTTGTCAAATGCTTTTTCTGCATGTATGGAGATGATCAACATTTTCTTTTGTTAATGTTGTATATAATATTGATTGTATGTTGAACCATCCTTGTGAACTTGAGATGAATCCCACTTGGTCATGATGTATGATCTTTTTTATACATTTCTGGATTTGATTGGCTAAAATTTTGTTGAGAATTTTTGTATATATATTCATCAAAGATATTGGCCTATAATTTTCCTTTTTGGTAGTATCTTTGTCTGGTTTGGTATTAGGGTGATGGTGGCTCCATAGAATGTCTTTGGGAGTATTCCTTCTTTCTTGACCTTTTGGAAAAATTTAAGAAGGATGGGTATAAGTTGACTGTTAGTTCTATTCCACCTACCAGGCAGTGAATAGAATTACTACTGAGACTGTGGGATCTTGTCATATTTGCCTTTATTTTTTAGGTCTGTGACCCTTTCATTTCTTTTTATTTTTTCAGAAGTATTACATTGGGAATTTTAGAGGGGCTTTGGCATATCTCATCTCCTGTCATAATAGCCCCAAAATGTTTCTTGTTTATATTATAAAAATTTTAAGTTATGCATATATTTTATATTTTTAGCCTATTTATCCTTTTTATATTGCTTTGGAATCATAGGAGCCAAGTGCAGTATAATATATTTTAGAGCATGGTTGTATGAAAACATGATCACAACCATAGACCCCTGCATGTGTGTAGTAATTTGTATTTCATATTTTTATTTATTGTGGTTTGAATCCAACTTTAGATAATTAGTTAAACATCTGCAGAACATACATTTTCACCTTAAATATTTCCTTGTATTATACCATATGTCTTGCCAAATATAGACAAAAAGTAATTTAGAACACATTCAAGGACTTTGAATCTACTTATTTTTAAAGCAAATCATGTATAAAAGTGCTTTAATATACACAATCTTGCCTAAATGATTCATTTGCAGTCTCGTACTTCAAAAGGTAGTGAACCTGGATAGACTGGGTAGTAGGCTTTACCAGTAAATATTTCCAAGTGTTACCTGTGTGAACTGTCCTCCATCCAGGTGTGATACCAGTTTCCTTCTTCACTTGTTCGGTAAGGACTGTTGAGAGCACAGAAAACCTGAGAGGGATGAGTGGGCTTGGAAAACTAGCAAGCTTTTTCCTTACAGGAAGCAGAGGGAAATTATAGACATGGTAGACAGGGTCCCTAAGCCCCAGAAGTCCTTCGTATCCTTTATTAAAGGGCATTTTCATCAACAGAAGTCTCACCACTAGCATCTGTCACTGTGCTCCCGTTACCCAGTAATCTTTTTTTATAGATAAATCTGTTCACACACACCTAAGAGAAATGCCAAAGCACGTAACACCTCCTTCACCTATAAAAGTGGTTTAATTCACAGCCAATTTCAGTGAACTGAAGCAAATAACACTTGACGAGTCAATTAGGAAAGCAGAACTGCTGTGTCCAACACTAGTAGGAAACTTGTTCAGATCCTCAAAATATCAGGCCTAAAACAGGAGCTTCACACCTTTCACTATCGGAGCTTCAGGAAGAGCACGAGACTGTTCTGGCTTCTGACCATTCTACCTTCTAGGCATTCCTCTCCCAGAAGCACTGGGCCTTGTACTGACTGAGCAGACATAGCAGAGGTTACTTTTCTGTCTCTGGCGTTGTGTCCATATTTGTGAAAGGAAGTTATTTTTAAATGTTCTTCTATTTTGTATATATTTGAAAAGCTTAATATTCTTTTCTCTGTGGTTCTCTTTCCTTCTTCATTCACTGTGTTCAGTATCCAAAAAGTATAGGCAATCAAGCTGATTTTAAAACTAGCTAAAAAAAATCTCATTTGATAAAATGGGTGGATAATCTGTGAAGATTTGCTTATAATGAGGGGAATGCTCAGAAAGCTATTTCCACAACAGCAATACTTTTTAAAATCACAATGCCCAGAGTATCCCACTGCAAAGATCAGCTGATTGAGTTTGGTAACCCTTTGAAAAAACTTCCACCAGCACTGAAGAGCCAAGACCTTAAAACACCCAGAGGGGTATGTCACCTTAGACCTTCAGCCAAAGGCTTCCTCTCAACAAGACTGGGGGAAACAAAACCTCTAGGCAAAGTATAGTGAGTTTCCAAGAGGCAACATTAAAGGTAAAACAAAATTGGTGGTTTTGGTGGGACACACTTTCTCTTGCTGGTGCATTCAATGTCTCTTTTTCTCTCACCCTATCCTCCTAAATCTACTAAAAGTTTCTATTCTGGGCTCATTCACCCAGCAGTGATGCATGTGCTTTGGTCCTTGGGTCACTTAGTGAAAACAGTGGTTCACTTGTATCCTGCTTCTCACATGTTAAATATCTGTATATCTATCATTAGCTTCTAGTATTAGAAAGAAAATGGGAAATGTTTTACCTAGAAATATGTACTTTGAAAATATAGCTTAGGAAAGAAATTTTTGAAGATGACATTTTCTTTATTAAATTAGCTAAAATAGATCATTGAGCAAATATTTTACATATAAATGTAAAGCATAGGATATATGGAGAAGCCTGCCTTCTCTGATTTTACATTTGATTCAGCTAATATTCACCCATACAGCTAACTATAAGATAAAGTTCAAAAGTATAGTCAAGGAGTTCCCATCATGACTCAGCAGTTAACAAACCCAACTAGTATCCAGGAGGACACGTGTTCGATCCCTGGCCTTGCTCAGTGGGTCAAGGATCCAGCATTGCAGTGAGCTATGGTGTAGGTCACAGATGTGGCTCGGATCCCATGTTGCTGTGGCTGTGGCTTAGGCCAGCAGCTACAGCTCTGATTTGACTCCTAGCCTGGGAACCTCTACAGCTCTGATTTGACTCCTAGCCTGGGAACCTCCATGTGCCGTGGGTGTGACCCTGAAAAGACAAAAAAAAGTATGCAGTCAGGGAGTTCCCTTGTGGCACATAAGGTTAAGGATCTGGTGTTGCCACCTGCTGTGGCTCAGGTCGCTGCTGTGGTGAGAGTTTTGATCCCTGGCCCCAGAACTTCTTTGTGCCAAAAAAAAAAAAAAAAAGTATACATCAAAAAGTGATGATAAGAATTCAAAAGGAGTGTCTGTAACCATCAGTAGAGAATTTATTGAGTTAGTATAATGTAATTATGTTCCATTGGAACGGTAGCTTTTAGAGCAAAGCACTCATAAATCAGCTCTCGTAGTAATATAGCCAATACTTACTGAATACTCACTGTAGCAGCCACTATGTATCTCATTCAAAACAGTCCAATCTGAGTATTAATTTTTCTAAGTTTTATTGAGGTATAGTTGATAAACAACGTTGTGATCATTTCTCCTATACAACAAAGTGATTCAGTTATGTATATACACATATCCATTCTCATTCAGATTCTTTTCCCACATAGGTATCACAGAATATTGGGCAGAGTTCCCTGTGCTATACAACAGGTCACCGTTGGCCAGTCACTCCAAATACTACAGTGTGCATATGCCAATCCCATGCCCCCAGTCTTGCCCTTCCCTCAACCTGTCCCCTTTGGTAGCCATACGTTTGTTTTCAAAGACTGTGAGTTGGTTTTTATTCTGGAAATAAATTCATTTGTATCTTTTTTTTAGATTCCACCTATAAGTGATATCGTATGATATTTGTCTTTCTCTAACTTAGTATGATAATCTCTAGGTCCTTTCATGTGGCTACTAATGGCATTATGTCATGCTTTTTATGGCTGAGTAATATTCCATTGTGTATGTGTACCACATCTTTACCCATTCCTCTTTTGATGGACATTTAGATTGCTTCCGTGTCTTGGCTGTTGTAAATAGTACTGCAGTGAACACTGGGGTGCATGTATCTTTTTGAATTATGGTTTTCTATGGATAGATGCCCAGGAGAGGGATTGCTGGTCATATAGTAGTTCTGTTTTTAGTTTTTTTAGGAACCTCCATACTGTTTTCCATAGTGGCTATACCAGTTTACATTCCCACCAACAGTGTGGTTATTATTGTGTTCATTTTACAAATGGGAAAACTGAGGAACAGCAAGGCAATCAATGCTCAGTAGTCTGTGACAACTACTGAAGAGTAGAGCCAAGATCAAACCAGGGAAACTGGATTCAGAGCCTGTATTCTTCACCAGCACACTGCAAAATTGAGAGTTCTGCTTCTCTATTTGCTGTTTCTAATGAGATATCTTATTAAGTTCACTGGAATTTCATTTTCTGTTACTATTTAAACTTACATCTCATCCATGGACACTAAAAAATCTGTTGTTCTTTCATTTACTTCTGACCAAGTCAATCTTCCACTTATAGTAACAAGTCCTCAAATTCTTCTTCTCTGAAATAAAAGTTTGAAGTATATCAGTAGTTTCCAAACAGTTCAAGAGCAATTCTTTCCTTCAAAATAAAAAAAAATATGCAGACCTCTATAGTATAGCTGTTCACCTTTGCTTATTCATTCTCTCAATTATTGTTTATTGTGCAGTGGAAAATTTTGCAATAAGTCACAGGATTTTGCAGCCCTCAGGAATCCACTGTGCCAGAATAATCTCTAAAGCCATTACCAGTGGAAATGTTTAAGATTTTATATACTCTAGACTTTAGGCGCCTATCTTTCTAGTTTCTAATTTATCATTTCTCTCTACCATAAGAAGGAACACATGCTTCTCTAATCCCTTAATCTTGTATCAAGTTTTCTCTATTTGGTTTTTTTCCCATAAAATTTTCCTTCCTCCTTCAGCTCTGATTCCTTAGTAAACAGTGCAGCTTACTTTGCAGAACTCATAATTACCATTGGACCCATGTGCATAAGAACTATGTCTAAAGCATATGAGCTAAAACTTCAAATACAAATTTATAGAATCTTAACTTGCTTTGTAAAAATAGAAAATAAAAGAAAAAAATTTATATCAAGTTTTGGATGAATCCAAACAATTTTCTGGTAGATTAAATTTTGAAATCAAATATTTATATCTTTAGCATATATCTAGTGAATTAGAAAATTAAGGATCATTGCAACTAAGTACTGTTTCTACACAAAGGAACATTATCTCCTGTCCACACCTATTTTTAACCTTCTTTTCTTCTTGACACCTTTGTCCAATCTTTTCTCCACTAATCCTGATGGGCTTGTCACACTTAGTTTGATGTCTCTAAATAGTAGAGATAGTTGAGAAACGCCAGCGTAGAGTTATAGGTAATGTCGTTCTTGGTACTGCTGGAGAGTGAGGCTCCATCTGTAAGATCTCAGCAAGAAAGTGGCAACACCCACACATGTCCCCCAGCTATGCTTTATATTTTCCAACATAAACATCTTTAGAATGAAAAACCAAAATAATACTATGGAATTTCAGGAGTGGTCATATTTTTTCTGTTAACAATAACCTTACTTTCAGCAAAACCAATCCAGGCCAGCTGCCCAGCAGAAGAAGGCAAGACTACCTTTTTCAACAGCATTAATCCTTTAGCAGGGCCAAACTACTCCCTGTTCCATGAGGGCTTCCCCCAAACCACACAGCAGCAGATGAATAGTCGTGCTAACAGTGCTTTCATGTGCCTTTTGAATATCTCCTGGAATGGGCCACTTGTTCCTTTGTGTCCCGTGGAACCTGCACAGATGTTATCACAGTACCTTTATGACTTTGATGCCATTTCTCGTCTGCATGGCTCTCTTCCCTTTCTTGTTGCCTCTGTATCCATGGAATTTAGCATGGTGCCTGGCTTAACTGATACTTGTGGGATAGAGTGGTAGACTGACTGGGGGCGCCGTGCAGCAAAGGACCATCCTCTCAGGGATGTTTCAGATGAGGATGAGTATGGCTGGAAGTGTGGAGACAGAATCAGCAAGGCTTTGGTTGGGAAAGGCAGTGGAAGCCTGCCTGACTGGCCCATCTGGGGTAGTAAAGAGCTCAGCTTGGAAATACCTACAACTTAGAGGCAATTGCTAGAAACCCCTGAAAGTTAGAATTAAAGACTTTAGAATGATTTGAAAGCAATAAGGAGACTCTATAGTTCTTTGATTTGGACAGTGAATGATCAAAATAATATTTTAGAGTTTTGTTCAAATGAATATGTGCTCATGTCAAAATTCATATTTATTAAACATCAGATTATGGAATTCTGATTTTAATCACTGGGGCATCAGCTGATCCTGAAGGTCTCTTTCTTTCTCTTCTCATCCCACAGGTTGTTATTTTGTACTTTGAGCCAAGCACATTTCGCTGTATTCTCCTAAGATGGGTCCGTCTTCTCGGTTTTGCTACTGTTTATGGAACTGTCACTCTCAAGCTTCACAGGTATATTTTATTAGTTTTCATTCCCATGGGAGGATCAAAGTGTTTGGCTTAGCATGTAATTGCAAGCGAGGTCAGCTTTTAAATGGTTAAATTCCAGAAATTTAGACAGCAAGATGATATATTTTTTTCATTTTCAAGGCAATATGTTTAGGATTCTCTAGGAAAATCTTTAATACAATTGAATTTGAGCAGTGTGCTCTAATAGAATGTGCCTTGGTTATGGAAATGTTAATTCCATAAAAAATAAGTTAAGAATGAATGTGAAAAAGTATTTACTAGTTTAGAACAGGAAGAAATACAAAGATAATACAGCTGAAATAATAATCCGACTCCAGAGCCACCAAAGAATCCTATTTTGTAGAATTCAGCAGTACGCTTATTTGGCAAAACTCTGTTCCCAGTTTCCATGCCCCAGGATAATCCTGTTGATATTCCGTAGGTGAATTTCCAAAAAATAGTATTTTCTGTTTACCTCTTTAACCAATGTGCTCTAGTGATTATCTGCCTTATAAATTGAAGAATACTTTTAAATTCCTGTATACTTTAGTTTCAAAATCTTCTACTTTTTGAAATATATATGATAAATACTAGGAAGAAAGAGGCAATAACGTAAATTACCTATCCACAAAGGCTGGGGATAGCTGGAAGTGATTCCAGGGCTTTCCTTTGCAATTTTTCTTTGCAGGTTTTCTCAATGTAGTGGTGCCAATAGCATAGGAGATAAAATATAAATTTCTCCTGCAGGATAACATTGTAGGGGAAATCCTTTATGCTGATCAGCTTTAAAGCTGTTTTGATAGCCACAGTAAGCCACTCATATTTTCATGCTAATTTGACCATAAGTATTCCTCAATAAATGTATGTTTAAGATATCTCATATAACAATTTATTTTAGATGCCATAATATGTATTATATTTGTCTTTGCCCCCTTCACGCTTTCTTGAAATGTGATCATTATGCTATCTACCACACAAGAAGCTCCATTTCTTTTGCTGTTTTTTGTACTTATTTTCTGAGAATGCTCCAGATGATCTTTTTTGAACAAATGCAAATATCCTTAACTCTCAAGTTCCTTTCCTGTATAGATCATATAGCATAGAGTTCATTGACCGAATTTCAAGAGGTCCAGTTTAAATCTCAGTTTAGCCTTCTAACTCTGGGCCACCATAGTCCTCTATTTCCTCCAGAAAGAAATGATTGGACCAATCTCTAATGTTCTTTCTTACACTCACTTTATTCTTTCCACATTACAGCACATTTTGCTCTTGTGTCCTATTCTTTCGGTTTCCATTCCTTATATGATAGTTGTTTTTCAACTGGTGCTCACTAAAAGAAATGAGAATTTATCAACCACCTTTGATGACAATAATACTTCTGGAATTACTGAAAGAATGAGAGGTCTCTTGAGACTTGAACATGACTTCTCTACCTATGAGTCTAGCACTTAGCATCTGTTGAGTCCTCTATTATATAATGCAATTGCTTATGTAATTATCTTCTTTGTCATTACCTAATTTACCTTCTCCCTGAAGTGAGGGTCTTGCCATTGAAACTCCCAGCTCTTAGTACAATAACTGACACATGACAGGTGCTTAATACATACTAGTTGTCAAGTGAATGAATGAAAAATGTTGGATGCAGACTTGGAAGCTGCTTCCCACAGTTCTCTCCGCACATAACACGTTCCTGTTCCCCTGACTCACTGTATGCTCTCGAGAGTCTGAAACTCATGACACTGGTCTGCAAGAGGCTGTTTGTGGGACAAAAACACAGTATTAAATAACACTGAATCAGTGAGAAAATTACTTCCATTCAGGTTCTCTTTTTTCCAACCTTCTGGTTACTTTCAAGAGAAAAATTAGTTTGGAAATAGTAGGTCTTTAACACTTGCTGAACAGTTGCTAATTTTCTGTCACAACAAAAAGCCAGTCAAGCTTTGGGCTCAGAACTTCCCACTGCAATACTATCTAGATAAAATTTATTATCTTTATTTCGCTGTATTTCTTTTCAGAGTTACTTTTTTTTTTTTCTTTTTTGCCGTTTCTGGGCCGCTTCCGTGGCATACAGAGGTTCCCAGGTTAGGGGTCTAATCAGAGCTGTAGCCGCTGGCCTACACCACAGCCACAGCAACGCGGGATCCGAGCCACATCTGCAACCTACACCACAACTCACGTCAACGCTGGATCGTCAACCCACTGAGCAAGGGCAGGGATCGAACCCGCAACCTCATGGTTCCTATTCAGATTCGTTAACCACTGCGCCACGAAGGGAGCTCCCAGAGTTACTTTCTATTTATGGATTCTCTATCAGCTTTTCACTGAAATTAACAACTGTAAAGTTTTCTTTTAAGTAATTTAAAGCAATAAATAGAAATTGACTTAAATAAAATATTAGCTGGTATACAAATACAAGCAGAAATTGTGAGGGTGGTATACAAATGATTGGAATTGGGAAATTAGATTACTTCATCATTCTTTTGTATATTTTATTTCTTATTTCTTATTTTTTATTTTTTGTCTTTTCTAGGGCCACACCCACAGCATGTGGAGGTTCCCAGGCTAGGGGTCCAATCAGAGCTGTAGCTACCGGCCTACGCCACAGCCACAGCAACATCTTTTGTATATTTTAAAGATGGTAATTAAAACTATTTTCTCTCTGACAATGTGTCTCTAGAAGTCTTTGCAGTGAAGAATTACCTACTGAAGGCTTAAATCGAGTGGAAACTATTTCTAATTTAATGAGCTGAATTATTCTTATCCTGTCTGAACCATATGGTTTTATATTATATTGTTTTTTCCCCATATTGTTTAAATTTAACTGTTCCAAAATTGTCTAAGTCTATAAGCTGAAGAATCAGCTCCTACAAAAATATGAGCCACCGGATGGAAGTGACTGGGCAAACCAGCTCTCTATCCTCCATCCTTAGTGCAGCAGATTCCCATATTATATGCATTCAGATGCTTGTCAGGTGAATGGATAGGTAAATGGTTACAGTGGATGGAGCTGGAAGGAGTGTCTTTGGCTGGTATCTCTTATAGTCAAGTTGTGGTCCTCAAGAAAGGACTGTGAAGATTTTGTAGTAACATGATAGAGAGGAAAGACATAAATCTTTGCAAATCCAAATCAGAATTCCAGTTCTGTCATTAACTATTTATACAATCAAGAATAAGTTACTTTAACATCTGAGAATCACTTCTCAGTGATTGTTGGAAATCTTGCACAAGACTGGAATATATGTAATTTTCTAGGTATTTTCAAGTAGGGGATTTTGGTTGCAAACCATACACATTGACTATGGCTAAATTAGGCAAAAAGGGAATTCACTGGAAGGATATGGGGAAGGTCCCAGAGTTGAAGAGAAAGCTAAAGAACCAGCCCTTGGTGAACCTGATCCAAAGGAGCTTGAAGGGATCAAGGGAGCCTGAGCTAAGGGATAAAGTCCCTTGTGTGCTATCATTTCATTTTCATAAGACTTTGTTTTTTATTTCAAAAATTTTTAAAGCAAATATTTCCTCTCTAGGCAGAAAATCCTAAGGCATTTATCAATACTGATAAATAAAACAACCGTTCCAGTCCCTTGAGATTAGGATAGGCGGGAAAGACCTGAGTTCTTGTTTTCTCTCAGCCATCTCCCTCAAGGCTTAGTAAAATTGTTGAACATTTCTTTTCCTGTATCCTGGTCTCTCACTGATCAGTTATAGTGTTTACAGCATTGTAGTAGCTCTGAAAACTGGAAGAAAATATGAAAAAGGAATAGAATCTTACTCTGTCATTAGAAGTGATACTATTAGCCTGGGCTGGGAACTTAGGATTCCATTCACTTTTACCAAATCCCCCACCTTTGTCTTTAATGGTCTCTCCACACATTTGAGACTCACACAGCCAAAGACTACCATACCAATCCAACAGAAAATTGCAAGAGTTTTGTTTCTCAACAGTGCAATACAGGGGTGAAACAAGTTGGGGGAGGGGGTGAAAGTACTCCACTCCTTCGGGGAGGAGTGTTTCATCTTTGACCTTGTTTAGAATCTTCAGCATGTGGTAGTAATAAAAAGCAGAACAACTTTTAGTTGTCATTAGAATTGCCTTAAATTCTCTACAGACCTTTGCTGCCTGCACTCCAGGCAGACTAGTGTCGTGCCACCCTACCTTATTGGCAGGCCATTCTTGAAATGCAATTTCTTTGAACCTGGAACTGTTTGTTTCTCTTTGGAGAAGGAAAGAAGGAAGAATGGGACAGGTTTTAGCTGGCTCAGTCTGAATCATAAGGAAAAAGAGAGCTGAAATAGGCAAAAATGAAGAACAGACTACACACCACATCACATTTAGTACCTTAGCGACACAGGACAGATCTAAAAGATCTAGTGCGCCTCGTGCCTCCATGGATGTGGGGCTTCACAGGATACTTGCTAAGTTGGTTTGTTGGTTGGTTGGTTGGTTGGTTTTAAGAAACCTGGGAAGTCAATATTGCTAAGCTCATAAAAGCCGAGTACGTTTTCAGGAGAAATGAGGAGCTGTTTTAAATGAAAGAGGGTGGAAAGAGATTAAGAAACTTAATGCCAGAAGAACATTTTCCTATTCCCTGTAATGTGGTTTCTGAAAACAAATTGCCTTTTCCTTTTTCTAAGGCTAATCAAGAAAAAACAAAAGACTTTTTTGTACTATATTTAAAATGAATAAGCATGCTGCAAAAAAACCTTCATCTGGCTCTAGACTAGGGATTTTCATTTCATGCATTATTCAGTACTATTCACTGTGGATACAGTGCAATACGTAGCGTTTTTCTCTGCTGCGCTCATTAGTACCAAATATTTACTTTGTGGGGAAGGATAGATGGGTGGATAGATGGATGGATGGAAGGATAGATGGATGGATGAATGGATGGATGGTTTCCTAATGAGGATATTTATATCTGTTTATTTCATGTATTCCTATAAGGATATGTAAAATACAGTAAGGTATTTTAAATATTTTAAAGGAAGAAAATCTTTTTACACATTTTCCCAATGACTAATGATGTTAAGATTATTTTTAGGTGTTTATTGGGCCTTTATATGTGTCATTACAGAAATGTTTATTCAACATTAAGTCCTACAGTGCAGCAACAGAAAGACAAACAATTCAAAGTCCTTTCTCCATTTTTAAAATTGAATTGTTTTTTCATTGTTGCATTGTATGAGTTTTCCTATATTCCAGATACAAGAATTTTATCAGATAAATTATTTGAAAATATTTTCTCCGGAGTTTCCTTCATGGTGCAGTGGAAACAAATCCAACTAGGAACCATGAGGTTTCAGGTTCAATCCCTGGCCTTGCTCAGAGGGTTAAGGATTCAGCGTTGCTGTAAGCTGTGGTGTAAGTCATAGACAAGGCTCGGCAGCTGTAGCTCTGATTCGGGCCCTGACCTGGAAACCTCTATATGCCACGGGTGCAACCCTAACAAAAGCAAAAAAAAAAAAAAAAAAAAAAAAAAAAGAAAGAAAGAAAGAAAATATTTTCTCAATTCCATGGGTTTTCTTTTTCTTTTTTGATAGTGAGCATTGATGCACAATTTTTTTTATTTCTATGAAGTTCAATTTATCTATTTTTTCCTGTTACATAAGCCTTGGTATTTAAGAAACCATTGCCTAGAGTTCCCATTGTGGCTCAGTGCTAAGGAACTTGACTAGGATCGTTGAGGATGTGGGTTTGATCCCTGGCTCTGGTCAGTGGGTTAAAGATCCGGCGTTGCTGCGAGCTGTGATGTAGGTTGCAGATGTAGCTCAGGTCTGGTGTTGCTGTGACTGTGGTATAGGCTGACAGCTGCAGCTCCAATTTAACCCCTAGCCTGGGAATTTTCATATGCCACAGGTGTGGCCCTAAAAAGCCAAAAAGGAAAAAAAAAAAAAGAAGAAAAGAAATCATTGCCTAATCTCAGATCAGGAAGATTTCTAAGTCTCTTTTCTTCTATGCATTTTATGTAAAGTTTTAGCTCTTACATTTGGGTTGTTGATTCATTTGGAACTAATTTTTTTTTTTTTTTTTTTGGTCTTTTTGCTATTTCTTGGGCCGCTCCTGCGGCATATGGAGGTTCCCAGGCTAGGGGTTGAATCGGAGCTGTAGCCGCCAGCCTATACCAGAGCCACAGCAACGTGGGATCCAAGCCGCATCTGCAACCTACACCACAGCTCACAGCAACGCCGGACCCTTGACCCACTGAGCAAGGGCAGGGACCGAACCCACAACCTCATGGTTCCTCGTCAGATTCGTTAACCACTGCACCACGACGGGAACTCCCCTTTGGAACTAATTTTTGTATATGATGTGAGGTACAGATCTAAATTCATTGTTTGCATTTGGATATATACTTGTCCTTAGGACTGTTTGTTGAAAAGATTATTCTTTCTTTATTGAATGGTCTTGGCACTGTTTTCAAAAATTAATTGACTGGAGATGCAGAGGTTTATTTCTGGATGGTCAGTTTTATTCCATTGTTCTATATATCTGTCAATATGCTAGTACCATATTGTTATTATTAACAATAATATTTTGTTAGACTTGAATATATAGATAATTTTAGGGAATATTGTGATCTTAGCAATATTAAGTCTTCCAATCCATGAACACAAATGTCTTTCCATTTCTTTGGGTCTTTTTAAATTTCTTCCAATGGTGTTGTATAGATTTCAGCATACAGGTATTTTACCTCCATTAAATTTACCCCTAGGTATTTTTTTTGACACTATAGTAAATGGAAATATTTAGTTAATTTCATTTTTAGATTGCTTATTGCTAGTATATAAAAATAAAAGTGACTTTTTTGATGTTGAATTTGTATTTTACAACTTTGCTGAATTTGGTTTTTAGCTCAAATTGTGTGTGTGTGTGTGTGTGTGCATGTGTCTGTGTGTGTTCTTTAGGGTTTTCTGTATATAAAATCATGTCATCTACTAATAGAGATAACGTTACTTCTCCATTCCAATATGGATGCATTTTATTTCTGGACAAGTTGCTCTGGCTAGAACTTTTGGTATAATGACGAATAGAAGTAGTAAGGACCGACATACCTGCTTTGTTTCTGACATCAGAAAAGATAATCCACACACAAGTTCCTTCTAGCTCTATTGAATATTTGACTTGCAATAGTCTTATAACCTTTCTTCTTTATTTTTTTCATTATTCTTCCTTATTATATCTACTTAAAATCAGGTCAAAAGAAAGGATGATGAGCATGGATATGAGAGTTCAATCAGGTAACTGAAATGGACCAAAAAAACTATATTTGGGAGACTGAGTTGTGAGTTTCCCTCCTTACAATAGCAATAACTTAATATAGTCACAATAATTTTACAGAACTTCATGTCTGATAAATGTAAAAATCACTTTCTCTATGGGTGATGCCAATCCTTCTTAATATACACAGACCTGAAATCCATCCCATGGCCAGGAAGTAGTTTTAGTTTATTTCTGAAAATGAAGTTTTGAAAAATTAATGAAAATATTAATAAATATGAGGGCTTGTGACCATTGAAAGCAAACTGAGAGGCAGTGATGTCTGCTCTTGGGTGTGGCTCACTCTTAAGGCTTTTTTTTTGTCGAGAATTGAGTGTCTTTATATTTATAAATCACCTCCCATCACAAGCATTTATTCTCTAGAATTTCTAAGAAAGCAATAAAATTAATCGAAATTCAACTCTAATGGAGAATTTCAAGGAGCTCCCATCGTGGCTCAGTGGAAACGAATCTGACTAGCATCCATGAGGACACAGCTTCGATCCTGGCCTTGCTCAGTGGATTAAGGATCCAGCATTGCTGTGAGCTGTGGTGTAGGTCACAGATGTGGCTCAGATCGGTGTTGCTGTGGCTGTGGCGTAGGCCAGAGGCTACAGCTCTGATTCGACCCCCTAGCCTGGGGACTTCCATATGCCTTGGGTGTGGCACTTTAAAAAAAAAGAAAGAAAAGAAAAAAGATAATTTCAAGATTTTAGGATTATTCTAATTAATGTAATAGAACAGAAGACTGGATGGCTTAAGGATGTATATGTTCATTCCTTTTTAGTAAACAAGAAAGATGCTGCTCAATCACAAGCAAATGCAGATGTTGTGAAAATGAAAAACTTTCTGTTACTAGATGCTTTAAATTTTGGTATCAGCATAGCAAAAACTCAAAAATTTATCTGACAAGTTAAGCAGCCAGCCCATTGGAAAGGTACCTTCACCAATCTTAAACCTTTTCAGGAGTGGAGAAAAGCAGCAGCTCTCAAACTGTAGCCTTCATCAGAATTTACCTAAAGGGTTTGCTAAAATACTGATTCCTGGGCCCTAACCCCCAGAGTTTCTATGTAGTAAGTCAGGATGGCACCCAAGAATTTCCATGTCTAACAAGTTTCCAGATGGTGTTGATGCTACTGGTTTGGGAGCCACTGGCTTAAAGCAAGTGGCATCTCAACTGAGCCATTAAGGAATTACGTAGGAATTAGCTAAATTAGGGGTTTGGGTCTATGGGGGAGGGGTGGTACAGAAGGCTGAGGACAAAGGTGCAGGTAGAAGACACCTGCCTGTCATCCATAGGGACCCGCAAGACCCTTGGAAAAGAAGAGTGGTGAGAGATGGGCCTGCTGAAGCCAATTTCTAAAGGCCTTTCACCATACTGAGGAGCTAGGATTTGGGTGAAGGATCGTAAACAGGGGAGGAACACCACTCCTCGAAGGGGAGATGAGGAAGATCATTGTAGCATTAGTGTAGAGTGTGGACTAAAGATGGCCAAGACCAGTAGGAGACTGGTTAGGAAGCTATGATAGAAACAGTTTGATGACCAGGAGCTATAGAGTAAAAGTGAAAATGGAGAAAAAGAGAAGGATTTGAAGGATATCTAAGAGGTAGAAAATAGGTAGTAACTCCCTGGTGGCCTACCAGCTATTACTGCTGTGCCTTGCATTTGATCCCAGGCCCAGAAACTTCTGCATGCCATGGGCACAGCCAAAAAAAAAAAAAAAGGTAGAAATTAAATTCTTAATTATGCTTTGGGAACCTGGAATGTAGATGAGGAAGAAATATCATTCATCCCTAGGTTTCTGCTTTGAACAGTTAGGTGGTCCTAGTCATTGAGAGAGGTAACATAGGACAGTGGGTTAGAAGAGAGAGAAGTGGAGAGAATGATGATTTTATTTGGGGACCTGGTGATGTCCAGTAGGTCACTGAGTATGCAGATCTTGAGCTAAGGAGAGTAATCTAAACCAAAGATACAGATTTGGGGCTCACCAGCATATAGAATACTGAAACATGGTCATAGAATTTCCTAGAGCAAAAATAGAAGCTGACTATGTTCAGGGGATCCATGAGGAACTCTATCATATAAAGGGAGGACTGAGGCAGAGGAATGTGATTGAGACTAAAAAGTTGGTGACAGAGGAATAGGAAGAAAATCAAAAGAATGTGACATAATGGAAGCCAAGAGCTTCTGCCATGCCACAATAAGGAGTAACCATATCAATTAGGTATTTGAAGAAGGTAATCAATAATCTAAGTACAAGTCCTTACAGTGGAGTTTCATGAGCTTAAACTAGAAACGTGTAGCAAGTGAAAAAGGAGAGGCGGACATATAGTGACAGCCAATTCCTAGGCTGCCGTTTTTAAAAAATCATTTCAACATAATCTCTATGGATTTATCTTCTATTAAGAATGAGAACTGAGGAGTTTCTGCTGTGACGCAGTAGATTAAGAATCCAACTGCAGTGGCTTAGGTCTCTGCAGAGCTGTAGGTTTGATCCCTGGCCTGGCGCTGTGGTATAGGTTGTGGCTGTAGCTAGGATTCAGTCCTTGGCCCAGGAACTTCCATAGGCTGTGGGTGCAGCCCTAAAAACAATAAAATGAGAACTGAATATATACTTTAAATGTACCTTTTTATATTAAATTCTGGAAACTTGTTTGCAGTCCTCTTGTATATGTTACTGTGTTCTTTCAGAAATATTGAAACCTTCTTAACAGACGGTAGCTTAAAGATTTATCTGTGAAAAAAATTGGTCGAAAAAGTAATCTATATAAGAAGTTTAATGATTGCATTTTTTTTCTACATCTGGATTTCATATAAATGCATGTCTAAGGATTTCATTTTTAGAACTTGGTTTCTAGGCAGTAAACCCATATAGACTAATAAGAGTTCATTTTTTAAAGATATAGCAGAATTTTCTCATTTTATTTTAAGGCAATCCTAGAAAAATTCATCTTATTCAATTTTACAAAAACCAATATCCTGAAATGCTTAGATTGCAGTGCAGAGTTGTGTTACTGTGTTTTCTAGTGTTTGAAAGCCAGTAAAACCAATAACAGGAGACTCATGAGGGCTTTGCTTTGAATTTTCCTCCCTGGAAATGAGATTATGGGGTCTACAGCAATCTTGAATTCTCAGACTCTGCAATAAATACCCATAGGGTCATCTGGAAAACATGAAAATTTCTGATAATTTAAAAGTTGGATTTCTTGATCCAAAGGTCACCAAACTGGGATCATCTAGATTTCCTCTGGAGATGACAAACGCATCTGGTTAAGAAGTATTTTAAAAATAGTTATTTAAAAAAATTCACTCTTTGCTCTCTTTGAAGTTCAGAGTTTCTATGTGAAAATCTTCAAATATTCTTGTATCTTCTCCACTTTCCTCCATTTCTGCTTTTTTTTTTTTTTTTTTTTTTTTTTTTTTTTGTCATTTTTGGCCACCCTGTGGCAAATGGAGCTCCAAGGCCAGGGATCGGAGCCACAGTCACAGCCTAAGCTGCAGCTGCGGCAACATCAGATCCCCAACCCACTGTGCTAGGCCAGGGATCGAACCAGCATCCCAGAGGCTCCCAAGACACCACCAATCCCGTTGCACCACAGCAGGAGCTCTGCTCCATTTCTACATTTTGATATCCATCGAGGTCCAGACCAAATATTACCTATTGTATTAGATTACTTGACTTACTGGCTGCATACAACAACATATAATAGTATATGGTAGTGATTTACATACTTATAGTTAGATTGTAAGCTTCTAGAAGACAGGGATCATATCTTATGCCTTCCACGTTGCCTAGCATGATACTTAGTGAATGGCTGTCACTACAAAAATGTTCATTATAATTACATTTCAGATATTCAAATGTAGTCAAGCTAGAATTTGCAACAATTCTCTTTTTCTTTTTGCCCTAGCTGAAATACATAAGACCAGAAAAATGGTTCACATATGGTCTTTTGAAATCCTAGTTATTCAAAATTTAGAATTCATCCAGGTATAACCAGAAACAATTATGTGTACATAGTGGCTACAGTTTTCTCCTACAGAAAATTAAATTGACACTGACAAAAATATTAATTTTCCAAGAAATTTCTCTCATTCCTAGGACAGAGTTATTTGAATTTCGATCTGCTGATTATAATAGAAGCCTTCTTAATGGACTAGTAATTGGTCAATTCATTAATAAATTGTTTAAAATAGAGACTGGAGTTCCCTTCGTGGCTCAGTGGTTAATGAACCTGCCTAGGATCCTTGAAGATGCGGGTTTGATTCCTGGCCTCGCTCAGTGAGTTAAGGATCTGGAGTTGCTGTGAACTGTGGTGTAGGTGGCAGACATGGCTCCGATCCCACACTGCTGTGGCTATAGTGTAGGCAGGCATCTGTAGCTCCGATTTGACCCCTAGCCTGGGAACTTACATATGCCACAGGTGCGGCCCTAAAAAGCAAAAATAAATACTAAAATAAAATAAAATAAGAGACTAAAGGAGTTCCTGTTGTGGCTCAGTGTTAACAAACCTGACTAGTATCCAAGAGTATGCGGGTTCAATCCCTGGCCTTGCTCAGTGGGTTGAGGATCTGGCATTGACACGAGCTGTGGTGTAGATTGCAGATGCAGCTTAGATCCTGCATTGCTGTGGCTATGGTGTAGGTCACCAACTCCAATTCGACCCCTAGCCTGGAAGCTCCATGTTCCATAACTGCGGCTTTGAAAAAAAAAAAAAAAAAACTAAGAAGTGTATAGACATTATAATTTAAAACACAATCATTCACCAATATTTTTTAAAATAAGGCCTCTTCTTTTACTGTGGATCTAACATTTAGAGTGCATTATTCTTTTTCTATCATAAATCACTGCAATGTATTATCTATTGTTCACAATGTTGGTTTTTTAAATAGAAGTAGGATCTAAAGAAGTTTTTTGAAGTAATCTGAGTATAAACACATTCTAGATTTTTGTTTATCGACTGCCCCAGTAAATTAAAATTTCCTCACATTCCCCTAAATTAATAGCTTCCTTCAGCGACTCACATTTATCACATCTTTTTGAAGCTTTCAAAACAGATGTTATACAAATAGGTCTCCTTTAACTAAATTTCATCATAAATTTAGTTAAATTATATAAAATGATAACAAGTGTTATCACTTAAATGTGGAAGCTAAAAAGTAAAACAAATGAATATGTGTAACAAAAGAGCAGCAGACTCACAGATATAGAGAATAAACTAATGATTACCAGTCGGGAGAGGGAAGGGGTGAGAGGCAAGATAAGGGTATGGGATTAAGAGATACAAACTACTATGTATAAAATAGATCAGCCAACAAGGATGATATTGTGCAGCATAGGGCAATACAGCCATTATTTTTGAATAACTTTAAATGGAGTATAATCTGTAAACATATTGAATCACTATGTTGTACTCCTGAAACTAACATACTATTACAAATCAACCCTACTTCAGCTTTTTAAAAAATGACAAAAAGTGGACATAATTTTGGGGACAAGTACAACTGATTCTTACAAGTAGCAATTCAACTAGTTGGAGCAGAAGTATTTGAGGCACGACATTCACTGCCAGTGCTGGTATTCAGCATGACATGGGCGGTACTGAACATATTCTGCATGGGGTACAGAGAATAACTGCTAACCTGGTGAACTGCATATCTCCCATGACTTCCAGGGGAGATACATCCAGATAAACCCATGGTAAATTGAGAATATTGTAAGCCGAGAATGCATTTAATACACCAAACCTGCTAGAAAATCATGGCTTAGCCCAGCCTACCTTAACCGTGCTCAGAACACTGAAATTAGTCTAAAGTTGGGCAAAACCATGTAACACAAAACCTATTTTATAATAAAATATTGAATATCTCATGTAAATTATTGACTACATAAAGTGCAAAACAGCATGGCTGAATGGGCATGGAATGGCTGTAAGCTGATTACGCTTGTGATTGCATGGCTGACTGAGACCTGAGACCTGAGGCTTACTGCCCCTGCACCACATTATGAAAGAGTCTCTAGCACATGTCACCAGCCTGGTAAGATATCAAAGTTCAAAATACAGGTTCTACTGAATGCACATCATTGTGCTGTCATAAAGTCACAAAGTTGTAAATGGAACCATTTTAAGTTGGGGACCCTCTGTAGTTAAATGGTGAGTAGTTAAAGTGATCTTTTTTCATACTCTAATTTTATGCCAGTACATTTCCAACACCGTTCCACATAAAAATTCAGGATAAATATTTTATTCAGAATTAAATAACTTCTTGTGTGTTTCCTGAAGAACAATAAGATTAAAGACTAAATGAGAACCTCCTAGAAAGTAACTTTCTTTACTGGATGTGTTGTGTTAATTCAGGGAGAGCTACCAAAGGTCTACATAGAGAGAAAACAATAGTGTAATAAATACATCCAGGCTGTTCCAGGTATATTTGTTTCATTTTAAGATTTATGATGATTTTATGCAGAATTCATATAAATACCTCATTTAAAGTGTTGAAAGAATGAGATGGAGGAAAAAATAGAAGTTGGGAAGTTGAATTAATTTCTGCCTTTTGGAAATTAATTATGGATACCCTTATAGTACCATAAGCCACTCATGGTAGTTTGTGTCAGGTCACAATTTTGTGACCTAAAACATCAGAATAAGAGTGGGAAGTTAAAAATCAGCTAAGAATATTGTGGATATGAAATTAAAGAAAGGGTGGCCAGAAAGATCCCTATAATAGGGTTGGATTTTGTCCTTTTAACATATTTAGAGATGGAACAGTCCTTAGACCGCCTCTACTTCAGTAGTTCTTAACCCTAGCTATTCATTTCAGTCATATTTACAGGAAAAAAAAAAAACCCAGTTTTAAAAATCCCTACATTTCTCATAGGTCATATCCATATCTTTTTCCTTATGCAATAATCTTATTCAGGGATATTTAAATACCCCCTCTTACTCTTTTCATACTTATTATTATTATTGGCAATGTGATAAAATGACTATAAAGAGAGGCATATAAAATGATTTTCATAAAATATTTTTTACAATATTATAATGTAAAAACAACTGGTTTAAGGAAATTTTTGGCTTAGTATAATATCATAAAATCTTGCTACTCACTTTCAGGACTATTTTTAGATCCCTCAGAAACTCTGAGCAGTGTTTGCCTGTGGATCTTTCTAAGGTCCTGAGAATTTTCCTTGAAATATTAAGACATACTCGAAAGAATTCCATCCTGTACAAACTTATTGACTCACTGACCTCTAATACAGGATATGTGTAAACTGGAATGACATTAAATAAAAGCATAAGCAGCACTGTTTCTTTAAAAAAAAAAAAAGAAAACTCTGCATCAATCAATTTGGGAGTTGGCTTAAATTTCACTAGAAAAATAAGATATTTTAGAGTTTACTTCCTGGTTGTTAGTTTACCTTCAACATTTTGATGTCTTACTTTTCCAGGGTTTTGAAGGTATTTCTTTCACGAACAGCCCAACGGATTCCATACATGACAGGTGGACGGGTCATGAGGATGCTGGCAGTCATACTCCTGGTAGTGTTTTGGTTTCTCGTTGGCTGGACTTCATCTGTTTGCCAGAATTTGGAGAGGCAGATCTCACTCATTGGCCAAGGGCAGACTTCAGATCACCTCATCTTCAATATGTGCCTCGTTGAGCGCTGGGATTACATGACAGCAGTTGGTATGTGGTCACTCATTTTGTCTGACTGTCTTGTCCGTTGCCCACTAGCATTAAAATGGACTTTCCTAAAAGCCTTGCCAAACCCTTTCACAAACCCTAAAAGAATTTCACCTAATACGGTTTTGAGGAAACAATATTATGAAAAGGACAGTAATAACACATGAAGTGCAAACTTTTTTGGAGATTTTCCATTCTTTTTCAAAGGTGTATAGCTGTGTTCAGAAAATGTCATCAAGGAAATAAACAAGGAGAAGTGATATAAAGGCAGCTTCTTTGTACAGAGACCTTCTGCTTTCTGTCCTATCAGTGTGTCCCCATTTGATGAACAGTAGCTACTCTCTTATTTCTTTAGTTGGAGAAAAAGGAAAGGTATTTTTATATAATTTTGTTACTGTGATATATCAGACTTGGTCTCTAGAGCACTCTGCACAAAATTTCTAATTTATTTTTCCCTAAAGATAATTTATTAGAAATTCTTTGGCAGTCCAGTATGACACAAACACAAAGCCATGCTACTTAGTAAGAGTTCTGTGACTGAGAAACTGGAGAACTTGGAAGAATCACATGATTAGTTGGGGCCAAAACACAGATTATTTTTCTAGCACTTCGGTTTTTTGAAAAATTAGGAAAAGAAAATTCCATAGGAATTTTTCTGTTGCTTTTATTGGGCTGTTTTAAGCTAAGCCTCCAAAGATACAAACATCCTTTATTATTTTGTTGTCACTCCCCTCAGTCAACCAGGGGTAAATGTTAGTTTTCTTTGGCAGATGTCAAAAATAAATGCATGAGTTTATTCCTATTTTCTGTCTCCCCCATATTTGGCGATTGTTTGTTGAATGTTTACATACAGTATTTTGCTAGAAGATAATAAAATGTCTATTTACAATTTAAATGAAATAATATTTTTCTGGGTAAGATATTTTAGGAATCTTACAGGCCTGGTATCTGCCATAATAAAGCTATGTGTATATGTAAAGGGAATGGTTATAACGATAATATATACAGTTAATCATCATTATTCTGATCAATATAAAAGAGGATATAATTAGTTCAAAATCAGTAGATATCAGTATCAGAAGATAAAGCATAGAACTAAGATAGGAAGCAATTCTGATTCTGACTTTAGTCTGGATATGAAAATTAAACATATTATATAGATACAAATTTTTACCTCATAGAAACTTCTAACATTAATTTACATTCCTGAATCCAAGTTAACCAAACTAGGAAAATCATGTCCCTATATTTGAAGAAAAGGCCATTATATTTCTTATCTGTTTTACAAATAATGTAGTACTCAGAATTCATAGTGAGGCATCATGGTAGGTGACAAAGAAGCAGAAAGTATGGCCACGTCACCTAGCATTTTGTGCATTTCATGCACATTGGTTTTGAGATGTAATCACAGCCTTTTAAAAATGTATTTTGCACTCTAAAGAAGGTCATATTTGTGATCTCTAGGTAGAAATAAATAGGAATACATAAGGTCACAGTAACCTGCAGTTCATCTTATATAAACTTTCTTTATATGTGAGGATTTTATTCAATAAACAAGATCCACTGAATACCTATAATGGCTCTAGCACTGTGTTGAACACTTACAGCAGATATAAAATGTATAAAGGCCTTATTCCACCCATCAAGTAGTTTACTATTAGTTTATATAGACGAGAATTGTTAAAAATTATTAAAAAGCAGAATTAGGTGGCAAGTACTCTCAGTATGGTGTAGTTCAGTACATGAAGACAGTAGTTTGGACCAGAACCCAGGAATCTTTGTAAAAGATTACAAAGAACTTTGTAAAGTTCTTTGAGGCATGAGTGATATTTAGACTATTGTAAAGATGGAGTTCCCTTCGTGGCTCAGCAGTTAACAAACCCGACTAGGATCCATGAGGATGCGGGTTTGATCCCTGACCTCCCTCAGTGGGTTAATGATCCAGTGTTGCCTTGAGCTGCGGTGTAGGTCACAGACACAGCTCAGATCCCGCATTGCTGTGGTTGTGGTGAAGGCTGGCAGCTGTAGCTCCTGTTCGACCCCCTGGCTCGGGAACTTCCATATGCCATAGGTGCGACCCTAAAAAGAAAAATTTAAAAAAAAAAAAAGAATTTTGTAAAGAGGTATAGAGAAAATTTCCTTTGATAGGAATGTTGGTTGGAGGTGGGTGGGAATTGTCTGAAACATGAAGGAAATGGCTAAATAGAAAAGTGGGTAATGTTGAAATACATTATAAATATTGCTGGATGGTTAAGTTTATTGTGAGTCTTGCAAACCTGTTAAAGGAAGTTGGAGAACCAAAAACCAGAAAAGTGATTGATGAATCAGTAAATTCAATCTAGATGGCTTTTAAGAGATTAAACGCACGCACACAGACACGGCATGTAGCAAATTCAGAGATTTGGGAGTTGGAACCATTCCAGTGGAACAAGGCAGAGCAGTGCTTCTCAAAGTGTGGACTCAGAACCAGCAGCAGCTTCCTCACTTGGGAACCTGTTGGAAATGCCAACTCTCAGGCTGCTGTCCTCTTCCAGATGTCTGGGATACAGGGGCCCAGCAGTCTGTTTAACAAGCCCTCCAGCTGCTTCTGATGTTACCCTGAAGTATAGAACTGCTGACTCAGAGGAAGAAATCAGGTGAACTTACTAGAACAAGGATCACTTCTCCTGGTTAGGCTCTGGGCATTCTACGATGCTCTGTTTCCTGACTGACCACCGACTCGTCTTCATAATGATTATTTCAAGTCAGTGTATGTCCTCCCTTCGTGCATCCAGACTACCCATGTTTCTCTCTCTCGGACGGCTTCTTGAAAAGGTAGGCAGGAGCCACCCGCTAGGAGTGTCTTCCTGCTCTTGCCTACAACCCTTATGTGCCTGCCCATTCTTATTTTTGCTCCCTTGTAATATCTTGTTAATAACCCTTGTGCCAAACTCATGGCCATTGACCCTTCTCACCTTCAGTGACCGCTCTCACATTATACGACCTTTCTGTCATCTGAAATTCCCCCACCTCTCACATCACTCATCAAAGATTTCCACCTGACACAACTTCTTCTGTTAGCTTACTGGTTTAACGACTCCCTCTACCATAGCTCTAAAGTATCATGGCTATTTTTATCGTACTTTCCTGCCACTAAATTCTCCACTCCTCCAGAGAGGAATGCATACCAGTAGGCAAATTTTTCCACTAGCAAGGAAGGCACTATGAAAAAAGTGCACACTTTGAAATATAGTACTTCTGGGTAATACCAGGAAAGGGGAATGAAGATCACGGAGGCCCCTGACTGAGCTCTGTTCCCTGAGACCCCTGAGGTTCACATACAAGAGAGAGTACAGATGTGTAGCTGGGTCGGCTACAGGGATGCAGTTCTTTGAGCAAGAACCAGGTCTCAGTTAAGGTCCAGAGGGGTAGAGAAGCTAAGAGAAGAGATTGATTACGATGGTCAGGTCAGGGTCATGACTTTAGGAGTGAGACAGAATTAGCAAGACTTGAGAGGCAGGAGTTAGTTAAACTAATACTCCCAAAGGTGTTAAATGATAACATTAGTGTCCCCCGGGAGGTAAAAGATTAATGATAGGGTGTAGAGATCAAGAGGTAAGAGCAAGATAAATGTTTGGTGGTGATGTTTTTGTTATCTTCCAGTCACTGTTTTTGCCTTGTAAACTAGTGGAACCCCTTAGTTTCAAAATTACACTTTTTTTTTTTTTGGCGTTCCCATCATGGCGCAGTGGAAATGAATCTGACTAGGAACCATGAGGTTGTGGGTTCAATCCCTGGCCTCGCTCAGTGGGTTAAGGTTCCGGTGGTGCCGTGAGCTGTGGTGTAGGTTGCAGACATAGCTCAGATCTGGCGATGCTATGGCTGTGGCGTAGACCCCTAACCTGGGAACCTCCATATGCTATGGGAGCAGCCTTAAAAAGACCAAAAAAAAAAAAAAAAAAAAAACACTTTTTCTTTTTTTTTTTTTGCAGTGACACAGTTCTCTAAAGAAAAGTCAAGAGACATAATTTAACAATAGGAATATTTGAAATTAGGACCATCTTGAAAAATCAGAGGCATGTGATTGCTGTAATTTTTTTCACGCTACCCTACAGCAACTTCATTTATTCATCTTTGGGCATGTAGCGTTAGATATTCTGTAATTAACCTTTTAATGTAATGTTTGCTACTGTATAACGTATGCCTCTTTTCAGTTCTTTTTATGTATTTCTATAAGTAGCATGTTTACCATTAGATTTTTTATAACCAGGCTGTTCAAGAATAAGTTCCTAAATCTTGAGTCAGCCAAAAAGAAAGCTGTACTGAAAGCTGAATTGTTCCCTGTTTCTCTAGCAGAAATGTTTATATAAGAGGGGAGGGGATGTGGAGAGGCTGGAGATAGGTTTTACCTTGAAGTTGTTGTGAGAAATCTGTGTCAAGAAACTGTGTATGTTTACATTAGTGTCAGGAGTCGAGTTAGAAAAAAAAGAAACAGTGATGGTTAGTGTATTGATAAATACGCATTCTGTATCAGTTTTACCTATCCAAAACAGTTGATGTTTTAAAACTACAAAATAAAGTGCGATACGACTTCTTCCACTGAAGTAGAACTCTCAGTAGAAATATGAGTCATAAATTTAAAGAACAGATCCTTTCTGTTTTTGCTTACTGCACAGGTTTCTCTTGAACTGTCCGGGTAGGTGGTTTTCCTACCACCGGTGCTTCAGAAGGAGGAATCAGGTATAGAAAACTACTTGGAAAAACCTCTCAATCTCTTCGAGCCTCAGGCTTCTGTTTATCTTCTATTATTATCTACATCTTTCTGTATTTCTGATATGGCCTAACTCTTTGCAACTGCACATATATGATCTAATAACTATTCCCTGGACAAGCACTGCTTTATAAATTAGGATCTTCCACCATCTCTTCATGGTTGTGCAGAGTCCACGAGGGTAAGAAGTAGCCTGTGGCTCTGGAAATCCCTTAGAATTTGATGTCCCTTGCCTTATGTTTCATTCACCAAGTTTGAAAAAAAAAAGACACAGAGAAAAGTCTAAGCAATGGTTAAATAGGTATGGTATGCTTGGGTTCACATTCCATTTGGGAATTTTTTACTATTTGGTTCCTTTCAAGGAATTCCAACATCGATTTCCTTGCTGTTCAAAGTACTCATTTATTTCCATGAATTTCACATGGAGTATTTTCACTGCCAAAGATCATCATCATCTTTTCTCTTCTTCACTGACAGGCTCTTCTTTGTTCTCCTCTTTCCTGGTATAATGTTTTAAACACAAAAAAATAGACAATGCGTTTGTAGTTTGATTAGTTGTATGCCAGTGTTTAGAAGGACCTGAGAAGAATACAGTAACTCTTACTGAGGTAGATAGGGAAATTCCAAAATAGCAATTGTTTCTAAGGATTTAAATACTTAATTACCCCCAGAAAATTAGGCTATATTGTGACAGATGAAATGTGATTTAAGCACTTTAATGAGTTTGGGGGAAAATAGATTAGACTTCCTCTTTATCTGACTTAGATTAATATTCATGACTTAACGTTCATTTTCATACATCTTTTTAATTCTTGCATTCCATATGCCTTAATCTATTCTGCATCATTTGTTACCATTAAAAATTTTTTTTCTTTAGTTTTCAAAGGACAAAAGCTTGATTGCATTGACAGGCTTGGGTTATAGCATGAGAAATTGACACATACTTTTTGAAGATCTTGGTTGAATGTTTTTAGAATGATTGACAATGGAGGTTATTTTCTTATTTATATACTGTCTCTTTTGAAAAGTATTTTACTTCTCTGAGTAGTTATTTATATAATACTAAAGAGTTGAGAGGAAAGAGAAATTACTTTTGTTCCTTAATTTTATCCTTACAAAGCCATTTTTTTTTTTTTTTTAGAAGTTATAAAGGAATTTAGTGATGGGGGAGGGACTGTCTTGGGACAATGCCTTAAGGACATGGAGCAAGAACACTTCAAATATCTGTGGGGATCACAACTTCTAAGGAGTTTTAGCTCTCCTGTGGAACACTAGCTTGTCAAAGGGGGAAAAATTAAGAAGGGGGAAAAAAAGCTGCCTTCTGTTGCTTCAATGGAAATATCCTATAAATAAATTCCATTGTTAAAAGATTTTGGCAGCCCTTTTCTTTGTATTAAAAGGACTGTCGTAGGTTAAAAACGAGCTGCTAATCCACACGGCCTGCAAGTTCCAGCATGTTTCATACCCCACCCCGGTCTGATTTCTGCAGAAACTGTGAGGAGCAGGGTCTGGCGTTGCCACTTCCTCTGGGGTTCAAAGAGGAAGGAGTAGGAAGGTTTGGGAGTTCTGTTCTAGCTTGCTGAGACCCATTCCCCACAGCAGTCAAAGCCCTAGAATCAATTAAATAAGAAAGAGACCATCTGGCCAACAGAATAACAGAAGATTTGTGATGATCACACGAATCCCTGCCCCATTCCCTGCAGTGGTCCGGCAGTGTCCTGAGCCAGGCTAAACTCAGCACAACTGTCTCACACATTTTACAAGCCATGAATTGAACAAGGAAGTTAAAATTTCTTTAACTTCTAGAAAAGAAAATGGCACTCCAAGGATTAAATTAAGGAATAAAATAATTTATTCTTTCTTTGCCCTTTGGTGTCACACAGATCACGACATCTCAAAGAAATAAAATATTTTTCCATGGAAGTGGCATATAAACAAACAAAAATATAGCCCCCACTGCAGTCATTCTAAAACCATTCAAGCTAACTCTCCAAAAAGTCCAAGTGAGTGTCTAATGATGTCATCTAAGCACAAAGGCAATTGTCAGTGCTATCAGTCTTCCATAAAGGATTGAAATTTTAAAATACATTTTTAAAGTGGTAACAGATGACCCCAATGCCACTTCCCACCCAATACAACACACATGCACATGGCAGGGGAAGGAAGTAGAAGGAACATTAATGAGAGACACAGCCCGCTGCCCTAACCTTGACCTAACCCTGTGTCCTGAGAGACTGCTCATCCCTCTGCCCCCTCTTCTATCTCTTCTCGTGTTTGTGATATTTTTTTTCCCCACTTTTTAAGGCTGCACCCAAAGCATATGGAAGTTCCCAGGCTAGGGATTGAATTGGAGCTACCACAGCTGCCGGCCTACACCACAACCATAGCAACTCGGAGCCTGAGCCACATACGAACTTTACACCATAGTTCACGGCAATGCCGGATCCCTAACTCTCTGAGCAAGACCAGGGATCAAACCCACGTCCTCATGGATACTAGCTGGGTTCGTTTCCACTGAGCCACAACAGGCACTCCTCTCATTTGTGATCTTTAATATGTGACTGCAAGCTTGAAAGAATCTGGGGCTCACTACATTTCTGTCACCCCATGTCAAACCTTAAAAATCTTAACTGAATATGCCAGAAGGAAAGAAGAGTATAATTCCTCTACCTTCCCCAGTTAAGAAGCCATGAAGCTTGTGAAAAACTTGTTCCCACCTCTAGAGCTGAACTGAGTTTAAAAAAAAAAAAGAAAAGAAAAAAAAAAAAGCAACATGCAAAGGTACTCCTGGCAGTTCTACCTCAGGGAGCTCCCGCACTGAGTGGGGAAGAGGAGAGGTTAGTGCAGTCTCTGCATGGCCTGTAGTTTGTATGGTTAACCCCTGTGTTCCTTGGTATTACCACAGTGTCTCTGATCCAAACTTGTAGTTGTGCCACGCAGAATTCTGCCCCAGTCTTTTTAATAGAGTCATGAGTTCTACATTAAAACCTTCACAAATGTAGATAATATACAAAATGCATTCAGCACAGTGCCTGGCATGTTCAACAGATGTTTGCTACAAAGTCAGATGAAATGAGGGGCAAAAAGTACTTTTGAAGAACTCTTTTAACCACGACTGGCTAATTCCAATTGGTGTATTAGTTGTTTAAAATACAAACAATGGTTGCTTGGGAAAATGTTTATTTTCTTCAGTAGTATAAAAATATTTCTAGAGTTCCTGTTGTGGCACAGCAGAAATGAATCTGACTAGGAACCATGAGGTTGCGGGTTCGATCCTGGCCTCGCTCAATGGATTGAGGATCTGGCATTGCCATGAGCTGTGGTGTAGGTCGCAGATATGGCTTGGATCTGGTGTTGCTGTGGTTGTGGTGTAGGCAGGCAGTTATAGCTCTGATTTGACCCCTAGCCTGGGAACCTCCACATGCCATGGGTGTGGCCCTAAAAAAAAAAAGCAAAAAAAAAAAAGGTGTATATATATATATATATATATATATATATTTCCAAGGATTTTGTCCATGCCTCAGAGCAAAAGAAAACCTCGGTCAAAGGTTGTGATTTAGAGAACGCTGGTCAGGAACCAGGAGATCTGGGGTCCAGGCCCTGTTCTGCTGCCGCACAGTGAGTCAGCCAGGGCAGAGCTAGCTTCTCACGGGCATGTCCTGTGGCCCAGCTCTGCCATCCCTGTGGCTGCTGCTCCCGGGAGCTGAGAAGGAAACAGATGTTCCAGCCCCGGGTGTCCTAGTTGTGAAATACATGGCAACATCCATCTTCTCCATGCCTCTCAGGTGAATAAACTGACTTCACAACAAGCAGAATAATAGTAGCTCACCAACCACCTCCTTCATGGCCACATGCACACACTCGAAAATGTACCCCCAGACTGCAAGGTCTTGGAAAGTCACTTCCTGCTTTAAAATTCTTTCAGAAGTATCATTCTCATTGTTTCCATCACTGTAAGTCTCACAACTATCTTTATTTTTAACCAAAAAGACAGATAAGGCTCCAGAATATCAAGGCTTCTGTTCACCAGTTAAGCATGGAATGCTGGAATTTGAGCTATTCTCAAGCATTATTAGTTGTTTGACTTAATGCTTAACAATAACTTCTGTGCCGCCCACCAGATTATTAGAATAAAAGCAGAATAAATTTACTTTGACCATATATTTTCTAAGTGGATGGGATTTAGAGAAAAATAGAAGACGGCATTAAAAGAAAACATTTGGAAAATGAAACATAAATGCTTCATTTATGTATTTATTTGTGCCATGCAAAATAATTTGTAAATGGACCAAGAAGCATAAAATGCTATTAATACAAAATGATTTTGCAACATGGCAAAGCAGGGTACCACAGCTGGAGACACTTGTACTTTGATGGTGCGTTTGTCTCAGCCCTTGTGGGGTTCCATGATCACAGAGCTGGAGTATCTTCAGTGTCAAGGACCTGATATTAATTCTCACTTCTTTGCCTGACCCAGCCCTTTGGAAAGATAATTTGAAATTACTTTCATTGTGGCGTATTAATTTTTAAAAGGCTATGGTAGTTAACTTTTAAACCGAATGTTATTCCTTATAGAGTAAAAATAGAATACCTCAGTTTTCTGAAAGCCCTCTTTGAATCTTTAAATATAAATGCAATTCCCTTTTTAACTATACCCATGCCTCCCATGAAAATCATTTAACACCAGAAATTATTTTCTAAAGCAGAAGCACAACACATATTTCAACTCCCACGTAGTAACACTGCAAAATTTGGTAACATCTGCATATTTTCTTTACTAATTGCAGTGTTAGTCTGAAGTTAATTATATGAAACTGATTTTTTTTCCTAAGCACAACTTTTATATATCACATTTAGTTTAATTGGTACTTTGAATAATAAATTGTTTTTCAGCCAGAGCATATTGTTTGATATTGCTAATGAAATGATTTTAATGTTCAGCTTAGCTATTAGGAGGAATCCTATTTTGTCTGATATTTTTAAGTGTAATTCTCCATTTTAGCACACTAATTAACCTGATCATTACTTTCCTTAAAAAAAAACCTTCGGTATAACATATGAAAACATTGCAGTGTCAGGAGATAGTATATTCATAATTCAGCTACATATGAATCCTTCAGTTTTACAGTATATTTTTGTGCTAGTGTTTAATAATATTTTTGCATTTATCATTCTTGAGTGCCAACCACAGTATCACATACTTAGTGGTACATCAGTAATAGCAATTGCCACTATTAATAATAATGCCAGTGTGATATTTAGGTCATGTAAATAGCTGGATCATATAGATAGATGTAATCCATCAGAGTTAGATGGAGTGGCAAAGTAAGAGAAAGTCTACATCTCTAATAAAATGAAACTGATATCATTTGTATTCATTCCGTTCAACAAATATTTATTAAGTCTGATCTATGTGTGCTCAGTCCTGTGGCTGTCATCTATGTGGACAAAAGTAGAAAAAATAATTGGAAGGCTCAATTCTTGTCCTGAAGGAGGTCTTAACAGCCAGGGTTGAGGCTAACAAGCTGCATGAATAATTTTCTCCCAATTATACATTTAATGGCATTATCCTCTGCCTTGTGTAGTATGGAGAGTTAAAAACTGTAAGAGATTAACTGTAAGTTAGAACCTATTAGAGGACGGAAACTTCAGTGTAAGTTAGAATCATTTCACGTGGCCTTGTGATGGAGATGGGACCTGAACTGGACATCAAAAAATTGGTTAATATTTGGAAATGTGGGTGAGTGATTTCTCATGTGAGCAATAGCATGAGTAAAGACCTGAAGCAAGAGGAATCTTTGCCATGTTCAGAGGACGCTGGGTCAGCTCAGAGTTCATGCTGGGGAGCACTGAGAGATCATGTTGGATATATAACACGACGTCACAGAGGGCTAGGAATGCCATGCCACACATGTGTAAAATAATAATGAGCTGCAAAACATTTCCAAATGAAGACGCATGCGGTACTTCACAAAAGACTAACCTGAGGGTCAGAGACTACACAAGAAGTCAGGGTCCAAGGAATGCACAAGCCCAAAAGAATAAGGCCAAACAATGGGGCAGCTAACAGGAAGCCTGGCAGCCAGAAAGTCTTGAAATTTTCCTGCAAGAAGGTCATCAAAGTCTTGAAACTTGGAACTGGGCAGGAATTATTCCAGGATCCCAAGTGGGTGTGAGTGAATCTTCTAAGGGAGATATAAATCAGTTAACTCAAGTGGAGTAGCAGAGATTTGGACAAATCCTGATAGGATCAGAGTGGAGTTTCACCAAAATGGACTTGTCACTGTTATCAAGAATAGATTCAGGAGTTCCTGTCGTGGCGCAGTGGTTAACGAATCCAACTAAGAACCATGAGGTTGCGGGTTTGGTCCCTGCCCTTGCTCAGTGGGTTAACGATCCGGCGTTGCCGTGAGCTGTGGTGTAGGTTGCAGACGCGGCTCGGATCCCGCGTTGCTGTGGCTCTGGCGTAGGCCAGTGGCTACAGCTCCGATTCAACCCCTAGCCTGGGAACCTCCATATGCCGCGGGAGCGGCCCAAGAAATAGCAACAACAGCAACAACAAAAGACAAAAGACAAAAAAAAAAAGAAAAAAAAAAAAAAAAAAGAATAGATTCACACAGGTAAACCCAGGGTTCTGTAGGCCAGCTGAAAAATAACTGTAACAAGGAGTGAACTACCAGGAGCTTAGGCATGGATTGTGATTGTGGGCTTTGAGAGAAATGACACTTACGAAAAATGAAGTAGAAATGTGTCAATAAAAGGTGGCTCTGAAATCTCAGACAAACCTGAATGAGAAGGCAATAGCCATACCATGGACAGAAGTACAAGCCTTAGGAAAGATGGTCACGAAGGCCTCAGCATTTCCCGATTGCCCTCTTCCTGATCCAGTAGAGCTCGGCTGGAAAGAACATTCCCAGCCCGTGGCCAATGGCCAAGCTACCGCACAATCAGGACCTCCACTCTCACTTCAGGGAGATCCATCTCTAGGTGAAGACTTTTCCCCTTGGCTTCTGACCACCTCAGTGTTCAGAGTAACTCCTGACGTACGTGCTTAATTACATCAGGGATTTTCAACGATTGTGTAAATACTGGTAGAAATACGCTGAAACTTTGACAGTTAAAACACCTGGGCCTATGGGCCTGAAAGTCTGCGTTTCAGTATATTTGTAGGTTAGCTGTAGGTAATGCATTTGACAAAATATCTCCTCCACATTAGAGCTTTCTTCTTGTTAATTCGATATTACCTTCCAATGAGGTCATGTCACTAAAATAAAATGGATGGTAACAGTTACTGGATGGAATGAGTTAAAAGAGCAATGTTTAGTTTGAGAAAACGTCAAAGGAGACTTTAACAATAAGAACTATTTATTTAACATCTCTATTTTTCTTTATCTAACATCTACGATGTCAGAAGCTAGTGCTTTATATCCATTATTTGATTTTATAAGCAGATAACCCTATGAAATATGTACTTTTATTACCCTTATAAGGTAATTAAAAAAACTGTGACCATGGGGGTTAAATCCCCTCAGATTATGCAAAGTTATTTAGGAATCCAGCCAGAATTTCCCATCAGGTCTTGTGTAGGTCTGAAGCCTCATCCTTAACTACTACACTGGCCTTGTCTCTTCTGGCTGAACAAGCAGACAAGGTGATTATGAATTTTACTAAGCCTTTAGCAAATACCCACAAGAGATAGGATGTCTGTCATGTGTGAAGACATAATGGTTCATTTATAAAATATGCCACTGAATGTTTAGCAACATATTTTCTCACATTTCCGGCAATGAACGTCTTTATGTGTTGATTAAATTTCCGGAAGCTGCATATAAACACATTGTAAACCTTTCAGTGCCTTGATGACCTAACAGCGACCCAGATGCTCTTTGAACATCTTAAATTTAGGTTGGGGACATGGAAAATTATTTTACAATTGTTTTAGGAAAAAGCCAGGTATTACCAAAAAGAAAAAAATCTGAGGTATACTTTAAAAAATTTAATTAAAAAAAAGTATACCTGAGAAAAATCCTCTATATACTGAATAAAAATTAAAAATGAATTTATGGCATAGGTATTCATATGCAAATGACATTTCGTATGCCTCTATTTCTGTGTTTCTATCATAGACACAAAATGCATGCTAAAGAACTTAAATTTTACTTTGTCCTTCACCTGTAAGACTAATGGAAAACTGTTTGGTTTTTCCTCGTTCCTCTCACAGCTGAATTTCTCTTCCTCCTGTGGGGTGTTTATCTCTGCTATGCAGTGCGGACGGTGCCCTCAGCGTTTCATGAGCCGCGTTACATGGCCGTTGCAGTTCACAATGAGCTCATTATCTCCGCTATCTTCCATACAATCAGGCAAGTCATCTGCAGAGCCACTAAATAAGTGTTATACTTTTCTGATGTGTCGCAGTTTAATTTAAATAGTAAAATTGGCTACAATGCACAATGGAAAGGTTTAGGAAGGATAGTGTTTTATAAGTGGACAAATTTCTTTGTCAAAGAAATGGCAAATGAAAGTAGTTTTTTTAAAAGAAACTGCTGTTCTTCATGCCTTCTGATGAGGTATTACCTTCATTTATTTTGAAGGTTAACTCAATGTTACTGGATGATGTGAAACCACTTAATGGGGAGGCCACGGGGTGCTGTTGATGATATGTAATACATTCTGTTCTGAAGATATGGAGCAGTATATGCATATATGATAAAATAGGTATAGAAAAGTTGTCTGTGTTTTCATTCATGTTTACTATGCTGGTTTATACTTTCAAAATCTTAACACTCAGACAACTTACATACGTGACTTCTGTTGAATTCAAAACCAAGAAAACCACCCCAAGTTGATAACTGGATTTTTTGTGTGCAGTGGGGTTTTTCCATCCTTACACTGCTGTGATGACTTTCTATGGTAAGAATATAGGGCCTGCCCCTCCGTTTTTTTGTTATTTCATCTATCTCCATAGGCAATGAGTGCAAAGGAGGAAAAAAGTACCGTATAAGTGAACAAAATGAAACATGTATGACTGATCTTCTGATAATTTCCATCTGATTCACATTTGAAAACAAAATAAAAACCTCAGTTAGAATAACAAAAAAGGAATTCTATAATTTGAAAAGCAACAAAAAATGTCATTTGATTGCTCGACATATGTTAAAAGTTCAGACACGGTTAAGAACATAATTAGAAATTTGAATTGGCCCTCAATGGAAAGGTGGAGATAAATAATAGAGTGAAAAAGTATGGATGTGAAAGTTTTGCAGGACGTTTATCATCTCACTTTAGTCAATAATCCTAAAATGGTATCTAGGAATAGATGATACCAGAGAAGAGCTGGGCCTTAGGTACAATCAACACTTCTTAAACCCTTAAGTAAGAAAAAGAGGTACTTATGACCTGAAGACCCTAGAAGCGGAGGGCCAGGAATCAAGTGAATTTGCCTCCTTGCTTGTCTTACCCTCTGTCAAGAGAGAAAGAAGAGAGAGAAGAGGGAAGAAAGATGAGGCATGAAATATGAAATCGTAAATAAGCAAAAAGAAGAATGCTTTCTCAGGTCCACTCAGACTAGGGTTCAAGGATCTGAAAGGCACGCCCTCTATCTAAAACACAGTGAGCACCGGAGGACACTTTGTCACGGTGCCTTTACATTTCTCCCAACCCATCTCCCAGGAAAAGCTGCATTTTGTAGTTTGTTTTCAGAATATCAAACACATGTGTTTCAAGATTTAACAACATGCTTATCTAGAACCATTTCTAAGTTAAATGTTATATAAACAAACCAGCTAGAGAGTTATAAGCGAGTAAGATTTATCACAGATGAGTTTAAGTATCTTCTACTGTCAGAATATAACTGTGTCACAGAGTTTCCCACTCTCTAAAATTAACTTTTGCCCTGAGATTAACTGTTGTGTTTCTTAGAATCAATTAATTGCCCAAGAAATTAAATCTGTTCAAAGCAGTTGTCAAAACTGATCTACATACTTTGAACCTTAAGATTTACTATGTTCAATTTGCATCTTTTTTTCAATGGATCCTTAACTTCCACCTGGCCCAAGTCCTTTCAGAAGTAGGCAAGATAAATGGGTTTTTTAAATGACCTTTAAAAAAATTCTTGATAATAAGGCAATAGATGATTATGTCAGAAAAATCGTAAAATGATAAAGAAAAAATAAACTCCCTAATCCAGCCACCCAAAGATAAGCACTATTAACATATTGGTAAATCACTGTTAGATGTTTTTATATGCATATATATTTATGATACATTGCATTCGATAGCTCTGTTCTAGGAATGTCACAATGCAAACTTGCATACCAAGAAGTCCTGCTATAAGGATACTTTTAGTTTAAATTTGTTTAACCAGTATTTTCCAGATGTAATTGGCTGTGAAATCCCCTGCAACCCTCAATTGACATCTGATAACAGCAGCCACACTTCAGAAAATACTATTTCAAATACTCATTGAAAATAGCTTTCTTACTTTGCTGAGGTCTTTCCTACAGAGTCCCAAACAAAGCACCAGCCCAGCCAGAAGAATCACATAAACCACGAGCTGGGTTCATGTAGACATAAGCTCTGATTAAGTTGTTCACGTTAAACCTATTAGGTTTGGTGTTGTACAGACATAGTGCACTTACAAGATCAGTTTTCTTCCAGACAACTCTGTGGTTCCTTATCAGTTTTGAATAGGGAGGACTTCAAATGGTGGTAGAGGGACTAGCTTTCATAGTTTTTGGTATTTTCTTGCACAAGCCTAAGCAAACTTGAGTGGGAAGCTCTACATTTTGAGTTCCAAATTCGACTTACCTTTGTATACAGACCAGATTGAGACTAGATGTTGGAATACTGGCATCAAAGAACGATAGGTACTCTCTCTTGGAAATTTAATTTGAATAGTCATAAGGGAGCAGCAATGGAATTACTGTTTAACACAATAAAAATCTACAAAACACTGTTTTTAGGGGAATGATCCAGGAGCATGTAATAGGTAGTGATAATTAAAGAAAGCGAGTATGCACAATTTCTTATTTACCTGTGAACTGAACTCACATATGCTGTGGTGCCAGTATTAATAGAGTTGAAGGAGAGAGTTCCCCTTGTGGCGCAGCAGAAATGAATCCGACTAGTATCCAAAAGGATTTGGGTTCAATCCCTGGCCTCACTTAGTGGGTCAGGGATCGGCGTTGCCGTGATCTATGGTGTAGGTCACAGATGCAGCTCAGACCCCGAGTTGCTATGGCTGTAGGCCAGCAGCTATAGCTTCGATTCGACCCCTAGCCTGGGAACCTCCATATGCCATGGGTGTGGCCCTAAAAAGCAAAATAATAATAAAGTTGAAGGATAAGAAGTATTATTAATATTTAATGATTTAAATTAACTGGATCCATCTTGGCACTTTCTTCCTGGAATGAAATAATATTAAATAAGGCACCCAACATCAGCAAAGATATTCTCTATCAATAGGGTATACATTTCCTTCTTGTCTGCTTAAAATATAAAATTATGTATACATATGCGTGTATATATACATATTTATCATACACATGTATAAATTTAAAACTATAACTGCATATTATGTATAGATTTACTTTCTTTCATACCAAATTGTCAGACTGAACAAAAATAACCTAAAAGGATTAAGTCTAAAAGGGTAAATAATGATAAGGCATTTTGCTCAGTCTGTTCTAATCCTTTACTTCTTTTTAGTATTAAGCATAAAGCAAACCTTTGGGAAAGTGCAAGACTTTCAAAAAGCTTGCCTTTATTCTTAACCCCAATTTTCAAATGTTTCTGTGCTCTGACTTTTAGACCTTTTTTTAAAGTTGAAATACTATTTTAAAAAATGAAGCCTTAATACTACTGCAAATACCTTAAGATATTTCTGATCAGAACTGCAACTTAAAAAAACATGACAGTAACTAAAAGCAGATTAAGGACAATTGATGTCAACATATTTCAAAGTAATATTTTTGAAGATTTACTGTTTTAATTCAAAACATATGTAACCATTCTTTTTTCCAGATATTGTCAGGCTAGTTTCAAGTTTACTTGTGTTGGCATTTGAGATAGGAATTGCCAGTACCCGAGGATGCTGTAAGACTATAAATCCATCTCCTTTGATGTGACTGTCTGCTCCAGTACTGGCAGTGGCCCCAGTGGCCCCAGCAGATTGGGATCGTATTATTTTCAGGGGTACATTTTATATTGCTTCTGTGTGTCAATACTATACTTCGGAGACTGTACCAGCTTTAAGTAAGATGATCCTATTTCAGTGCTTTAAAAAAATCTTACCTGTCCTAGCACAGATTATGTCAAAAGTATCCCAGCCCTGAGCCAAGTAAACATTCAGTCATATGCAGAGCAGGTGTGGAGCCACTTTTCTCACAAAGGAGCTAGAAAAGATGGCTCTGTTTTGTTTTATTGTCTTTTTAGGGCTGCACCCACAGCATATGGAGGTTCCCAGGCTGCAGCTGCCGGCCTACACCACAGCCTCAGCAACTCAGGATCTGAGCCACATCTGCGATCTACACCACAGTTCATGGCAATGCCAGATCCTTAGCCCACTGAGCAAGGCCAAGGATCAAACCTGCAACCTCATGGTTCCTAGTCGGATTCGTTAACCGCTGAGCCACAACGGGAAGTCCCCTCCTTAATTCTAATTAGTATTTTTAAATGAAGAATATTATGATCAAGAATTGTGTCTTATAACCCAAATTTGCTTGAAACAACCAGTTTTTAACCTACTCTTCTTTTGATCATTTGTTCACTGTTTTTGCTTTGTACATTCAACCTAACTCCAAAATGATAATCTGAGGAAATGGTTAGCATATTATGTATGTATATGCTCTCTTTCTTACTCTTTGATCCCTGGCCTGGGAACTTCTGCATGCCCAGGGAAAACCAAAAAAAAAAAAAAAAAAAGTTAAAATACAACAATAAAGAGTTCATCTCTTCTGCCTCTAATTAGGATTACGTAGAGCCTTACTTTCTGTGATGAAAATATATGCCATAGATGCAACAGTATGATTTGTTTCTTGCTTGTTTCCTTTTACTAATACATTGAGGGGAAGAGTTTCTAAGTATCCTAGTGTATTAAGTAGAGATCTCTTTAGGTTGCTAACCTGGTGAATTCTCATTTCAGATTTGTTCTTGCCTCAAGACTTCAGTCTGATTGGATGCTGATGCTGTATTTTGCACATACTCATTTGACTGTGACAGTCACGATTGGGTTGCTTTTGATTCCAAAGGTATTCCTCCAACATTATTTTTGTCTTACAAGACCATCATTTTAAATGAGCATGGAATTGTTTCTCCTTTAAAAAGTATCTGGCAATATAGGCAAAGGGAGATGTAGGATTTGCTTGACACTCTACAATGTTTTTAAAATTCCTCAGGAAAACTGGGTGTCTCTTTTCTTTGGGGATATGTTAAACATCTCACATAATTTTTTTTTTTTTGTCTTTTGTTGTTGTTGTTGTTGTTGTTGCTATTTCTTGGGCCGCTCCCACGGCATATGGAGGTTCCCAGGCTAGGGGTTGAATCGGAGCTGTAGCCACCGGCCTACGCCAGAGGCACAGCAACGCAGGATCCGAGCCGCGTCTGCAACCTACACCACAGCTCACGGCAACGCCGGATCCTTAACCCACTGAGCAAGGGCAGGGATCGAACCCGCAACCTCATGGTTCCTAGTCGGATTCGTTAACCACTGCGCCACGACGGGAACTCCTCACATAATTTTTAACTGCCTTAATTTGTACAAAACCCATCATCTGTCTTAGTCTTTTTCCAAATATTTTGATATTTATTTTAATTATCAGAGAGCCAAGGTAGCTTTCATTGTAGCTATTACAACAAGGTCATTTTTAAAGAAAACTACCCTATTCTAAGAATCCTCTTGTTTGGATTCATATTCAAGGAAGTATTATGTTTTAAACATTCAGAGAATTTTTATGTAAATAGAAATAATTATTATATTGTGTAACTCTTGCTTAACACAGATAGAGTCTGACCAAGACTTATCTAGGCAGCATTACGAAGAGGAGGGAAATGGGCCAGGATTCAGAAAACAGGGATTCTGAACTCACACTTCACCCCAGATTAGCTGTGGACTGTCAGTTAGCCAAGGCTTTTCATCTCTCTGAGTTTCAGTGTCCTCATCTATGACATAATAGCAACAAGAATAAAATAAAATGATATCAGAGTTTGGGGGGAAAACACACTATACAGATTGTCATTACTTTCCTCTTTTATGTGTAGAAAAACAAAATATTACGTCATTATTTATCGTTATCAGTGCCGTACGATATAACATTCACACGGCTAAAACCAGAATTGTGGTTTTTTTCTCTCACTCTAGGCTTTGTTTACCTCAACTCCCACAATTAGCCAAACCATTGAAATTCAGCCTGATTGAAAAGGCAAAATAACTGTAAACAGAGCAAAATGCCCATTTTCTTCCTAAGTTGAATCATACCAAATTGCCATAATATTTCATGGATTAGTCTGTTACTGCAATTTACCTCTACCATTTTTGTACTTTGTACAATATGACTGTATTTTTATTGTATGGGTATATATTCAGACTATTTATTTATCCATTCGATAAACTGTTATTGAGCTCCAAAGAGAATTGAAAACATACGTTAATACAAAAATTTGTAGGACTTGAGTGGTTCACGACATACAAAATTTTGTACATGAATGTTCATAAAAAGCATTATCCATAATAGCCAAAAAGTGGAAACAAGCACCTGTCCATCAACTGATAAACAAAACGTGCTGTTCCCACATAGTGCAATGTTACTCATCAATAAAAAGGAGTGAAGCACTGACACACACTTCCACATGTGCAGACCTTGAAAACATCATGCCCAGTGAAGGAAGCTAGATAAAAAAGGCCACATGTTGGAGTTCCCGCAGTGGCACCCTGAGTTAAGGATCCGGTATTGCCGCAGCTGTGGTGAGGTCAGTGCCAGCTCACATTGGATCTCTGGCCCATGAACTTCCAAATGCCACAGAGGTGGCCAAAAAAGACAAAAGCCACATATTATGATTCTATTTATGTCAAATCCAGAATAGACAGCTCTAAAGAGACAGAAAGTGCATCAGTGGTTGCCATGGGCTTGGGAAAAAGGGAATGGAAGTGATTACTTTATGGGTTTAAGGTTTCTTTTTGGGGTGATGAAAATATTCTGGAATTAGGTAGTGAATACTAATTTTATAGTTTAAAATTGAGAATTTTATAGTATGTAAATTTTATATCAAAAATAATTTAAAACATTGAGGAGCTTTGCTAAGCATTGTTATATGTCGCGGAATAAGAGTAATGAACAGATATAAATCTGTGTTGAAGGAGGGACAGAAAAGATAAATATTTTAAATAGTATTTTAGAGATAAGCATTAAGGAAAAATATTAAAGAAAGAAATGGACAGTATCTCTGACAAATATCTCTTTCTTGAACACCAGATAATCTCTAAGACTTTACTCAAGAAAAATAATGCCATTGTTACAAAATAGCATGTTAGATTTTGGAGGACTGGAGCTGTAATGTACTCATCTTTGTGGAGTCAAGTTTATGGCACATGTGCCTCCCATAAACATAAGAATTAAGGGAAAGTTCATAGATTTCTGTGGTTTCTAAGCCAGACCCAACCACAAAACAGTCATTATTAGAGAACTGCCATTTCGCATGTTATCTCCAATTTATGTACACCTGCCTAGCTGAACACTTTAACAATAGTTGACATTAAAATATCTCTGTGTCTCTGTGTCAAAGGGCAGTCTATTCATTTTCTAAAGGACTATTTCACCTGATGACAAGTGAGGAGAACTCGTGTCCTCTAGATGTCCACAGGCCAATCACCTGGTTCATATGCTGTATCAAGTGTGGTAGATGCTGTCCATCATTCACCTGGTCCACTCTCCCTCCCTTCTCCACTTAAAGAAGAGTAGAGACAGCAAAAGAAACTGAAATGTATCAAAAGCCTGTGGTCAGATCATTAAAATATATCAAATGTGATGAAGGAGGAGCTTGAGAGGGAAAGAAATCTGTAATTTCGGTGAATTTTTGAATTTTAAACTTAGATACCATCCAACACAAGCTCTTTAGGCTGTGAGGGTGCTGTGCTGCAGAGAGGTCCCACAGCCTGGCTAAGATTTCACTGACAGCACAGTTGAGGCTGGAATTCAGATCTCCTGTCCCCCGAGTTTTGCAAGTAGTGGGTTTTTTTTTTTTCATTTTTTTAATTTGTATTTTTTCATCACAAGTGACCAGATAGTTCCCAGGGCTATGCAGCAGAATCTCATTGCTTATCCATTCCAAATGCAATAGTTTGCATTTATTAACCCCAGATTCCCAGTCCATCCCACTCCCTCCCCCACCCCCTTGGCAACTACAGGTCTATCCTCCAAGTCTTCTGTGGAAGGGTTCATTTGTGCTGTATATTCGATTACAAATATAAGTGATATCATATGGTATTTGACTTTCTCTTATTTCACTTATATGAGAGTCTCTAGTACCATCCATGTTGCTGCAATTGGCATTATTTTGTTTTTTATGAATGAGTAGTATCCCTTTGTATATGTATACCACATCTTCTTAGTCCATTCATCGGTTGATGGACATTTAGGTTGTTTTCATGTCTTGGCTATTGTGAATAGTGCTGCAGTGAACTATGGGTGCATGTGTCTTTTTCAAGGAAAGTTTGGTCCAGATATATGCCCCAGTGTGGGACTGCTGGGTCACATGGTAGTTCTATGTATAGTTTTCTGAGGATCCTCCATACTGTTTTCCATAGTGGTTGTACCAGCTTACATTCCCACCAACAGTGCAAGAGGGTTCCCTTTTCTCCACACCCCCTGCAGCACTTGTTATTCGTGGACTTATTAATGATGGCCATTCTGACTGGTGTGAGGTGGTATCTCGTGGTAGTTTTGATGCATTTCTCTAATAATCAGTGATGTTGAGCATTTTTTTCATGTGCTTGCTGGCCATCTGTATATCTTCTTTGGAGAAGTGTCTACTCAGGTCTTTTGCCCTTTTTTCAGTTGGGTTGTTTGGTTTTTTGCTGTTGAATTGTGTAAGTTGTTTGCAAAGTAGTGTCTTTAATGCTCCGTGTGCTAGACCAGAAGTCACATCCCTGTGATCAGGGCCAATTGTGCCCAGAGATGAAATAGAGCCTCCTCCATGTGAAGTGAAATGGCATAAGACAGATCCCACTGCTCAAAAAAATATTCCCGTACAGCTGCCAGTGGGTCTCAATTGCTACCCTGAGGGTACAGTGGAATAAGAGTACCCTACAAGAACATTTCTTTAGAGACTTACTTTCACTTTCAGAATGCAAATATCATTAAAAGGATTAATGTAAGTTAACACTGGGAGCCTAGAAAACAGACAAGGATGAAAATAGGGGTCAAAGAGGAAACCAGGAGTTAATATCGCCTCACTCAGAGCTCTAGTGTGTAACATGGAAAGCAAAGCACAAATATGGCAGCAGATCTTTTGTAAAAAGTTCAGTGAATGAATTCATCTAAGCTGAGGAAGTGATGTAGCATGAGAACCTTTAGAAAAGTATTGTGCCATGTCTTACAGTGGATTAACAGCTACTATTGAACATCTGTTGCAGTTTTCACATTCAAGCAATAATCCACGAGATGACATTGCTACAGAAGCATATGAAGATGAGCTGGACATGGGCCGATCTGGATCCTACCTGAACAGCAGCATCAACTCAGCCTGGAGTGAGCACAGCTTGGATCCAGAAGATATTCGGGTAGGACCAGTATTTCTTCTTTTCTGTTTGAGATCTGGCCCATTTACACAGGCATGCACATGTAGGTTGGTATTCGTGTGTGCTTCTTTGTGTTCAGGAGAGTGTGTGCTTGTGTAAGAAATAAGAGGCCAGATGCAGAGTCGGTTCAGTTCTAAAACATAAAATCATGGTGTAGCTTAGACTGCACAGGCTGGTCCTGATAGTTTCAGCTGACCCCCTGGCAGTCACAATGATGAACCAGTTGTACATGTCTGGTAATATGGTTTATGGCATCTTGCAGATGGGAAGGCAAGATCTGTGGGCGGAGAGTATGAATTATTTAAAATAATAATTATTTAAAACAATGGGTCAGCATTTGGAGGAAGAAAATGTTTTTAGTATTTGGAGCTATGTTGTACCCTAGTCCTAATCTAGCATCAGATGTAGTTTTATCAGCAGTTCCATGATGCTTCCAGTTACTATTCAGGGATGTGGTTTATCAGTAGACAATAGGCTGTGCTTTGACATGGTCCAGGCTCTCAGTCTGGTCCACACAATTTGCATGTTCAGAGTGCTTATTCCATGAAGCAGGGGTAGAATGCATAAGTTCATGTCTTGAAGTTCAAACTCTATATGAAACAAGATACAAAGGAATCAGAAAGTAAAAGAGGAAAAGGTGATGAGCAGAGATGTTAGGAAGAGCTAGAGAGCCATTTTCTTAAAGAGCTTCGTGTATTGCCTTCAGATTACACTTAGTGACATTATCCAGCTGAAATGCTAAACTCCACACCTCTTGGAATTTGCTCTTGTTCTGGCAGGATGAGCTAAAGAAACTCTATGCCCAGTTGGAAATCTATAAAAGGAAGAAGATGATCACAAATAACCCCCACCTCCAGAAAAAGCGGTGCTCAAAGAAGGGCTTGGGCCGTTCAATCATGAGGCGGATCACGGAGATCCCAGAGACGGTCAGCAGGCAGTGTTCCAAAGAGGACAAAGATGTCACTGAGCACAGCACGGCCAAGAGCACCGCTCTGGGCAGGAAGAACCCACAGGAGTCTTCGGGCAACACCGGGAAGCCCAGGGAGGAGTCCCTGAAAAACCGGGTCTTCTCCCTAAAGAAATCCCACAGCACCTACGACCATGTGCGGGAGCAGCCAGAAGAGGCCAGCAGCTTGCCAACCGAGAGCCAAGAAGAGGAGGCAACAGAAAACTCCACACTGGAGTCCCTGTCTGGAAAAAACCTAACACAGACACTGAAAGACAACACTGAAGCCGTGTCCACAGAGTCTGTGCCTTTGGTGTGTAAGTCGGCGAGTGCCCACAACCTCAGCTCAGAGAAGAAGCCAGGGCACCCCCGAACATCCATGCTACAAAAGTCTCTCAGCGTCATAGCAAGTGCCAAGGAGAAGACTCTTGGGTTAGCTGGGAAAACCCAAACATCAGGCGTGGAAGAACGTACCAAGTCCCAGAAACCTCTGCCAAAAGATAAAGAGACAAACAGAAAACACTCCAATTCAGATAGTGCAGAGACTAAAGAGCCTGCCCCCCCAAACTCCAACCATTTGGAAGAGCCAAGAAAACCTCAGAAATCTGGGATTATGAAGCAACAAAGGGCCAATCCCCCCACTGCCAATTCTGACGTGAGCCCAAGCACCACCCAGACGAAGGGCAACTTTGACATAGGGGAGGTGTGCCCCTGGGAGATTTATGACCTGACCCCTGGTCCTGTGCCTTCAGAATCAAAAGTTCAAAAGCACGTATCTATTGCAGCTTCTGAAATGGAGAAAAACCCAACTTTTTCCTTAAAGGAGAAATCTCACCCCAAGCCCAAGGCAGCTGAACTGTGTCAGCAGTCCAATCAGAAGGGCATAGACAAGGCTGAGGTGTGCCCTTGGGAGAGCCAAGGTCAGTCCCTCTTTGAAGATGAGAAGTGTTTGATTCCCAAGACTCAGGTTCCCCCAGGAAGAGCTCAAGACGAAAATGGCGGCCAGCATTATGCAGCCAGTATGTGCGCTGGGCAGCATGAAGAACTGGCTCCCAGAGTTGTAGCAGCAAACGTGGAGAATGAAAATCTCAACCAAATAGGAGGCCAGGAGAAAAAGACATTTTCCTCTGAGCAAAACGTGCCTGACTCCTATAACTCAAGTAATAACTTTCAGCCACCTTTAACGTTGCGAGCTGAGGTGTGTCCTTGGGAGTTTGAGGCCCCATACCAACCAAATGCTGAAAAAAGTGTAGTCTTACCTGCCTCTTCTGCTCTAAGTGCAAATAAGATAGCAGGACCTCAGAAGTAAGAGGTCTGGGATACTTTTAAAGTGTAGCATCCCCAGAAAGAAAAGAAGGAAGAAACACTGAATTTCATGTAAGACACAAGGAATTCCCAAGGAGTATTGGTCAGGGGAGGGAATGTGAAAGGCAGGGATGGAAGAAGATGTAGGAGGCCAGGGCGCCATCTTCCTGGAGAGGTCAAACTGACCAAGCAAGTCCTTCCCCAGCAACTCTAGGGAAATCTTTACGCTTCTGCATGTTCGGGGGAAGTAGCCCTCAGTGCCTGCCCCTGATCAGTACCTGCCCTCGGGACTTGAAGATCCCAAGCAAGGCAAACTGAAGACACAGAAGAGGGATGAGATTTTTGCAAAGGAGAAGAAGGTATTGACTTATGACTGAAATTCTAAGTAGCTGACTTAAAAAAGAACTTACTTTACCTATTTAACCTTGATAGCACTGCTAACTTAATGCATCCAAAAATAACCTTTTATATTAATGATTGCTCTCATTTTCTTATAAATGTATGTTTCAGTACATTGTTGTGTCTCATATTCAAGCATTCCAGATTGTATAATTTTTGCAAATAACTTTGATATTATATGACACAACACATTTATGCAATCTGCAGCTACTCAATTGTTATCGCAACTTACAGGATACCTGCTATCTGTCAACTTTAGTTGATCCTTAAGGTACAGTAAGCTTTCTCTGGCTTGGGAAGCCATAACTGTTACGATAAAAACCTTTTAGTTTTGGCTGTGGTTTATATATTGTGAATTTGGATTTGACTCTATTATTTCACATCATGGTTTGTTATACTGTCTTAATCAGGGTTTTTTCTACAAGTTGAGTTACTTGTTTTGCACTTCCTGTTAGGACTCAGAAGCTTTATTAATATTGGGGATGAAGTGGTCCTACTTAGTCATATGTCTCAATAAGTTAAGGACAACTTATCTATTGTTTGTTCACAGTCAGAGATAGATAATGCCTTCATTCCAATTAATTGTTCCCTTGAACTCTTTCAGTATTTCATCTTTAGCAGCAGTTCGTAAGGAAGGAAGAAGCCACGAGTGAGAAAAAGATACTGTGCATTATTATTACCGTTGGAAAGGAAAGACTAGTACCGACGTGAGAATTACAGGCCTGCAGAGCCAGGCAATTTGCCTTTAAATAAAGAGAAAGGGAGCTCCTGATAGCACTTTCAAGGGATTATATTTTTAAAGAGAAAAATTATTATAGCATCAAAATCACTATATGGATATATTTTTATTAAGCACACTGAATATATAATATTTTAAATTACCTTAAACTACTTATTCTCATAAACTCTTCTTCATTGCTTCAGGCAGGGATAGAACTTGCTGGGCTCAAATCCCAAAGAGGTTTATAACCTGAGTTACTCAAAGCCTATGCTGCAGTATAGGCTCTTTATTCTTCCAAGCACTGGGAAACTTACAGGTCTTGCAAATGACCACTGTGAGCCACTTAGCTCAAAACGTCAATGTAAGGTTTGCAACGTGAAACAGCCCCCCGAAAGCGCAGTTATGAAGTGTATTGCATTCCACGCTGATCACCTGCCATGGAAATCCCAAGCTGCTGATTTAGCCCTACTGATGAGATCATGCGGAGATTCTATTCCAAAGCTCAGTCTCATTTTAAGATGAGTCATTTAAAAATAGAACTCAGACTTCCCTCACATCCAACACTGAAGTATCAATGGCTTTTTAGCCGGAACATTTACAGTCTAAGGAACTGATTTTCATTTCCAGAGCAGCAAGGAGAACTATGTTAGGAGGATAGAAGATGATAAAAAGGGACTCAGAAGGTGGACACTGCCTGTTCTTTGGGGATATTACTCTCAGTGGAAGATTAAAAACCAGGAATTCTCCTTATTCATCATCAAAATTTCCTCGATGATTTGTATTCAGGGGTAATTACACACATCACACCACTTTGCAAAGCTGTGCACAAACCTTCCTCATGCTTGCTTCATGCATTACTCAGGATGGTGGGGTACGTTTGAAGAGAGAAAGAAATTCTCTTCTTTGTGTTTTCTTCATTTACTTCCTTCTCCCCTTCCTTTACAATCAGAGCCTATCTACCTGGTGACCTTGGGGTATGACTTTATACAGTTGTGAATATGGAGTGTCCGGACCCACCCACCTACTCTTTTCATTTATGTCCAGCATCTGTTAGCACTTTATTGACTTTCTGCAAAATAAACAGTCAGGCATCAGTGACTTTTTATTGCACTTTAGGATGAACCTGCTAGAGATGTGGCCTAAAGAAGACCCACCAAGTTTCACCTTAGTACAGCCCATAAGATTTTCCTCCACCAGCATAAATCAGTGAGAGTGCCGGGGGTCTTTGCTAGATTGCCATGGCCATTTCTTATCACTAAGAGAAGTTTAACTCTGCACTCCTTGAGGTTATTTTCCCAGCTCAATGACAATAAGCAAGTGAAGAAAGGCTATTAAGTTCACAAACATTTGCTAGGTTGTCCTTCTCAGTGCATGTGCAGGCTGCATCCTGTCCTTGTTTTTAAGTCAGGGTTTATAAATAAGTAGATTTATACCAATCTTAATAGAACTGTATATTTTATTGCAAGAATTAAATGCTTTATGACATGAATTATAACCCAACCCATTGTAAACTTTGGTGGCGACGTGGATGTGAAACTCGACAGTTCTCTTGTATTTGCTTCCTAGGTTTCTGCATGCAAGTGATGACAGGTAGGACTGAGAAAACACTGCCTTTTGACTCCTAGCATTTAGCCAATGAGAGTTGTAGAGTCAATAAATCTGTCAGTCTCTTCACTTAATCTATGGTTCTTCTGACACTATTATCTGAAACCTACAGCATCCCACCATAAAATATTTGGTAAATTTATGTTGTGATGTGTTGCAGCATGTAAATACTTACAACTTCTCTGCAATAAAACATATTTATATGAAAGGGATTTGTGGTGATGTGTGTGTGTTCATCTCTCAAATGCTGAATTTATTTCACGTAACCAATTTTTGGAGGCATCCCATGTATCTTTGGCTCTGGTACACTTACGTACACATATCCTCACATTACCTATCTGAAGGAGTGTATGATTAGCTAAATGTGGCCTCAAACATATAGTTAATCACTTGGAGCCAATGAAACCTACTATGACTAGCAGTTTTGATTTAAAGAACACTCTAGCCACATGGGAACTAGTTCAGCTACCTTTTTAGATTAACTCAACAAACATACCAGGCAGTCTGCTCAGCAGTGATGACTATCTTCAGATGCACAAAAGCTCCAGTAACACTCAGGTCCACGAGAGTTTCCAGTCCCTGCTGTGGTCATACACCAGGAAGCATGACTAAGTCTCAGATCAGGGCAGGCTTCGTAGAGAGGGTACGTCCACCAGGCTGAAATTCTGCAAATCAGGCATGAAAGGAAAAGCATGTAAGGCTAGAAAGGTAATTGTGCACAGCCTTGTGTGGCCTGCTTCAGATTAACTATAGTGTTATCCTTTAGTACCGGAGCCATCAAAAAGCTTTAAAAGGGGGAGTGCCCAGCAAGGCTCAGTGCAAACAAATCCAACTAGTAACCATGAGGACATAGGTTCGATCCCTGGCCTCGCTCAGCAGGTTAAGGATCCAGCATTGCCGTGAGCTGTGGTGTAGGTCAGCAGCTACACCTCCGATTGAACCCTTAGCCTGGGAACTTCCATATGCCACCGGCATGGCCCTAAAAAAAGAAAAAGAAAAACCATTAAAAAAGGGTATAGGTCATGTATTAGAAGGAAATGAGCTTCCCAAAATGATGGGCAGCAGCCCAGAAATGGACTGAAGTGAGAAAAGACTAGAGACAGATAGATCAGAAGACTAGTATGAGATCCTAAGGAGGAGAGGGAAAATACCAGTTATTTCATCAAAATAGCATCTTCCACTGGGTTTATTGTTATACTCAGAGGAAGCAGGAATAATCAGAGTAATTCTATAACTATGTCAAATATAAATGTTCCCTCTAAGTTCGTCGACATTTTGGGTAATGTCAAAAGTTTTAAAAGCCCTCTCTCCCGATCAGTAGACCTCAATATCATCTGCTCATGTGAAAAGCTGGATACTGGGTTCTTCCTGCTTTGGGAAACGTGGATACTGAACCGGGCTGGAAGGGAGCAAAGAGCTCACCTAGACGTTGGCTTAAATACCTGCCTGGAAATGGCAGCTCTGAAGCAGCTCCAGAAAGAAGCAGGTAAGGCAAGAGGGCAGAGGAGGGAGCTGGACCCACCCTGTCCCTGCCTCAGCTTTCTGTTAAAATCGTTCCTGGTTCCTGTCAACAGCCCTTTCCCATCTCTCCACACCACTGTGTATTGCATATTGCATTTTCTCTGTACTCTCATATGTATAATCAGCTGTTTCAGGTCTTTGAATGATCCTGAAAAGCTAAGACAAAAACATTTGGGGATTGTCATGGAGGTCTAGTCTACTTAGGTGATGAGGAAGATAGAGCCTTTTCAATGTTTGTTGAAATTGCTTAATTGATGATTGCATTTTTTTCATATATCTATGCACAGAGATAGTCTTATTTCTTTGTTCTAAATTTAGAACCTGTTAAAAAAAAATACTTAATGGAACTATTCCTATCCAAGATTGATTTTATCAACCAAAAAGTAATCATGAAAATTTATTAATCTAAAGTAATGCAAGTTAGTTAACATTTTATTATTTCAGCTTATTCTATCCTCGTCTCCCTGAATAGTTATAAGGATAGAAATAATGTCTAATTTTAGTTATTTTCTCTTTGAATATTTGTTTATTGGGAAGTAGAAGGGCCTGCCTGAAGCACACTGTAGGTCTTAATTCAGTGTTAACTGGTCAGAAGGCAGATAATGGGCTGTCTGAATTGGTTTTTGATTTCCCTTTCTTTCTCTGTGATGTGAATATAATTCTTTGCCCGAAATAAAGTTAACTGATCAAATGAAAGCAGAAAATGAGGGATAAATATAAGAAAAGCCTGTGTTGCACAGCAGTCACATTCCTAGGGGAAAAAAAAAAAAGTTAAATATGCAAAGAGCAGGTTCATGACAATTCTTATAGAATATCCTTCCACGGAAGTTCAAACAGCAGTAGAAAGGGGCGGGGGGGGGTGTGGCCTCTTCAGGAGAATGATATTAAGCCCCGTTTTCCAGCTAACATACCATGAAATTTGATTCCTTCATGCCTTTTGTCTTGCTGTTTGGCCCATCTGATATTCCTACCCTCCTTTTCTGGGTCAGCATTTCATGTGTGCTCCACTACTAGCGTGATCACATCATTCACTGTCCAAAGCAAACCTTGGAGAGTAAAAGTGCGGTGCTAATAATCATGCCTGGAAAACAGCATCATCCGGGGCTATCCCGAGCAAGCCAGGATTTTGTTTACCTCGCTCAAGAAGCAGCGCAAATGTCCCACTCACTCCAGGAAGCATTTCTTAATGCCACAGATCCAGATCGGAACAACTTCCTCCTTCCTCTGTGCTTGCCTTCGGAATTTGCTTAAGTCTGTGACTGTACTGACTCACAGTTGAGTTACATGAATAATCTGCTAAAATAAGAGCTCCTGGAGGGCAATTTTTAAATTCACCCATATATCCCCAGTTTCTAGTGTGCTTCGCTCTGAGTCCAATAAATATTTGCCAAATTGAAATGTTTGATTTCTAATCACTGCATAAAATATACTTGAAAAGAAAGAGAAATTCAGGAGTTGGATGCAGATTTGCTGCAGAATTTCTTAAACCTTGACTACTAACTGGTCTCCCATCCACATCCTGGCAGTGCCTGGACACTTTGGGTTATGACTGAACCACAGTTAACTCTCCAGCGTTACAAGGTAAGAATTACTTTGTCACCATAATGAGGGAGAAGCCGAATGTTTGGGACATGGCTCAGTTTGTTAGAGCTATACAAAATATTTCTTTATGTCATAAGAAGTAAGAAATATTTAATTTGGCTATTGGAACTTTTAGTTATTCAAACTTTTTCTAGAAAATAAACTTGTTGGAGTCTATAAAAACATTCACATAAAAATAAATACTGGAGTTCCCGTCATGGCGCAGTGGTTAATGAATCCCACTAGAAACCATGAGGTTGAGGGTTCGATCCCTGGCCTTGCTCAGTGGGTTAAGGATCCAGCGTTGCCGTGAGCTGTGGTGTAGGTCACAGATGCGGCTTGGATCCCGCGTTGCTGCAGCTCTGGTGTAGGCCGGCGGCTACAGCTCCTATTAGATCCCTATCCTGGAAACCTCCATATGCCACAGGAGCGGCCCTAGAAAAGGCAAAAAGACAAAAAATAAAATAAAAATAAATACTGATTCTAGGCTTTCAGATGTTTCTGAGAAATGAGATAGTCTGAACAAATTATTTGGAAGTTTGACTTCAGAATTTCTTATTTATCTATTCCTTATTATATAGAAGCAATCATGATATACATGCCTATAACTATAAAGTTTCCATATGTGAACAGAAATATAAAAGTTACGTGAACAAACACGACTTGTTTTAACTTGGAAAATTATAAAAGCCATTCTAGATTTGCCAAATAGTGCAAATATCAAAAGGTCATGAAAAAAATTTTGTCTTAAAGATTAGTAGCAATGAACACAAATGGTGAGTAATTTAGCTTACAAAGTTGTCTCTCTGCTTCTTACAATACTCCTTACATACAGTAAGTTGAAGAACCTGGATTTATTATTGTGATCCTCAGACCAAATTCAGTGTCCGAATCAGGTCAATAATTAAGTATTGTGAATGGATGTGGCTGACTTCTAATAAAACATTATTTACAAAATGTAAAACATACTTCACTAGGAAATTGGTTGAATATATGAGAAACTATATGAAAATGTTATTTTCATAGTTATAAAACCATCAATTATCAACATTTTCATATTGTTTAACCTGTGAAATTGTACTCCATCTATACACTGCAAATATGACTCAGGCATATAAGCATGGCCCAGCTTGAAACTAGGTGCTAATCTCTACCCAGGTCTAAAAGGCCAGGCTGTATTGAGTCTGTCTCAGAAAGTACCTTGGATGCTTTCAAATGTAATGTAAGCTGTGTTGCTTCCCAGCAGAGGCTGCAGCCCAGCATTCCAAGTCCATCCTGCAGGCAGCTGGGGCAATGCTGGTGACACAAACTTCTGATTTCAGCCTGGAACAATCGCTGATATGAACATAGATAACCACATCATAAAACAATAAATCAACCAAAAGTCTCTTAATCTGAAATGATTGGCGTTTACAGTTGTATTCCCTTGTTCTCACTTGAGCACACTGGCAGGGAGGGGTGCTTTGTTTTTCACCTGAATCTGTCAGGAAGACACACGGAACAGAGCTAAGCAGAGTTGCCACCATGTTGCAGACAAGCCACAGAGACATAGGAGTTGTTTGTATTATACCATAACCTAAAGAAATCTGATAAAGAAATCAGTACCAAGAAGTAGGATGCTGCTGTAACAACAAAAACCATAAAATACATGATATTGATCTTAGAGTCAGTGAATATCAAGGAAACTAACTAGAGTTTGGCATTTTTAGTGGCAAAATATTCGGTAAAGTTATTGTTTGTATTAAACTTAGATAATATCCCTCATAAACATGTGACTTTAGACAAAAACTGGGAAAACAGTGTTGGTGGCCATTGGCTGCATTTGACAAGATACCACAAAAAAAAGATGAGCTTAGAAAGGAATTGACTGCATTGTGAGAAAGGAGTAGAGAGAATCCAGAAGTTCTGGGGCTCGCAGGCCTGGAAAGTGAAACTATTTCTTAGCTCCCACTGGTAAAAGATAAAAGTTTGAGCTAAAAGTTTTGAGCTAAAGATCTAAGAAAAAATTGAATTGGCCCCAGTAAATCACTTCAATGAATCAAATGATTCATAAAAAAGTAAACAAGGGCACAGCTCTCTCACAAAAGCCTAAGATCAATGTACCAACAAATAGAATCTACAGAGAAAGAATTGTGTGTGTGGTTATTGACACATGGTGATGCGAGACATAAAATAAGAAAATAGCTACATAGGTTTTTGTGAAAATTTTTGCAGGATAGCAAAGTAATTGTATAATTTATCAACTAAATTGGAGCATTTTGAGAGAAAGGAGCATTTTTCATTATACTGAGGCAATAGCCATAAACTAGGGCCTCTGGGAAAACTGGAGAAAGAGATTATGTCAATTTGAGATATGAAATGACCTTTGGGCTTCTAGCCTTTGATAAGTATGAAGAAACCTGCCACACCTCCAAGGAGTGTACATTCTCCAGAGTCATATTCATACGTGACCAGGAAGAATCATGGAAAAAGTAGGCTTTCCCAGAGGGTAGAGCCAATAGCCATGAAATACCTTGGGCTGTGAAGCTACTTTCAGGGAATGGAAGCAGTTTCTATTCAAGAAACTTTTCCTCCTCCAGGGTAGGAGGGTGCTCTTAATATCTGCACAACAGGACCTTATAACCTCTGTGGGCCCTGATCACAATGTGCCCTACAGCACCACCACCCTCCTCTCGTCCTGCTGCTTCTCCCTTCTGAATGGCATACCTGTCGTTATCCTTTTCCATTCCACTGTGGTTCTTGGGCATATGGTATAGGAGGGGCAGTAACCTCTCTTTTCACTTCAGACAATCTCAGATCAAAGAAAGCCTGTTCTGGACCTGATAGAATGACCATCACAGGGTGATGGATTTTGACTTGGATTCAGGGGCTAAATGGAACTTTTCCACTGTCTTCTTTGGAGAAGGGGTAAACTAGTGTATTTTACTGGATGAAAGAAGACAACAAGATGGACTGTAGATGGCATCACTGTTCCCAGTTAGATACAGCTTTCCCTGCAAGGGTAATAAATACACATCCTTACTCATGGGCATATGACTTGCAAGGCCTTCCTGGGAGAAGGGTGATGTCAGACTTGGAATCCTGGAATCTTGGTATCAGACATAGGAATCTTCATGTGATCTGGCTTAGCTATTCTCTCTCTGCCTCAAGAACAGCACAGCCTCAATTGGCACTTCTCCTTTGACCTAGATTTCAAAAGACATATGGACCAGAGCCAAGAAAAATCACAGCCATTCTATAAACAAAATTTAAAACTTTATATCTGTGAGCCATGCAGAATTTAGGGTTGTTTGTTACCACAGCTTAACCCAGTGAAAGCTGACCAGTACTTAAAGTCCAATTGGTTGACCAAACTGTAGCCTAAACACCGTTGTTCTAGTCAACCATGGAGGTATGTGAGGAATAGGAAATAATCACAAAAAGAATAATTATTGAGGAGACAATTGTCCTTTGTTAGACAACAGGAAACCATTCTGATAATGAGGCATCTATTCCATAACTCCATTCTACCTGCCGCTTGAGAGTGTCAAATGAGTGGAAAGTCCATTTTAAACATGGATTTCAAGTCTACTCTTGGAATGTGCTGGCTTTATCAGGTACTACAGGGTCAGTGATACTACAGGTCTGAACCTCATTTTGAGTAAACTTCCTAATGGTGGACTTCGGGTACCCAGAGATTTTAACTTTACAAGGGCACTCCAGGAAGAAAGAAATCACAAAGTGAGGTGATCTGCCTCTTCATGATAAAGTTTATGCTACTCTAATGCCCACATGGGGTGTTCACACTGAGGGACAGAGTTGAATCTTCTGACTACCTTTAATCAATGTACGTGAGTGGCTACCCCCTCTTTAAACTGGCAATGCCCTGGGAAATAATCTCCTGAAGTCATTTTGAAGTCTATGTTTCTATATGCTTTATCTCTTGATCCAAGATGGTCACTGCATTTATTTTAGACTTTCTTATGACACAACCAACACTAATAAAATTTACTTGCTTGATGCACAGAATATACACCTGGCCCTGAATAGCTGGAAAAAGATGATAAAGTATCATTTCTGCTGCCTCTTTGGTAGCTGGTGACATGTGCAGTGGGCGCTCCCAAGTGGTAACCTAAGTTCCAAGACAGCAATTTGTGAAAACTTAGAACATGCCTCAAGAATACTCCCTTTGTAGGTTTTACAATCAAGAGGCTAAGACAAAATCCAGAAGAGAACTGAACATGAGCTCATCCTGAGGAGAGAATGCTACTTTTTCCTAGACATGATGACTTCACTTCCATAATCAAATCAGACAATTCCATTCTGTCCAAGAGAGACTTCTTTCCAAGGTTAAAGTCAAGTAAGAAGAGCATGAAATGACAGTCTGTTTCACTGAATTGTCAGATTTCTCTGTGTTCATTAGTCCTGCCCTCCACTCGGGGCTAACATACTTTCCAACTTGGTGAGTTCCATGCATTTTCTCCTTCTAGGAATGGAGAACTGAGCTTGAAAAACACAGCTTCTATCTTTAAGGTATCTAATCTTTCTGAATCTGTTCAATCCTCCGGTCTGCCACATGAGTAAAAAGTTGTTTATGAATTGTTTCACATCCTCTTGAGATCAATTTGTGTTAAGACCTAGTTAAGGTATTGATATTTTGGTAGAAATGTACAACCTTGGTTATCCACCTTGTCTCCGAGACTCCTGGTAAGCTTCCTGCAAATGAATGGGTCTGGTCCATTAAAAGCTGAAAATATTCTGTTCTTTTTGGCTAATGCTTGACCTTTTTGGAGTATCTTAAGTATTAAGAATATAAAAATAACCTGGCATTTACATATCATATTCCTCCGCAGCTCCAAGAGCTCACTGTTACGGGAATTCCCATTGGCATCTTACTTGTCATTGTGTCATCCTAAAGCCACATCCCATTCTAAGACCTGGTCTTATTTGTTCCTATTTTTGTTTAGATTATTAAGAGAATACTGGAATTTCTGTTGTGGTGCAGCGGAAATGCATCTGACTAGGAACTATGAGGTTGCGGGTTCGATCCCTGGCCTCGCTCATTGGGTTAAGGATCTGGCGTTGCCATGAGCTGTAGTGTAGTTTGCAGACATGGCTCAGATCTGATATTGCTGTGGCTGTGGCGTAGGCTGGCAGTTGTAGCTCCAATTGGACCCCCTAGCCTGGGAACCTCCATATGCTGTGGGTGTGGCCCTAAAAAGCAAAAAAAAAAGAGAGAGAGAGAGAATACTTAATATCTGTACTTAGAGTAATAAAATCTACTTGTTAACAGATTCACTCAACCTAACACAATTCCAGTAATCCAGTTGCTTCATTTGCATCCCAAACATAAATTAAATGGAAGTAAATTATTCAGTATCTATTACAATATAGCAGCCATACGTTTTTTGGTTTTTAAAATGCCCCTTTTAAGCTTCCTCTGACAGATGTTTTGGTTTAATTATCTTCGTTTTTGTTTGGTTTTGGTTTTTTGCAGTATAATACCAAAGTATTCCATAAATATTGGAGGTCTAAAAGCCTGAGGTTTCAGGAACAGTGCCAAAGCTGGAAGCAAATCAGTGCCCGACAGTGACTGGCATCAAAAATGCCCAAGAAATGCTGAAAATACTAAAAGTATTGCTTTGTGGCAAAAATCCTATTTGAAAGACTTAATATTAAATTTGTATGTAATATTTATAGTAAAATATTTAATATTAAAAATAGTTTACTATTAATTCTTTCTTTGTAGATTCCTACTGTACAATCCTGACCCAGACCCCCACTTAAAGCAGATGGCTATATCAGACTTGCTAGTCAATTTTTAAAAGTACAAGAGAAAAAATATATATTGATTTAGAAAAAAGAAGTAATGGAAATATTGAAATCGTACTACAGAAATGAAAGTTAAAAAGAAATTCAGTATTCAGAGCTTGGAATGAGCAACACTGTTTGGGTAACAATGAGGGGGAGAGGGTTCTCAAGTTGAAGTGCTTGAAGATCCCCCAAAGGACCAGTCTGCCTCACTTTATTTCAGGCTCCTCCCACTGTTGTGTTCTCCTGGGTCATCTACCTTTCTCTTCTTTCCCTGATGAAGCATCACTGTACTACATCTTTTGGGGATGACTATTTCTGGCACATTCAAACCTTTTTTATAGTTTTTTTCATAATTTGTAATTTCATAATTTAAAATATTTATGAAAATGCTGCTCCGATTTATGGCTTTCCTCTTTTAAATGTTCCTAATTTCTCCTTGTATCTTGACCCAAGAATCCCCAAATGTAAATGCTTGTATTGGCCTGCCATCATTTAGTCTCTTGGCTCACACAGACATACACACACATTTGTTGATTACCAACAATGCATGAATTCCACTGTATTTCACCAAAACTAATTTACGTATAAAATAATTCTTTCTTCTAGAATTTCTCTCTTCTCTCCTGAGGCTAGGCTGGGTACCTAGCCATTTTATCCTAGTTCCTCTGAGCTATAGGTATTTTGTTAAGAAAATACATCTGTAAGGTTGATATCAGAGAATGTTTTGCCTATGTTCTCTTCTAGTAGTTTCATGGTGTCTTGTCTTACATTTAAGTCTTTAAGTCATTTTGAGTTTATTTTTGTGCATGATGTGAGGGTGTGTTCCAGTTTCATTGATTTGCATGCAGCTGTCCAGGTTTCCTAACTATCCATTGACAGATGAATGGATTAAGAAGATGTGGTATATATACACAATGGAATACTACTCAGCCATAAAAAAGAACAAAATAATGCCATTTACAGCAACATGGATGGAACTAGAGACTCTCATACTAAGTGAAGTAAGTCAGAAAGAGAAAGACAAATACCATATGATATCACTTATATCTGGAATCTAATATATAGCACAAATGAATCTTTCCACAGGAAAAAAAAGCACAGACATGGAGAACAGACTTGTAGTTGCCAAGGAGAGGAGGAGGAAGTGGGAATTTGGGGTTAATAGATGCAAACTATTGCCTTTGGAATGGATAAGCAATGAGATCCTGCTGTATAGCACTGGAAACTATGTCTAGTCACTTATGGTGGAGCATGATAATGTGAGAAAAAAGAATGTATACATGTATGTGTAACTGAGTCACCCTGCTGTACAGTAGAAAATTGACAGAACACAGTAAGCCAGCTATAATGGAAAAAATAAAAAATCATTATGAAATAAAAAATAAAACATTCTAAAAATTAAAAAAAAGAAAATGTAAAGAAATATGTCACAAGTGTTTGGACCAACAGCATTAGTCAGTGAGAGATGTCAGAAATTTCAATCAGGGTCAGAATTTTAATGCTTCTGAAGGGTCTTTTTCCTCACCACCTTCTTAAAAGCTCCTAGAAATCAACAGAGTATTATGGAAGGGGATAAAAACTTTTGGATTAGAGTCTAACTTGATTAAAAAAATCACAAATCTACAAAATTCTATATCACATCTTACATAACTTCTACATTAACTACATCATTGGTATGAAACTGGAAACCATTTATATGGTACTGACTCATGTTTCAGGTACTATGCCAAGCACCTTACATGTATCCAGCCATTTAAATTCACAACAGTTCTTTGGAGAGGTAAGTTTATATCTATCTCCATTTCCCAGAGGAGGAAACTGAAAACCAGAGAGGTTAAGTCAATTGCCCATAGTCATCAGCTGTTCCTCATCTCACTCTAAGGAAATGACACCCTAACTCCCATATTCCCACATCCCACCACATATACATACAACTGGCTGGTATAAAGAGGGTGCCCTGAGAGTGAAAAATGGATTCAGAGACAAGATGGCAGAGTAGAAGAACTTAAGCTCACCTTATCTCATGAAAACACCAAAATTATAACTGCTGAACAACCATTAACAAAATAGACTGGAAACTACTAAAAAGAATATCCTATACCCAAAGACAAAGAAGCAGCCACATCTAGACGGTAGGAGGGGATTTCACCATGTAAGCAATCTCATCCCCACTGGGTGGGTGACCCACAAACTGGAAACTAATTACACCAAAGAGGGTCTCCCACAGGAGTGAGAGTTCCGTGCCCCATGTCAGGTTCCCCAGCCTGGGGGTTTGGCATTGAAAGGAGAAGCTCCAGAAGCATTTGGCACTGAAATCCAGTGGGGCTTGTGAGCAGGAGCTCCACAGGACCAGGATAAATAGAGACTCCACTCATAGAGGGCCCACACAGGGTTTCACGTGCACTGGATCCCAGGGCAAGGCAGGGACTCCACAAGAATTTGGGTCAGACCTACCTGCAGGTCTTCGAGGGTTGCCTGGGAAAGCAGGGGTTGGCTGTGGATCACCGTAGGAGAAGGACATTGGAGGCACAGGTCCCAGGAATAGTTATAAGCATGGCTGCCATTTTGGAAAAATCTGGCTGAGAAGCCCCAGGCCAAACAACAAAGAGGGTGGGAATGCACCTAAACCCATCAGAAAACAGGCTGCCTAAAGTCTTCCTAGACACATAGCCACCTCTAATTGCACCCAAAGACAAAGCCCCTTCCACTGGAGGGACAACTCAGCTCCACCTGCCAGTGGGCAGGCACCAGTCTTTCCCATCAGGAAGACTGCCACAAGGCCCTGTATCAATTTCTCCCACAAAGGGCACACACCAGAAACAAAAGAAGCCATAACCCTGTAGCCTGTAAAAAGGAGACCACACAAAAAGCTACACAAAATGAAAAGACAGAGAAATATGAGCCAGATGAAGGAACAAGACAAAATCCCAGAAAAACAGCTAACTGGAGATAAGCAACCTCCATGAAAAAAACTTTACAGTAATGATTGTAAAGATGATCGAAGATCTCAGGAAAAAAAAAAAACTGGAGGCAAAGATTGATACATTACAAGAAAGACTGAACAAAGATAAAGAATTTAAAGAGTAAATAAGCAGAGATGCAAAAATACAATAAGCAAAATAAAATATGCACCAGAAGGAAGCTATAGCAAAATACAGGAAGCAGAAGAACAAATAAGCAAGATGGAAGACAGACTAGTAGAAATCACCGATGTGGAACAGAGTAAAGAAAAAAGAAAGTAAGAAATATGGACAGTCTAAGAGAACTCTGGGACAACAGTAAATGTGCCAACATCCACATTGTAGGGGTGCCAAAAGGAGAAAAGTGAGAGAAACAGCTACAGAAAATATAGGAAGAGATAATAGTCAAAAACTTCCCTAACATGGGAAAGGAATCACTCACTCAAATCCAGGAAGCACCTCCTCATCCATAGACACATATTAATCAAGGAGGAACACCCATAGACACATATTAATCAAACTGATCAAAAATAAGGACAAAGAGAAAATATTGAAACAGCCAGGGAAAAACAACAAATAACATACAAGGGAAGCCCCATAAGGTTATCAGCTGATTTTCCAACAGAAACTGCAGCCCAGAAGGGAGTGGCATGATACACTTAAAGTGATGAAAGGAAGAAACTCCAACCAAGAACACTACCCAGAAAGGTTCTTATTCATGTTTGAAGGAGAAATCAAAAGCTTTAGAGACAAGAAAAAGTTAAGAGAAGTCAGCACCACTAAACCAGCTTTACAACAAACACCAAAGGAACTTCTCTATGTGGAAAAGAAAAGGCCCCAACTAGAAACAAAAAAATTACAAATGAGAAGGCTCACTGTTAAAGGCAAACATATAGTAAAGGTAGGAAATCATCCACACATAAATATGTTACCAAAACCAGCAATTGTGAGAATAGGAGGGTCAGTCATGAGAACAGGAGGGTACAAATGCTGGATACTGGAGATGCATTTGCAACTAAGGGACCAGGAACTTAAAATATACATACATACATACATACATACATATATACACTTAAAATATACATACATACATACATACATACATATATACTTAAAAAATATATATACATACATACATATATATACACACACACACATATATATATATATCTCATGATAACCAGAAACCAAAAATCTATGATACACATACAAATTTTTTAAAAAAGCAATCCAAACACAACATTGAACATTGTCATCAAACCACAAGAGAACAAGAGAAGAAGAAAAGAAAAAAGGAAACCAAATCCAAAACAATTAACAAAATGAGAATAAGAACATACACATCAACAATGACTTTAAATTTAAATGGACTAAGTACTCCAACTAAAAGACACAGACTGGCTCAATGGATAAAAAATAAGGCCCATATATATACTGTCTACAAGAGAACCACTTCAGCTCTAGTGACGCATACAAACTCAAAGTGAGAGGATAGAAGAAGTTATTCCATGCAAGTGGATATCAAAAGAAAGCTGGAGTAGAAATATTCGTATCAGAAAAATACTTTAAAATAAAGACAGTTATGCAGAAAAAGGCTTTGACAAAAATCCAACACCCATTTCTGATAAAAACCCTTCAGAAAGTGGGCATAGAGGGAACCTACCTCAACATAATAAAGGCCATATATGACATCATTCTCAATAGTAAAAAGCTGAAAGAATTCCCACTGAGATCAGGAACAAGACAAGGATGTCCACTCTTGCCACTACTCATCAACCATAGTTTTGGAAGTCCTAGCCACAGCAATCAGAGAAGTAAAAGAAATAAAAGGAATCCAAACTGGAAAGGAAGAAGTAAAACTATCACTGTTTGCAGATGACATGAAACTATACCTAGAGAATCCTAAAGACTCTACCAGAAAACTGTTAGAGGTCATCAATGAATTTGGCAAAGACACAGGATACAAAATTAATACACAGAAATTGACTGCATTTCTATACACTAACAATGAAAGAGCAGAAAGAGAAATTAGGGATGCAATCCTGTTTACCATCACATCCAAAAGAATAAAATACCTAGGAGTAAACCTACCTAAAGAGACAAAAGACCTGTACTCTGAAAACTATAAGACACTGATAAAAGAAATCAAAGATGACACAAATAGATGGAAAGACATACCATGCTCTTGGATTGGAAGAGTTAATATTATCAAAATGACTATACTACCTAAGGCAATCTACAGATTCAATGCGATCCCTACCAAATTAGCAAGGACATTTTTCATAGAACTCGAACATAATATTTTAAAGTTTGTTTGGAAGCACGAAAGACCCAGAATAGCCTTAGACATCCTGAAAAAGCAAAATGGAGCTGGAGGAATCAGGCTCCCGGACTTCAGACTCTACTACAAAGCAACAATCATCAAAACCGTATGTTACTGGCACAAAGACAGAAATATAGATCAGTGGAACAGGATAGAAAGCCCAGATTTAAACCCACACACCTACAGCCAACTAATCTATGAAAGAGGCAAGAATATACAATGGATAAAGGACAGCTTGTTCAATAAGTGGTGCTGGGAAAACTGGACAGCCACATGGAAAAGAATGAAATTAGAACACTCCCTAACACCATACACAAAAATAAACTCCAAATGGATTAAAGACCTAGATACAAGACCAGACACTATAAAACTCTTAGAGGAAAACATAGGCCACTCTCCAACATAGAGGGAACCTACCTCAACATAATAAACATCTTCTCAGATCCACCTCTTAGAGTAATGACAATAAAAACAAAAATAAGCAAATTGGACTTAATTAAACTTAAAAGTTTCTGCACAGCAAAGGAAACTCTAAATAATATGAAAAGACAACCCACAGAATGGGAGACAATCTTTGCAACTGAATCAACTGACAAGGGATTCATCTCCAAAATTTATAAACACCTTATGCAGCTCCATAAAAAAAAAACCAAACACTCCCATCAAAAAATGGGCAGAAGATCTAAACAGACAAGTTCTCCAAAGAAGACATATGGATGGCCAAAAACCACATGAAAAGATGTTCAACATCACTCATTATTATAGAAATGCACATCAAAACCACCATGAGGTACCTACCACCTTAACACCAGCCAGAATGGCCATCATCAAAAAGTCTACAAACAGTAAGTGCTGGAGAGGGTGTGGAGAAAAAGGAACCCTAGCACATTGTTGGTGGGATTGTAAATTGGTGCAATCCCTGTGGAAAACAATATGGAGATTCCTCAGAAAACTAAAAATATAACTAGTATTTGATCCAGCAATCCCACTCCTGGGCATCTATCCAGAGAAAACCAGGACTTGAAAAGACACATGTACACCGATGTTCATTGCAGCACTATTTTCAATAGCTAAGACATAGAAACAGCCTAAATGTCCATCAACAGAGGAGTGGATCAAGAAGATGTGGTACATTTACACAATGGAATATTACTCAGCCATAAAAAGGAATGAAATACCGGCATTTTTAGCAACCTAGAAATTATCATGCTAAGTGAAGTCAATCATACAATGAGACACCAACATCAAATGCTTTCACTGACATGCGGAATCTGAAAAAAGGACATAATGAACTTCTTTGCAGAACAGATACTGACTCACAGACTTTCAAAAACTCATGGTCCCCAAAGGAAACAGTTTGGGGAGTCAGGGAATGCGCTAGGGTTGTGGATGGAAATCCTATAAAATTGGATTGTGATGATCACTGTACAACTATAAATGTAATAGTTCATTGAGTAATTTAAAAGTCAGGAAGATTGCTTATAGCACAGAGCTTGGAGGGACGTGTTGGTCTTGGATCCAGATAGTACAAATTATAATACCACAGGGGGACCTCTTTTTAAGCAAACTTGATACATGAAAATCTAGATTTATGTAATTCAAAAATTGCTTAACTCGAGTTCCCGTCGTGGCACAGCAAAAAAAATCTTACTAGGAACCATGAGGTTGCAGATTTGATCCCTGGCCTCGCTCTGTGGGTTAAGGATCTGACATTGCCATGAGTTATGGTATAGGTCACAGACGCGGCTCAGATCTGGCGTGGCTGTGGCTGTGGTATAGGCTGGCAGCTACGTCTAGACCTCTAGCCTGGGAACCTCCATATGCCATGGGTACAGCCCAAAAAAGACAAAAAGACAAAAAAAAAAAAAAAAAAAAGAATTGCTTAACTCACTTTGCAAGAGAATTCAGACCATGATTTTTGAAAACAGGCAATCCTCTAAAGCATTTTTTTAAAGATTTTTAAAATGAAGTTAATACCTGATTTTCTAGAAACCTATCTATTGCATAAGACTGTTTGCACCTATTCTTCTCTGGAGAGTCCTTTATTTGAATCAATTTTCCTAGACTTTACCATCCATAGCTTTTATATATTCTCTATTATCTAGATCCTTTTCTCAATCCTTGTCTGGATCCTTGTCTTATGTGACTCGTAAGCTAAGCATTAAGCTAAATTTTGTTCTTCTGCTCTACGAATAGTCAACAGCCTGAAATACACTGACCCAGAGCATGGGACATGGCTCATACCAAAGATTTTTGGCCAGATTTTCACCAAAACTTTGAAGTAGCTCTTGACTCAATGGCTGATTGATAATGATGAGACGCTTGTTTTCAGTTTTGGTATTTGTGGCTTTAGAGTCAATGCTATGGATTCTCACTCTTTTGAAAAAGACAAAGGGGCTTCACCTGGGTTCTTACTGGTGGCCCCTAAAGCAAGCCTGCCCTATAGCAAAGATCCAGTCCTGGATGAGGAGCACTGTTGTCTGGCAGGCAAGGGAGAGTTGTGAGTGAAAATGTTCAAACTTTGGGCTCTGGAAACATGGACCTGAAAGAAGTGTTTCCACCACTTACTAGTTGGATGAGTTTGAGAATATTGCTTGATCTCTTTGAGTCTCAGTTATTTTGTGTTATAAAATGGCGTAATGATGAAATCATCAAGCTGCTACTATTTCCAGTTTATTGGTCAAATACAAGTCCACATATATCGCTGTGAAGGTATTTGCAGATGCCATCATGATCTACAATCAGTTAACTTTAAATAATGGGGATTACCCTCGATAATGTGCATGGGCCTCCTCAATCAGTTTAAGGTCTTAAGAACAAAAACAGGTTTCCAGAAGAAAGATTTCTGCTTCAAGACTATAACACAAAAATCCTGCCTGAGTTTCCAGCCTTTGACCCAGCCCTACAGATTTCAGACTTGCCAGCCTTCACTGCTGTGTGAACCAATTCCTCAGAATAAATCTCTCTCCTTCTCTATCCATTTATACATCCATCCTATTAGTTCTGCTACTCCTCTGGAGAACTCTGACTGATAGACATTTTGGAATTAAGAGTGGCTCTAGAGGAACAAAATCTGAATTGGTTTTTCTGAATTGGTTCTGAGGTTCCTGGAATTAGTTCTCTAATTTGATTAGATTTAAATGCACTAGTGACTATTTACAGTGGTAGAGTCCTGACAATCCATGGTATAATGTGGCAATATAAGTGTATAAAATCTCATCATTGAATATTCCTAATCAAATACTTAAAAGAGGCAAGGTTCTGGGTGACAATATATTGGATACCTTAGAATGTATAGTCAAATTAATGCTTATCAGGAGACTGGCTTCTTGCTCCTAACTGCCCTGGACAATGTGGGGAAAGAAAAGGATGAGTTCATAGACTGAAATTCCCACATCTAGCATCCTATAAATCACCTGAAAGATTCTATGTCTGCCTTGAAGGAAATCCTTATCTCTAGCCACAGAGCTAAGCTTTATAAAAACCATGCACAGAATCTCTGCAGTAAGCAGCTGAATTAAAATGCAAATTAAAATTTCCAACTTTATAAGGTAGAAGTAAAGGCATTGATTGGGAAGGAATGGAATTCCGGAAATTGAAATGGACATATGGATAGATTTTGATGAACCAGGGGACACTGTTTTCTTCACCAATAGAAACAGCCCTTCCACCCCAACTTGGAGAGCTTAACCCTGCTTTGCCTGCTGAAACTTTAATGGCCTCCCAGAAGGATTGCCCTGAAAAACATGGCTGATTCTCCCCAAGACATGCCCTCACCTCTCCTCTTTGCTTCTGGACCTATAACTAGACTCAAGTTCCCACAAGCCCCAAAGATAAAGGTACAAAGAGTGATCCACAAGGAGATATGTCACACTTCAAAAGACCACATAATTTTTCCAATGTATCCAGACAGGAATCCAGGAACAATATATGGGAACTGAAATTAAAGTTGTACACAATAATGGTGGAAGGAAGGTAAAGTCGGTTCAGGTTGAAGTTATTGGACCCACTAAACAAAGATTCTGGGTTCCATGTTATCACTTGAGTTAGAAAAAGCTCTGACTTTTTGGTTGGCTGAAACAAAGGCCTAAAGGTGGCCTACATTAAATGAAGTTGAAATGGCAGAACTTCTTTGGCCTACTGCAGAATATATCTAAAACCTTAGGGAGATTAGAACATTAGAAGTGATTTGTCATGTAAGATCTGCTTATCCCCATGACCAAGGGGCCTGAGGACACCTTTCACTATGACTACAGAAAATAAATTTTGGAAAGAGCTTCAGCCTTCTTGAAGAACTCTGTGGTCTCTCTTCGCTATAGGTCAGAAATCAAGAGTGGGAACAGCTGTCACTGAACTGGGATCCTTAAGTGTCATGGGGATAACTGGATCCCAGGGTGGAAAGGGCCACTAGCGGCACTTAATCACCAAGTACAAGGTAGGATTGGTTATCATAATGGATAGCAGCATTGGGGAAGCAATCAGAATATTCTGACTCACAGAGTCCAATGTCATTGGCCAGGTGATCAGTTTCTCTGGAAGAGAACTAGACCAGCAGTCTCCTAAATTCTGACTTGATCTGCATATGTGGAAAAGTTATAGGTCAAATGACAGAAGTCTAACTTGACCAAAACAGATTCATGGCCCTTGAGTTAGTTCCCAGCCCTGAGCTAGTTTACAGACCCAGAACCTCTTGAGTGAAGAAGAGACCAGGTCCCCCGGAGAGGGGTCTTACCACACTACCAAAATTTTTGCTGTTAATCTTTCAGCTTTCCCCAAAGACACCTACTTCCTTTTACAGGGTGACTGTGCACTGGTGAAAAGAGAATAATCAGACTTTTCAAGGATGACTGGAAACTAGTTCTGAACTGATGCTGTGGGTCAAAAGAGTACGGGCTCATGGAGGTCAGGTGATCAGTGGAGTCTTAGCTCAAGTTTATCTCACAGTGGGTCACCACATCCATACAGAGGTTATTTCCCCAGTTCCAAATACATAATTAACACAGAAATACTCAGAACCCAGCAGAATCTACACACTGTTTCCCCAATCTGTGGAGCATGACAAGAAAGGCCAAGTGGAAACCGCTTGAACTGCCTCATAGGAATAGAGTAAACCAAAATCAGTATGAATTCCTAGAAGTATTGCAGAGATTAGTGGCATTATCAAGGACTTGAAGGATGCAGGGGGATGGTTTCTACCATATCCCCTTATTTAGCTTGTGAAGTAAACAGCTAATTCTTGGAGAATGACACTGAATTATCATAAACTTAACCAGGTGGTGACTCCAGTCACATCTGCTATTCCAAATGTGGTGTTCTTGCTTGAGTAAACTAACATATCCCCAGGTACTGAGCTATTGATCTGGAAAAAAGCTTTTTCTCCATACTTTTTAGAAAAAAGGACTAGAAGCAGTTTTCTTTTAGTAGGCAAGGCTATAAATAGCGTCACTGTCCTTCTTCAGGGTATACCGATTCTCCAGCCATATGTCATAATTTAGTCTGCAACAACTTGATTGCACAAGACGTCTTTTCCACAAGACATCACACTGGTCCTTCACATTGATGATGTGCTGATTGGAACTACTGGGCAAGAAGGAACAACTACTCTAGACCATTGGCAACAGATTCATGTGTCACAGGGTGGGAAATAAATCTGACAAAAAATTCAGGGGCCTTCCACCTCTCAAATTTGTGGGGGTCCAGTGGTGTGGAGCGTGTTGCGAGATCCTTTCTAGACAAAGGACAAATTGTTCCATCTGGTCCCTACTAGAACCAAAAAATGAGCACAGTTCCTAGTGGGTCTCTGGATTTGGGAGACAATGTATTACTTATCTGAGTGCTCTCCTCCAGTCCATGTGGTGAGTGACTAGAAAAGCTTCTAGTTTTAAATGGAGCCTATAACAAGAGAAGATTCTCCAACAGGTCTACACTGCTTTCCAGCTGCTCTGCCCCTTGGACCAATAGATCTAGCATATGCAGTGGTACCTGAATTATAAGTGGCAGATAAAAATGCTGTTTGGAGCAGACAGGCCCATTAGAAGATTTGCAGCTCAGACCCTTGGGATCTTGGAGCAAACCCTGCCCTCCTCTCCAGACAGCTACTCTCCTTTCAAGAAATAGCTTTTGGCTTGCTCCTGGGCCTGAACGCTCAACCATAGTCCACCAAGCTACCATATGACCTAAATAGCCCTTCATGAACTGGGTGTTGTTTAGCAGGATGGTCAAAGACTTGAAAGTAACATGATTGGAATATTGGTAACAACAAAGTCTGGGGAAGAGATATGTGCAGTGATTTCCCTGAAGAGGCAAAGAAAAGGCAATGTGTTTTTATCCCATGGGAATTCTGATTAAAGGATGACTTAAGCAGAGAAGGATTTTCATTATCAACTGGATAAGAGGCTCTTCTCTGATACTAGTCAGTGTCTCTCCCAGCCACTCCTGCTATTTCCCATTGGGCTTGTGAAAAAAGTGGCTATGGTGGCGAGAAGGGAGGTCAGGCCTGGGCTCAGCAACATGGACTTCTACTCACTAAGGCCAATGTGGCAACAGGCACTGCTGTGTGCCCAGTTTGAGGCCAACACTGAGTTTTAAGTATTGCATGGTTTCCCAGAGTCATCAGTTAGCTACCTGGTGACAGGCTGATTGTATCAGATCCCTTCCATTATGGAAGATGCAGTGTGTTTTGCTCTTACTGAATTAGACCCTTCCTTGGGAATACAGATTTGCCTTCCTTGCACAAAATCTGCCAAAACTACCTTCCATAGACTTATTACAATATCTTATCTACCATCATAGTATATTCCATTTAACCGAAAATAAAGACTACAACTGGGCCACTTTAAGCTCTGAATTAACAGGAAAAAAAGGAATGATAGTACTGGCTGAAGTGTTAATCCTGATACCTGTGGGAAGCCACTCCAGAGTGAAGATAGGAGTTATATGTCTATAGTACAAAAGGTCCCTTTGGATCTTGCAATACAGCCATGCTCTGTGATTAAAGTCAATGAAAAACTGCAATAACTCAATTCAGGTAGGATTACTAATGGCCCAGTCACCTGAGGAATGAAGGTTTGGGATTCAGAGACAAGATGGTGGTGTAGAAGGACTAAGCTCATCTCTCACAAAAACACCAAAATTACAACTAACTATTGAACAACCACCAACCAACTGGAAACTACCAGAAAAGACATCCTATACCCAAAGACAAAGAAGAAGCGACATCAATATAGAAGAAAGGGTGCTTTTGCGATGTAAGCAATCCCATACCTGCCTGATGGGTAACTCACAGACTAGAAAATAACTATATCACAGAGGGTCTCCCACAGAACTGAGAGTTCCAAAGCTCACATCAGGCTCCCAAGCCTGGGGGTCTGGCATTGGGAGGAGAAGCTCCCAGAGCATTTCATGCTGAAGGCCAGTGGACAAGAGGTCCACAGGACTGGAGGAAACAGAAGCTCCAGTCTCAGAGGGCTCACAATGGGTTTCATGTATGCTTGGTCCCAGGGTAAAGCAGGGATTCAATAAGAATCTGGGTTAGATCTACCTGCAGGTCTCTGAGGGTATCCTGGAAAAGCAGAGGGTGGCTGTGCCTCACTGTGGTGGAAGGACATTGGAGGCACAGGTCCCAGGAATAATCATTGGCATGAGCTCCCTGGAGGCTGCCATTTTGGAAAAATCTGGCCCTACCAATTATGGCTGAGAAGCCACAGGTAAAACAACAAACAAGGTGAAAATACAGCCCAACCCATTAACAAACAACTAAACTTCCCCTAGGCACAGAGCCACCTCTAATCACACCCAGAGACAAAGCCCCACCCATCAGAGGGACAAGACTCAGCTACACCTACTAGTAGGCAGGCACCAGTCTCTCCCATCAAAAGGCCTGCCACAAGCCCCTGTATCAACTTCACCCACAAGGCTGCATACACCAGAAGCTAAAGAGGCTACAACCCTGTAGCCTGCAAAAAGGAGACCACACAAAAAGCTACACAAAATGAAAAGACAGAGAAATATGAGCCAGATGAAGGAACAAGACAAACCCCAGAAATAAAGCTAAGTGAACTAGAGATAATCAACCTTCATAAAAAGATTTAAGAGTAATGATGGTAGAGATAAATCTGAGATGTTGGGGTGATAAAAATGGAGGCAAAGATTGATAAATTACAAGAAATTTTGAATAGAGAAATAGAAGATTTAAAGATTAAATAAGGAGAGATGCCAAATACAATAACTGAAATAAAAAATTCACTAGACAGAACCAATTGCCAAGTACAGGAGGAAGAAGAACAAATAAACAAGGTGGAAGACAGACTGGTGGAAATCGCTGACATGGAACAGAGTAAAAAAGAAATGAGCACAGTCTAAGAGAACTTTGGGACAACTTTAAACATATCATATCTGCATTATTGTGGTGCCAAAAGGAGAAAAGAGAAAAGGCAACAGAAAATATGTTAAAGAGATAATAGATGAAAACTTGCCTAATGTGGGGAAGGAATTACTCACTCAAGTCCAGGAAGCACAATGAATGCCATATAGAATCAAACCAAGGAGGAATACCCAGAGACACATATTAATCAAAATGACCAAAATTAAGGACAAAGAGAAAATATTGAAACAGCTAGGGAAAAGCAGCAAATAACATCCAAGGGAACCTCAATAAGGTTATCAGCTGATTTTTCAGCAGAAACTCTGCAGCCTAGAAGGGAGTGGCATGATACACTTAAAGTGATGAAAGGAAAAAACTCCAATCAAGAATACTCTACACAGCAAGGCTCTCATTCAGATTTAAAGGGGAAATCGAAATCTTTACAGACAAGCACAAGCTAAGAGAATTCAGCACCACAAAACCAGCTTTTCAACAAATGAGAAGACTCACTGTTAAAGGCAAATATATAGTAAAAGTAGGACATCATCCACACACAAATATAATACCAAAACTGGCAGTCATGAGAATAGGAGGGTACAAATGCAGGATACTGGAAATGTGTTTTCAATTAAGAGACCAGCAACTTAAAACAATCCTATATATATACAGTCTCCTATAACAAAATCTCATGGTAACCACAAATTAAAAATCTATAATAGACACACACAAATAAGAAAAAGCAATCTAAACACAGCAAGAGACAAGAGACACTAATTAAGCCACAAGAGAACAAAAGAAAAAGGACCAAAAAAAATCCAAAACAATAAACAAAATGGTAATAAGAACATATATATAAATAATTACCTTAAATGTCAATGGACTAAATGCTCCAACCAAAATACACAGACTGGCTGAATGGATACAAAAATAACACCCATATATATGCTGTCTACAAGAGAACCACTTTAGTTCCAGGGACACATACAAACTCAAAGTGAGAGGATAGAAGAAGTTATTCCATGCAAATGGAAATCAAAAAGCTGGAGTAGCAATACACATGTTAGACAAAATGGACTTTAAAATAGACAGTTACAGGAGACAGATAAGAATACTGCATAATATGCTTGGATCCCGCATTGCTGTGGCTCTGGTGTAGGCCGGCAGCTACAGCTCTGATTAGACCCCTAGCCTGGGAACCTCCATATGCCATGCGAGCGACTCTAGAAAAGGCAAAAAGTCAAAAAAAAAAAAAATACTGCATAATGCTCAAAAGATCAAACCAAGAAGAAGAAGATATATCAACTGTAAATATATATGCACCCACTATAGAGCACATCAATATAAGGGAATGGCTAAGAGCATTAAAAGAAGAAATCAACAGGAGTTCTCATTGTGGCACAGCAGAAATGAATTTGACTAATATCCATGAGGATGCAGGTTTGATCCCTGGTCTTGCTCAGTGGGTTGGGGATCTGGCATTGCCATAAGCTGTGGTGTAGGTTGCAGAGGCTGTGGCATAGGCCAGCAGCTGTAGCTCCAATTCTACCCCTAGCCTGGAACTTCCACATGTCATGTGTATGGCCCTTAAAAAAAAAGAGAGAGAACTTGATAATAACAAAATAATAGAGGGGGACTTTAACACCCCAATTAAAGCAATAGAAAGATCGTGCAGACAGAAAATAAACAAGGAAACACAGGCCTTAAATGATACATTAGACCAGATGGATATCTGCTAATAGATATTTATAGAATATTCCGTCCAAAAGCAACAGAATACACATTCTTCTCAAGTGCACACAGAACATCAGAACATCCTGTAGGATAGATCACATTCTGGGCCACACATTAAGACTCAGTAAATTTAAGAAAGTTGAAATCATATCAAGCATCTTTTCCAACAACAATGCTATAAGAAAGGAAATCAATGATAAGAAAAAAACTGACAAACACATGGAGACTAAGCAATATTCTACTAACAATCAACGAATCACTGAAGAAATAAAGAGGAAATTTAAAAATACCTAGAGACAAATGAACCAAAACCTATGGGACGCAGCAAAAGCAGTTCTAGGAGAGAATTTTATAGCAATACAAGCCTACCTTGGGAAACAAGAAAAATCTCAAATAAAAAACCTAACCTTACACCTAAAGCAACTAGAGAAAGAGGAACAAACAAAACCTGAAGTTATTAGAAGGAAAGAAGTCATAAAGATCAGAACAGAGATAAATGAAATAGAAATGAAGAAAACAGGAGAAAAGGTCAATGATACTAACAGATGATTCTTTAAAAATTTCAACAAAATTGATAAATCCTTGGAGCCAGACTCATCAAGAAAAAAGGGAGAGGATGCAAATCAAAAAATGAGAAATGAAAAAGAAGTTACAATAGACATCACAGGAATACAAAGGATCATAAGAGACTACTACATGCACTATATGCCAATAACATGGACAACCTAGAAGGAATTGCCAGATTCTTACAAAGGTATAACCCAACAAGACTGAACCAGGAAGAAATAGAAAAGATGAAAGAATCAATAATAGGTACTGAAATCAAAAGTATGATTAAAAAACTTCCAACAAACAGATGTCCAGGGCCAGATGGCTTCACAGGTGAATTCTAAAAAACATTCAGAGAAGGGTTGCACCTATCCTGAAAATCTTCCAAAAAGTTGTGGAGGAAGGAATACTCCCAAACTCATTCTAGGAGGCCACCAGCACCCAGATACCAAAACCAGAAAAAGACACCACATACAAGATACCATAGAAAAAGAAAATTACAGGCCACTATCACTGCTGAACATAGATGCAAAAATCTTCAGCAAAATACTAGTAAACAAAATCCAGCACTACATTAAAATGATCCTACACCAGGATCAAGTGGGAATATTCCCAGGGATGCAAGGATTTTTTCACTATCTGCAAATCAATCAGTGTGATACACCACATTAACAATTGATGAATAAAAATCATACAATCATAAAAATAGATGCAAAGAAAGAAAAAGTTTTTGACAAAGTCCAACACCCATTTCTGACAAAAACCCTCCAGAAACTGGCCATAGAGGGAATCTACTTCAACACAATAAAGGCCATATACATCATTCTCAATGGTGAAGAGCGCAAAGAATTCTTGCTAAGATCAGGAACAAGACAAAGATGTCCTCTCTAGCCACTTTTATTCAACATAGGTTTGGAAGTCCTAGCCACGTCAATCAGAGAAGAAAAAGAAAAGGAATCCAAATTGGAAAGAAAGAAGCAAAACTATTAGTTTGCAGATGACATGACACTATACATAGAAAATCCTAAAGACCCTACCAGAAAACTTAGAGCTCATCAATGAAATTGATAACTTGCAAGATACAAAATTAATATGCAGAAATCAACTGCATTTCTATATACTAACAATAAAAGATTAGGAAGAGAAATTAAGGAAACAATCCCATTTACCATCACGTAAAAAAGAATAAAATACCTAGGAATAAATCTACCTAAAGAGACAAAAGACCTGTACTCTGAAAACTATAAGATGCTTATCAAAGAAATCAAAGATGACACAGATGGAAAGATATACCATGCTCTTAGATTGGAAGAATCAATACTGCTAAAATAATGATATTACCCAAGGCAATCTACAGATTCAGCACAATTCCTATCAATTTACCAATGGAATTTTTCTCAGAACCAGAACAAAAAAAATTAAATTTGTATGGAAACACAAAACCCCAAATGGCAAAAGCAATCCTGAGAAAGAAAAATGAAGCTGGAGGAATCAGGCTCCATGACTTAAGGCTATAATACAGAGCTATAGTTGCCAAAACAGTATGACACAAAACAGAAATACAGACCAATGGAGCATATAGAAAGCTCAGAAACAAACCCACACACCTATGGTCAACTAATCTATGACAAAGGAGGCAAGAATATACAATGGAGAAAAGACAGCCCCTTAAATAAGTGGTGCTGGGAAAACTAGACAGCCACATGTAAAATGCATCACAGTCATAATATTACCTTCATGTCATAATATTTAAGTTATAGGATATCAAAGAAAACAGTGATCAACCAAGCACTTTGTCTCCTCTAAATGGTTAGTACATGTTTGATTGTATGCAGAATTGTTATATCATGACAGGAAGAAGTATGACTTTGTCACTGTCTTTATTTGGAGATTAAATATGGTTTGAGTAGATATATATGGTTGCCAAGTTGACAAGGGGTGGATAGTGATAATTAAATTTTATATTTCAACTTGGATAGGCCATGGTAACCAGTTATTTGGTCAAACACTAATTGTTGCTGTGAAGGTATTTTGTAGATGCAATTAATATTTAGTCAGTTGACTTTTAAGTAAAGGAGATTATTCTTCTAATATGAATTGGACTTAGCCAGTCAGTTGAAGGCTTTGAGAGCAATAACTAAGGTTTCCCCTTCTCAAGGCTATAGCATAGATCTAACCCGAATTTCCAGCATGCTGGGCTGCCCTAAATTTCACACTTGCCAGCCTCCACAATTACAGGTGCCAATTCCTTAAAATAAAGCACTCTCACTCTCTCTGTAATAATAATATGTATTATATACTATAAATATTTATATTTATATAAGTATCCTTCATCCTGTTTTTCTACAAGAACTAGCAGCTCTTACATTATTTGTTTGCTGTAAGAAGTAAATAAAATAATATGTATTAATAGGGGTTATGTTCCTGGCACACAGTACATCCATGATGATAGCAGTCGTGGTGATTACATCATCTCATACACATCTTCTAGCAGTTCTTTGGTTGCATTTGCCTGTATTTGCCAAAGCGGCAACAGATGTTTCCAAGAACCATTTCAATTTTTCTCTTCAAACAACAATGAAGAATCAGTCAATACTTTCTCCTTCTGCAGGTCACACAACCTTGAAGGCAGATTATATTATTTGGGCTATTTGAACATGACACCTCACTTTTCCCGGACAAGTAGAGGTAAGGCACGACAAAGGTGGATGTTGCAATATCACAAGTGCCTAGGAGAACTGTTTAACGCAGCTCATGGCACCTGGAGGGATTTTAAAGCACAATATACTATGAGGTTTCTGTGTCACCAAAGTGCAAGTTCCAAAGTCACATCATTCCTGCAAACAGCAGCAGGAATCCACAGTTGAAGCCAAATGTATCAGAGGCTAAAGGATGATCTATTCTTGAAGAAGTTGTGTAGCAGTCAGGGTTCAGTCAGAAAACAGAAACCACATTGATTACTTGAACTGGGAAAATTTAACATAAAAATTATTAGCTAGTAACAAGGGATTGACTTCTAAGAGGGGGAAAGAGAAGTCTTTTTTTTTTTTTTTTTTTCTTTTTAGGGCCACACCTGCAGCATGTGGGAGTCCCCAGGCTAAGGGCTGAATTGGTGCTGCAGGCCTATGCCCCAGCCATAGCAACACAAGATCGGAGCCACATCTGTAAACTATGCCCGCAGTTTGCAGCAACACTGGATCCTTAACCCACTGACGGAGGCCAGGGATCAAACCCACATCCTCATAGACACAATATCGGGTTCTTAACCCACTGAGCCACAATGAGAACTCTGAGAACTCTTAATAATACAGAAGTAGGAGATGCAGTGTGCAGGCTCTGCCTCCCGGGTGCAGAGAGTGTACCTAAGGAAGGAACAAACATGGAAAAGACCCTACTCCATGGCTGAGACCCTCCCCATGGCAGACATGTTTGTGCACCTATAGCCCCCTGGATGGTGGAGAATCTCTAGATTCCTGAGACGCCACAGGGCAGGAATGGCCACCAGGAAAGTGCCCAAGGAACTCAACAGGAAGTAACAGAAATCACTGGAGGGTGTGAACCTCTGGCTCTCCTGTACCCCCTTATAGGAAAGCCACGTGCCAGGCCGTAAGAGCAAGAAAAATACAACCCCAGAAAGAAAAAGAGAAGCCTCTTCCTCTTGCAGTGTCTCTCCCATATTCTCTAATGTTGAGGACTATCACTGCACCAGCTGTCAAAGGAGAACTGGTCCAGGGTCCATCTCCAGTAGCACAAAGCAGGGCAAAGAACGGGGGATTTGGAGCTGATACACTGACAACCAGCAGACTCAAAGTACATAAAATGAAGGCACGGATTTGGAAAAATGTCCTGAGTCCACCAAGGTCATTTTCAGTGTCACACTCATGACCTCTGATGAGGGAGTATTGACACTAATTAGCAGAATATTGTGGACATAATGGCTCTTGAATGAATCTGCTCCTACGCATGTAACTGCACATTCTCTAAGGCTGCCCTCCTCCACCCAGTGCTCAAAGGAAATGAAATACACCAGCTCCCTATTTGTCTTGGCAGATTGGTCTAAGTCTTAATGAAATGTCTACAGCATGCTTTATATTAGGGCTTTGTGTCATTACTAGTAACTTCCCAGAACATAAGCTGGAACTAAACAAAGGGAGATTTGGGATGAACATTAGTTACGGGAGCATATAAACCTAATTTGAATATGTTAACATTTAATTAACCATTACTATGAATTGCATGACTGAATTCACCAACTCAGAGTCAAACCAGTTCCTGCAGCAATTTGACTGAATGTCCTAGCCAGACAATTACGTAACAGATTGGTTCAGAAACACTGGGAGATCTTTCCCAGTGAAATGTTTGAGAATTTTATCAACCATGGTACCAAAGGACTTGATTTAGGTATAATAACTCCTTTCTCTCTTTCTGCTGCTAAAGGGTGGATCTATGAATCTATGAATAATTGGAGTTGCACATAGAAATCCACCTGCATAATAAGAACAAGCCTTAAAGTGGGTCTGGGAGAGTCTTTTTTTTCTGACCTGAAAACTTTATTTTCCTCCCAGGACCCAGCTCTGTGTCCAGTGTTAAAGGAGGTGTTTATACAAGAAGCAGTCTAGCCAGGACAGATAACTATGGGAAGGCTACAGAGAACTAAGAAGGGAGGGGCTCAACTTTGCATCACAAACATTAAGGACAAGAGACAACAAATGTGTGTGATGGCCCCGAGGGCAGGACTCATGAAGAAGCCAGGATAGACTCTGCCTAACATTTTGATGTATTTTTGTTGGTGGGAGGGGGGCATAGGGTTCCAGTAGTAGAAAGACTTGACGTGGCTAATAATATAAATCCTAGTTCTAGTTCTAGTCCACTGACTCATTCGTTCTGTGACTTGAGGCAGTATTCATTCAGCCTCAACCTGCTTTACTCCTGAAGTGAGAATGGTAACAGATGATTTGTCCTCCCCAAAATGAGACTCTTAAAAGTCAAGGTCCATCAGCATTCATTGTTATTCAGAAGGCATACTGAACAAGACTACATGATGAGTCAGAATATCTCTTTTCTTGGCCATATCTACTTATACTTAGCTTTGGAAAGAATTGCATTTAAATAAATTTGAAAGAAAAACTACCTGCAGCTGCAGAATTCACCCAGAATAAAAACAGTACCTGGTGAAACAACATTTCAGGCTCCTACCTGTATATTTGTTTGTTTCTTATTTTAACCCAAAGAATGCAGTGATTTTTTCAAAGCTACAAGGAACCATGCCCAGGTTTTGATGGCACATGACAGCTGAGTCCAGAATGAGCTGAGGTCTCTATTTTTAGTTTTGAGTCAAAGAACAAAAATCAGACCTTCCTGTGGGAATCATCTACACTGAGTCATGCAACACCATCAGACTGGAATAAAATAGCTCTACAACCCAAGCATCCATTAAAATAAAGAAACAGAAGCAGCTTCTGAGATTCCTCTCCTCATACCCTTAGACTGTTTGGAGCATTCTCCTAGATGAGCATGCTGGCCTTAGTCAGTGCAAAGGAACCAAGCAGCAGATGGTACTGCTCAAAGGGAAAAACAGAGGGAGGAGTCTTAAAAATTCAGTGCAAGATAACTCTCAGAGGGAGAGAAAAGATGGCAGAGTAGAAGGACTTACACTCATCACAAAAAACACCAAAATTACAACTAACTGCTGAACGACCATCAACAAAATAAACTGGAAACTACCAAAAAAGATATCCTACACCCAACGATAAAGAAGCCACATCAAGATGATGATAGGAGTGGTACTTTCCCATAACCGCGTGTGGGCAACCCAGAGACTGGAAAATAACTATCTCCTAGCATTGAGAGTTCTGAACCCCATGTCAGGTTCCCCAGCCTGGGGGTCAGGCATAGAGAGGTGCAGCCCCCAGAGTGTTTAGCATTGAAGCCAGTAGGGCTTGTGTGCAGGAGCTCCACAGGACTAGGGGAAAAAGAGACTCTACTCTTAGAAGGTACACACAGGGTTTCATGTGCACTGGGTCCCAGGGCAAAGCAGGGATTCTATGAATCTGGGTCAGACTTACCCTGTGGATCTTGGAGGGTCTCCTAGGAAAGCAGGAGGTGGCTGTGGCTCACTGTGGAGTCAGGGCATTGGAGGGGGAGGTCTCCTGGAGGTTGTCAAAACAGTATGGAGAAATACAGAACTACCCCATGACCCAGCAATCCCACTCATGGGCATCTATCCAGCAAAAACCATAGTTCAAAAAGAAACATGCACCCCAGTGTTCACTGCAGCACTATTCACAATAGTCAAGACATGGAAGCAACCTAAATGTCCATTAACAGAAGAATGGATAAAGAAGATGTGATACACACACACACCACACACAACGGAGTATTACTCAGCCATGAAAAAGAATGAAACAATACCATTTGCAGCAATCTGGTTGGACCTAGAGATTATCATACTAGGTGAAATTAGATGGTGCAAGACAAACATCTTATGATATCACTTACATGTTATATGATCTTAAAAAAGGATACAAATGAACTTATTTGCAGAACAGAAATAGACCCACAGATTTTGAAAAAAAATTATGGTTACCAAAGAGGACAAGTTGGGGAGGGATGGACTGGGAGTTTGGAATTGTCACAGGCACCCTGAGGTATATGGCCAACGGGGACCTGCTGTATAACACAGAGAACTCTACCCAATATTCTGTGACAATCTACATGGGCAATGAATCTGAAAGAGAAGGGATGTGTGCACATGCCACTTTGCTGTACAGCAGAAATTATCATAACATTGTAAATCCACTACACTTCAATAAAACTTTAAAAAATTTAAAAAATAAAAATAAAAAAACAGTGTGTATTAGAAATTAACAATTAAAAATCCAAGGCAAGGAAAAAAGAACTGGCCACTCTAAATATTATCAGTCTACTATTTGACTGATAATGTCTAAACATTCTGTCCAACCTGAATTAATGAGTGTCTTTTCATTTTCCAGAGCCAAACACACAGAACTGAGTTACTTCAAGAATGCACAGAAAGTGAACACAGAAACAATACTCGGTATCGTCTAGGTATTTCCAGACTTGCACTCAGAAGTGTAGAAGTCCACTCAAATCTGGAACAAGACAGGGATGCCCACTCTCACCACTGCTCTTCAACATCGTTTTGGAAGTCTTAGCCACAGCAATTAGACAAACAAAAGAAATAAAAGGCATCCATATAGGAAGAGAAGAGATCAAACTGTCACTGTATGCAGATGATATGATACTATACCTAGAAAACCCTAAGGACTCAACCCCAAAACTCCTTGAACTGATTAATAAATTCAGCAAAGTGGCAGGATATAAGATTAACATTCAGAAATCAGTTGCATTTCTGTATACCAGCAATGAAACACTAGAAAAGGAATACAAAAAAACGATACCTTTTAAAATTGCACCTCACAAAATCAAATACCTCGGAATACACCTGACCAAAGAGGTAAAGGACCTATATGCCGAGAACTATAAAACCTTAATCAAAGAAATCAAAGAAGATGTAAAGAAATGGAAAGATATTCCATGTTCCTGGATTGGAAAAATCAATATTGTAAAAATGGCCATACTACCCAAAGCAATCTACAGATTCAATGCAATCCCTATCAAATTACCCATGACATTTTTCACAGAACTACAACAAACAATCCAAACATTTATATGGAACCACAAAAGACCCAGAATCGCCAAAGCAATCCTGAGAAACAAAAACCAAGCAGGAGGCATAACCCTCCCAGACTTCAAGAAATACTACAAAGCCACAGTCATCAAAACAGTGTGGTACTGGTATCAAAACAGACAGACAGACCAATGGAACAGAATAGAGAATCCGGAAATAAACCCTGACACCTATGGTCAATTAATCTTTGACAAGGGAGGCAAGAACATAAAATGGGAAAAGGAAAGTCTATTCAGCAAGCATTGCTGGGAAACCTGGACAGCTGCATGCAAAGCAATGAAACTAGAACACACCCTCACACCATGCACCAAAATAAACTCCAAATGGCTGAAAGACTTAAATATACGACAGGACACCATCAAACTCCTAGAAGAAAACAGAGGCAAAACACTCTCTGACATCAACATCATGAATATTTTCTCAGGTCAGTCTCCCAAAGCAATAGAAATTAGAGCAAAAATAAACCCATGGGACCTCATCAAACTGAAAAGCTTTTGCACAGCAAAGGAAACCCAAAAGAAAACAAAAAGACAACTTACAGAATGGGAGAAAATAGTTTCAAATGATGCAACTGACAAGGGCTTAATCTCTAGAATATACAAGCAACTTACACAACTCAACAGCAAAAAAACCAATCAACCAATGGAAAAATGGGCAAAAGACCTGAATAGACATTTCTCCAAGGAAGATATACAGATGGCCAACAAACACATGAAAAAATGCTCAACATCACTGATTATAAGAGAAATGCAAATCAAAACTACCATGAGATACCACCTCACACCAGTCAGAATGGCCATCATTAATAAATCCACAAATAACAAGTGCTGGAGGGGCTGTGGAGAAAAGGGAACCCTCCTGCACTGTTGGTGGGAATGTCAACTGGTACAGCCACTATGGAGAACAGTTTGGAGATACCTTAGAAATCTATACATAGAACTTCCATATGACCCTGCAATCCCACTCTTGGGCATCTATCCGGACAAAGCTCTACTTAAAAGAGACACATGCACCCGCATGTTCACTGCAGCACTATTCACAATAGCCAGGACATGGAAACAAGCCAAATGTCCATCGACAGATGATTGGATTCGGAAGATTTGGTATATATACACAATGGAATACTACTCAGCCATAAAAAAGGATGACATCATGCCATTTGCAGCAACATGGATGGAACTAGAGACTCTCATACTGAGTGAAATGAGCCAGAAAGACAAAGACCAATACCATGTGATATCACTTATAACTGGAATCTAATATCCAGCACAAATGAACATCTCCTCAGAAAAGAAAATCATGGACTTGGAGAAGAGACTTGTGGTTGCCTGATGGGAGGGGGAGGGAGTGGGAGGGATCGGGAGCTTGGGCTTATCAGACACAACCTAGAATAGATTTATAAGGAGATCCTGCTGAATAGCATTGAGAACTATGTCTAGATACCCATGTCGCAACAGAAGAAAGGGTGGGGGAAAAAACTGTAACTGCAATGTATACATCTAAGGATGACCTGACCCCCTTGCTGTACAGTGGGAAAATTAAAAAAAAAAAAAAAAAAAAAAAAGAAATGTAGAAGTCATCTGACTTAAACACCTTTATTTTTAAAGTGAAGTAACATGAGACCCACTGAATTGTAACAACTTTCCTGAGTTAATAAGTTAGAAACACGGCAGGACAAAGTAGAAATACTCAAAGACTATGAGGATTAATGTCTCATTTTCAACAAGGGAAAGAGTCGAGTCTAAGGACTGTAGACTGCGGTAATGAAGGAATCCTAGATTCATCTCTGGAAGCAGCCATAGGGATCACCTATTCTGACCCACTCATTTTAGAGGTGAAACAGGATGAGACAGAAATGTGTTGGCCCGGCGACATTCCGCTAGTTAATGACAGAGCCCAGACTAGAACCTGAGTCTCCTGATCTTTGCCTGGGGATCTTCCACTTCACTAGCATTGAGATTCTTCTCAGCCAAAATTCCAAAAGAGATTATTAAACAGATGGCTTGGGAGCATTTAAAAAAGCAAGCAATCATTAGCAGCCAGCATGGGTTCAGTTCGAACAAGTAAGTCATGCCAGGCTAACCTCATTTCCTTTTTGATATGGATACAAACAAATGTACACATTATTGTAGGATGCGAAAATGGGGGGATACATCCAACAGAACTGAGATGAGCTATGTTTACCCAACTTAAGGTCACAGCCAACCCATCTTGGTCTATAATTGTCCTCGCCCTGTTTCCCTAGCCCATGCTGTTTTCAGAACTCTATAATCCTCCACTTCCCCATCTACGACTGGAGCCAGTGAGAATTTACATTCCTTCTTTTAGAAACTTGGTACAGCTGGGATCCTTTAACTTTTCCAAATCGAAGATACAAACTTATCCCCTTGCAGGATTTGTTTTGCTGATGAATACTAAATATTGGCACATAAATATAACATCCTGAGTGGAGGAAGACATTGGGAACTTTGGGTTCACTTGGTGTTTTTTCTCGTGTGCTATTGGGCAAGGACTATGCATCCTTTAAGTGCCAAAAGCCCCAGGAAAGGAAGGACACTATCATTACCAAGTGACACATGCAGAGATGAACATCTTTCAATTTGTAATGAAATGAAATTATCAGGCTTTCCCACAGATTATTATGGTATGTATTATGATGGAGATGAGATATAGATGAGCTTCTAAAGGATTCTGAGATATTCGTGAAGGGAGAAGGGGTTTTAATCTATATAAATCTTTGTCAAATCCCTGCCTTGGGCTGAGCTTACTTAATAACAATGCCTACTACCAGCATGTCAGAAGGCAACATGAGGTCACCAAGGTTCTCTAGATTAGAGAGGCAGACCCAGGAATGTTAATAGAATATATAGAGCACCTTGATCTTCCAATAGTCTCATCATGTATTATGACCAGATTTTAGGGCACAGCCAGTGTTGATTAATGGTTCTAGCGTTCTCTAGAAGTTGACCACTGTTCTGTTCTTGGCTCTTGGGTGTTTCATTGATTACCTGAATAAAAGCCTATATTCCTTGTTGATCAAAAATTTAAACTCACCTTAACTTTCTGACAATTAACTCCCTAGGAGAGAGTCAGTTCCTGCTACTGGAGGTGGTGAAATAGAGGCTCAGTGAGCTTGGTGGAAACATAGCCAAGGAGATTTAATTCATCTATGAGGCTATGAAGCTAAATAGTTTTATTCAACTATTCTAAAATAAAGCTGCATGCATGAAACTATCAGAAATGCAAATGCATATCACTTCTTAATGGTTAGGAAAAGTAATGTTTGTTTCTTTCTTTAATGACCCTCTCTTGGTTTTTGCCTGTCCAAGGTGACACGCACCATATGTGTTCAATATGCTCAAGACCCGGATGAGTAACTCAGAGGAGGCCAACAGACAGAGGGGAGCCTCTAAGGTTAAAAAGGTGAGAGTGAGTCATAAATGGATATAAACACTGTATTTGCAAAACAATGTCTGGATGAGAAAAATATTCCAGAAGAAAAGGGATCTGGGTATTCTAAACTATTCCTAGTTTAGAGGAACTACTACTTAAGGGTAGAAACTGGTCCTAAAATAGAGTTACATTTTAAATCAAAGAATTCATGATGAGGTATTTTCTGTTTTTTTTTTTTTTCCTTTCTTTTTATGGCTACACCTGTAGTATACAGAAGTTCCCACATTAGGAATTGAATTGGAGCTGTAGATGAGGCCTATGCCACAGCCACAGCAACACTGGATCCAAGCTGCATCTGCAACCTATGCCAAGGTTTGAGGCAATGCTGGATCCTTAACCCACTGAGTGACGTCAAGAATCAAATCAAATCCTCATCCTCAGAGAGACAACATCAGGTCTTTAAAAGGCTGAGCCACAATGGGAGCTCCATGTTTTCTGATCATTTTTCAAATAGAAGTCTCCAGGGTCTTTTCAAATAACTATGTAGCAAGAGGAGCACTGTCACTAGAAAAGGGGACTCTCTCCCTTTTGAAACAGAATCCAGTGGTGCCTGGCATCACAAGGGCCAGGAAGCATGCATTCCTGTCAGCAATCAGAGTCACAGTCCCGCCTGCCAGAATCGACCTCAACCACGGGAATTACTTAACATCAGCAATGTCTTTCCCATTTTCCTAAACATCACAGTCAAAATAATGCAAATGAAACAAAAACCAGAAGACAGTATCCCTATAATCTAGGAGCTCCCTAGTTGGTGGCAGAGAGATGGATGTTAACTCACAGATTGGCATCAGTTACGGCAGAAGTGGTGCACGAGGAGCCAGAAGAATGAGGCTTCTTCCAGTGTTTCATGCTTCTATCACTTTGGATCCTCATCAGAGTCTCACATTCTCAGTGACTCCCCAGCTGGGGTGAAGGATGCTTAGAGGTGGAATATTTGAGCTACAGCCCCAAAGACGAGAAGACTTCAGCCACAGGAAGAGGCTTTCAGGTAGACACATCAGCAGGTGCGAAGGTCCTCAGGGGAGGCAGCTTGGGGTGGTGCTTGAGGAACATGCAGGAGGCTGGAGGGGCTGAGAGGACAGCAGCGTGGGTTGGAGCGGTTGAAAGGAGCCAGATCATGCAGGGCCTCTGTTCCACCGCAAGGCATTTAGGATTCTTATCAGCACTCTGAAAACAATAAAGGAGTTTAAGCAGGGGCAGAGACATGTCATGAGTTTTGATGGCGAAAGCTTCCTCAGGCTGTTCTACGGAGAAGAGGATGTGGCAGCCTCAGGAGTGTATTAAGCAGGAAGACCAGCTTGGAGGCAACTCAAGTTGTGTGAGCCAGAATGATACAATTCAGCTAGAAGGACAGAAGGGGAAAGTGGGGAACTAAGATATAATTAAGAAGGAGAACTGACAAGATACAATGCATAGCTGAGATGTTATTGTGTGAATGATCCAGTGAAGTCTAAGTGATTTTTGCAAAGTCTGAATATCTGTACCAATTCAAGACATGGCTATTACTATCACAACACAGACCAAAAGGTGTGATTCAGGCTATAAAACAGTACTCTTGGTAAACATGCTTATTAAATTTACTCCTGAACAGAAGAAAGAAAAAGTCACAAACATACATTTACCTACCAGGTGATTCAGTAAACAGGCCAAAAAACATCAACAATAATTACTGTTCCAATTACTTCCCACTGTAACTACTCCCCCACCCCACCCCCCATGGACAGGCTAGAGTAGCTCCTTTTGAGACAGAGCTGTCCTTGTTTAACTGGGCAGCATCTTGAAATTGCCGGTACCATGCTGATCCCATGACTGGTTCCATGACTGTTTTCCAAGAGGAGCACTCCCACCCCTAGCAAGGAAATCTTCTAGGACATCCTTGACAGCCTTCCTCCTTTTACAGGGCATTGGGTGTTGCAAAAGATGCATCCATAAAGCCAAAATAGCTGTGCAGTTTTGGGAGCCCCAAATCAAACCATTTACATGATACTGCATAGACAAATGATGTGGTTTATTATCTGATTTTTCAAAATCTTTGGCTATAAGGATCAGCCTTATTTAGACAGAACCAAAATCACTGCTCCATAAAGAGCTTAGGGCTACCCTGATGCTGGGAGATGCTATATATAAAACTCAGTTCTATTTCCAAGGCTGCTATAGAACCAAAATAAACCATCAGCAGTCTGTACATTCATTTATACATACATACTGTACCTTCTCTAACTGAAAATATTCACACAACAGATTGAATTCCATATGCTTTCCCTGAAGATGTTATTCTGAAGACCAGAAGTGCTGTTACCTAAAATTAAAAAGATAAGCACATTAATTGCACATTGATTCCACTGCCTCCACACTATCTCCACTGATGATTCTCTTAACCTCTCCCGTCACAAAGTGATCCAAAAAGAATCTCAGTTTAACTAGAAAGTATATGGTTGAATCCTTATGTTTTAGTCAGGCTGCCTTCAGAAGTCACAAACTAACAGCAGTGTTTCAGGGAAAGTGTCTTTAGAATATTTCTGATCCACTTGGCATCAGTATTTGCTTTCTAGATATTGTGAAGCAGGAAATAGATACCAGCATAGAGTGGGCAATGTTGAGTCCCTTTGAAATTGCATGGTGCATTTTTTCTGTTAAATACAGAGGATGATTTAAAATATTACTCAAAATTAGTAAGGATGTTATCAACTGCTAAGAGCATTAGTAAATTTTCTAGCCCTTTTTGAAAGCAATTAAGCATTATGAATCAAAAGCAATAAAAAAATTCACACCTTTACATACTTTTATCTTCAACTAATGAAATTATACCCTAATAAAATATTCCACAATAAGGAGAAAAATCACATAAAGAAGTATTTTCTGATTATTCCTAATAGTGCAAAATTGGAAGAAACCTACATATCTAACAACAGGGAAGAGATTAAATTATGGAGCATCCACTCTAATATAAAATCTTTTAAATAACATTAGGGTTTAAGTGTTGCTGAAACTCAGCCTCTGTCCACCAGTGCCGAACAGAAACTCAGAGACAAAGTTTGGGGTGAAGGAGAAAAAAACAGCTTTACTGCTTTGCCAGACAAGGCAGCCACAGCAGGCTAATGCCTTCAACACTGTGCCCTCCTTTGGGGAAGAACCACGGGGAGTTTCAGAGCCTAAAAGGAGAAAAAACAGCATCTCAGATAAGGGTCAGGGTTGGGGCAAACACACATTCTTCTTTCTTTCAGGGAATCTTAGTCAGCGAAGCTGGTGTCAGGAGATCTCAGCCTGCTCCTGGTGGTGGTCTTCTCCGTGATGGCATCTTAAATGTTCCTAGAATAACAATCCCTGCAAAGACGGCATGTTGATCAGACACCAGAACAAACCAGGAAGGGTCCTGGAAAACATCAGGTGTCTATAATCTTTGACCCACACACAATTGTGCTCAGGGAGCCTAAGCTTTAGCTCACAGGTGATTGTGTTTAGAGTGCTATCAATCAAGGGAGAAGCACAAGGAAGGGCTCCAAGCTGTTCAACATTAAAGTACTCATTTCTAAGCTATTCACTTCCCAAAGAAGCACAAGGAAGGTAACTTTTCTCTTAGGTGTAGAAGGTGCCTATAGTATTATGTGTACCCCTTGAGGGGGAACCAGGATCCTGCCCCAAGCCTGCACTATTGTTCTTGACTGTTCCTCCCTTGTCTTTGTATCTCTTCCCTTCCCTGATCAGCAGCTGCCTGAACCTGCCCCTTGGAACTCAGGGAAGGCCATGGAGGCTGAATGAGGCCCATTTCCTAAAATACAAAAAATGCAGGACACAGAAAGTCACTTGTTCCTAGGAGCTCCACAGGGCACTGCTTGCTTACAGTCCTCTCTTTTCTTTGACACTTCTCAATCTTGGGAAGAATAGGTGTTGGGCAAGAAAGGGAATAATCATTTTGAATAGAGATGTCAATCATTACTTCAACAGAGGAACTCAGATTTAGAGGGACTTGGTTTGAAATCCCCACTTTGGTGTTATCTTCCCCAAGTCTTCCAGGCAGCGGGGTGACAACTGCTCTGGCTGCTTCCTGCTGAAATGGGCATAGTCCCACCTCAATTTGGGGAATGGCACCAAGTTAGAAATATTCCTGAGTTCCAAGTCTGGGTCTTGTATGGATGGTTAAGATCTCAATCCCTTGACCATGTTGGTGCCACAGACCCGGTTAGAAGTAGGAGTGACAACTGGAACTTTAATAGCAAAATCTCATTTCCTGAGGAATTCAGGAGAATTAGCCTGAAACCTAGTCTGTAACTGGCACTTTTGGGAGACCAGGTAGCTAGTTGTCTACTTTTATCTAAGTAGGTTTTAACTTCTGATGTTGTTTCAGTATACACATAACAGGAGCTATTGGCCATTATTTATCTCCTATTTTTTTCTGCTAATATCTGATCTAAAGCAATTTCATTGTCTAAAAATTTAATAGTTACAAGAGGATATCTTGAAACCATAAGGTTGCATCTACCTGCTGCCAGGCGGCATCCCAAATCTGACACAGCTCAGAAAACTCAGGTTCCCAGCAAAACAAGAACCTGTCTGAAATCACGTTCATAATGCCACCCTGTTCACATTAATAATGCCTAGACCCCTTGGATGTATGAACCATAGCTACTCCATTTTGACTTTTAATAGTATTTTTCCTTTAATTTTTTTTAATATTTCTTTTTTTTCCACCTTTTCAGTCACAAAGTTCCTGGGCCAGAGATAAAATTGAATCCAAGCCCTATCTGCAACCACTGCCACAGCTGTGGCAACACAAGATCCTTAACCCACTGCACCGGGCTGGGGATTGAATCAGCAAAGCCACAGAGACGAGCTGCAACATTAACCTACTGTGCCACAGCAGGAACTCCTATTATTTTTCCTTAATGGTCAAGGCAGCTATCACTGTTAATGATTTCAGTGCTTTTCCAGATGTGAGGAGATGCAAGAATTGGGCTCATAAGATCTTCTCCTGAAAAATCTAACTGAAGACCTGTTCTATCAGTTTGCGCAGAGCACAGAGTGCCTCACTCCTGATCTCCTCCCTGAGCTCCTTTCAGGAGGTGTTGAGGGTCAGCAGCTGCAGTGGCTCATGATTCAGTCCGGGTGGAGGCAGATGGCAAGTGCCAGTCTCCAGCTCACAGAGCTCCCCCATGGTCACAAATTCGAGCACAGTTTGGGGAGGCATTTCATCCCATGGAAGGCTCATTCCCAAGTCTGGTAAAGATTTCGTTGTGGCCACTTGATGTGTTATTACTGGACTAGACCCTATTAACAGTGGCCAAAAGTCTCTGAACCACCTGTCTTACTAGTCTGGTATGGTCTTGGAAAATATCCCTCTTGTTGCATCTTCCCCTATCTAGAGTTACACTACTACAATCATTGATCTGGTGAAGACCTATATATTTGATCAATTGCTTCAGGTCACCTAAGCCATCATTATTTTTGTTGGCAGCCCATACACACATTTGGTAATACAACAAATAGTCTTAGGAGTTCCTGTCATGGGGCATTGGAAATAAATCTGACTAGGAACCATGAAGTTGCGGGTTCAATCCCTGGCCTCACTCAGAGGGTTAAGGATCCATCATTGCTGTTAGCTGTGGTGTAGGTTGCACATGTGGCGTGGATCTAGCGTTGCTATGACTGCGATGTAGGCTGGCAGCTGCAGCTCTGATGAGACCCATAGCCTGGGAACCACCATATGCCATGGTTGCAACTCTAAAAAGCTGAAAAGAAAAGAAACAATCTTATAAAACGGGTAAAATATAAACAATGTAACTAGTAGTAATTAATAGCGTTGTAAGGAAATTTTTTTGTGTCTTTTTTTTTTTTTTTTTTTTTTTTTTTTTTGCCATTTCTTGGGCCGCTTCCGCAGCATAAGGTGGTTGCCAGGCTAGGGGTCCAATCTGAGCTGTAGCCACCGGCCTACGCCAGAGCCACAGCAATGTGGGATCCACAGCTCATGGCAGCGCCAAATCCTTAAGCCACTGAGCAAGGCCAGGGATTGAACTCGCGACCTCATGGTTCTTAGTCAGATTCGTTAACCACTGAGCCACAACGGGAACTCCAGGACATATTTAAGCCAAGAGCTTCCTATGCCAAACCTGTTTTTGAAGAGGTTGTCAAGACTAGGTTGTGGGTCACTTAAAACATCATAGAGCCCTCAGATTTCAGGAGGCTAATAGCCTGGTTACCATCATTTAAAGTCTGTTGAGTGAATTACACTAAGGCTTCAATAGGGTTGATTATACTCTCCAATCCTAATAAAGGCACAAAAATAGTTGCTAAATGGTCATACCAGTGAAATATAAATCTCTTGAACCATCAGCCTCATACCAATGATAAACCAATTGGGGTCATCTAGTTATGTACATAAACTTGAGTCCAAGGGAATCCTAGAGTACATCTTCTTATCCATCCTGGTGGAAACCAAGGCCATAAATTGGTACCCTAAATCCACTGAATTCCATTAGGTGTGACCCAGTGAATCTCTGACCCTCTGACCCAGTCTATTTCATACCAATCACTATATCTAAGGGTAATAATACCTAGGCATTGTTCATAAGGCACCCAGCCTGATTTCCTAATGTTACTAGGCTGATCATCCTTAGTGTGATTTAATTGTCCCCAACATAGAGGAGGCTTTCAACTTAAATGACCATAACCTGGTGTTAACTGCAAAAATCCATCCCACAACTGTGGAAGGTTCCCTTCTAATAAGCAGGAGGTTACAGTTTTTGACTGAGACTTAGCTCACCGTTCGGAGTCTGAGTGACCCTAAAAGAAAATTCATATTTATGGTCAGGGTCAGAGCAGGTATTATTAATTGGCCAGGTGAGAAAATCCCATATAGTAATAAAATAAATTTCCAAAGGGCTATCCAATCAGAGGCTTGGAGGGGAGAAATCCACCAAGGTAACACAGAAGTACTAGACACAGGTTATTGGCCACAAGCCCAACAACTGGATTGTTTTTTTCAAAGTGGCATAGGATCATGTTCATGATAGGAAAACATTTGATTCATATGCAAAAGTCCAAGAAGGCAAGAAAACACTATGAATCCTACTACTCAGGTCCAGCATCTACTGTCTACTCCTGATGTCATCATCTTCTCATCCTGGTGTAGTTTCTCCTCCACGTGAGCACTGTTTTAAGATGGTTATGAGGTCAGCAGTCCTCTCTATGGACCAGTCCAGTGCAGGGGCCCTTTTTAAAGTGGAAAATAGGAATTCAAGCGTCAATTCTCTTTAGTTTTGCTGCCCGTGAGCTAGTTAAGAGTACCTGGTGAGGGCCTTTCCACCTGGCTTGGAAATAGTTGTATAAGTAATGTCTCTTCCAGCACTCATAATCCACCAGTTGTAGGTCCTGGGGCATCTGATCTTCATCCAGAGATAAATGACTGAGATAAGCTTTAGAAACAAGCTTAGAATGTCCTTTTAGAAGCTCAATTAAACTTTGCTACAATGTAACATAATAGCAAAGAACTATCTGGGAAGTGAGTCTTAGTGAATACAGACCTCAATTAACAGAATTAGATTAATAGGTATCCACTGAAACACCTCCTTCTAAAATTACTCTCATTTGTATCAAATATAACCAATCTAAGACTTATTTACAAATTAAGACTGATCTCAATATACTTGGCCTGATGATACATATAATGGATTACACAGGCTTTTCTAAAAACTGGCTTTGCTAGAACTTTTCTAAAGAATCTCAGACTGAGCTTTTAAAGACCTCTCAGGGCTAGGCCCGTCACACCAGAGGCTTATTAAAGATTTCCATTTTCACATTTAAGTGAATTCCTCCATGTTTAAGTCTCCAAAATACCTTGTGATTCCTGCAGTCCACACATGAGGTGGCCTTTCTAATTTATGTGATGGACTGATGAGAACCTAAGAGTTTCCAATCTCTGGAAAGATCAGGAAGAATGCAAAGAAATGTTTCAATTCTGCTTACAAAGGCATCATTTCTCAAATTGCTCTAAGTCAAAATTAGATGAAGGGAAGAATTTCTTTATACCTGGAAAACACAGATTAAAAGCCAATACTATTTCAGATCAAAACCATAAAAATTACAACCGTATTCACCAGTTCAGTCAGTGCTAGGGCTGCTCTAGATGAGATAAATAGATCCTGAGGCACAGGGAGAAAAAAGCAAATTCTCCTAAAAGGACTTGTTTCCTTAGAGTCAGATTTCTGAAAAGATGTTTTATAGAGCTTGCTCTTCCTCATTGTATTTGCAAAAAGAACCAGTTTTGGAATTTTCCAGTGTTTCCCCTAAACCAATTTTCTCTGGAGTCTAAAACTATTGTGGCCACAGAGTCTTGTAATAAAATATCACGTTTTTCTTAGTCATGGGCTTGTAGTGATAAGTCAACCAGTTTGTCAAAGTCTTTCCTAGGGTATTATCAGATGGAACCGGAGAAGCACTTCCCATTTTGAGTGGAATTAAACGCTTCTTCACAAAACTGAAAGCAAAACCGGAATCCTCACCAGCCAAAGGAAGCCACAGCTCAAACTGGCTTCCAAGTCCCACTAAACCCAGGACCTGAGTTTGAACGGCGCCTTTACAAATAGACTTCCTGGCAAGAGCCTGGAATTCTCAAAAGGACCAGATCCAAGAGGCCTTGGCATGCATGCGGGGACTTACCTAGACACTGGCAGAGGTGGCTCGATGTCCCAGATGTTACTTTTTTCCTTCCCCAAAATAATATCTCCGAGTAGGAGGTTCGGGGCAGTGTGGGCAGAAAGGAGAGAGAGAGAGAAACTTAAGACGAATATGGCCTCGGCAGCTGCTAGGATGGTCTGTCTCCTGTCTTCTGCTCCTATCCTGGAGCTCCCACCACGGAGATGGCAGGCCGGGTATGACTAGGGCATGGTCCTATGGCAGGGATCCCTCTGGAGGCATCTTCCAACCCTCCATTCTCCCAAAGGAGACTGGCATGTAGAGAAACCCAAAATGTCCTATCAAGCCTACGGGCCCCACAAGGCCAGCTGCCCACAAGTCGATCCCGGATAAGCCCCCTAAATTTGTTCCTAAAACTCGGTGCCAAATAGAAACTCAGAGACAAAGTTTGGGGTGAAGGAGAAAAAAACAGCTTTACTGCTTTGCCAGACAAGGCAGCCACAGCAGGCTAATGCCTTCAAGACTGTGCCCTCCTTTGGGGAAGAACCGCGGGGAGTTTCAGAGCCTAAAAGGAGAAAAAAACAGCATCTCAGATAAGGGTCAGGGTTGGGGCAAACACACATTCTTCTTTCTTTCAGGGAATCTTAGTCATCGAAGCTGGTGTCAGGAGATCTCAGCCTGTTCCTGGTGGTGGTCTTCTCCGTGATGGCATCTTAAATGTTCCTAGAATAACAATCCCTGCAAAGAGGGCATGTTGATCAGACACCAGAACAAACCAGGAAGGGTCCTGGAAAACCTCAGGTGTCTATAATCTTTGACCCACACACAATTGTGCTCAGGGAGCCTAAGCTTTAGCTCACAGGTGATTGTGTTTAGAGTGCTATCAATCAAGGGAGAAGCACAAGGAAGGGCTCCAAGCTGTTCAACATTAAAGTACTCATTTCTAAGCTATTCACTTCCCAAAGAAGCACAAGGAAGGTAACTTTTCTCTTAGGTGTAGAAGGTGCCTATAGTATTATGTGTATCCCTTGAGGGGGAACCAGGATCCTGCCCCAAGCCTGCACTATTGTTCTTGACTGTTCCTCCCTTGTCTTTGTATCTCTTCCCTTCCCTGATCAGCAGCTGCCTGAACCCACCCCTTGGAACTCAGGGAAGGCCATGGAGGTGTCGACTTAAAACAAATACATAACCTGAAAGTTGAGAGCTAACTTTTATTTGGGGCAAAATTTGTGTATTCCCTGATATTTTTCAACCAGACCCTGGAATTTTTCAGCATCCCCCCCCAACTCTTCCTGCTGAGAGGGTAGTCCCCCTGGTATATTTCAGCCAGGGCCCCCTCAGTCTCTTTCAACTGGGGTGGGGGGTGGGGCAGGTACCTGTTACACACTGCCAAATAAAACTCAGGATCATCAACCAATACTGCAGGTGATCTGAGATCCAGGAGAGACCTCCCCAGATTTGTCTGGACTCTCCAAGGAGAAGGATAGGACAAGGGGCCTTTGCTGGTACCCAGGCTCCATTTCCATGTAGAGTTCAGGGGAAGGAGAGAAGTTTTCTCGGGGTCCCTTGTGTGGTTGCCATAACTGTCGACTTTAAAAAAATGCACGACCTGAAAGCTGAGATTAAGTTTTCTTTGGGGCAAAATTAGGACTTAAGCCCAGGAGACAGCATCTCAGGTAGCCCTAAGAAGCCTCTCCCAGATGGTGAGGGAGGAGCTAGGATATACAGGGGATTTTGCAACAAAGGGCAGGAGGCAGGAACAAAAGAGGCCTGGGATCCCTGAAATCATTCCTTTGATAGGCACCTCTGCTCTCAGGGCCAGTAGCCTGAGTCTTCACAGCCTGCAGGACTCACCTGCTCTCACCCTGGCAGGCGACTGCATGCACAGATGACCATGACATTCTTTGTTTTATCCTTAACGAGAGAGAGCCCAGGCTTCAGAGAGCTCTGAAATGTCACCCAAAGAGGAAAGGGGGGAAATCCAGGTATGATAAAGGGGAGGGAGGTGCAGCAGCCAGGCACACATTTTACAAAAGTTTGTTGCTCATCTCCTGAAGGTCACTACCAGTCACAAGGAGCAGACATCACCAGGAAGGATTTCAGTGTTTTTCTAGGTATGAGGAGATGTGGGAATTGGGCACATAAAGTCTCCTCCTAAAAATATCTGACTATCTGAAGACCTGTTCTTCCAGTTTTCCCAGAGCACAGAGACCCTCACTCCTGATGTTCACCCTGAGCTCTGATCAGGGGATGCTGTGGGTCGGCAGCTGCAGTGGCTCATGATTTAATCCATGTAGAGGCTGATGGCAAGTGCCCAACTTCAGTTCATAGAGGCTAAATTAGGCCCAAAAAAACAAGAAATTGAAGACACAGAAAGGTTTTTGTGCCCAGGGGACCCCAGGGCTGTTTGGTTTCATAAAGACTACATAATAGTACAATGAATGCTTGTGACATGATACTAAATAATTAAACAAGGTTTATAATTACTTGACTTCAGTAGAATATAAAAAGGAAATACTGAGAGTTCCCCTGTGGCTCAGGGGAAATGAACCCGACTGGTATCCATGAGGATCCAGGTTTGATCCCTGTCCCTGCTCAGTGGTTAATGATCTGGTGTTGCTGTGATCTGTGGTGTAGGGTGTAGACATGGCTCAGATCTGGTGTTGCTGTGGCTGTGGCATAGGTCGGCAGCTATAGCTCCTATTTGACCCCTAGCCTTGGAGCTTCCATATGCTGCAGGTGCAGTCCTAAAAAGACTAAATAAATAAATAAGTAAAAAGGAAATACCTGTATTGGTATTGGTAAAGCCAACTATCTGAACTGCATTAGCATTTTTAATCAGAGATAATGTCAGACAGCTTATATCTGCACAGATTTTGGCTTCTCCAAGACCCTGGTATCTAACTTAAAGGCATTTTTCTGTCAGGATTCAATACAGGAAGCAGAAGCACTGGGAGAATAAGGGATATATTATGGGGTTGGAGTTTATGGAACTCTGGTTGCTGGTGGAGGTATCTAGGCAGGACTTCATATCTCTGTATCTGATGTTGTCCTGGAGTCTACGGAATAGACAGCCATGGAAGGACAATGCCGAGTAGATGAGAACAAGGACAAACTCGAACTCTAAAGGATAAAGAAACACCTGAGGACAACCCGAACCCAAGTCCCTTGGAATGGGTTTCTTGTTACCTGCACTAAAGACTTGTAACTGATAAAAGCAGATCAATCATGGCGCTGGGACAGGTCTGATCTTTTGGTAGATACCCAGCCCTGATTTATCCAACTGAATGATTGACAGTCCACTCCAGAGACCAAAGGAGCAGGACTGGGGTAAACCTGGGAGGACTAAAGGAATTAAAAAGAGATGTGGGGGTCAAGGGAGAGAAAACAAGAAAAGTCACATTAAAAACTGGGAATTTAGGGAGTTCCCTTGTGGTGTAGCAGGTTAAGGATCTGGCATTGTCATTGCTATGGTATGGGTTTGATCCCTGGCCCAGGAACTTCCACATGCTGTAGGCATACCCCCACCCCTGCCAAAAAAAAATTGGGAATTTAGCAACTTTGAGGGTCCAGAAAGGAAACTCTTCATGTCTATGAAGGAACTTGGGAACTTGAGCTGAATGGAGTACAGAAGCCACCCTCCAGCCTCTACCGTCTGTGCCTTCTGTACAGGTTCTAAAGTAGAGCAGAAACTTGCCCCTTGGGGAAAGGAGCTTTATGTGTTCTTGTAGGCTCCATCTGTGTTTGGGGCTCACTAGTGAAGGCATGGTACTAGGGTGACCCATGGTGTGGACAGCCAAGGCAAAGCGTTTTCAAGGCTGGCTACTACTACACTGTCCATACCTCCCATTTATAACTGCGTGAAAATCTGCAGACACGGAAACCAAGAAAACCAAGATTGTGTGTCTATAATGCCTGCATGTGTTTTTGAAAAATGCCATTAGTCAGTCTTTTATGGACATAATACACAATTTCATATGACTGATTTTTTTCTCTGCCAAGTTCACCAGTTAATAATAATGACCTATTGCTGTACCTAGAAAGTAAAGGCTGGAGTCCCCATCGTGGCTCAGTGGTTAACGAATCTGACTAGGAACCATGAGGTTGTGGGTTCGATCCCTGGCCTTGCTCGGTAGGTCAAGTATCCTGCGTTGCTGTGAGCTGTGGTGTAGGTTGCAGACGCAGCTCGGATCCCGCGTTGCTGTGGCTCTGGCATAGGCCAGCAGCTACGGCTCTGATTTAGACCCCTAGCCTGGGAATCTCCATATGCCACGGGAGCGGCCCTAGAAAAGGCAAAAAGACAAAAAAAAAAAAAAAAAAAAAGAAAGAAAGAAAGAAAATGAAGGTAATCTTGTAATAATTTCCCCCTGAAATGCACTTCCTTTCCCTCCACCACCCTCCCCAGTGTATCTGTCCCTCAAATCCCTTAATAGAATGTTCTATTGCAAATACACCATTGTTGGGAGAAGAAAGGGAATGGCCAGCCCCCAAAGCTCTTTGTCTCTGAATCCCAGGCTTATATCTGTCTGGTCCTCTGAGAAGTAAACATGATTTGTAAGTAAAAGCCACCCCAAGGCTCACATAGATTCACAATTTACCTCTACAGTTTTCATGTTATCTTGTTATCTGGGTGTTGCCTTGAGGCCCTTGAAAATAACACTTAAGAAGATTCACATTTTTCACATCTAAAGTAAGTTTGTTATTCCTTTTTTTTCACACCCCACCTTGTTGGAAAAGGAGTAGTGTCAGCTTGTAATAATACAACAGAGTTGAAGAAAGAAACAAGTGCATCGGGATTAAGAGATAACCATGGGGAAAAGTAAGATGCTGAAAAGGTAAGGAGAGCACCCACAGTGCATTTTTAACATCTTAAGAAACTGAGCTGTTCAGGTGACTCATAGCTCCCCAGCTTCCAAAAATGGAGAAGGGATTATTATCACTAAGATTTATTCTTTATAGTTGCTCAGGGGATGTTTTTTAAAAGTGTCCATAGCCAGATGAATGGATCATCAGGGAAATGCAAATCAAAGCCACAAGGAGATATCACCTCACACCTGTCAGAATGGCTGTCATCAAAAAGAATACAAATAAAAATGTGGCCGGTATGGAGAAAAGGGAACCCTTGTATAGGTAATTGGGAATGTAAATTGATGCAGCCGCTGTGGAAAACAGTAAGGAAGCTTCTCAAAAAACTAAAACTAGAACTGCCGGATGACCCAGCAATTCCACTACTGGGTATACTGAAAAAAAAAAAACAACAAAAACTCTGATTGTATAAAAAGATACATGCACCCAATGTTCACAGCAATTTTGTGTGTGTGTGTGTGTGTGTGTGTGTGTGTATGTCTTTTTAGGGCCACTCCCATGGCATATGGAAGTTCCCAGGCTAGGGGTCAAGTCAGAGCCACAGCTGTAGGCCTGTATCACAGCCACAGCGATGTGGGATCTGAGCCACATCTGCGACCTACACCACAGCTCATGGCAGTGCCGGATCCTTAAGTGAATGAGACCAGGGATCAAACCCGCATCCTCATGGATACTAGTCATATTCATTTCTGCTGTGCCACAAGGGGAACTCCTGTTCACAGCAATATTATTTATAATTGCCAGCAACTGCAAAGAAGCAATCTAGATGCCCATCAGCAGATGAATGGATTAGAAGATGTAGTATGTTTATAGATCTATATATATATATACATATACACAATGGAACACTACTCAGCCATTAAAAAAGAATGAAATTTTGCCATTTGCAACAACATGGATGGACTTGGAAGGTATTACACTGAGATAAGTCATACAGAGAAATACAAATACTGTATGATATCACTTACATGTGGAATCTAAAAAATACAACAAACTAGTGAATATAACAGAAAAGAAACAGACTTGCAAATATAGAAAACAAACTAGCAGTTACCAGCAGGGAAAAGGAAGAAGGGAGGGGCAAGATAGGTGTAGGTGATTAAGAAATACAAAACACTATATATAAAATAAGCCACAAGGACATACTGTACAACACAGGGAATATAGCCAATATTTTATAATAACCATAAATGGAGTGTAGTCTTTAAAATTGTGAATTACTATACTATACACCTATAACATATATAATATTGTACATCAACTATATTTCAATAAAAAATAAACTAAATAAATATAAAAAGAATGACTGCTTCAAATAGTAAAACAAAATATTTTAAAAATTAAAAAAATTTAAAAAGTGTCCACTGACAGATGAATGGACAGAGAAAATGTGATATACACATACAATGGCATATTATTCAGCCTTAAAATAGAAGGAAATCCTGCCATTTGCGACAACACAGTTAAACCTGGAGGACATTGGGCTGTGCGAAATCAACCAATCCCAGAAGGACAACCACCCCACGATTCCATTGGTATGAAGCTTCTAAAATGGTCCACGTCCTAGAGCAGAAAATAGAAGGTGGCTGTCAGGGGCTGGGGAAGAGAATAAGTTTCAGTCACGCTAGGACAGCATGGACTGTTAAGAGTGCTGAGTCTGGCATATAGAATGTGGATGATCCATAAGGTACGAATAGAAATAAAGTCGCTGGGTCTTGGGCGTGAATAGAATCTTCGTTTTCATATATTTTTACAGAAATCAGTGCCCTCAAAATAAGAGTTAAAGCAATATATTAGCAGAAGTCAGTATGATCAGGAGATATTATGCAGCTTTTACGCTGATCCAAGAACCCTCAATATTCATTCAGTGTGAATTTTTTTTAAAGGTGAAATAAGATTTTAATATAATAAGGTTGCAACTGGATAATTACAAGGCTATAGTTCCATGTACACTAGTCTGCACATGAGGATAGCCTGGCTGGCTATTCCTAAGTCATACACATATATATTTTTTAATGTTGGTTTGCCTTGCTTTACAACTTTATTGAGATATAATTGATGTAAATAAATTATCCCTATTTAAAGTACTATTTGCTGAGTTTTGATGTAATAAACCCCCATGAAACCATCTCTACAGTCAAGTTAATGAGTGTTTTTATCACCTTTAAAAGTTTTGCTCACCTTTTTTACACTCTTGCATTATCCTTGTCTTTTATCTGCCTGTTTCCACTCTGTAGCAAATAATTTACTTTTCAGAATCACGTTCTTTGTGGCACAGTGGATAGTTATTATTTACCTTTTAAACTGAGATTGATGAGGAGTTCGCATTGTGGCTCAGAGGGATAGGGACCTGACATAGCCTCCGTGAAAATGTTAGGTTCAATCTCTGGCCTTGCTCAGTGGGTTAATGATCTGGTGTTGCTGCAAACTGTGGCAGAGATTGCAGATGCGGCTCAGATCCGGCGTTGCTCTTGCTGTGGCTGTGGCATAGGATGGCAGCTGCAGCTCCAATTTGACCCCTAACCCAGAAATTTCCATGTGCCATAACAATAAAAAATTTTTAAATAAAATAAACTGTGGTTGATGACACTTTATATGTAACATAAAAGAAATTTCCTCTTAAGCAGAAAACATAGACTCTACAAGCGAATTAGTCTGTTTCTAAGGTGGGCTAAGATGACTAGAGAACTAGCCAGTCATCTCTTATCTCTCTGCACCGAAGTGAAACACTCAAAATGAAAAGGAGGTGAGCAGGTGTTGGGGGATGATACCCCTTCAGTATGAGGAAACTACATAGAGGAAAAAAACCCCAAAGTGTAAAATGCTAGGGCAGGAGCCAGTCCATAATCACACCATAAAAGTGGCTAATAGTTTAAAATATGCTAGGCATTGGTAAGGATCAAAACAAAAGAGAAAAAAAAAGAAGAATGAAGGGAAGGGGAAGAAAAAGGAGGAGGAAAAAAATGAGGAAAGGAGACAAAAAAAAAAAAAAGAGAGAGAGAGAGAGAGAGAGATAAGAATAACAGGGGGAAAAAAAGACAATAGGAAGAAAACCTGAACAGATATTTCTCCAAAGAAGATACACAGATGGCCAATATACAGGTAACAAATGCTGGAAAGGGTGTGGAGAAAAGGGAACCCTCCTATACTATTGATTGGAATGTAAACTGTTACAACCACTATGGAAAAAGAGTATGGAGGTACCTCAGAAAACTAAATATAGAACTACCATATGACCCAGCAATCCCACTCTTGGGCATATAACCGGATAAAACTTTCCTTGAAAAAGACACATGCACCCCTATGTTCACTGCAGCACTATTCACAATAGCCAAGACACGGAAACAACCTAAATGTCCATCGACGGATGAATGCATTAAGAAGCTGTGGTATATATACATAATGGAATACTACTCAGCCATAAAAAAGAAATAAAATAATCCCATTTGCAGCAACATGGATGGAACTAAGTGAAGTAAGTCAGAAAGAAAAAGACAAATACAATTTGATATCACTTATATCTGGAACCTAATATATATCTATAGAAAAGAAACAAGCTCATGGACTTGAAGAGCAGACTTGTGGTTGCCAAGGAGGAGGCGGAGGGAGAGTAAGTGATATGGACTGGGATTTTGGAGTTAGTAGAGGCAAACTATTAAATTTGGAGTTGATAAGCAACAAGATCCAGCTGTATGGCACAGGGAACGATATCTAGTCACTTGCAATGGAATATGATGGAGGATAATGTGAGAAAAAGAATGTGTGTATATATATATGTATGTATAACTGGGTCACTTTGCTGATAGCAGAAATTGACAGAATACTGTAAATCAACTGTAATAGAAAAAATAAAAATCTTAAAAAAAAAGACAAAGAAAATGCAGCAGTAGGGCTTTTGGGTAAAAGATGTGCATAGAGTGACTTCTGTGGTAGAGAAACCAAAGAAAGTCTTGTAAACAAAAAATGTTGGATCAAGTCATTGGTCACTGAAGTCACCCACCAATGGTGTGCCCTGAGGGGATTTCAGGATGGAAAAAACAGGAAGCATTCTGTGCTGCTGGATATACTGCTTCCTCAACAATGATGATGCTTTTCTGAGGAAGAGTTTCAAGGACCTCTGATTCTTGAATCTTCCTATACATGAAAAGCACTAAAATTATTATTTTGATATATGTTTTCTGTGATTAGCAGTAATCTTTTACCAAGATGTTTGCTTAACTATATTCCAGCCAAAAAAAAAAATCATATATATCCTGGTTTCTCCCCTACCTTTTTGAGCAGTTCCTCAGAGCTACGTGTCTCCTGGCTGGGGTCCTCAATAAGATCCCCAAATAAAACTGAAACTCAATGCTCTTACACTGTGCATTTTCCTTCAGTGGATAGTCGTGAAATAGACATCCGCAGTCAGGGGCAGCCAGTGACACTGCAGCAGGGAAGAGAGCATTAGAAACGGGGGTGACGGCTGTAATGAGACTCCTTTACCACTTCTGCCCATAAGCAGAGCTGGAGGCAGAGAAAAACTCTCCCTACTCAGGAAAAAGGAGCTATTTTTATCAAGTTAAATGAGCCTAAACCTGCAGGGCTAAACTGACAGATGAATATTGTTAATTGGAGCAGTTTCTTCAGTGCAGCAAAGAGTTTCCAATCAGGTTAGCAATTCATCTGCCACACAAACATTGATCTATTAATGAAAATGATGAAGTGTCAGAATCTTTGTTAATGATGAGCTCATACTCCAGTGCCCCTTTCACTCCCCCAGTAAAGGAGCCCTAAATTAGTGATGCCACTGTGACCTCCTTTCCAGGCCATTCTTTACATGGTGACTATTCAGATGGTGATTCCCCTCCCCGCCCCCAAGAAATTCTACATTTAGATGTCAAATCAAGCTGCTCTAATCACCTTACTGTGATTTCCCCTTCATCAACAGATTTTCAAGGAGTTTCTGATTTAAAGTAACCAGGCATCTCTGCTGGGTGCATCTTATTCTGAAAAGCAAGGAGGGAAAAAAAAAAAAAAGAGGAGAAATATATCTCTTAAAAAAAAAACAAAACAACAACACTTTATTTTACATGGTAATGAATTTGACAAATGCATATTCACAGGTACCACAACCACATTAAGATACAGAGCCTTGGAAACAAAAAGTTTCATTGTTTCCCTTTGCAGCAACCCCTTCCCCAGATCCCAGTCATAAACAATCACGAATTTGCTGTCACTATAGATTTGTGTTGATTTTTCCGGAAGTTTATATAAAGGAAGTAGTATAATGGTTTTTAAAAAGCTCAGCTTGTGGCTCTGGCGTAGGTCGGCAGCTACAGCTCCCATTAGACCCCTAGCCTGGGAACCTCTATATGCCTCAGGAGCGGCCCTACGAAAGGCAAAAAGACAAAAAAAAAAGAAAAAAGAAAAAAAAAAAAAGAAAAGCTCAGCTTAATGTTTCTGAGATTCAGTCCATGTTGTATGAATATAGAAGATACTTCATTCTTCTTCGTTGTTGCATAGTATTCTATTACATGAATATACCTTGTGTTCATCCATGGACATTTGGATTATTTTATGTTTTAAACTATTATGAATAAAGCTACTATGAACATTAGCATCCAAAAGTTTTTGTGGACATGTTCTCAAATCTCTTGGGTAAATACCTGGGGACGGGAGTTCCTGCTGTGGCTCAGAGGAAAGGAATCTGACTAGTATCCATGAGGATGCAGATTGGATTCCTGGCCTCACTCAATGGGTTAAGGATCTGGCGTTGCCATGAGCTGTGGTGTAGGTTGCAGATGTGACTCAGATCCTTGTTGCTGTGGCTGTGGCACAGGCCAGTGGGCAATAGCTCTAATTCAACCCCTAGCCTAGGAACCTCCATACACCACAGGTACAGCCCTAAAAAGACAAAAATAAAAAATAAATACCTAGGGATGGAATTGCTGTGTCACATAGTTAGAGTACTTTTAATTTTATAAGAAACTGCCAACTCTTTTCCAAGCTGGCTGACCACTTCACATTTCCATCAGTGATGTGTAAGGTTTCTGGTTGCCCCAAACCAGAGCCAATGGAATAGTTGTAAAGTTATATCTCATTATGGTTTTAATTATATTTTCCTGATGACTAGTAATGTTGAATATTTTTTATGTGTTTGTTAGCCATTAAGTTCTTTAGTAAAGTATTTATTAAAATCTTTTTGCCCATTTTTTTTTAAAATAGGATTGTGTTATTGATTTTGAGAATTCTTTGTTCTTGACACAAATCTCACATCTCCTTTGTCCATTCATTCATTGGTTATTTCTACATGTTAGCTATTGTTGCTAATGCTGTAATAAACACAGGAGTGCAGATACCATTTCGATATCCTGCTTTTCATTTACTTTGGGTAGACACCCAAAACTAGATTGCTACATCCCCACTAGTGTACAGGGTTCCCTTTTCTCCACATCCTTACCAGCACTTCACTTGTTACGTCTCATCTTTATGATGGGAGCCATTCTAACAGGTGTGAGATGATAGCTCACTTAGGTTTTGATTGGCATTTCCCTGATGATTAGTGATGTGGAGCATCTTTTCACATACCTGTACAGCTTCTTTGAAAAAAGATCTATACAGTTCTTCTGGCCATTTTTTAATCAGGCTGTTCATTTTTTGTTATTGAGTTATAAACAGTCCATTGTGTTTTAAAGAATATTAAAAAGAGTAAAAAATACATATTTATTGTTCTTGACAATCTTCATCACTTCATATAGATCAATTTCCACCTGGTATATCATTTTCTTCAGTGCAAAGAATCTCTTGAGATGAGAATTGCTGGCAGTGAATCATCTGGGCTGCCTATGTGCCTGAAAAGTCTTCATTTTGTCTTCAGTTTTGAGGGAAATTTTTGCTGGATATAAAATTCTTGGTTGACAGTGTTTGGAGTTTTGATGCTGTTCCACTGTCTTCTGGTTCACATGCAGATATCCACAGTCTTTCTTATTTTTGTCCCCTTATACACAATGCCTGTTCCCTAGCAACTGGCTATGCCTCAGATGTCTCTCATTCATTTTTTTAACAATTTGACTGTAGCATAACTATGGTATAGTTTTCTATAGCTGTTTAGTCTGCTCAGAGTTTGTTGAGATTCTTGGATCTGTGGCTTTGTAGTTTTAATCAAATGTGGATATTTTTCAGTTATAATTTTTAAAATTATTTTTCTGGTCTTCATTTTATGAGAATGAAATTACACAGTGACTCCTTGATATTACTTCATAGGAAACTGAGACTCATTTTTTTTTCTTTTTATTCTCTCTGTACTACCTTTTGGATAGTATGTATTCAAATTCATTGCTATTGTCTTTTGTAGTTCTTAATCTATTTTCATTGGTTTCAGTAAAAATTTCATTTTAAATATTGCATTTTTAAATTTTTAGTTTCTTTTAAAATATATTTTGCATATCTCTCCTCATGATCTCACCTTTTCCTTTGAATATTTAGTGTATTTAGAAAACATGTTTTAAAGTCCTTGTCTGTTAATTTTATTACAACTGTCTTTCCTGGATCTTTGATATAATTTTGTCCAAATTATAAATTACATTTACTACTTCTTTATATATGTAGTCATTTGGTGGGGGGGCAGTACTTGCAGCACATGGCAATTCCTGGGCCAGGGATCAAATCCATGCCACAGCAGCAACTTGAGCCACTGCAGTGACAATGTCAGATCCTTAACCCACTGTGCCACCAGCAACTCTTGTCTAGTCATTTTTTATTGGAAGCTAAGCTTTGTGATTAGTGTGACATTGAGTGCTAGATGTTGCTGCCTTTAAAGAGTTCTGGATTTTGTTCTCTACAAAAATTACTTGAGAATCAGCTTGATTTTTTTTTTTTTTTTTTTTTTTGGAGGTTTTAAAGCTGTATTAGGGCAAATCTGGCACTGCTTTTACTTCAGGGGTAGTTTCCCTCCTCTACTAAACTGTGACCTTTCAGGGAACTCTACTGAACATTCCAGTTGTTTACTCAACTCTGACTGGTTGAAAGCTGAACACCTCCCAGCTCTGTGTGATAGCATACAAATCCCATGCTGTTCTTTTTCTCAGCCACACAGAATTTTACTCTTTTGCGTGACCTACTTAGAATTCCACAGTGCAAAGATGACCTCATGCATATACCTGGAACTCTTTTTCTACAAACCCCTCTCCCCTCTGGTACTTCACACTGCAAATTCAAGTCACCTCAACCCATATAGGCTCTGATCTGTTTCCTCAACTCAGTGAGACCATGATCTTCTCAAGTGTCTCCTGCCTGAATGCTGTCCTGAAAATGCCTCCAGGCAGAAAGCCAGAGTAATGGCTGGCTTTCTTTGTTTCTCTTTCCACTAAGCTATCAGCTCTATATTGCTTATCCTCCAGTGTCTCAAAACAGTTTTCTAGCTGTTTATGGCAGGACAGCAAGTGCCAGTTCCTTCTGTGAACTGGAGCTTGGCACTTGCCATCAGCCTCTACATGGATTAAATCATGAGCCACTGCAGCTGCCGACCCACAGCATCCCCTGATCAGAGCTCAAGGTGAACATCAGGAGTGAGGGTCTCTGTGCTCTGGGAAAACTGGAAGAACAGGTCTTCAGATAGTCAGATATTTTTAGGAGGAGACTTTATGTGCCCAATTCCCACATCTCCTCATACCTAGAAAAACACTGAAATCCTTCCTGGTGATGTCTGCTCCTTGTGACTGGTAGTGACCTTCAGGAGATGAGCAACAAACTTTTGTAAAATGTGTGCCTGGCTGCTGCACCTCCCTCCCCTTTATCATACCTGGATTTCCCCCCTTTCCTCTTTGGGTGACATTTCAGAGCTCTCTGAAGCCTGGGCTCTCTCTCGTTAAGGATAAAACAAAGAATGTCATGGTCATCTGTGCATGCAGTCGCCTGCCAGGGTGAGAGCAGGTGAGTCCTGCAGGCTGTGAAGACTCAGGCTACTGGCCCTGAGAGCAGAGGTGCCTATCAAAGGAATGATTTCAGGGATCCCAGGCCTCTTTTGTTCCTGCCTCCTGCCCTTTGTTGCAAAATCCCCTGTATATCCTAGCTCCTCCCTCACCATCTGGGAGAGGCTTCTTAGGGCTACCTGAGATGCTGTCTCCTGGGCTTAAGTCCTAACTTTGCCCCAAAGAAAACTTAATTCTCAGCTTTCAGGTTGTGCATTTTTATATGCTGACACTTCCATCATGTCTTGAGTGAAATGTTCCTTTTAAAAAGGTGGCGTTGAGTTACATAATTAAGAATCCAGCAGATAGAGTCAAATGGTAATTGATTGTGCTTTTTTCAGTCGTGCCATAGAGCCAGAGTTGGTTTTATCCCACAGTTTTATGTAACCACAAGTGGAACCCCAGCCAATCCTCTTCTTCCATTAAAAATTCCCCCATTTGGGGATAGAGAAACCAGGCCTAGACATTTCAGTAAAAGTTAAAGATATTTACTCTATTGGAAATTTGCATTTAGAGTATTTTTTTTACATGATTAGGCAATTCTGTTCTGTCATAATGTGAAATTGTCACTAAGAATAGATTTTTTTGTTGTTGTTCTATTTTACAATGGACAGGGGAGTGCTAATCACTAACAGAGTTATAAAGAACTGTCTTTCTTCTCTACCTTTGCCTTTCTCCTTTCCATTTGATTAATCATTAATAAATATTTTGAGATACAACTCAAGTCCATTTCTTCATGGAGTTTTACCCAATTATTTCATCCCAGTTTAAGTTATGATAAAGCTAAATGACTGCCGGAAAAGAGACCATGCAACACAGCACCCTGAAGGATATGGAAGTTTCTCACTTAGCTGACAGTTTCTGGGTAAGCAAGGCAGCGTCTTCAAGGTTCCTCTCAAAAGTCATTGGCTGTCACACTTAGAGGCATCCCTTCCAGGGTCAAAGCTGGATTTCTGCCACTTTCTGTTCTAGAACAGCCAGTTGGAGGGGAGAGTACATGGCAGAAGAGAGCACATCCATATGGCTTAAGTCCTAAACACACATTTCATTGGTGAGAATGTGGCCTAGGGCCACACCTAACTAACCACATGTCACCACAGGCTAAACAGGGAATCTAGCTGGAGAGCTGTGGCCTGGCTACATTAATATTTATGAAAGGAAGAGTTTATTTTGGTGGACAATTAGCAGTCTCCTCATTTCCTTCTTTCCTCTCTGCACTCAGCCTCATTTCAGATCTGGCATAGCAGCATCTCTGTGAATCAGATGAGTACAAGCAGTTGTTCAAAGTGGGAGGGTCCATGTAACAAACTTTTTAGCCACAAAAAGATTGGTAATTCTGACTCTTGCTTGGTGGTTTTCATCACTTTTTTTTTTTTTTGTCTTTTGTTTTTTGTAACTTTTTAGGGCGGCACCCAAAGCATATGGATGTTCCCAAGCCATGGGTCGAATTGGAGCTACAGCTGCTGGCCTACACCACAGCCACAGCAATTCAGGATCAGAGCCACGTCTGCAACCTACACCACAGCTCACAGCAATGCCGGATCTTTAACCTACTGAGCGAGGCCCGGGATCGAACCCGCATTCTCATGGATACATGGTTCATTAACCTTTGAGCCACAATGATGGGCACTCCCTTCATCACTTCTTTAGATGAAGATGCATGTTCCCTGGCTCTATGAATGAGACTTCCTCCAGCCTAATTGTCATGAAGGCAGACAGTAGAGATGCATGGTGTTATTTACACATCATCACCATAGCTTTGGGGATAGACAGACCACGTTCAAATCTTGGTTTCATCATTTCCAAGTTTTGTGACTTTAGGCATGTTTCTTCTCTGAATCTCCTTGTTTTTTCTGAGGGGAGCTGGTGTTTAGGGTCACACCTGCAGCACATGTTAGTTGTCAGGTTAGGGGTTGAATTGGAGCTGCGGCTTACAGCCTACACCACAGCCACAGCAACACCAGACCTGAGCCGCACCTGCAATCTATGCTGCAGCTTTCAGCAACACCAGATCCTTAACCCACTGAGCCACAAGGGGAACTTCTGAGCCTCAGGATTTTTAAATGAATGTAACAATATCCATATTTCAGATTATGGTAAGGATTAAATAACATCTATAAACACCTAACAGAGTACTTGAGCACACAGTCGGAGGGCGACAAATTGCCCTTTGGGGTAAGAGTCTCTCTCTCTCTCTCTCTCTTTTTTTTTTTGGAGAAATAAAATATTGTCTGGAGGGATCCACAAACTAACATTACATAGTGGTTACAGTACCTGTCTGGGAATCTCCTTACTAATCTGAATTCTGCCACAACATACTGTTTGGCCTTGAGCAAGTCCCTCCGTCTGCTTGGGCCTGAAAAACAAATAATAATCATAACTGTTACTTATAAGAACTTACTGTACCAAGCACTATACACTCATTTTGACATGAATTCATTATAGTTTTGCAATCAAAGTTAAAAGGACTTAAGCAACTTGTCTAAGGTTTCCAGGCAAAGGAGCAGTGGTTTTAATCCAAATCTGTTTTACTCAAAACTCTTTGTTCTTCTCCAAATGGGTAGGTCAGACAAGCTTATCTTTCAGGTTAGATAAAGCTCTAAAATTCAATGACTTTATGAATTTGGGTCAAGGAAAGATCAAAGCAGAAGACAGTTGCCTGGAAGACGCCACAATGCAAGCTATTTTTTGGAATAGGGCAAACACATTTGCAGCTCAACTGTGCCTTTTAGCACATGGTCTGATATACAAGGTCTAAAATGACGTCCTCGAAAAGCTGTTCTCTTTCTCTTGCACTCACTGGTCAGGATGCTTAAAGACAAGGAAGAATTCCATGGCAGGTCCAAGGTTTCAGAATTTCCCTAACCGAACGCACCCATTAATTACCTCTCCAGCCTTCTGGTGTGGAACCTCTTCTCTTTATTCCTTATTGCATCCCTTTGCTTTCTAGGTCATCACCTGTCTCCTTTATTAGCCTGCTTTTCCCCTGGGGAAAGGTCCATACTTTAAAATGTCTTCTCCAAGACATGTCTTCTGTTGTGGGTTTGTGTTTGCAAGCATCTTCCTACGCTGTGGTCCATTTCAGAAATCCTTGCTGTCCACTGACTACCTTGGCATTGTCCCTCATTTCCAAGTTATAGCTCTTGGTTTTATTTTAATGTGCAATTTAGTAAATATTTCACCATAGAAATTTGCGGGGGGACCCAACAATGGTAACCATGCCCCACATCCAGTTGTGTTACATGTCACAAACTGAAGCTTAGTTTGTGCTAAGCTAAGACAGCTTGCTACACTATCATTTATTTCACTCTCATATTACCATGTATCTGAATGTGCTTTACAACCTTTACCCCATCTAATCCTCCTAAGAACTGTAGACGTGATCTTATTATCTGGTCTTTGGAATAGCTTGCCTTCTTTTTCTCCATTATGAATCTGATGACTATCTTTAAATACCTATTTCTAAGCTACCAAAGTTTTGTTTTTCATTTACCTTTCATTTTGTTTTTCATTTACCTTTAAATACCTATTTCTAAGCTACCAAAGTTTTGTTTTTCATTTACCTTATTAAATTGTTGTAAACCCAGCTGGTACACAACCAAATTGGTTTAAACCCCATAGTAACAGCATTAAGGAAAACAACAGAAAAATAGGCAACAAACTAAAGTTGTCCTTAAGTCAGAATTCAAAACCTAAAATAAAATAAAGGCAGAGCTAACATGGGGCTCTGGCTCTTAAGTTACTCCTTTGCTTATTTAAGCAGTATTTCTGACCCAGTCCCAGAAACATGGTGACAGGTGAGTAGTGTGATGGCATGAATGCCTGAGGGCATGTGTTTACTTGAGAGCCATCATGCAGGAGTCAGTCTGTAAGCTCTTAAACATCTCAAAATTCACATGCGTCTCCCATCATGCCTCCCTGATTATATCTGTGTGTGTTTGACATTAGTGGATAAACACCCAAGGAAAGAGGGATCACTTGCACTCACTGCATTCATTAAAGCCACCATTTGGAGGGCCTCCTGTTCAGAGATCCTTCAACTCAAAATCCAGTCTTGGGAGGGCACATGCCATGGGTGTGGAACATCCTGTGTCAACAAGGGGACAGCTCCGGAGTTCCCTTCATGACTCAGCGGTTAACAAACCCAACTAGGATCCATGAAGATGTGGGTTCGATCCCTGGCCTCTCTCATTGGGTTAAGGATCCGGTGTTACCATGAGCTGTGGTATAGGTCACAAATGTGGCTTGGATCCCACTTTGCTGTGGCTGAGGACCGGTACCTGTAGCTCCTATTAGACCTCCAGCCTGGGAACTTCCATATGCTGCCAGTACGGCCCTAAAAAGCAAAAACAAACAAACAAACCAAGGGGACAGCACTCCTCCTCATTGTAACACCATGGCTTGACATCTCAGCTTAGGCACGTCTGCTGGATACCACTGCATATTTTGGTGGTGAAGAAATGGGCACAGTGTTTTCTCACTGTAGTATTTTATGACATATTTTTACTTCTAGCATCTAAAGATGGGGGCTCTTGTTCATGGTTGCCGCCACTGAATCAAAGATTAAAATAATGGAGCAGTCACTTAAACACTGAGCAGAAAAACACATATGCAGGTAAAAGTTCAATTGGTAGGGCAACACAGCAATTATGAACAGTGTAGGATGAGAGGTAACTAAATCAGCATAGCCTGGTGGACTTTCCTTCAGAGCCTGAGGTTTTCGGGAAGGGTACAAATGGTAAGGGAAAGAAACCCATCTTCTTTGATTTAAAAAAAATTATCTACTATTTATATTTCTACCTACCTATCTAATTTCACCTAAGATCTGAACCAACTTGAAATAATATGAATAACATTCAAAATTAAATAGAAAAACAGAGGCCAACTGGAGGTAGAAGAGCTATGGATAAAAGAAAAAGATGGAGTCAGGTTAAAGACTGAGACAAACATCCAAATATCTTAGAGAATATGGAAAAGTTATGCCAGTTTATCAGCAAAAGGAAATTTTGAATTTTTTTATGTTAGTGAAATGACTTTCGGAAAGCCTCTCCATCCACTAAGGATGGAGGCTGGTTGCTTCCAGCTCCCTAACGTGGCATCTAAACCATATAAGACCAATGATTCAAAATCAGAACTGAAATTTAAAACATGCTAAGACACTGTGATACTCATTCTCCAGAGGGTTCTTGTATACGTTAGGTTAAGAATCATTGATTTACATGATTTTCTGAACATCTTGAAATTGTATATGAAGCACACACTTAGCTTGCTGTCTCTGTGTCAAATTATTTGTAAGAGCCAAGCGGCATTCATTTTTATTAATAATTATCAACTCTGACTATAGATGAGTTAATGGTATGTCCTAGGGAGTTCCCGTCGTGGAACAGCAGAAATGAATCTGACTAGGAAACATGAGCTTGTGGGTTCGATCCCTGACCTCACTCAATGGGTTAAGGATCAGGCGTTGCCATGAGCTGTGGTGTAGGTTGCAGATGTGGCTCGGATCCTGTATTGCTGTGGCCATAGTGTAAGCCGGCAGCTATAGCTCTGATTTGACCCCTAGCCTGGGAACCTCCATGAGCCGCAGGTGTGGATCTAAAAAGCAAACAAAAAACAAAAACCAAAACCAAAACCAAAAGGTATGTCCCAGGAAAAGAGCAAATCAAATAGGCCAAAATATACACAGTATTTGGTAATTTCCTTAATTAATTTATAAATCATGTCAGTAGGTGTGACTAAAATAGCAGTTTGGGTTTTTTTTTTTTTCACCACTTCACATACACTTTTAATCATAAAAAGAGGTCAGTCTCACTGCTGTCTGAGTCCACGTGTCCCCTCCCAGCATGAGTAAATGAGAACAAATGTTTCTAGAGCAGCGTCCCAGGCAGCAGGAGAAAAGACGCAGCTCCATTTGGATGTTCTGTGCAGGTGAGCTCTAATTTTAGTCTCTCTGTCTATATGTGTGAGGTGGGAGGATATAAGACAATCGTGCACAAAGAAAAAGCACCCCATTAAAACAGACGTAGCAGGTTTCCGATGCAGCCAGGATCTCCTGCTAGGTCTCACTTTAAGGTATTGGGTGCATGAGTGATATACAGTCATATAGTCAAGGATGTAGTGGCTCTCAAGTAACCTGAGTGGGGGTTGGTAGCTGTGGTGCTGCTGCAGCACCCAGGGAGCGTGTTAAAAATACAGACCCTAGGGACTCTCAGAGATTCTGTCCAATGGGGCCCAGGATCCAGCATTTTATGCTTGTTACTTCTGCTCTCCTTCCTGATTATTTCCCCCCAAGTATGTATTATGACTTGATTTCTCTCTCTCTTTTTTTTTTTTTTGTCTTTTGTCCTTTTAGGGCCACATGCTCAGCATATGGAGGTTCCTAGGCTGGGGGTCCAATTGGAGCTGTAACTACCGGCCTACACCACAGCCACAGCAACACAGGATCTGAACCTCGTCTGCAACCTACACCACAGCTCACAGCAATGCCATATCTTAACCCAATGAGCAAGGCCAGGGATTGAACCCAAAACCTCATGGTTCCTAGTCGGACTCGTTTCTGCTGCGCCACAGTGGGAACTCCTGACTTGATGTCTTAAAGAATATTACCAATGGATTTCCAAAGTTCGGAGAACATTAGAGTAAATTTTAAAATTCAAGATTCTTTTCAACTGGTAAATTCACAGGTATGGAGTTCAACAACAGATGTATGGAGCTGTTTAAGTTGGGGAAAATCCAGTCATCTCACTAGAAATAACATGTAGAAGTGCAGTCTGCACTCTCAAAGATCCCCCTCCCCCCCCCTTTTTTTTGATCTTCAGTTGTTTCCTGGAGCATAAAATAAAATGAAAACTCCAATTACTCAATCTGAGTCCAGTGACAACTGGCTTCCCACCTCTGGTTTGTCCTATGATGTGGTTTTTTTTTTTTTTTTTTTTTTCGTTCGCTTTTTGGGTCCCCACCTGTGGCATATGGACGTTCCCAGGCGAGGGGTCAAATCAGAGCTACAGCTGCCGGCCTATGCTCACTGAGCGAAGCCAGGGATCAAACCCACGTCTTCATGGATACTTAGTTGGGTTCACAACCTGCTGAGCCATAAAGGGAATTCCCTTTATGGCACTTTTTTAATAAAGCTGCTTAATGAGAAATCCGAATATATTTTCTGTAGGCAGAAATTCGTTTCCTTTCAGCTTTGTGAGATGACTCAACGAAAGAAACTGTGTAGCGTACAGAAGAGTTAAGTAGCTCACAGATAAATATCGGTGTGATGGATGCCTCACTGCAGGCTGAAGAGAATTTTTGCAGACCCAGTGGTTTTAAAAGGCATTTACTGTGCTGTGTGTAACTCTCTGTAATTATATCAAAGAGTTGTCCTTTTGCTTTGTTTCTAACAGAAGCTCATTGTCAAATCAATGTCAGCCCTCAAACTTACAATGCATTGGCTAAGGAGTCAGCGAGAATAGCCCTTTTTAAGGGTTTTTATGTTGGAGAAAGAATCAGGAACCCACACTGCTTGGACCCCCCTGGGGGCACATAGGCTACTTTGGGTCCAGACTTTGGTATTTGCAGTTGATGACATTTACTTAGAACCCAAAAGCACGTGCTGTACTCCTGACCTTATAAATGGTGACATATCTTCTGTTCTCTAGTACTACAGTAACTACGGTAACTCACCCATGAAAATTAAATACTGGTTTGTGGTTATAATTACAGGCACAAGCCTAAGGCTGCAGAGCTTAAAACTGAGTTGAATCAAATGAAATTGCCATTCTGGGAAACCAGAAATGGTTGGAAATCGGAGCCAAGGAATCTTCAATTCAGATGGGGCCTGCCCACACTGGAGCGTGGCCCTGCTCCAACCCCAGACGGCCTGGCCCCTAAGTCAGCTGCTAACCTTGTTGAATGTTGTATCTACATTTATTACCCTCTAAAGCTCGTATCTCTAAAACCCTGGGCTAGAAATCTCCTGGGCTGAACTTAGTTACTTGCAAAACTTCTGCAAAGAGATGTTTAGCACTAACTTTTGAAGACTTTCCAATGGAATATATCCACTTTCCAAAAGTGACGTATGCCTATCAAGGCCCATATATTTGTAAATTAAGAGAAATGAATGACATATAAATGCACAGAGCACACAGCTTGACAAAACAGATGCAGCTTTCCTTCAAGAGAGTCTCTGAGCCTACGTGCTCATTCCCAAGATGAGGTTATTGTTGTTACTGTTTAAACTTTAGTTGGTACCACTGTTTTGGTATTACCCTGAGAAGTTTAGACATTTATAAAAAGCATCTTTGGAGTTCCCGTCGTGGCTCAGTGGTTAAAGAACCCGATTAGGATCCATGAGGATGTGGGTTCAATCCCTGGCCTTCCTCAGTGGGTTAAGGATGCAGCATTGCAGTGAGCAGTGGTGTAGATCACAGACGCAGCTCCGATCCCAAGTTGCTGTGGCTGTGGCCTAGGCCGGCAGCTACAGTTCCTATTGAACACCTAACCTGGGAACCCCCATAGGCCCTAAAAAGACAAAAAAAAAAAAAAAAAAAAGAAAGAAAGAAAGAAAAAAAAGCATCCTCATTATCTTACATTCATGCCTCATAAGTCTGTTTACCTTGAGTTACTTGAATGAGATGCCAGCACTATATACACCACAGGCTCTGAATTTTTTTTTTTTTTTTTTTGTCTTTTTGCCATTTCTTGGGCTGCTCCTGTGGCATATGGAGGTTCCCAGGCTAGGGGTCTAATCGAAGCTGTAGCTGCTGGTCTACACCAGAGCCACAGCAACGCGGGATTCGAGCCGAGTCTGCAATCTACACCATAGCTCACGGTAACGCCGGATCCTTAACCCACTGAGCAAGGCCAGGGATCAAACCCGAAACCTCATGGTTCCTAGTTGGATTTGTTAACCACTGAGCCACAACGGGAACTCCTGAATATTTTAATAGTGATTTTAATAGTGATGAATATTCCAAGAGTTGTGACCACTTATCATAGTTTAAAGGGGGGGCTTTCTGGAGCTAAACAACTTGGTCTGGAGTCTGGAAGTGTTTTCAGATTAGTTTAGCAAGACAATTATAGTGAATGGAAAGAAGATAAACGTGGGGGAAAAAAATCACCACAGGGAGTTCCCACTGTGGGTTAAGGATCCAGCATTGCTGCAGCTATGGTGTAGGTCATACCTGTGGCTCAGATTTGATCCCTGGCCCAGGAAATTTCACATGTCGCAGGTGTGACCAAAAAAGGAAAAAAAAAAATCACCGTGAATGTAATTGGATTTTGGTATTTGGTATCTCTTCCACACTATTTTCTAGGAAATTCTTGAATTTTGCTCTATGATTTTTTGGAAATTCTCTGCAAGTTGAACATGGAAAGATAAAATTGACTTTGAGTCTGTCAGATCAGACCTTTAGGAGCCTTCTGGGTGTGTGCGTTTTTTCCTGCCTGGGGATGCTCAGAATCAGGAATCCTATACATAATGGAATACTACTCAGCCATAAAAAAGGAACAAAATAATGCCATTTTCAGCAACATGGATGCAACTAGAGATTCTCATACTAAGTGATGTAAGTCAGAAAGAGAAAGACAAATACCATATGATATCATTTATATATGGAATCTAAAATAAGGCATAGATGACCCTATCTATCGAATAGAACCTATTTAGAAGACTCCAGACATGCCAAGGGGGAGAAGAGAGGGAGTGGGATGGACTGGGAGTTTGGGGTTAGTAGGTGAGAACTATCACATTTAAAATGCATAAGCAATGACATCCTGTTGTATAGCATCTGATCTCTTATTATAGAACATGATAGAAGATATATGAGATGGAGTCCCCATCGTGGCGCAGTGGTTAACAAATCCGACTAGGAACCATGAGGTTGGTTGCAGGTTCAATCCCTGGCCTGGCTCAGTGGGTTAAGGATCCGGCATTGCCATGAGCTGTGATGTGGGTTGCAGACGTGGCTCGGATCCCACATTACTGTGGCTGTGGTGTAGGCTGGCGGCTACAGCTCCGATTCAACCCCTTGCCTGGGAAACCATATGCAGAGGGTGTGGCCTTAAAAAAAAAGGGAAAAAAACAAAAAACCCCCAACAACAACAAAAAAGAATCAGGAATCCTCCACAGGACCTACCAAGCAGCGTATCTGCATACCCTACCCAGCTTTCTGGCAAATGAAAGATAGAGTTGAGAAGGTGGATCCTTCTTTCATTTTCCTTCCTTTCAAGAAGTTGCAACACCCAGTTCAGCCCCCGTGTCAGCCAATTCGCAGCCTCCCATCCACCAGAGCTCCTGCTGACATGGCCCTCTGGATGCTTCCTATGAAGCTAGCATTTGATCCAGGAGTACAGGGTCCCTCACAGGAGCTGGCTTTTTTGGAGTGTTCTTTGTCCACAACCACTTACTTTAGCCCCTCTCCGTGCAAATGACAATATCATGATTCCATCTTCTAAAGACCCCAGATGAAGCCCAACCCAATTACACTTTTTATGGTAGTTTTTATTGATCTGCAGTAGAGAGGCTGATAATGCTCCTGAGAAAACCTTGTTCCTACAGATTTTCTTGCATCCCTGATCTTACAAACCAGCAGTTCTTAAACAGCGTCTCTTCCACGCCACTGGGTCATTTGGTTATTGGAAACAGGAAAGGTAGAATAAGAGCTAGTAGGACAGGAAATGTGCTAAAACTATCACCTTATTTAATTGTGTAACAGGCAGCACTGTGGCCATGCTGCAGGACGGGGGTGTCTTCTATGGAGATGTTATCTGTTAGATGTGTTAAAGAAGAACGGCTCAGGATAATCAACACCTAAACCCACCGAGTTTAGAGAAAGTGCAGTGATGCTAGGGTGCCTCAGAGGGGTCAATGCAGCTGCAACAGTCCAAGAGCTCAGGAGCTAGCAGCCCTGGCTTGGAGCAGAGCTGCTCACCAAAGCTGGCAGACCCCACTGGTATTCAGGGTGGCTGGGCGGCAGAGCCACCTGATGATGCCCAAAAGAGCCATTTCACATGGTCCCATGTCATGCTGAGTCCTGCTGCCTAAGTTGTGTTTCCAGGGCCCCCTCAGGGCTTCAGGCATCCCCTTCTCACACCAACCGTCTCCATGACCCAGCTGCTGAGTGGCTTCTCCCTGGATCCTCTATTTTGCCTTGTCCTGGAAGTCTGTTTCCTTTTCCTGCATCCCAATCAACTGTTCTCCATTTAAGGATCGTGTGGAGATGGGGCTGCAGCTTCAGGAATTATTCAGCTTCCATCCCCAGATCACAATTTAACCCAAAGGGAATCACAGTAGGACCATTGTAATTAGCGAAGGAAAGCTCGGAGGATAACTTTGGACACATCTAGGGTGACGGGGCCCCTTTCTTGGACTCCAATTTTAATTACGACCAGGGGCCATGTAGCTCCTCTAGATGGTGGACATGCCTTCTTCGGGTGATTATGAAACTAGAGGAGATATTACATTGCTTTCCAGGCCACACTCAAGATGTGTATATTTTTGTCACTAGGTTTTTGCCATGGCTTTAAATAGTCCACCTGGAGAAGCATTTTGAGATCCGGGAATTTATCTTTGAGATAATTTCTCCTCTTTGTCAGCTTTGGGGCCATTCTTTGGCACAAGATACATGCTGTTATGATATTGCAATCTACTGGGATAAAAATAACTTGTGATGTCAAACCCTCAGCCCAGGAGTGCTGCCCTCACCCAGATTATCTACCAGGAGGGGAAGCAGGGTGGGCCCAGCCCAGAGCCTCCCCAGGGACAAAAATAGAGTGCTAATGGCCTGCAGTGACTGGGAAGAGAGTGGGAAGTGGACAGATATATTTATAAAGAAAAACGGCTCTGAGCATCTGCTAAGTCCCATTCTCTTGTTTTTTCCCCAGGTCTATTTCTGGTTCCTCTTTCCACGGCACAGGCAGCGCCTTAAAATAAAGAGCCTTGCTCCTGCTGGCCCTGGCCTCCAACCGAGCTCTGAAGGAGGCAGGCCATGAATGATGATTGTCTGTGCCTGGCGTTTTAATTGAAAAACATTCCCCGAAGTGGAAAGACACACAGAGGAAGTGATCTCATCGTCATTGATTTTTCCCAACTTTCAGTTTGGTTTCTCTGTGGTGAAACTCAATACAGCAGCGTCCCTTAGAGGTGAAGCTCAGAACTGCAGGGAAAGGGGGCTGCCTGCCAATGACCAAGAGGAGGAAACAGTTTCCAGAGGCTACATTTCAAGTCTGCTGCAAAAATATTGACTTTTCTCACCAGAGCCGCTCAGAGTAGCTTCTCCCTCCTGTGCTTTTCTCTGGAGCCACTTTTTACAGTTTCTTTATCTCTTTCTTTCTTTCTCTCTCTTTCTTTTCTTCCTTCCTTCCTTCCTCTTTCTTTCTTTTCTTTCCTTCCTTCCTTTCTTTCTCCCTCCTTCCTTCCTTCCTTCCATCTTTCTTTCTTTCTCTTTCTTTCTTTCTCTCTCTCTCTTTCTTTCTTTCTTTCTTTCTTTCTTTCTTTCTTTCTTTCTTTCTTTCTTTCTTTCTTTCTCTTTCTTTCCCTCTCTCTCTTTCTTTCTCTTAAATGGCTGCACCCATTTAAAAAGTGGCATATGGAAGTTCCTGGGTAAAGGATTGGATCCCAGCTGCCCCTAAGCAGCAGCACAGGCAATGCTGGACCCCTTAATCCATGGGGATCCAACATGAGCCTCCACAACGACCTCAGCAGCAGCAGTCTGACTGTTGGTCCACTCCACCACAGCAGGGACTCCCACAGTTAATAATCCAGCGGGAGTGGCCTTACCCCAGCTTCAGGTTTGTATCAGATGCACAAGAGGAATCCTAGGGAATTACATGCTGCATATGAATTTAGAACTCCTGTCCAGAAATAGGGAAACGAAATGAAAATTGTATTACCCTCCACTCAAGATTCTTGTGAAGCAAAGTTTATTTGGGAAAATATATTAATGACACATATTCATGGTGTGTGACTCTACCTACAAACACATATTAATCATTATCATCAATCACTCTAAAGATCTTAGAATAAACTCATTTATCAAAAGGCACGCTTTCTTCTTTTTCCTGTGGAAAAAAAACTTCCTACATACAAATAAATATGAAATCACAGAAGCAAAAGAGTAGACTGTGTTTCTGTCTGTTGTAGCAGAAATAGAGATAAAAATGCTGTAAATTAGCTATTTTTGTATTTTTACTACACACCTTTGATGCATCCACAAAAATAAGGTTTTGTTTCTCCCCTTAATATCCAAATGGTAGGAGATCCCGTTGTGGCTCAATGGAAACAAATCTGAATAGCATCCATGAGGACACAGGTTCCATCCCTGGCCTTGCTCAGTAGGTTAAGAAATCCAGTGTTGCTGTGAGCTGTGATGTATTTCGCAGACGTGGCTCAGATCTAGCGTTCCTATGACTGTTGCATAGGCCAGTGGCTACAGCTCCAATTCAACCCCTAGCCTGGGAATATCCATATGCTGTGGGTGCGGCCCTAAAAAGACCAAAAAAAAAAAAAAAAAAGAAAAAAGAAAAAAAATCCAAATGATAAACCTCACAGAATATAAGAAAGGAATTTTACAGATTGCACACATCAAGGAATTTGACCTCAAATCTGGATCTACCTCTAACCGAAGAATCTGTCTGCCTCTAAGAGGAATAAAAAAGGGATTCTTCTCCAGATGAAAGAGACACTGACAATCCATGTTCTCAACTTTGCCTGATCAGAAGACCAAAGCATTGAAGATTGTGCTGGTTAAAAAGTAGCCCAATTGAGAAGGTGCCAGGAGAGGCCAGTAGCTTTCAAAACATGGTCCTCAAGGTGGCACCTGATGTGGCTCCCAGATGAACTTCAGGTTTTGAAATATGATTTGTCAATTTCCCAGGGATGGTCAGACTGACACTTGGGGACAGCTTTGCATTAATGAGACCAGAACTCCAAATGGATGGTGAGAAATAAAACTGACAAAATGAACTTGAAATGTTCTTTCTAGCTGATAAACATCTCTGCTCACAGGAAAGCCACATTGTAAGATGAATTATAATTGGAAGGTGGTTTGGTGATCTTGGAAAGCCTGGGGCAAGGAGGAAATGGACTGATCTAAATGGCTAAGATCACCAGGCTTCGAGAGCCTGGCTCTTGCTCTTGACAGGGGTGTGTCTGCGAACGCCCTGAGAAGCGGTCTTAGGTTGGTCTCCCCAGAAGCTGATAGACTCTGACACAAGAATTCATGCAAAAGTGATTTTGTAGGATGAGTTTCCAGGAAAAACAGGTAGGTGAGGGGGGAAGTGGATCAGGAATGGACAGCAAGGTAAGCCAGGGTGCGTTATCAAGCAAGTTCGGTGCGGTGCCACAGGAGAGTTCTAGAGATGTCGTCCCCATGTCAAATTGTTCCAAGCAGGGGTGAGGCTGCTGGAGTGCTTATACTTCCGCACCCAGAGACACTGAGCCACCCATGTGTGCAGGCAAAGCCGGCTCTGGCAACCTAAATTCAAAGTCAGTACTGGCCTCAGGTCGGCCCTTAGACGAAGAGATGCAGGTGCTGGCTGTTGAAAGGGAAAGCACACCAGAAAGCCAAGTGCACAGAAGTGGAAAGGGATGGGGGGGGCCCCACACTGGGCTCTGGCACAATGCAGACACAACTCTGGATAATTTGTGAACCCTCCCCCGGCACCATTCTGGGCTACATCACAAGCTTACTCTTCACCAGCCTCCGATTTTGCACGCTCCCTAGTGTTTTCCTTAGCCAGATCCTGGCCTCTGAACTTGGACGTTCATAATAGGGTGACTTCTGCATAGGAGTGAGCTTAATTTTTGAATGGCCACACACCCTTACTCTGTTCTCAGAGAAAAACCTTATTCTCATTCCAGGTACACACAGCCTACACTGCCTAGAGGGGGAAAAAAAAGAGGATTGGAATCTACATACACTGAGTGGTTTAGTCAACTCCCCACCCCCACCCTCCTTGGGACCAGAATAATGGGCCTAGGGGGTGAAAGTCATTTAAACAAAAAACCTTAAATGTTTACTGTATCCACCCTTTCTCTAAAAAGACAGCTGCGGGCTCAGCCTCTAAATAGTTTCTCTTTGACTGAGATACCAAGAGAGGAAATTATCCCAGGAGAATGGCCATGCGTGAACAGGGTTAAGGAGTAGAAAACACCCTTTGCCTATGTGTCCAAGGTCTCGGAACACTACACAAACGGACTCAAGACTCATCAAATTCTTCTTCCCTCAGCCTCAGGAAAACAGCCCAACTTTATATATAATGTTTTATTCAAATGTTTTCCTTTCCTAATGCACAGATATTCTGCTCCATAAACCAATTCCCACTCCATCTCTGCCTCACTCCTCACCCCTCTTTTGGTGTCTAATTCTATTACTATTTTAGTTCCAGAGACATTTTTTTTTTCCCCTAACAAGTTTAAAGTGAATAAGCTTTTCTTTATGAAAAAAGGACAAAAGTCTTTCTCAACCCAGATTTTTCGAATACTCTTCCATGTGGATCTAACATGGAAGATTACTTAAATCAGCCATCAATGAATTTTATCCAGCTTACTGGACACAGAGGACAGAATGGCAACTTGAGCTTCTTATCAAAAGATCCAACGTGCTTTGCTTCAGATCAAAGATGAAATGAAGAGAGAGAAGAAACAGTGCCATGAGCAAGAGAATGTTCTTGGTCTTACAGGTGGAGGAGGGAAATAGTGCCAGAAAAGGCTTTGTTCACAACATGCAGCTCCAGGTTCTGGGTTGGGAGAAGCAGAGGGAGGGCAGGTGCCTGTGAGCAAACACTGCACAAATGTTGGGTGAGCTTCTCTACTTATTGCTGTGGCCTTGGGCCCAGGGGGAAGTTACTGGAGAAGACATTAGGGCTTCCCCTGGTGATAGCCAGGACCAGACAATGAAAGTGCTCCAGATGCATTCAAAGTTTATAAATCATGGCGGGGCTCATCCTAGGACTTGGTTTCCATAATTTGTCTTGTGTCTTAAAAAAAAAAAAAAAAAAAATTTTGACAAAGATCTCATTCCCACCCTTTGTGGTCTGTGGTCAGTGCCCCGGAACTTTGGGAATTTCAGTCAAGTAGCTGAGGTGACTGGTGATGAGAGAGTTCAAGGTGAGGCCTCAAGTCCAGAAAAATATTACATCCCTAGAAACCCTGAACCTTGGAGTTCCCTGGTGGTCTAGTGGTTAGGATTCAGCACTTTCACTGCTCTGGCCCTGGGTTCAATTCTTAGTCTGGGAACTGAGACCCCACTTCAAGTCCTTGCAGGCAGAAGAAAAAAAATTAAAAACCCTGAACCAGGCAAGGGGGCCCAGATGCCAATTTTTGCAGACCTAAAATATTGAGGATTTTAGTCTCAAAATATTGAGAAGGAAAAATCTTCCTGGAATGACTTTCTCCTCTTCCTCTCCCCATTCTTCTCTACATACCATCTCTGAGTCTATAATTCTTTTAAGATATTTAATATCCAGTGCAAATGCCCATCCCTCCATAATTCCCCTGCCACAGACCTTTTTATCCTTGGACCCTTTATAGCTTGAAATGATCTTCTATAGACTTTGTTATTTTCTATTACATAAGTGTCTTGGCTTTATTTATTACTTCAGCTTCTATGAGTACCTTTTGGTGCTTTATTTTCTTCATCTATAAATTGGGAAAAATAATAACAGTATTGTGGGTTGCCATGATGACTAAACGAATTGATATATATGAAGTCCTAGAACAGAACCAGACACATAATAAATGTTCACAAAAGTTAGCAATTATGACGATGATGTTTATTGTTGTCCTAATAGCTGAGTCTCAATAAATATACTGGAATGAATAAATAGCAAAAATAATATTAATTACCCAGAATCACAGGTGACTTGAAAACCCAGTTAGTCCTATGCCTCAGACCACTCTAAGAATTATTCTATCACCTGGCTCATCTGGAGAGTCTGGATATTCTCGTTAGGATTGTGTCAAGACCTCAAAAGTTTTGCATGCTTGTTAGATAAAATCCCAGATAAGTTATTAAATTTTTCTCAGAAGGAAAAGAAGTTGCCATTAGTTTAAGCACTGCTGGATTAGAATAATAGTGGTTTCTGTGCCATGGATGTTCCTTAAACTATCCAAATTTGAGAGTCTGGGAAACGACAATGAACCTTATCACTCAATTATGACATGTGTTGTGTAGACCCAGGAAGCCCTGAACCTCTTGAAATATTTTTTAAAGAAGGGCTGACAGTAACTGGAGTATTAGTCACCACTGAGGCGTTGTGTTTGCATGATATACTTTGCTTTCTACTATTGTTGTCGTTTTACATTATTCTTTCCCCATCAAGAGAAGGCAGTCAACTGCATTTCATTGAGAAGGAATTCAGTCATTTGCATTGACCCATTCTCATGCATATTCTTTCTCTCTTAGGACATGCTAGACCCACTGATCTCAAGCTTTGGGGAGAGGATCACTGGAAGACTTTGCTATAAATGCAAGTATAAGAGCTCCTCCTCGACTTTCAGACTCAGTGGCTCTGCCCAGAAATATACATTTTAAACAGTCACTCTAGAGCAGCCATCCTCTGGTCCTGGTGTTTAGGACACATTGGAACAGATAGGATGCTTTTAACTGGAATAGCATTAAGTTTTATTATCATATATATATATATTCATTCATTCACCAAATATTTATTGAGCACTTATGCAGTGGAGTAAAGATACAGCAGTTTAAAAGAAACAAGGTCTCTGATCTCATGGAGCTTAATAAGTTCTAGGAGATAGAGAAATAAAGAAAGATATATAGGTAGATGATTGACAGATGGAAGAGATGGAGATATTATGACAGTAAGAGAAAAGTTCTTTAAAGAAAAATTAAGTTACAAGAGACAGCATCTCTGCCTGCCTCTTCCTTGGGTCCATCCTTGGGAAGACCAAGTGGGCTTCCAGTACTCCGAGGCCTGAGAGTGAGAGCACCAGAGACACTTGGATGTGAAACTGGGGTATCCACACATCACAGCCACCTCACCCTGCAGGAGGGAGCCAGGGGTGAAGAGAGAAGGGGCTGGGTCTAAGGCCGGGGCATGGAGGCTGGGTGTCTTTGCAAATTGGCATTCTGGCACTTAAAATTGAGGAATCTTAGTGCTGAATTCCAACCTGACTTTCCATGTCATCATGAAGGAGGATAGGATATACTTTCCTTTTTTTTTTTTTAGGGCCACCATATGGAGGTTACCAGGCTAGGGGTCGAATCAGAGCTGCAGCTGTAGGTCTACCACACAACAATGCCAGATCTAAGCCATATGCATGACTTATGCACAGCTCATGGCAATGCTGGATCCTTTACCCCACTGAGCAAGGCCAGGGATCTAACCTGCATCCTCATGGATATGAGTTGGGTTCCTAAACCGATGAGCCACAACAGGAACTCCTGGGATATATTTTCTATAACGGTTTATAGATAAATTTATCATTTTAAATACTGGACACATGTGAACCTCCACCTGCAACCTGTGGGGGCAGCCTGGCCTCTTCCAGGCCTCTCTCCTCAGTTACTGACCGCCCCCCCCCACAGCCTAGTCCTGCTAGAATCAGTCTTAATGACCCACGTGTTTATTCATTTTACCTTGATTTTACATGTCTATAATTATGTCCTTCTTAAAACATTAAATGGTAATAGTCTCAACTTTTTACAAAGAAGTTTTGGGATTTGTGATGCTTGTCCTTCGCATATCTGAAGAGTCAAAATGGTGATATCCTTTTGTCATTACAGTGACGTGGCATCTGTGTTTCTTTCCTCTTTTTCCAGTGTCCTATCAAGCCACCATTAAATATTGTTGCTTCTGGATTCTACAATCACCGTGATCTCGTTTAAACCGGGACATCAGTCTTAGTTTAATGAATTCGGTAGCAGTAGAACACAGTGACAGGCAGTCACCTCTTGCCTGGGTATCAAGTTTGCAGTTTTATTTGCAGTGACTGAGTCTGGTCAGCAGATGGCAACGAGCATCTTGCGACAAAAAAAAAAAAAAAAAAAATTATTTAGGTTGATTTAAAAATAAAGAGAGAGAAAGAAAGTAGGACTTGTGCGGAAGCAGACGGCTACAAAACTCATTTTCGGTAGGACGCGGAAGCACACTTGTGATAGGACCTGCACGCGCTTTGCCTGCGTTCCTTGTTTTATCAGCCCCTCTTTACAGCCCACGCCTCTTATTCGTTGTTCAGGAGCAGCTGTCTACAGGCAACGTTAGATTCGTAGCACATGCAGATTGGGGGCTTCTGAAAAAGGGAGACAGGTTGCCTGTGATTCTCAGCCCAAGAAAGATTTGGGCTCTGCCCTGTGAGTGTCCCGCTCTGACCTGCCTGCTTCTGTGGCCGCCTTGGCGTCCTTCCCTGCTGCTCTGTATGCATCCAGCATCCCAGTCTGGCTCCTGACTCCAGAAGCAGCCTTCCGAGCAGGCAGCGCGGGTGACAGGAGACAGCTAATTTAACCTGTGTGTCCTCAGCCTCCTTCTCCGGCGGTTGCCATGGCAACCCCCAAGGCTCCACAGTCTTTCTCATTGACTGACCAGGCCCGGAAAAACCATTCTGGAATTGACAGTGCTATATTTGGGGAAATTTTAATGAAAGAGCAGGCTGACCTAGTTTTAACGCCACACAATGAAATGGCAGGGACGTGAGGTGTTACTGAACAGGAAAAGATAGTTGGTACCGGAAAGATAGACGTGTCCGGCTACCAAGGCAACGATCTCATCCTGCGTTGTTTCCTCATTTTCCCAGGAGACAGAGCTCAACAGGAAAAATGAGAGGAACAAACCTCCCAAAGAGAGGGGACATTTCAGAAAAAGCAGAAATACAGAATTCTTTTTCTATGCTTTAAGAAAAGTAAGAACTTAGGATGATCTTATTTCCTTAAAGAGGAAAACAAAACAAACAATACTGAATTCCCCCGTATTGGAAACTGTAATGGAAAATATGGGGAAAACATCCCTGGCCATTGAGATTTAAGTTTACCTATTCTGCTCATGTTGATCAGTCTAGTTTCCAAAGGCTCTTGTGGCTGGCAAGCCTCCTGGTACCCCCCCCCCCCCATCCCTTCCCCTTCGGTGTAGCCAGACTTACTGATTTGTTTCTACTGATTAGAAAGTGGCAGAAAGGATGTCTCTTCTGTCACTTCTGAAATGAGAATAAAAAGACTGTGGGTTCTGCCTTGGGTGCTCTCTGTGGCTGGGGTCACTAACTGCCACTTCATCAGGACACTCGGGCAGCACTGGTGACGACACATGGCAAGGAACTGAGGTCTGCCAGCCGCCAAGGCAGAGGACTTGGAAGTGGACCTGGCAGAGCCTTGAGGGGACAGCAGCCCCAGCAACAGCTTCACTGCCACCTTGTGAGGGTCCCCAGCTAACCTGCCTAGAGTTTCTGCCCCACAGAAACTGAGACAATGAATGAATGTTGTTTTCAGCAACTTAGGTTAGGGGGGGGATTTTGTCACACAGCAGTTGATAACAAATATAGCCATTTGTTTGCTCTCTTGCTTCCATGGTTGGGATGGTGATTATGATAGAGTTGACCCTTGAACAACTTGGGGGTTAGGGACAGTGACCCTCCAACCAGTTGATAATCAGCATGTAACTTTACAGTCTGCCCTTGATATCCACAATTCTGCACCTATGGATTCAACCAGACATGGATCATGTAGTCCTGCAGTATATCTTTAGTGAAAAAAAATCCACATTTATGTGGATCTGTGCAATTCAAACCTGTGTTGTTCAAGGGTCAACTGTATATGCTTTTAGAATTTTATCCCAAGCTTCACAGGGCAGGATACCTGACCTCTCTGGACCTCAGTTTCCTTATCTATAAAATGGCTTAATACTTGTGAAGGGCTTAGAATATACTCAGCTCATAGAAATGCTTAATAAACTAGTTATTAGTAACTTAAATTTCTATATAATTCATTTTTTCTAAAATTTTATCTATAATTTGTCTTCAGGGCTAATTTTCCCCAAAATTTAATAAATAAGTAACAATTTTAAAACACTATAGATCTATTATGAAACTGCAGGAGAAACTATGTGGCTTGCAAAGGTGCGATCCCCGAACCTAACTGTGCATACTGTCCTAAAGCCTCCTTTAGATCATCTGAACATCACTGCCTGTGTCCAGAGAAGGGCAGAAGCTAGATGCCAGGAGGGCTATGAGTGTCAGGTAGAGATTTTATGGACAGTCCATGATTTTTGCGAATAGGCTAATCAGTATGTCTTGGGTGGATCAGAAGGGAAAAGGTGGGAGCCAGAAGTCCGACCAAGCTCGCATTTCTTTGGAATGTGAATTTGTGCACTGGGTGCAACAGCTCCTTGTGCTGGGCAGTGTGCCAGACCCAGCGGGAGTAGAAATCACAGTCTCCGGGCTTCTGTCCCTCTGGTCAAGTCAGGAGATAGCAGAGTAATCCTGGGAAGGGATGAAATACACGTGCATGAAGCAGGCTCAAGGAAGAAAAGGCACTTTCATCCAGAAGCCATGTGAGGCCTCCTCCAGGCTGCTGGGCTTCACTGTTGGGACTGGCATAAAAAAATAAAAGCAATGTCCGTGTTTGCTCTCCTACAGTGTGCATCCATGACACATAAAATTCAGGAACTTAGTGAAGTTTGCTTCCTCCCAAGGGAGGATTTCTAATTTCTGTACTGCCTTCATTACAGACCTCAAATTCAGATGTTTGCTGCTGTTGCTGCTGTCAATGGTTTGTTCCTAATATTTATTGAACATTTAGAATATATAAACTGAACACCCCTATGAAATGGGTGCTGTTTTTTTGATGTTGTTGTTGCACCTGCAGCATGCACAAGTTCCCCAGCCCGGGACTGAACCCATGTCACAAGCCACTCAAGCTGGATCCGCAACCTGCTAAGCCACCAGGGAACTCCTAGATAGGCACTATTAAACCCATCTTCCAGATGAAAAAACTAAGGCATACGTAGGCTGAGTTGCTTGCCCAACCACACGCATGTAGGGGCAGAGCTGGGGAACAAAATGAGATGTGTCAATAGAACCTGCAGCCTTACCCACTAGGAGACACAGATTCTGTGGTGTATTTTCCTAAGATTCAACCTTCTTTGAATTTCAAGCCTGTTTTCTACTCAGTTACAGAAACCCAATCTCAGTCCAGAAGTGAGGGTGTCACCTGTTTTCCCCGGGGCTTTGTTTTGTTTGCTGGAAGAACCTAAACATGGCTTTGGGATCCAGGTGGTGGTGGGGAGTCTGGTTCTTGGACAAACCCCAGAAATTATTGCTGCTTTGTTCCTTACATGTGTCACTACTCAGGTTCATTCCAGACCTGCCAAAACCAGATGTCCAAGACTGACCAGATGTCCAAGACTGACTTGCTTGCATGGATTGACAGTGGTTGGTGGGCTCACAGGGACACACATGTTGCAGCCAGGATCACAGGCCCTGCATGTTTTCCTGGCTGCGGCTGGCCGGTCCCCACTCAGCTGTGCCTAGGAAGGTCCTGCTCTTTCCTGAACTTCCATTTACACACCGAGAAGCCCCTCACCCGGGTTTACATTAGACCATCCAGGCTCCTCATTGGTTCAGAGACTTCTGCCAAAAGACTTTTCAGTTTGGATTCTCTCCTGAAGGTCATGGGTGATCTGGGGATTTTTTAACCTGAAAAACTTTGAAAGGCACTAGTTTGTTCAAAGAGAAACAAGGAAGTGATGAAAAGATAGACAAAAGAAGGACAAGAAAAAAAGAAAGATGGGAGGGAGGGTAAGAATTTCACATTGCCTCACCAGCACCGACCCTGTTAACAACCATCACATCACCAGCATCACGGCCATTAACTGACTGCCTCCTCCACGCCTGGAAATGCCTTATGAGATATGCATGTGTCATCTCTAAACACAGGCTGCAGGCTGGATATGCTCCCCAGGGCAGGCAGGGACTAGATCACAGTTGTCCCCACATAACTCAGTATTTAGATGTCTGCCAGATCTCACAGGCATTGAGAGGCACACCTCCCCAAACTCCCTGTCTTTCCTGCTGGTATCAGATACCACCAGTAGTTAAAGCCAGCCCTCCTCTCCTCTTCACCACACACACACACACGCACGCACACACGCATGCACGCGTTCACGCACACCCTTTGCTCCTCCGTTGGGGCAGGCAGGACAGAGGGCTCACTGGATGTCCACAGTACATCTACATATGGTTCAGATGCATCTCTGCCCAAGAGTGGATGCCAAACAAAAGTTTTTTAAAACTTCATTGAAGCAGAGGAGATCCAGGATTAAGGCTTATCATCCTGGGTCCCAGAATTGTTCCTTCCCCCAGAACTGGCTTTTCTATCATGGCTTTATAATGGGGGGGCATGGTCTTCCCTTATCTCCCCCACCCCACATTGTTGCTGTCTCCTCCAGAGGCTGGTGAGATTTATGAATGGCTCTCCCCAAACTCTCAGTCTCCCAGACAACCACAAAGTCCCTTGCAGATTTGGTGCCTGACTATTTATCCTAAAGTTCTTTTGGGGAGAAAAAAAAAACACCTGAAAAAAAGTTATAAGTGAAGTAATTCATTCAGGTATTGACAGGCATTAATGTGTCTTTGTGAATTTATTTACTAAATTAATCAATTTCACTGAATAATCAGATCAAGCAGATAACAAGGCAGTTTGATCTGATCTGATTAAATTAGGTGAGTAGAAAATATTGGACTATTAGATCAGATTACTCAAATGCTTTTCAGAAGCATTCACAGACAGAAAATCCAAGCTCTTCCCTGGCCCCAGGGCCTTCCCCAGAGTGGGTTTAGGGGATTGGGCTGGTGGCGAGGGCTTCTGGGGATTCCAGGGGGTGTCCCAGCTCAGCTTTTAGGAGTCCTCAAATTTCAGACACCAGGGTCAGTAACCAGGTGACTGGACGGCTGTATGAGTTTCCCGTTGCTGCTGTCACCAATTATCACAACTTTAGTAGCTTAAATCAACACAAACTTTAGTAGCTAAAAACAACCTTGCAATTCTGGAGGTCAAAGTCCAAAATGGGTCTTAGGGGGATAAAATCAAGGAGCTGGCAGGACCGAGTTCCTTCTGGAGAGTGGAGGGAGAATCCACCCTTGCCTTTTCTTTTCTTTTTTTAAAAAGTTTTATTGAAGTATAGTTGATTTACAAGGTTGTGATAATTTCTGCTGCAGAACAAAGTGATTCAGTGCTATAGTCCTCTCTGCTCTACCAGCTGAGCAACCGGATCGAAAAGTGCACCATCCTTGCCTTTTCCAGATCCCAGGAATGCTCTCTTTGGCTCATGACCTCATCATTCTGATGTCATCAGCCACATGACCCTCCTGCCTCCTTCTTTCCTTTATAAGGACCCTTCTGATTGCATTGGTCTCACTGAGATAATCCAAGACACACTCTCCATCTCAAGGTCCCTAACTAAATCCCCCTCTGCCACATCCCTTTTGCCACGTAAGGGAATGTATTCATAGGTTCCAGGATGAGGATTTGGTTGAGAGGGATTAGAACTGTGCCTTCCACAACAACTAAGGCCATTGCCAGATATTCGGAAGTCAGGATGGCACATCTGGTCCCTTACAGACGCCTCCATGATTAGAGATACTGAAAGGCCTTGTGGGATCAAACTATATGCCCCTGATTATGCCACAGCAACTAAGGCTCTCAGAATTAAAGCAATCCCTTGCATGAAGCCTTGGCTTCCAGAAAACTCCTGCTACCATAGAAACATATATTGTAGTAGGATAAATAGCAAGCTTCTATAATGTCCATCATCTGACATCAAAGACTGTTGTTTTAACAAGCTCCCTATGATTAAGGGGTGCTATAGATAATACATATTGGGAGGAATTCAGCTAATACTACCCAGAACTTGGGACTCTAGGCCCAGCTCCAGACTCCAGAAAAGACAAAACAATTAAACTAACATAAATTACTTCTGCATAAAATATGTTAGCTGGAGATGGGGTCTGATAACAGACTCAGCTATGGTGGAGTCCTTACATGTATACTTCTGCATCATCTCATGTTTTTCTCATGATTTACCTCTACTGGCAACAGGGCACTTAGCAGGTCCTCTGCTTGGAACTAGAGAGGACATCTATAAAGGTAAGTATAAAAACAGTTTAATATACGCCCTGTCCAAAGGGAATAGGGGATGATGTGGTTGTTAAAAGCTGACTGGTTCTTCAGGAATCTGTATTAGTTTGCTGGGGCTGCTAGAACAAAGGATTACAGCCTGAGGCCTTAAACAACAGAACTGTATTTCCTCACAGTTCTGGAGGCTGAAAGTCTGAGATCCAAGAGTCTTCTTCTTCTTCTTCTTCTTCTTTTTTTTTTAAGCTGCACCCATGGCAAATGGAAGTTCTCAGGCTAGGGATCACATAGGAGCTGCAGCTGCAGCCACAGCTCCAGCCACAGCAATGCCAGATCTGAACTGCATCTATGACCTACAATGCAGCTCATGGCAACGCCGGGTCCTTAACCCACTGAGCAAGGCCAGGGATTGAACCAGTGTCCTCATGGATACTAATTGGTTCATTACCACTGAGCTATGATGGGAACTCCCCAAGTGTCTTCTCGGGTCTCTCTTACTGGCTCCCAGATGGCCATCTTCTCCCTGTGTCTGCATGTGGTCTTGTCTGAGTGTGTCCGAGTCCTTATCTCCTCTTGTTATAAGGACACTAGTCATAACGGGTCAGGGCCCACCCTAAGGATCTCATTTAATTAACTTCTTTAAAGACTCTGCCTCCAAACACAGTCTCATTCTGAGGTCCTGGGGGTCAGGACTTCAGTATGAACATTTTGGAGAGACAATGCAGCCTGTAACAGAAACAGAGCACTTTTAGCAAAGCAAAGAGGAGGTGATGGAGTTGGAGGATGGGATGGGAATGCATATACTGGGCGGATGGGAAGGCTCGAGAGATGAGCCATAACTTGGATGAAAAAGAACTTGTTTCCCTTAATTAGAGGGAAAGTCAGCAGCTATAGGGAGACAAGATAGTAAGGAGCTTCCAGATGCTTCTGGGTGACTCACTAATACAAGCTGTGTTTCAGGATTTTCAGGTCTTTGATCTATGTTCGGCTTGTCATAGCACTTAAGGTCCACTAGATTTTAAGAGTGCCCAGAAAACGTCTGTATCCCTTCATGACTAGAAAATTCTATCTTTAACCTATTGTTATGAGACAGTCGAAATGGAAAATATATGCAAGTTTTCCCACTTTACCTCTTGGGAGACAGAAAATCTGCCATATTTTAGCTTTGTCTATAAACTTTTTTTTTTTTTTCTTTTTTGGGCTGAACACATGGCATACAGAAGTTCCCAGGCTATGGGTTGAATCAGGGCTGCAGCTGCTAGCCTACACCACAGCCATGTCTGTGACCTACACTGCAGCTTGCAGCAATGCTGGATCCTTAACCCACTGAGTGAGGCCAGGGATCAAACTTGCATTCTGACAGAGACAATGTCGGGTCTTTAACCTGCTGAGCCACAATGGGAACTCCTATCTGTAAACCTTTCTACCTTAACCTCTTCATCTGTAATAAGAGATGATATGATGATTCTAAAATTACATTATTTAGTGGTGCTGGACTCAAATCTGCTTCAGACGCTAGAGAAAATTATTTAATGTATGTTTTCTAAGGAAATATTATATTAAAACCAGGACTACAGAATAGCTAAATACTGAATGAGGATTATTATCAATAAAAAGAAAGACAGTTAGCAAAATAATCGATTGGTATTTTTCCGCATATTTTTATTACCACTAATCACTTCCTTAAGGCAATTACTGCTGGAATTTGTTTGCTAGGGTGGCTATCACATAGTAACACCGCCTGGGCCCTGGGCCGTTTAAAGAGCAGGGAGGGATTTATTGTCTCATAGTCCCGGAGCCCAGAAATCTGAGATCAAGGTTTCCGTGGGACTGGCTCCTTCCCAGAACTCTAGGAAAAAATCTGCCCCAGGTCTCTCCAGCTTCAAATAGGTCCTTGGTTTGCAGCAGCCTCCCTCCAGACTTCCCCTGGCATCCTCCCAAGTGCCTGTCTGGGTCCAAATTGCCCCCTTTTTATGAGGACAGCAGTCATACTGGAGTAGAGACCTACCTGACTCCAGGATAACCTCATCTCAACTAATCACATCTATAACCAGCCTGTTCCTAAAGAAGGTCACCTTCTGGGGTCCTGGGGGTTAGGGCATCAACATATGAATTTGGGGGAGACATAATTCACCCCACAACCCTGCTCATCAATGGATTTAAAAAATAGTTTCAAAAAGGAGACTCAGGTTTAATCAACATGTACCTATATTTCTCTAACAACCCTTTTAATCAATAATTAACTCAAAAGCAATTAAAAGAAAACTTCAAAGTCAACTAAAAAGAGAGTGTTGATCATAAATTCCATCCTGCCTCAAGGGTGCATAAAATCGGTTGGTCTCTAGAACTTTCCCAGTCCTTCTAGTATATCTGGTTTTGTCCAACTCATAGATGCATTAGGTTTAGAAGTTATTTTCAGAATGCTTCACTTAAGGAATCCTTGAAGCAACAAAGTGTCTCTTTCAGACCACCTGTCATGATTCCAGTGTCTGTAAGGCACCCTTAAGGAAGAGAACTGATTCCTGCTGGTAGCCTGGAGCAATCACAATGTAGACTAGGTTAGCAAAACTAAGGGGAATCTCCCTAATTCCAGTCTCAACTCACTCGGCACTCCTCAGAGCACATATTTCTAAATAAAATAAGGGCAGCATCTGTATTCCTCTTGTATCTTGCAAGGAAACATGAATAAGACATATTTTAATTTTTCACTCTTAAGTAGCTTTTACAGAGAGTACAATTGCTATAAATTCCATATTACAGTAGTAACGTTTTCTGATAAATTAAGAATGCAAAGTGGCCTCCAAGGACTCCCATAATTTAAGAAAAACCATGGTTTAATACGGACCTTTTAAAGATGAATGTATGCTTGCCATTAGGGAATATTCTTTTAACCCTGTTTGAAGATGTCTACTACTCGGAACACTTAATACCCGATTTCTTAAGGGCATAACATTTAAAAACCAGATTTAGAACAAAAATCTCCTTAAACAGCACCTGGCGAAAAATCCTCAAAGTAAATCAATTGAAATGGAAAAAAGTCTGTCTAGGGACATATAGAACATACCTTCTAGAGCAGTGAGGACATCTTGTGGCCAATTTATTAAGGATTTTTTAAAAATGGGATATGGTGACTCAAATACAGGGCATGGTTACAATGTGTTAATTGTGCTCTGTGCCTGGAGTAGGAAGATGAATGAAACATCTGTTTGCAATTTTGGGGGCTATCAACCATGCTGACCACTTTTCATGCTTTCCTGAAAAATTGTCAGATTACGTCTTTAGAATTAGAAAATTTTAAACAGTTCGGCATGTAATTATCTAATTGTATTTGAGACAAAACAAAGATAAGTTGAGTGCATTCAGATGGTTTTATTACCCTTAGAAAATATAGATGCCAGGGCCATGTTTAAGATTCAGACAGCGAAACTTTGCAGCAGGAATCAAAATATATTCTGAGAGGAAAAATACATAAATCCATAATGTCTGTCACCCTGGTGCCCGGGATGAGACATGGGGGGATTACATGAATAGTACTTTTGTTTTTGTTTTGCTTTTTAGGGCCACACTCTCGGCATATGGAGGTTCCCAGGCTAGGGGTCGAATCAGAGCTACAGCTGCCAGCCTACACCACAGTCACAGCAACACGGGATCCAAGCCGCATCTGTGACCTACGCCACAGCTCTCAGCAACATCGGATCCTTAACTCACTGAGCGAGGCCAGGGATCACAAACGCAACCTTATGGTTCCTAGTCAGATGTGTTTCCACTGTACCACTATGGGAACTCCCTGAATTGTACTGTTTTTTAATTTTCCTTTTTTGTTTACATGCCCACAAGTAAACACATGAAAAGAGATTCAAAATTATTGTTGTTTGGGGGAAGAAAATGAAGACCATAAGGAGGTGCCCAACACTATAATGAGATAATGGACAACAGTATGGAGGCTCCTCAGAAAACTAAATATAGAACTACCATAGGATCCAGCAATCCCACTCCTGGGGATATATCCAGACAAAACTATAATTCAAAAAGATACATGCACCAGCACGTTCACAGTAGCACTACTCGCAATAGCCAAGACATGGAAGCAACGTAAATGTCCATCACAGATGAATGGATTAAGAAGATACGGTACAGGGGTTCCTGTGGTGGCGCAGTGGTTAACGAATCTGACTAGAAACCATGAGGTTTCGGGTTCCATCCCTGGCCTTATTCACTGGGTTAAGGATCCCGCGTTGCTGTGAGCTGTGATGTAGGTCACAAATGTGGCTCAGATCCCGAGTTGCTGTGGCTCTGGCATAGGCCATCGGATACAGCTGTGACTGGACCTCTAGCCTGGGAACATTCACATGCCTCAGGTGCGGCCCCAGAAAAGACAAAAAAAAAAAAAAAAAAAAAGAACATATGGTACATATCTATAATGAAATACTACTTAGGCACCAAAAAGAATGAAACGCCATATGTAGCAACATGGATGCAACTAGAGATTATCATACTTAGTGAAGACAGACAGAAAGAGAAAGACAAATGCCATATAATATCAATTCTATGTGGAATTTAAAATATGGCACAAATAAGCCTATCTACAGAACAGAAACAGACTCCCAGACTTAGAGAACAGACTTGTGGTTGCCAAAGGGGAGGGGAGAGGGGAGGGAGTGGGATCAACTGGGAGTTTAGGGTTAGTAGATACAAACTCTTACATATAGAAGGAATAAGCAATGAGTTTCTACAGGATAGCAGAGGAAGCTATAGCCAGTCTGTCGGGATAGACCATGATGGAAGATAATATAAGAAAGGGAATGTATATATATGTACGACTGGGCCACTTTGCTATACAGCAGAAATTGGCACAACATTGTGAATCAACTATACTCAATAAAAAATTAAAATAAATAAAAAAATCAGCACTACTATGAGATAGCCTATTAGTAGAGCTAAAATTAAAAAGACATCATTTTAAGTATAGGTGAGGATAAGGAACAGCTGGAACCCTCTGTCGGGAGCCATAAGGCTGCTCCAGTAAAGAAAGCAAAGCCACAGTCGGCACCTGCATGAGGCTTGTCTGGTTAGCAGAGCTACAGACAAACTGAAGAAAGAAGAAGGACTGCAGATGCGTGAGGCTTGTCTGGTTAGCAGAGCTACAGACAAGCTGAAGAAAGGATTGCAGAGCAATCCCTTGAAAGACATCGGCTCCAGGAAAATAAAAATGATATCCCCTAAAAAATATATTAATCTATTTTTCTGTGTTTATCCTTCTTTTTCTATCTCTTATTTACAGCTTTTGCCCTGGGTACATAAAACACTTGAACCAAAACAGAATGAAGTTATTTAAACAATGTAATGGAAAAAGCCTTTGTTTTGGAGTAACAATTCATGGCACCTATTTTGTGAGAGTATACAGGGGAAACATATGATTTCAGTCCCTTTACTTAAAAAGAAGTTTGGGGCTGGGAAAAATGTTTGGCCTATAAATTGCTATTTTCTATAATACATATATTTTTTATCAAATAACAGTGTCACCTGTAACTTTCATCCCTTGTGGGGGCATTTGTTAATTTTTGGGTATAATACTCCTTTCTATTGAAATTGGTGGTTTGGAACTTGTAAATCAGCACAATAGGTTAAATGCTTAGCTTGGTGGCGCCAAATAAATTGTAGTTTTAAGAATGCCATGAGCCCAAGGCTTTCATGCGTTTTGTTAACTACATATGCCTTTAGTTAAAGAATGTTAGGTATCATAGTTTACTACTTATTAAAGCTTTGTTCTTAATATAGAATAGAATAGCTACTGTTGTTGACCTTAAGAAAAATACAGTGTGAAACTTTAAGTTTGTAATCTTGAAGGAAAATCTGAAGTTGAAAGGAACATGTTTTAACTAACCCTTTTTTTTGTATCTCAGGTGGAGGGAACAAAAAAAGGGCTTTAAATCAAATGTTAATGTCAAATCTTACATGAAACCTAATTGTAATATGGTATAAAAACTGATGCTTTTCATTTAATAAATTGGGTCATCTGCAGCATGCAGCTGAGGAGTTGGCTCCAATTCTTTCCGCGCCGTTTGTAGCCCATCCTCTCCTTCGGCACTCCCTGGCTGCTGGGGCTGGACCTCGGCAACCCTCATAGCTGGTTGATGGAGGTATCACATGAATTACCATTTTGGAGAACTGACAGTCTCTTAGAAAGTTCAACCTGCTCCAATCATAGGATCTAGCCATTCCACTCCTAGGGGTTCAACCCCAAATCAAATAAAACCATGTTTTTACACAAAGACTTATTCATGAATGTTCACAGCAATTTTTTTTTTTTTTCACTACAGCCCCAACCAGAAACAACCTAGACATCCATATGTGTTAACGATTGGTAGTGCATCCATGTAAAGGAATCTCACTCAGCAGACAAGAAGGGCAATCCACCAATTCACGCATAACAGGGATGAATTTCAAAATCATTATTCTGAGGGAAATAGTGCATCACAGAAGAGTGCATACTATGTGACTCCCTTTATACAAATCCTGTTAAATACAGACTAATCTGGAGTGACAAAAGCAGATGAGTGATTGTTCAAGGTGGGGAAGAGTGGGCAGGTTAACACACTGTGGCATGAAGAAAATGCAGGGGAAGAAAGAGCAAAACACTTGCACTCTAAACAAAACATATTTTGCAAGGACATATTTATAAAAATGAAGGGGGGGACTTAATATTGAAACACAAGGACCAATCTTGGCCGCAAGATTGAATGATTCCCTCAAGCTGGATATTGGGTTATTTGTTCATTTTTGAAAATGAAGTTCTTATGCCCGTGCAGGGAAGGAAGAAAGGAAGTCAGAACAGGAATAAAAGGAAACAAACAGAAAAAGCATTAGGCTTTATGTGGGCATGAACTGAGGAGTTACAGTATCTTCATTTGTTTGCCATCTTGCAGAAATTTGCAGAAATATCTGACCAACTGACGATTCCTTTCCCAGCTTCATCATCTATGAGAGTCTATCTTTTTTTAAAAAAATTGTTACTACCTTTACCATTACACACGTGATCTGAGACAGAAGATAATGTCATTAAATGACCTTTAATAATAATTACTAAATGTGGTGCTTTTTTTCTTTTTTTTTCCTTATTTTGCTTTTTAGGGCCACACCCACAGCATATGGAGGTCCCCAGGCTAGGGATCCAATCAGAGCTGCAGCTGTCGGCCCACGCCACAGCCACAGCAACAACGCAGGATCCGAGCCGCATCTCACCACACCTCACAGCAACACCAGATGCTTAACCCACTGATTGAGGCCAGGGATTGAACCCACATCCTCAGGGAAACTACTTTGGGTTCTTAACCCACTGAGCCACAATGGGAACTCCTATTTTGCATTTTTGAAAGATAAACTGTACAACTACAGTGGTAAAAATATGTCTTAAAAAGTGAACCAAGAGGGAACAGAGATGGAAACTGCTTCTGGTCCAGACAATTTTTACTCTTAATTAGGTGATTGCTTTTTTTTTTTTTTTCTGCATTTCTTTATTTTTTATTTTTTTCTTACTCAATGAATTTTATTACATTTATAGTTGTACAACTATCATCACAACCAAATTTTATAGCATTTCCATCTCAAACCACCAGTGCATCTCCCCACCCCTCAACCTGTCTCATTTGGAAACCATAAGTTTTTCAAAGTCTGTGAGTCAGGATATGTTCTGCAAAGAAGTTCATTGTGTCCCTTTTTTTAGATTCCACATGTAAGTGATAGCATTTGATGTTGGTGTCTTACTGTCTGACTGACTTCACTTAGCATGATAATTTCTAGGTCCATCCAGTTGCTGCAAATGCCATTATTTCTTTTTAATGGCTGAGTAAAATGTTTAAGTTGCCTCCAATTCAGGCCACTAGGTGGCTCTCTACTAAAAAAACAATGGCTTTGCACCTTTTTTCCTAATTATATTAGTATTTGTTCTGTTCTCTCCCATCCAATATATGTGTGTTGAATTTTCCTCTTTATGGGTTTGCAAAGAACAAAAATAGTAATTATGAGTACCTAAATACTTGAACAAAACATTTTTTATTGGGAGTTTCCGTGGTGGCTCAGCAGTAACAAATCTGACTAGTATCCATAGGGACATGGGTTCAATCCCTGGCCTCGCTCAGTGGGTTAAGTATCTGGTGTTGCTGTGGCTGTGGTGTAGGCCCACACCTGCAGCTCTGATTTGACTCCTAGCCTGGGAACTTTCATATGCCACGGGTGCAGCCCTAAGAAGATAAACATATATTTGGAGTATTCCCCTGGGTCAAGCAGGGAAAGGGTGCTCCTGGCCATGAGTTAAGTGAAAGGTGCATCCTCCCTCCCTCCTTTGCTTCCTTCTGTCTTTCTGTCCATCTCACTTTTCCCCTTTCTGTCTCTCTCTCTCTCCTCTCTTTCTTTATCCTTTCTTTTTTTCAACACTTCATACTTGGTTGCTTCATTTTCTTGGCGCTGTGGGTGGCAAGTAAAATAAAAATTGTGAGCGTAGCAAGTAAAAGAAATTTGAGGCCTGCACTCTGGGGGACTCGACACGGACAGGCAGATTCTTTCCTGGCCACTCTAGCAATTGTCTTCTCTAGGCTGAGTCTTACTTTGACTACAGAACCCGAAGGCTATTCCTGTACCCGGACCTCATGCTCCTCGATGTAGTCCAGCAGCTGAGACAATTGCTCCTGAGTCACCTACACACAAGGATGTCAGAGGTCGGGCATGGTTCAGGCAAAGAGCGAGTGTTCCAATCACATCTTATTGGCATCACCCCCTTGGCTCTGTGCTCACAAGCAAGTTACCTAACCACTCTGTATCTCAGTTTCTTTATAAAGATAAGATAATCACTTTACCTACTTCATGGGATTGTTCGGAGTAGTAAGTGATTAAAGCACTTAGAACCACACCTGAGACACAGAATATGGTCAATAAATGTCAGTAATGATAATACTAATGATTATGATTATTAACACAGGCCAAGATAACATTAAAAGAAAGTCAAGAATAGCAAGCAGCAGATGACTTATAGCTCTTTATCCTCAGGCTTTGTCTTAAAATCTCTTTGGACTGAGGACTAGGATCTTTTCCTTGGTTACCAAGGCCACTTACCAGGGCAAAGCTCAGGGTGATAGCACATATGCAACGGCAAGGACCCTCCTATCCTCTTCCGGATGGTGTGTAATTGTCCTAAAATTTAAAGAGTTTTTGGTCCTAGAATAAGTTCTTACACATGTAGGAAGAAATGGCTATTGTTTCTTGCAGGAGGAGTTACAGAAAATGAAGAAATTGTAGCTTTGTCCTAGAACTGGCCTTATGTTTCCATTTCCAGAATAAGAAAAAATGTGACAATATATTTTTAGGACGTGACTCCATACTTTGTCATTAACTGTGATTATACGTTAAGTGTCTTAGACATTTTCTATAATGCGAGATTTCTGGTAAGTTGTGGAAATATCTGAATAGAACAGGGGACAAGCTTGGGTTGTTTTCAACATAAGGAACCCTGCTCAGAAATCAAAACTAATATCTCAGGCAGTCACACTGTATTATTTCTGATAATTACTTTCCTTGCTTCAGGCTTTCTTGTCAGGTTTTCAGAAATCACAGGTTTAAATTTGCATAAGACACCCTGCTTTGTTGCTGAACCCTGAGGGCCTCTAACTGTTCTCACAAGGCTTGCCACGACCTTCTTATTGTTAAACTTCATGGAGAGAGCTCAGTCCTGAACTCGCAAGACACATCTGAAGCTTTGGACATGATGGGTCACCCCCTTTCAAAACAATTTCTAGTTTTGACTTTTATGAAGACACATTCTCCTAGTTTTCTCTCTAGTTTTCTGGACCTGCTTCCCTTTTCCACATGACCTTTGTCTCAGTCAGGCTGAAGAATTTGGGGTAAGGGAGGATTCAATTCCAGACTCTTCACGTCTACCACACAACCTCCAGTCAACCCCCACCCTGCCATCAGAGGCAATCACTATTCCAATCTTTTCTACAATATATTGGATTTGCCTATTGTAGAACTTCATACAATCAATATCAAAACGTATATTTGTTTCACTTGCAGGTGGCCTGCAGGTAACAAAATGCCCTGCGGGTAACAAAATGCCCTGTTCCTATCATCATATCAGAGCAAAATGAAATGAATAACTGAAAAGAACTTGGGGCACAATATTGCAGAAGAACAAAGTTGCAGGACTCATCCTTCCTGATTTCAAGACTTACGTTAAAGCTACTGTAATAAGACAGTGTGATATTTATGAAAGAATAGACATAGGTTTTTTTTGTGGCAAACTATACATAGTGGAACACTGACCATTTTAACTGTGTTTAAGTGTACAGGTCAGTGACCTAAAGGACATTCACCACGTCATACAATCATCACCACTATTTCTAGAATTTTTTCATCATCCCAAGCAGAAAATGTATGCCCATTAAACAATAATCCCCCTCTTCCCAGCCCTTGGTAACCTCTATTCTCCTCTCTGTTTCTATGAATTTGTCTATTCTAGGGCCCTCATATAAGTGGGCTCACACAATGTATGCCCTTTTGTGTTTGGCTTATTTTACTTATTTTTGAGGTTCATCCCATTGTGATGTATACCAGAATTTCACCCCCTTTTAAGGTTGAATACTATCTCATTGTATGTCTATACCACATTTTGTTTATCCATGCACCAGCTAATGGATACTGGGGCATGTCCTATGGGCTGCTATAAGGATGCTTCCATGAACATTGCTGTATAACATCTGTGTGAACCGTTTTCAATTCTTTTGGATGCATACCTGGGAGTAAAATTGCTAGATCATATGTTAATTATACATTTGACTTTTTGAGGAGTTGTTTCCCACAATGGCTGCACCATTTTATACTGCTTCCAGCAATACACAAGGGTTCCAATTTCTCTTGTTTGTATATATACAATAGACATATAATGAAGACTAATAGTAAAATGGTATGTCACTGTGGTTTTGAGTTGCACTTGCATTTTTTTTCATTTTTTAAGGTTTTACTGAACTAGAGTTCATTTACACTGTTATGATAAATTCTGCTGTATAACAAAGTGATTCAGTTATACATATGCACGCATCCATTCTTTTTCAGATTCTTTTCCCGTATAGATTATCAGAGACTATTGGGTAGAGTTCTCTGTGCTCTACAGCAGGTCCCCATTGGCCAATCATTCCATATACCTCAGTGTGCCTATACCAATCCCAAATCCCCAGTCCATTTCTACTCCCCCAACACCTGTCTCCTTTGGTCACCATAAGTTTGTTTTAAAAGTCTGTGAGTCTGTTTCTGTTCTGCAAATAACTTCATTTGTATCCTTTTTTTTTTCTTCTTTAGATTCCACATATAAGCGATCTCATATGATGTTTGTCTTTCTCTGGCTGACTAATTTCACTTAGAATGATAATCTCTAGGTCTATTCATGTTGCTGTAAATGGCATATCATTCCTTTTTATGGTCGAGTAACATTGCACTGTATGTATGTACCACATCTTCTTTATCCATTCCTCTGTCAATGGACATTTAGGTTACTTCCATGTCTTGGCTATTATAAACAGTGCTGCCATGAATATTGGGGTGCATGTATCTTTTTGAATTATGGTTTTCTCTGAATAGATGTTCAGGAGTAGGATTTCTGGATCATATGGTAGTTCTGTTTGGTTTTTTGAGGACCCTCCATACGGTTTTCCATAATGGAAAAAAAAAGAGACTTTCTTTTCTCTACTGTATATAGAAAATACATATACAATATACCTCCATATTATATATAGTGGTTGCATCAATTGACATTTTCACCAACAGTGCAAGAAGGTTCCCTTTTCCCCACACCCTCTCCAGCATTTACTGTTTGTAGACTTTTTGATGATGGCCTTTTTGGCTGGTATAAGGTGACAGCCCATAGTAGATTTCAATTGCCTGCAATTCAAATAATCTAATAATCGGTGATGTTGAACATCTTTTCAAGTGTTTTTTGGCCAGCTGTATGTCTTCTCTGGAGAAATGCCCATTCAGATCTTCTGCCATTTTTTTTTTGTTTTGTTTTTTTGTTTTTTGTCTTTTAGGACCGTCCCCATGGCATATGGAGGGTCCCGGCTAGGAGTCGAATTGGAGCTATAGCTTGCCAGCCTATACCACAGCCACAGCAACACTAGATCCTTAGGTGTGTAGGTTTATTTCTGGGCTTTCTATCCTGATCCATTGATCTCTATTTCTATTTTTGTGCCAGTACCATAATGTTTAGATGACTATAGCTTTGTAGTATAGTCTGGAGTCAGGGAGCCTGATTACTCCAGCTCCATTTTTCTTTCCTATGATTGCTTTGGTCTTTTATGTTTCCATACAAATTTAAAAATTTTTTGGAGTTCCCATCATGGCTCAGTGGTTAACAAACCTGACTAGGATCCATGAGGATGTAGGGTCGATCACTGGCCTTGTTCAGTGGGTTAAACCAAGAGCATGGTATACCTTTCCATCTGTTTACATCATCTTTGATTTCTTGCACTTGCATTTTCCTAATGAAGAGTGATGTTGAGTATTTTTTTTATGTGTGAATTGGACATTTGTATATATTTTTTGGAGGAATGTCTATTCGAATCCTTTATCCATTTTTGAATTGGGCTGTTTAGGTTTTTGTTGTTGACTTGTTGGACTTTTTCATATTCAGTGAATATTAATCCTTTATCAAATATATGATTTGTAGATGTCCTCTCCTATTCTATTGGTTGTCTTTCACTCTCTTAATAGTGTCATTTGATGAACAAAATTTTTAATTTTGAGGAAGTCCAATTTATATATTTTTTGTTGTTGCCAATGCTTTTGATATCATATTTAAGAAATAACTGTCAAATTTATTGTCATGAAGATTTTCTCTTATTTTTTTTTCTAACCGTTTTATAGTTTCAGGTATTTTATACTTTTGGATGATATCTTAAATAGAATTGTTTTTTAATGTTTATTAACTTTGCCAAGTTAAAAAAGCAAGTGAAGGATAACTCTCTACCCCTTATGTATGGGCTGCACACAGTGACTTTCTTAATAGTTGTAAGGGGTTCGAGGAAAGAGCATCTTTCTAACAAATTCAGACACGTGGTCAGAGCAAACATCAGGGATAAGTCATGTTGTCAGAATGGCATTTCGCCTCTTCCTCCCCAAAACCCATAACACATTTAATCACGAGAATAACATCAAACTCAGATTGAAGGATGGTCTACAAACGGCAGGCATTAAGTATTGCTCAAAACTGCATTGAAAACAAGGGGTATCTAAACAAACCATCACATGCAGCGGAGTCTAAGCAAACACAAGAATTAAATGTAACGTGGTATCCTGGATGAGATCCTAGAGCAGAGAAGGACATTAGGTAAACACTATGGAAATCGGACAAATGTTTTATGGCAACATAAGATATTGCTAATAGGAGAAGCTGAGTGTGGGGTACATGGAAGTCTGTACTATCTTCAGAGTTTTTCTATAAATATAAAACTGTTCTAAAATTAAAAAATTATTTCAAAAAATGGAGCTTGGACCTTACCCTATAGCAATGTTGCCAGACTGGTTGATTTTCCACACAATTGATTTGATTGAAATGTGAAATTATGGGGAAACATGATTTCATAACTTTGCCAAGTTAATAAAGGCAGATTTATAATTTGGAGCTAATTCAGTCATAGCAACTGAGATGCAATTGTTATCATGAGGTGAAAATGAATGTAACATATAAAAATTACAGGTTGCAGAGGGATAAGAATGAATCATCTCAAAAGTTTCATTCTGGAAAAATACTTGGACAGTTGCTATTGGGTCATGACCCTTGTTTTCAGAAGAACAAATCTGTAAAAATAAAGTCCATAGGCAATGCTCCCTCTACTCTCCCCTACAGTGATTTCCATAAATACCTCGCATGAGAACTTTGCTTTCAGTGTAGTGTCTAATACATACAGTAGGACTTTCATTGTTCTACTAGGAGAACATCAAAGACAAGAGAAAATTTTTCAAAGGTGAGATATGTGGAACAGATACATCTATACAAAGCCACTGGTTTGTTCAGTTTGAGTGTCTTGTGAATTCTGCTTATTTCAGAAGTTATTTGCCAGTGTTTAATTTCCAAGCCAAATCCCAGGTGACACTTTCTTCCTGACATTTCTTCTTAGGAACAATTTAAATTCTTCTATTTAAATACTGGTGTTTGGTTAGTAGGTGAAACTATTCCACTTAGAATGGATAAGAAATGAGGTCCTGCTGTACAGTGCAGGGAACTATATCCAATCACTTGGGATAGAACACAATGGATGATTAATATGAGAAAAAGAATGTATATGAATGGATGACTGGGTCACTTTGCTCTACGGCAGGAATTGACAGAACACTGCAAATCAATTTTACCTTAATAGAAAGTTAAAACATAAGTTTTACTACCTTTTGTACTGCTAAAAATAGTGATGACTGATTTAATTATTTTTATCATGATTAATAATTATTTGAAGTTTATCTATTATACCACCATATTAGGCACAAATGTCTAATTTTCTTTCTCCCCACCCCTCATGCACAATTAATTAATATTTTGGTATTTTATAGAAATAGCATTTGGCCTAGAGTTTGTCTGTTTTTCAAGCTAATACTGACACAGAATTGAAATGATGATGATAAAGTCAGATTGACAAAGAAGTAATGAAAATTCAAACGTTCTCATTTATAAGGATGAGCATGATATTGAATTATGGGAAGTAACTGAATTTCAAATTATTCCTGCTACTTCAGATCATCCTGATTTATATTTTATGAACATTAGCTTTAGGATTTTTCAAAAAGATATTATGGTATTAACATCTATTTCAGAACTATAATCTTACCATCTAAATTTGATCTAAACTGTCTGAATACATACACGCTATTTACATTTCTCTAAGAAATCCATTGGAATTTGATGACTTCCCTTCCTGTAATATTTTCACAAATACAATTTCTTTTTAGCTGAGTAACCTGATTCGCAGACAAAGAACTTAAGGCAGATCTTCAAGATGAAAACGTAGCTGGGGAAATTGTGATTTTATATATGAATTTTTAAAATATAAAATTGCTATTTCAACTCTGCTGAAGATCAAGGATAAGTGTGATGTGTTTCTCTAGTGAACAGTTAGTAGCAGAGTCACCAAAAATAGGTGATGAGAAGTGAGGAAGGCCTTCTGAATTATTACCTTTCCGTTTTATACTTTCCAAAAAGTGCATTAAATGTGAAGCCCATTCTGCTGTAGTAATACTGGAAATGATTTGTGTACTTTAGACCCTAAATATATTTATGGAAATTACCATGCCAAGGTGGTGGGGAATTAGCCCAAAGAAGTTAGATTGTCTGTTTCATCATTATTATTGGTGACGGAGGTCCAGGGAAACCAATTTGCTTCCCCACACATTGTTTGATTTAGGCACTGAATGACTCACACCAAATTGAAGGCCTGGGGCTAATGCTGCCTGCTTAATTCCAAAGATAAGCTAGGCTCTCAGTTCAAAGACAGCCTGTAAAAGTGGCTGACAAATCAAGAAGCCTATTAGGGAAGGTAAATTATAAAGTCTGAGTTGAGAGTTGTGATTAAATATGGACCCGTCTCAATTAATCGCTAAGGAAGCTTGTTTTTTTTCCCCTGTGTTCCCTTCACTCTTTCTGACAAGTACTTATCTAATGAAGCTATAGAAAGGATTCAAAGAGAAACCTAAATACTGAGCATTGCAGGTTGGAAAGTTGTATCAATATACAGGAGGCTTTCAGAGCCTAAGGGACTGAAGCAGCATCTAACTGAGAAATAACTGGCTCCTTCAGAGAAGATGCTGCTGTGTCCACTCCCCTCCGACCTCTTACCTCCCCGCCCTCACCCTCTGCCCCAATCCTGCTGCCAAATTGTGAAGATGACCTCAACGTTTACATGTTTCAGAAGGAAAGAACAGACAGAAATAGTATAGGCAAAATGCACCCACAGAATTTCCTTTCTCATTCTGCTTTGAGAAACTCTGATGTTCCCCCCTTTCAGAAACACATTTAGGAAAAAAATGGGGCTATTTCTAGGATGTTGAAAGAGCTATTACTGTAAAGTTAATTAGTTGAATCAATTTGCACTGCTCCTAATGCCTTAATGGAAACCAAATGTGCCTAGGGAATGATCATTTTGAAAAGAGGGGGTGTAGGAAACAATTTTGTCTGAGTCCCTTTGGAAAAAAAGGGTAAGACAATGAGGTGCTTTGGACAGCATGGAGAAGGGTTTGAAAAAGGAGGTGGGGAAAACCAATGCCAAATGCCAAGGTTTTTTTTTTTTTTTTTTTTTTTTGGCTGGCCCTGTACTCAAAATATGAAATTCTCATTCTCTATCTCTGTCTCTCTCCTTTCACTTCAGCTTTTGTTCTTTGAAAGCAAATCATCCAATATTGTTACAGACGAAATAAATGACTGTTCGCTCTCCTGGGTCCATACAGAACTGTACTTTTTTTTTTCCCGGGGGGGGGGGGGTACTGTTTGAATTCTGATAAATAAATTTACATGTGACCCTAGGCACAAATTTCATGAGTAAGGTGAAGGTTGTGTTGCCCAAACATATCTCTCCACAGAAAACTCCCTCACAAATAATTGTTTCTCCTGCTTTTATGTGGATTTTTCTCTTAGTGACTCACAGGGCCAATGCAGGTCAGCTCTTCTGCTTTCTGACTGGCATTTTGTGATTAGAAATGACAGAATGACTCAAATCCTAAGAACCCATTTCTGTCCTTCTTGAACCTGAATCTGGAGGGGGAAAAAAGAGGAGTTCGGGGAGACGAGACACTCTTCTCAAGCTTCAGGGGAAGGCTGAGGGAAACAGCAAACCAAAGGGGAGGTTGCCCCTTGCCTCCCAAAACTGAGTGTTTCTGTAACCAGGAACAGTTGGCAAATGGTTTATTCTTACTGAATCTTCATTGCAGTTGTCAGTCAAGGGACATTAGTGATCTTGATATCTCAATGTCCTTATTTAAAATGATTATTTTTAGAGTTCCTGTCATGGCTCAGAGGTAATGAACCTGATTAGTATCCATAAGGATGTGGGTTCAATCTCTGGTCTCACTTGCTGGGTTAAGGATCCGGCGTTGCTGTGAGCTGTGGTGTAGGCCGGCAGCTGCAGCTCCAATTCGACTCCTAGCCTGGGAACTTCCATATGCTGTGGGTGTGGCCCTAAAAAGACAAAAAAAAATTTTAAAATATTATTTTTAGTTAATTAAATGAAGTCACAGTTAATAGCAATGAAGACAATTCACTAAACAATTTCTTAAAATTAAGATTTCTTAAAATTAAAAAAAGTGAAAAAAAAAACCATATATAATGGAATAGCCACATTCTCTGGAGTAAGCAAAACTTTAGGTATTTTCCATAACAAAATGGGAAGCTGCATGAAATACAATTACTAATGTTAAAATAAAAAACAGAAACCAGCCTTGAGAATTCCCTGACCAGACAAAACCAGTTTTGTCCTATAAGCGAAGCTTGATGTAGTTTATTTTGCAAGACTATTTTGACCTCGGTCATTTCCTGCTTCTGCCTCTGGAAACCATAAGCAAAATTTAAATTGATTCCCCAAACCAATAAAAGATAACCACTGATCAATTCTCTACCATTAAGAAAAACTCTAGGAGTTCCCACCGTGGCGCAGCAGAAACGAATCTGACTAGGAACAATGAGGTGCAGGTTCAATTCCTGGCCTCACTCAGTGGGTTAAGGATCTGGCATTGCCGTGAGCTGAGGTGTAGGTCACAGATGCGGCTCGGATCCCAAGTTGCTGTGACTCTGGTGTAGGCCAGCAACTACAGCTCCAATTAGACCCCTAGCCTGGGAACCTCCATATGCCATGAGTGTGGCCCTAGAAAAGACAAAAGGAGAAAGAAAGAGAGAAAGAGAGAAAGAGAGAAAGAGAGAAAGAGAGAAAGAAAGAAAGAAAGAAAGAAAGAAAGACTCTAATATTACAACCAATCACTGTGAGGAAGGAACAGTCACTGCCTTCCCACTGTATAAGCTGCTTTAAACAAATTCCATGTTTTGGTTTGAGTGCTTCTGGTTTGCAAACTGGGTTTTTGGTTCTGCACAACAACCTTGTACCAACCACTACTTCAGTGATTCATTGGTTTTACTTCTGCTATTTCTGAACTTTTGACACTAATTATGTTAGTAAAGCATACTTACTGATGTGAATACTCTTAAACCCAAATCTTGAACCGGTAAGATGAAGATCTCTAAATGAGAATTAGATATACAGGTCAACAGACAAAGACCATCTTCAAAACCAGCACAGGCGCTTATGGATCATCATAATGACTATGAATGAATGCTTCAGAACACATCTCAGGAGATAAGCTTTGTACTGACAGAGTGAAGGAATACGTTCCCAGTGCTTGCCAAGTCATTCATCAGTGAAGATCTGTAGAGTCACCAGGTCTGTGCGTAAATGGGCCTGAGATGCCAAGGAAGGGCAGGACCAAAAACTCAGGACTCACTCTGTCCTGCAGGAGTCCTGGAGACCTGGATGAGAGTGATTTCCTGGCAAGATGGGGGTGAAAATGGTTGAATGTATTCAAGCATGCATGAGAAGCAAGGAAGTCCTAAGAGCAGGCAAATATAATAGAAACATAAAAGAAACAAGGCTTGAAGAGGAAAAGAGAAGCGTGAACATAAAAGAAAGCTTGAAGAGGAGGAGAGAAGGGGAACTTGAATTTCTCTGTGGGAGCTTCATCCAGGAGGACAAAAGATGCAATTGGAGTCAGGGGACAAGTAGACGGACTGACCTCAGATAAAGCTACGGGGCAGTTTATCTATCGTCATGGGAGGGAAGAAAGGATTCTGGGCAGCGATGCAGCTAGATTAGGAAATTTAAAGACAGGAAAAAAATGAAAGTTCTTTTCTGACCATTTCCGTCTTCCTGACAAATAATTGGCTCAGAGTGAGAAGGAAGAGTTTTTGTTAGAGAGAAGGCACAGAGAGCTGTCTGGGAGTGCAGGTGAGCAAATCCAGGACACAGGATGGGTGGACAATGCCAGACCTCCTGGAAGTCTGGGTTTGTAAAATTCACAGCCACACAGACAGCATGGTTGCGCTTTTTCCCATCTGTATTCAGCCTCTTAGATACAAGAGTAGAATGAACAGAGAAGTGGGTTGAATCCACATAGAGGTTTTGCCAGGTGAATCTGGCTGAAGGGAAAAAAGAGTAAGAGATTTCGTAATCCATGCAAGAGAGTTATGATGCTGGCCCATGGAATCTAATCCAAGGAAGAAGAAGAGCGAGCCCTGAAGGAACAGAAAGACTGAAAGAGTAAAGTGAGTGGATTAGAAATCTCCTATTGGACACTTGCAGATTACACTGGGAACTCTAATGCAATAGGGAGTCAGTGCTGAAATCCCATCTTCCTTTAGAATGTGGATCAGAGAATTCCTCCTCTCCCCTCTTTCCCTCCACTTCCTCCTTCTCCTCTTCTTCTTGAAAGTTCATATAAGCTAAATAGACTGTTCACTAATGGAAAAGCATGAATCTTATGCATCGAACACCCTGGTAAACAGACATAAACACTGACTCTCTCAGCTAGACTGCATAAAACTATTAACTGGGTTCTTTTCTTTTTAGGGCTGAACCTGCGACATACGGACGTTCCAAGGCTAGGGGTCATGTGGGAGCTGCAGCTGCCGGCCTACACCACAGCCACAGCAACACCAGATCTGAGCCACATCTGTGATCTACACCACAGCTCACGGCATCGCCTGATCCTTAACCCACTGAGCGAGGCCAGGGATCAAACCCACATTTTCATGGATACTAGACGTGTTCATTACCACAGAGCCATGACAGGAACTCCTGGGTTATTTTCGAAATTAAAAAAAAATTACTTTAAAAAGGGAACTACAGGAGTTTCCACTGTGACTATGGGTTACAAAGCTGGCTAGTATTCGTGAAGATGTGGGTTCAATCCCTGGCCCCTGCTCAGTGGGTTAAGGATCCAGCATTGCCATGAGCTGTGGTGTAGGTCGCAGATGAGGCTCAGATCTTTAGTTGCTGTGGCTGTGGTATAGGCTGGCAGCTGTAGCTCCAATTTGACCCCTAGCCTGGGAACTTCCACATGATGCAGGTGCTGCCCTAAAAAGACAAAAAAAGAAAAAAAAAAAGGCAGGGGGCTATACATTCAAGATCACACTGGAATGATTTGGAGGCTCTCAGTTTCTGCAATTTTCAGTAAAAGGGAAGTTTCACTCAGGCAGAAAGAGCCCCACGAAGTCAAGAGCAAATGACCAAACTGCTTCGATCATTTCCATCTCTGCACGCAGGCACAGCCTGAGTCACAGCTCAGACCTAAATTGGGTGCTGAGAAAAGCAAATTAACTATTTCAAGTCAGCAGGGAAATTGTACATCTAGCAAAAGCTAAAGTTGTATGGCACTGACAATACGTTTTCTAAGAGAAGGGCTTTGCCACAATGCAGAACAGGATCTGGGGGGCCCACAGCACTGTGTTAAGTCAATAACATCTTAGAAAATATTTGAGCAAAACTGAGCAATGCAATAACCTGAGTTTCCCCAGATATGACCTAATTTTACATATGGTAATGAACGGCTTAGACATGCTAATAAATAGAAGCTATAAATCTGATCTCAAAAGATCTTGGGGTTTTTCTTTGTTATCTTTTGTAGTTGTTTTCTGTATTTTTCTGCTACATTCCCAGGAGCATAGGGATTAATCAGAGACTTTTATGGAGGAAATTAATTCACTCTAGGCTGTAGTTTGAAAGTGTAAATTGCATGATCTATAAAACTGTGACATCTCCAGTAGTCTGAATGTGTTATAAAAATTCCTCTAGAGAGGTTCCATGTTCTGAAATCACATCTTTGGTCCTCACGGCCTTGAACCATTGGTTCTAAGACTTGTCTTCCATGAGGAAAAAGAAGGGAACTGAAATTAGAAGCTGCCTTCCTATGGACCAGATACTTCTCATATATGTCTGATACGTGGCAGGAAAAGGGATTATGATATCCTCACTTGACAGAAGAGGAAACTGGGTTTAAGAAGTTTACCCAAGTCACAGAGTACTTGGCTCAGTTGGGATTCAAAGCCAGGCTCCTAACTCTGCCTGATTAAAAACCTCTTATTTCTTTAACCAAACAGTGCTGCTGGCTTTATTTTAAAAGCTTGTGCCTCCCTGACTTGCCATATCATTTTGTCAAAGCTTTCCGAGTTTTATGTGTGCTTGAAGAGCCACTAAAATCCCACGTCCGTGGAAAACCCCATGGGCCCACCTCTACCTGAGTGATGGCTCCCTTCTCCACCATCCTGAGGTCTAGAGCCTCTGGTGAGAACAAAGGCTTTCAGGCCAGTGAGACCTGAAGGGAGTCCCATCTCTGCCACGTCATTGCTGTCATTGCTGGGTGACCTTGCTCTCAGCTAAGAGCCTCAGTTTAATTCAGAGAAAAAATGAGAATGTGCACTTTTACCTCTTTTACCTTCTCTACAGGGTTGTGTAGATTCAGAGATAATGAATGTAAAGGGTTTAGCATCCTGCCTAGGTAAATGGTCTTATATATTGCATTTCTAAAAATCAGCTACCCTGATTAGATTGTTCTGCCCTTTTTTTTTTTTTTTTTTTCCCCGCTATTTCTTGGGCTGCTCCCGCGGCATATGGAGGTTCCCAGGCTAGGGGTTGAATCGGAGCGATAGACACTAGCTTGTGCCATAGCCTCAGCAACACCAGATCCAAGCCATGTCTGCGACCTACACCACAGCTCATGGCAACACGAGATCCTTAACCCACTGAGCAAGGCCTGGGATGGAACGCGAGTCTTCATGGATACTATTCGGGTTCATTAGCCACTGTGCCATGATGGGGACTTCCATCGAAGACATCTTGTGACATTTATTAGTCATTTGAATTTAACCTTTAATCCATTCTTATCTTTTTAATTTGCCTGAAAGCCATTAAAGGCGTGGGGTGTCTTCTCTTTCTTTGTATTCACTACACATAGCACAGGGTTTTGCAGAGAGACGCTTCTCCAAAGATATCTGTTTATTTCATTGCATAAGGTATTCTTTTTACACAGCAACAGAAAACAATTCAAGACATACCATGAATTTTGATAATGTGTTCCTTTTTTATGCTCTTTGTTTTGCTTTTTTTCTTTCTGGGTCCATGTTCTGAAATGACACTTGGGGGCAGCATTGAGTCACTTAGGCTTCACTGTTGGGACAGAGAAGGAAAGACGAAATTGAAAGGCAGGGGCTGACAGGAGATGAATAATTCTCAAAATACGTCACCAGCTTTAAAATGACTGCGTACTTTGCTACAGAAATCTATTTAAAAGCAGCACACCCTCGTTCACGCTTCACGGGGGCTTTTGAGGATAAATGACTTGTTTTCTTTCTAACCCTGGGTGGCAAAGCAAACTGCAAGACATTTAACTGTTTACTCACCCAGTGGAATGGAGCAAATGTGGGAGCTGCATCCCAAAGGAAGACAAATTCAGCATACATTCATGATGGGAAAAGGCAGGGCTACAGCTGCAGTTAAATACTACCTTAGTAACTGGAATCAATTAAATCAGGTCAATGAAACACTGAAATAAAATGCTCCATTAGTCAGAGCTTGGCCCTGCCACACTAAAGAGAAAAAAGGTAAGGGTTTTGACAAAGTGAAAAGAAGAGGTTTAGGTGACCGAGGAACTTCCTAAAAAGCTCCTATGCCCAGTGCAGATTCTCCCCAGTTTCCCCACAGCTCTGTTTTCCTTAGATGCTCTATTAATGTTCAGAATGTTCCCTCCTGGATATTTCAAGGTCAAAACTCATGTGCTAATTGCTTGAAAAAAACAAAGTAAATTCAGGAATTTCAGATTTTTTTTTTTCAGATTTAACAAAAGGTACGAAAAAAGCTCACAGGAAGATATCTTTGCTTAGCAACTTTCCCCAGAATCTGAGGAAATAGCATACATTTTTTTTTGTACCAGTAAGGTCTCCATAAAAACTAAATGGAAAAGTACAATAGGCGAGTACCTATTCCGTGGATTATTATAGTGGCATTTATTCTTCATTTATTCATTCAATAAACATTTACTGACTATCCAATATGTGTCCAGTACTGAGCATATATGAATGAGAGACACATGATTTGCATTTTAAAGAAGTTAACAGCTAACACACTCACTCTTGTAAATAAGTGCAATCATGCTAATTTCCTCTAGGCTTGGAATCTACGATTCTTTTCATGGTTAAACAAAATTATTCCTCAGAGTATAATCTCAGAGAACATGGATCTCATTTAACAGAGATGAATGAAGTCCAGAAATCTTAAAAGATACAACCAAGGTCACAGCCAGTTAGTGCAAAGCCACAGAAAGAAGCAGCAGTCTCCTAACTGACGTGTTTCCACCATCTATAATAGCATTGCCCTTGAGGGCAGGATTGCTGAGAAGAGGCACTAGAGTTTATATTTATTGTCCCTTATAGTAATCATCAATAGGCATTTGCTTATTGATTATGCTTTAATATCTATATCAGAGATATTTTATTATCGATATTTTATTAAATGTATTTATCTCTACATATTAAAGTATATTCAAGATGGTAAGTATAGTAGTATGTATATTTTTTCTTTTTCAGCCATGCCAGCGGCACATGGAAGTTCCTAGGCCAGAGATCAAATCTAAGCCACAGCTAGGACCTACTCCTCAACTGTGGCAATGCCAGATCCTTAACCCACTGTGCCAGGCTGAGGATCAAACCCATGCCTCTTCAGAGACAAAGCCAGATCCTTAACCCACTGTGCTACAGTGGGAACTCCCAGTAGTGTATAATTAAATAATCTGATAACTTATACCATTGTATATATTATTAACATATAATATGGTATATCTAACATAGTATAACTTGTATATTCAAAGTCCCTAGCATATATCATCGAGTATCTGTGAACTGATTTTACTGTAATATCTCCCATGCTGTTACATGTCTGGACACAACTCTCATTATTATGATGTCTTTCATAAGCCAGCTAACTTTTATTTTATTTCTTTTTATGACTGCACCTGTGGCATATGGAAGTTCCTGGGCTAGGGGTCGAATTGGTGCTGTAGCTGAGGTCTTCGCCACAGCCATGGCAACACCAGATCTGAGCTGAATCTGCGACCTACACTGCAGCTTGCATCAAAGCCAGATCCTTAACCCACTGAGCTAGGCCAGGGATCCAACCCACATCCTTACAGACACTATGCTGGGCTCTCAACCCACTGAGCCACAGTGAGAACTCCTCAATTTCCCTAGTCTTGAGTTGGAAATTGAGAAGAAGCCTGTGGGTATTCAGATATGAGCACTAACTACACTCACCCCCATAAAATGCATACTTATCAGTGATCCTCTTTGTGAATGTGGTCGAGAAACTTCTGGCTAAAATGATAAGCGGAGGCTTGATTGTAAAAAAACAACAGATCCCTCCAAGTTTAGCTATTTTTAAAAAGGCCAAATGTGAGAATTCAGGCGGCAACAAGAACAGTTCAAGGAACAAGGGGAACAATTTGACAGCAGAGAGTGGGCTTGAGCAGAAACTTCATCCAAGCATTTGCTCAGTCAGTCATTGGGTATTTGTGTCCTCCCCAAATTCATATATTCAAATTCTAACTTCCAGTGTGATGGTACTAGGACATGGGGTCTTGGGGAGATGATTAGATTATAAGGTGGAGCCCTCTCGAATGGAGTCAGTGCCCTTATAAGAAGAGACAAGAGACTTTCTCTCTCCTTCTCCCTCCCTTTCTCTGTCTCGCTCAGCTGTCATGCCAGGACACCAGGAGAAGACAGCCAGCCAGGAAGTGGGTTCTCAGTGGAATGGAATCCGCCAGCATTTTCATCTTGGACTTTCAGCTTGGATTTCCAGCTTGGATTTCCCAGCTCCCCAAACAGTGAGAAATAAATGCCTGTTGTTTAAGGCATCCAGGCTTAAGGTAATTTGTTACTGCAGCCTGAGCTGATTAAGAAAATGGGTATTTAGCCCAAGAACCCTTCTCTTTGTTCCTACAAATTTACATATTTAGGAAAGGATCTCAAGTAATGCAGAGAGGGAAAGAATTTACATTAAGATACTCATCCTGTAGAAAAATTATATAAATGTAAATGACTCATTCTATTCCCTTACTCTGGGTCTGTAGGAAGAGTGAGGGAGGAGTTCCCGTTGTGGCTCAGCGGGAAACAAATCTGACTAGTATCCATGAGGATGCCGGTTCCATCCCTGGCCTTGCTCAGTGGGTTAAGGATCTGGCATTGCTTCAAGCTGTAGTGTAGGTTGCAGACATGGCTTGGATCTGGTGTAGCTGTGGCTGTGGCAAAGGCTGGCAGCTACAGCTCCGATTGGACCCCTAGCCTGGGAACCTCCATATGCCGAGGGTGTGGCTCTAAAAAAACAAAACACCAAACAAAAAGAGTGAGGGAGAGATGTGAGCCTCTGTCTGATCTGGTGGCCCAAGTCCAAAACTCCCAAAATTCAGTGCCCTGGAAAAGAAGCTGCTGTCTTTTCTTAGGGGGAAATTTTTTGGTGACAGCCTTTATTGCCACCATCAGCCCAACCAGCATCGGGCCGAAAGCCACAGTCCCCAGACGTTCTCAAACTTGGGCTTAGATGTTTATCCCAGACCAGAAAAAAAATCTTCATTTATTTCCTTTCCCGACTCCTCCCATGATCCCACCTACTTTGCAGAAATTTTTTTTTACAGTGTCATCAACCCAAGGACCACCTTAGGGTTAGGGTTGGGATACCTTTCCTATAATGTTGCTTTACTTAATATAGGAAGTTTTTGAGTTTCCCTAGGATTATGTATTATGGTAATCCTAATCAGGCTGATTTTTTCCCAAATAGGAGCAAACCATACATGCACTATGTTTAAAGCTATGTAACGACTCATATTTATTTTCCATGACAAGTTTATAAAAATCTACCTTTAAATTATACCTCTAAACTGACCTTCCTGGTTTTCTTTACTGTCTTTGTATCTTTTATTCTACTTTTGGATCTTTTCTTTTTTCTTTCTTCCTTCCTTCCTTCCTTCCTTCCTTTCTTTCTTTCTTTCTTCCTTCCTTTCTCTCTCTCTCTCTCTCTTTCTTTGTTTTATTTTTCTTTTTAGGCTCTCCCATGTGGCATATGGAAGTTCCCAGGCTAGGGGTCAAATCAGAGCTGCTGCTGCCAGCCTACACCACAGCCACAGCAACAAAGGATCTGAGCCATGTCTGTGACCTACACCACAGCTCACGGCAATGCCAGATACTTAACCCACTAAGCAAGGCCAGGGATGGAGCTCTCATGCTCATGGATGCTAGTCAGGTTTGTTATGCTGAGGCACAATGGGAACTCCTCTACTTTGGGATTTTAGCTTATAGAGTGCACCTATTATCTAAAATACATGTGAATATATTTTATTATAATATGGGACCTCAGATTTTTAATCCTTAACAGCATCTATTAACCAGGCTACATGCCACATATTCTGAGGTAACATGGGAAAGTGTGCTTTTTCATGCCTGTCTGGAATGTGTGGACACACCCCACCCCAACTGGCAGTGAAAGCAAAGAAGACTCATGATATTGTAGAAACTGTTTCATACCCTTTAGTTCTGCAAGGAGACACTTAGGGCATGAGACGATAGAGCGTGGAACAAGACAGGGAGCTTTCATGGTAGAAGAAAATCTCTCTCTTCCACTCAACTCCTGCAAATTGTCATGGGGACAGAGCAGGGGAGGGAAACTGCTCTACAAATTGAGAAAACCAGTGAGAAAACCAGTATCTATTCAGTTCTTTTGTTGGTAGTTGGCATCTAACAGAGATGATGGTTGGGGAGGGGTCATGGGGCAGTGTCATGCCCTTTGATAACCTTGAGTTTCCCACAGGCTCAGAGCTGAGGTGAGGGCAGAGTCTCAGCCAAAGCAATTACCATCTACAGTGAAAGACTTGTAACTGTGGATACCACTATGCACTGATACATTCATTTCCCCTGAACCCTGATGGTTCCCTTTTTCCACTCTCCAGGAAAAGGTAGGGAAAGGGCAGAACTTCTACCTGATTACATTTGAGAATTGTGGAAATCAGACCCTGGATTGGAATGTAGAATAGGAAACAAAAGGAAGCATAGAGATGGGGTGACAGAGAAAATGGGTAGAGGAACAACTAAGAAGTGACCAGATTATATTTTCTGCCAAGAACAGAATCAGACACAGAGAAGCAAAATTCCAATTGAATCATAGAGATTTAAAAAAAAAAGAGCAGTATTTACAGACCCCTGACTGAGTCTTGTCAATTATCATGACCATGAAAATGTATGTCTATCATAATTTATTATAAACATAAATTATTTAGGGTCATAACACCCCAAATACCTGATCCCCACTGTCCTACTCCCTAGAATGGATGTAGCTGATTGCATCTTTTTCTTTTCTCTCTTTTTATGGCTGCACCTGTGACATACGGAAGTTCCCTGGGTAGGGGTCGAATTGGAGCTGTAGCTGAGGCTCATGCCACAGCCAGAGCAACACTGGATCCACGCTGCATCCATGACCTGCAATGTAGCTTGCAGCAATGCTGGTTCCTTAACCCACTGAACAAGGGCAGGGAGCAAACTTGAATCCTCAGAGACGACCAACTTTGGGCCCTTAACCTGCTGAGCAACAATTGAAACTTCTGAATTCATCCTGAATCTGTTTTTACACTTAAAGTCTAGAAGTGTTGGTGCTGTTGAGACAAATTTAATTGTCTGTTCTGTTTGTTTCACACCTCAGATTCTTTCCAGTAGATGGTGTTAGTCCTAAGGCTAAGAGTAGAAAAGAAAGGCTTATTGAAATATATTCACCTCCCTACAGCAGCTGTGAAAAGGGTTAAGAAGTCATTTTATATGATTATTAGCAAATATGCATTTAAATTCCTTACCCATTAGGGATTCTCAAACCTCCATATAGACTGTTTTCTGAAGTAGATAAAAGTACCGAGGAAGGTAGTTGGATGCCCATTGGTCAGTGGGTCTGATTGAAGGTCTGAGGTGTCCACAAATAAAGACTGCTATCAGAAGCTTGGATTCAGAAAGCTCCCAGGATGTGCTCATCTCTTGGGAGAGGACTTACATTAACTGAATTCTAAAGAGGAGGGAGAGAGAAAAAAAGAGAGAGACAGAACATAAGCAAAGGGGGAAAATCCAACTTAATTGAAGGCTGCTTCTTTTTAAAACATCAACTTCATGCATCAAAGTAGAACTGATTGCTTTATTGCTTCCTTTGGCAAAGGTGGGATGGGTACATTCAGACGAGGCTAAATTGTCCCTAAATGGTATCCAAGGGAACAAAATAATGAGACAAGAAAGGCCTGAAACTTTTGCTTCTTAAGGCTTCAGGTACTCTCCCCAAATATTATATGTCAACCATTTGCTTAAAACTGAAATACTTGCTAATTATAAATAACTTAAGATAGATGCAACTATAGATTCTCATACTGAGTCAGAAAGAGAAAGACAAATACTATAGATATCACTTGTATGTAAAATCTAAATTATGGCACAAATGAATCTATCTACAAAGCAGAAACAGACTCATGGACAGAACACCCTTGTGGTTGCCAAGGAGGAGGAAACGGGATGGATGGGGAGTCTGGGGTTGGTAGATGCAAACTATTACCTTTACAATGGATAAGCAATGAGGGTCTGACGTACAGCACAGGGAACTATATCCAGTCTTTTGGGAGAGATCATGATGGAAGATAAGGGAATGGATACATATATATGCATGACTGGGTCACTTTGCTGTACAGCAGAAATTGGTACAACACTGTAAATCAAGTATACTTTAATTTAAAAATTTTTAAGAAAATTTTAAAAATCTTTGATTTGAAAATCTTTAGGCTGATTCTCCACAGCCTCTGAAAAACCTGTTTTACAGTTAAAGTGATTTTCATTTTACCTCCACCGCACTTGCCCTAAATGCACGCCTGGCTAGCTCATCTTTCTGCAGAAGTGGGGTGTCACCTGCATTGTGGTGCCCTTCTAGAACATCCAATACTGCTATTTCTGTTCCAAGAAAAACCCACGAGTTCAACCAAATCTTTCCAGAGGCCCTACCATTTCTATATTCATTTATTTACATCAAGACTAAATTATAATTATTATAACTATCTCACTTCCCTCATCTTTCTTTTTTAAAGTATGAAGCCAAGGAGGAGTCAGGAATTACAAGTTCTTCCACTAGACTTGTCACAAAATTCCCATTTCCCCATCTAGTCTTTTTTTTTTTTTTTTCCAAAGAGAGAAAAATACCATGGGCTTTAGAAGAAGCATCACTCAGTGGGGGACACTGCCCCCTCCCAGGGCCTCCCCACTGTGCCCTTAAACATGCCGTCTGTAACCAATTGTTCCTGTTGAATAACAACGTGAGCTGCCGAGGCTTTTGCCGTCTGCCTGCCTGCAGATAGATGAGGCTGCTGGCTTTTCTGAGTGCTGCAACTGCTCCCCGGAGCCCCCAGGAGGACGTTATCAGCTGCCAACAGATGGAGCCCATCATCGCGCTGCCAGCATCCACACCTGTGGATCACGCGCCCCAGCCAAAAAATTAATTGCTTAGAAATATAAAATCGGTGGACCCAGATCGGAGAGGATTAAGAAAGAAAAAGTTAAGCAAGGGAAAGAGGAAGCCGTGCACTGTGAGGGATCCTGATCCACGTCAGCAGATCTAAATGTGTGACTTATACAGCATCTGATTTGGTTTTCAAACACAAGAAAGATGCAGGATTAGAACTGTAATGTGTGGGAAGAAAAAACACAAAAGAAAGCAGAATGCCCATGGCCTCACATTAGGTTCATATGCGTTCTGAAGGAAAAAAAAAAAAAAGAAAGAAAGTAAAGATTTTCCTCTTGTATTTTGCTAGGAGAAATTTACATTTAATCTGTGGGTTTATCCTTTGTCCTTATTTTACATTTTTTAAATATTTTGCTGCCTCTGGGATTTCCAAATCAGTAGAGAGAGGTTTTGGGTTTTGTTTTGTTTTCCGTAATGGTTTCATGGGACTATTTTTATAACATATTTTCTTGTTTCCCTTAAAGAAAAAAATTCTAATAATGTTAAAAAGCAAATTTCAACTGAGTAAATCTTAAAGATCTTAACGGCTTTATTCAAAGAGTTGATTCACGATTCTGCAGCATTCCATCTAGAAGGTAGAAATGTGGTCCAAGATGCTAAGACAAAATGGAAGAGTTTTTAGGCAGAAAGGGTGGGGATCAGGAGGGCAAGGAAGTTATACCAGCAAAGAGTGTTTTTGTTTGTGTCAAGGTCATCTTCCTTTAGGGGCAGCAGGGGTCTATCAAACATATTCACTCACAAATGCTCATCAGGTCGTTCCAGATTTAAGATTCCATTCCTGGGAGAGGCTGAAACTAAGTTAGGTATTTTCAGTTTGGTGACTCGGGCTTAAGCACCAGTGACTTCATTTGGGGCCTGTTGTCTTGGTTTTAGCGGCAGAAGAAGAAGTTAGGATTCCACTGCAAAAATCATTCACTATGTGACCTTCGGTCTTTCATCTTTTTTGCTTTTAGTTGCATGCAAAATGAAGCATGATTGCTAAGATCCCAAGCAGCTCTTAAATTCAATGACTTCATAAATCAATTTCCTACCATATTTAGAAATGGCTTAGACAAAAATATCTGGAATAAGAAACTAAGGGACATGGAGGGGGGGAGGAATCCCTATGAGAATCATATGCTACATTGCCCAACACGGTCTCTTCCTTTGGAAATTTCTCCAATGAAACAACAGATGATTATTACCAGGGTCACAGCCAGGAAGCAGCAATCGTCTTAATAATTATGATGCAATAGAAGTTAGGGCTACCATTACTTAACTGGAGGATTAAATGCAGTTTTTCTTTGTCAGTGTTATGCTTTATTTTAGTTTTAAAGCACATGTCTCTTTGATCTTGGCCCAGCAGAGCAGTGTCTCTTCTACATCTGAATTGAAATTACCAACGTTTCCCCCCCTGCAAATAGACATTTAGGGGCAATTGATTTTGATTAAGAATGAATTATTCCAATAAAAAGAATGAATTACTCTAACAAAATTCCATCATGTATCATATGTCCATTTCCAGCACGTGTTGGAAATGAAATATAGTGCCTTTCCTCAAGGAATTTAACATCTAACAGTTGGCATAAAAACAGTTGCATAAATAAAAATAATGAAAAAATAATAGCCACTATTTACTGAGCACTTGAGGATGCTTCATCACTTGACCTACCTCTAACAAATCTAAGCCTTAACACTGCAAAGTATCCTTATTATTTTTTAAGACTATTTTTTAGAATCACAGCAAAATTTTTGAGTTCACAGCAAAATTAAGAGAACATATAGAGATGTCCTATATACCATCTGCCCCTCACATGCATAATCCCTGTCGACAACATTCACCATCAGAATGGGATATTTGTTACCAATTGAACCTACATGGACATATCACAATTGCTCAAAGTCTGTAGTTTATATTAAGGTTCACTTTTGGTGTTGCACTTTCCTTTGACTTTGGACAAATGTATCATGACATGTATGCATCATTATGGTATCATAGAGAATATTTTCACTGCCTTAAAATTCCTCTGCTTTCTGCCTATTCATCTTTATCCCTGTATCACCCTTGCAACCCCGATCTTACCGTTTCCATAGTTTTGCCTTTTCCAGAACATCATTTAGTTGGAATCATGCAGTAGATAACCTTTTCAGATTGGCTTCTTTCACTTAATAAAATGACCTTAAACTTCCTCCATGTCTTTTCATGGCTTGATAGTTCATTTCGTTTTAGCATTGAATAATATTCCATTGTCTGGATGGATCACGGCTTGTTTATTCATTCACTTACTGAAGGACATATTGATTGCTTCTAACTTTTGGCAATTATGAATAAGATTGCTACAAATATCCATTTGCAGGGTTCTGTATGGACATAAGTTTTCAACTCCTGTAGGTAAATACCAAGAACCATGATGGCTAGATTCTAGAAGAGAATGTTTCGTTTTGTAAGAAAACACAAAAACTATCTTCCAAAGTGACTGTACAATTTTGCATTTCTACCAGCAATGAATGAGAGTTCCTGTTGCTCCACATCCTCACCAGCATTTGGTGTTGTCAGTGTTTTAGATTTTGGCCATTCTAAAAGTGTTTTGGTATCTCGTTGTTGTATTAATTTGCATTTCCCTGATGACATATGATGTGGAGCATATTTTCACATGCTCATCTGTCATCTTTACATCTTTTTCAATAAGATAGCTGTTAAGCTGTTAAGGTTTTTAGCCCATTTACACAACAAAACAAAACAAAAAACATTGGAGTTCCTGCCATGGCACAGTGGGTTAAGAAACTAACTGCAGAGGCTCAGGTCAGCGCAGAGATGCAGGTTTGATCCCTGGCCTGGCACAGTGGGTTTAAAAAAGTTTCCAGTGTTGCTGCAGCTGCAGTGTAGAACACAGCTGTGGCTTGGATTCGATCTTTGGCCTGGGTATTTCCATTTGCTGCAGGTGCAGCCATAAAACAAATTTTTAAAAAAGGTTTTCAGTCTATTTCTTTTAACTGGGTTATTGAGTTTTAAGTGTTCTTTGTAAATTTTGTATAATAGTACTTTATCAGATGCATCTTTTGCAAATATTTTTCCCAGTCTATGGCTTGTTTTCTCATTCTTTTAACATCACTTTTTACAGAGCAGAAGTGGTTTTTTTTTTTTTTTTTTTTGTCTTTTTGCTATTTCTTGGGCTGCTCCCTTGGCATATGGAGGTTCCCAGGCTAGGGGTCCAATCGGAGCTGTAGCCTCCGGCCTACGCCACAGCCACAGCAACGTGGGATCCGAGCCGCGTCTGCAACCTACACCACAGCTCACGGCAATGCCGGATCGTTAACCCACTGAGCAAGGCCAAGGATCAAACCTACAACCTCCTGGTTCCTAGTCGGATTCGTTAACCACTATGCCACGACGGGAACTCCCAGAGCAGAAGTTTTTAATGTTAATGAAGTCTAGCTTATCAATTATTTCTTTCATGGACTGTACCTTTGGAGTTGTATCTAAAAGGTCATTGTCATGCCTAAGGTCATCTAGGTTTTCTCCTATGTTATCTTTTATAAATTGTGTATTTTGCATTTTACACTTAGATCTGTGAAATTCATTTTGTGAAAGGTTTAAGCTCAATAAGCATTAGCTATTCTTTTATGTATTTCATTCTTACATTTGCCTTAAAAATATTTCTAGATTTTTCTTTTTTTTAGATATAGTTTATTTACTCTCTGGCTATGTCTTAACTTTTAAAACTGTATGGGTCTGATCTCTTATGCCAGCCTATAAAAACTCTGTTTAACCAACGTTTGATATCTTTGAAAAGCCTGTAGTTCTTAGCTGGAAAAAGTCACTACCCTTCTGTAAAATATCACTTAATATATATGTATCAGGATTTTGGTGGCACAGGTCATGCTGGAAAGTGATAACTTAAGTTTTTTTTTAGAGTTAATTCTAAGAGATGTTTTATAATGCACAAGGTGAAAATAAGCCATCAGAGTGGATAAAAATGCATTGCACAGAAAGATGAGATCTTGTTATGTATTATAACTGCTGCCTAGCCTCATTTGCTATGGTCAGCGGGGACATTCCATGACCAGATACATAAATGAAACAGATCAAATGAGACATTCCTCACTGAAAAACAGTGTGCTACAGTGGAATTAGGGTGGCCTCAGTGTCAACAGACCAGAATTCTCCTGTTGATTGCTGTTAAATTATTGTGTGATCTCATACAAGGCTCTTCACCTTTTTGGGGACCTGTTTCTTCATTTGTGAAAGACGATGATTCAGTAAGACAGTTTGTAAAGTCCTTTTGATTCTATGAATCTCTAGTTTATACCTACTCAGCATCATCAGCCTTAGAGATATCTGGATTTAATGAAACTGGAAAGGCAGGACAACCTGATCTTTGATTATTTGATGGTGTGCTTGGGGTTGATTTTTATTTCTCTCCTTCTTTCTCTGACTTATCTGATGTACATAAAAGCTCTCTGTGCTGCCTTCTATGGCCAGCTTCAAGAATTTAAGATCTGATGAATTAGAATAAACAAGTGTAAGATCAGTGATCTTTTTTCTTTTTTGCATTACTTAATTCAAATGGATTATTTTAAAGCCCATCTCCTGGTTTTGCATCAGTATATGGTACAAAAAAGAAGACTCTAATGTTCTGGCGCCACAGGTTTCACTTTTTCAGATGTGATGGAGCATTATCATTCTGAGATAAATATTCATCCATTCTTTATTTATTTACATCTCTAAAGGGTATTGACATTTGATACAGTTTCTGTCACGAGACATGTTTCTACAGTATTTTCTCAGCTTCTTTGCTGAAAACTCCATCTTGTCCTGCTTTACCTTACCCCATCTTCCTGCTTGAAAAACAGTTGCAGTGCTGGTAAATGACTTAAGCTTAAGAACAAAGACCTAAAGGCATAAGTTATTCACAGGGTCAGCTGAATGAAGACATAATGCGTTAGTCTAGGCACGCAGGACCTGTGCAGACAGGCACGCCATTTGCACAACATGATATGTCCTCTTAAGAATAAGAGAAAGAGGAACCTCATGGCCCCAAGTGGTTTATGAGTGGTAGTTAGCAGAATGTGCATTAGCAAAGAGAACCAAGGTGCAAACCTAGGTACACCGGGTTGCTGCAGATAGGCATGTGGAAGCACATTGATGATTCTCTGGAATGCTATGCATAGACACCAACCTTCCTCAAATGCTAATGATTGTTAAATGCCTAAAGGTCAGAGTAAAAGCTTAACCATCTACCAGCTATGTGACTTTTGAAATAATAAAAGAACTTATAAAATAATAAAAAAAAAAACCCTATATCCTGCACCTATAGCCCCCTCCACACTTGACATAATCCTAAAGAGCACAATAAAAACAGTGTGGTTTCTTGAGGTGGCGCTCTTGGTGCCTGAGACCTTGAATCCCCTGGTTCCCACCTTTAATTAAAATAAATGTCTCGGCGTTCCCGTCATGCCTCAGTGGTTAACAAATCCGACTAGGAACCATGAGGATGTGGGTTCAATCCCTGGCCTCACTCAGTGGGTCAAGCATCCAGCGTTGCCAAGAGCTGTGGTGTAGGTTGCAGATGCGGCCTGGATCCTGAGTTGCTGTGGCTGTGGTGTAGGTCGGTGGCTACAGCTCTGATTAGACCCCTAGCCTGGGAACCTCCATATGCCTTGGGAGTGGCCCTAGAAAAGACAAACAGCCAAAAAAAAAAAAAAAAAAAAAAAAAAAAAAAAGATAAATGTCTCTGTGTCTTGTTTTATGTTAACTTTTTCCTTAAGTTTCACAGCACCTGTTCTTCAGCCCCAACCTGCTGAGCTGGTCTCAGTAGGTTCAAGGGCCCAAAAAGCAAACTTGCAACCAATTCAACACAGATTGCTAAAGTACTGGAAATTCTGGCTTGCACTGTGTCCCTCTCCACGGTAGAGAACTACATTCTGTGAGCTCAGGGGGAAGAAGCTCCTGAGACATTTCTCTGCTCCCTCTGAAGAGGACTGCATACCTAGACACTATGTTAGTTCCCCTAAACATAACCCCCATTTATAGGAAACTAGTGTTGCCATTTCTCCTGAACTATCTCCTTTCTTTTTAATTATTTATTATGCTTACCAACATTTTTTCTTTTGTCCTACTTTGATACCCAATTTTATTATTACTTATTTAGACTCTGACAATCAAACTAGGAAAGACATCACTATCCACTAGTCTATGCCCTTCCTTACAAGATGAGAATACCCTCTGAGTTTGGGTCTCATCTAATCTTTCCTACCCTTCCCTCCTTTAAAGAGTGATTTATATTCTGCATATTTGGAAAATTAATTTCATAGTCTGTATATTTTCACCATGCTCTATGTCATCATTTCCAAGTCCCATGATCCATCTTGATTATTATTATGATTAGAAGTCTCTTCCTTTCCTATGCTGGATACCCCCATTCTCTGTCTGGGTCATCAGCTCACTTTGCTTTCTAAATGTGCTTCCTTCTTTCTGATGTTCCCAAGACCTGCTCCTTTTCACTGGCAAATCTTAGGTGAGAAAAAGAGACATGAACTAGAGATTGGGTGATGGCCATGATGAACAAGGAGCCAGAGACTTCACAGCTTATTATGTTTTTGCAATTTCATTTTAGTTAATTGCTTGTGTAGATTCTTTGTCTCATGACTGAACTATTCTTTTTAATTTTCAATTCAAGCTTATGAGTGTGTGTTCTTTTTTTTTTTTTGTCTTTTGGCATATGGAGGTTCCCAGGCCAGGGGTCTAATCAGAGCTACAGCTGTGGGCCTACACCAGAGCCACAGCAATGCCAGATCTGAGCTGCATCTGCAACCTACACCACAGCTCACAGCAACACCAGATCCTTAACCCACTGAGCGAGGCCAGGGATCGAACCCACAACCTTACGGTTCCTAGTCGGATTCCTTTCTGCTGTGCCACAACGGGAACTCCTGAGTGTACATTCTTAATGTTGTATTGTGAAGGAAGCCATTTCTGATTGTGTGGGTCTGTACACTTCATATCTTCATACTAAGGATGATTACATTTATCTGTAAGAGAATATGGATTAACAATAAATGTCAATGCCATGAAAGGCTAGCAGCAGTGTATGAATTGGATATTTTCTGAACCACTGTCATTTATTACACATTGGATAAGAACAACTGGATTAATGAATCAAGCAGGCATTCTGCTTTCATGGCTAACACTGAAGAGTAGTAAACCAATTTACTCAACAGCCATCTGTTTATCCTTTAATGGATTTCATCTTAAAGGATAACATACTAATTAAACAATTTAAACTACCCATAAAAGTTACACTAGTATATTCGCATCCCCACATGCTCTGTAGAGCTCCTGTGTGTGATTTTTAAAGTCTATTTAAAGTCTACTGTTTTCTGTTCCAGTGCCTGACCTTTTTGGGAGCAACTTACTCTTTAATATCAAGTTTCCTCTTCCTGATGATGACAAGAACAATATCAGCTTAACTCTAGAAGCACCTGGATATTTCCCACCTGTTCAGTTCTTTCCCAATTGGTTTCAAGTCTTGGCACCAGATATCATGAGGCTTGTGTCTATCACCAAACAGATCCTGACAAATAGTCTATGAAAAAATAGACTGCAGCTGCCTGGCCAGGAAGGGAGCTGTCTCATTGCCAATTGCTACACCCATCACATCTGCAAGTATTCAGTAAGTGTCTACTTAAAGCTTGAAATTGGAACATTTAAAATGTGGTTCTTGTGCTTACAATTGGCCTAGGACTTCTGTGCCATTTTTAGGTTGCCAAGTTGCCTTTCATTCAAGCCTCTGGAGGTGTCCTTCAGTGACCAGTGGCAGAGCATGAATTGTCTTTACCCTCATTGTAAGTGAGCCATTGTGAATGAGCTTTGTTCTCCCATCTGCGGATTAAATTCTAAAACCTTATAAACCTGAATGATGTGAATTCACATGTGGTTTGTAGGACAGGAAATGCCCCTTTTCATGTTTTTTTTTTTTTTTTTTTTAAAGATAAGCCTGATTCCATTCTTCCTGGGATCTCTGTGGTTAGCCGTGGATCCCAATCCATTGCTTCTGCTGCTTCTCAAGAACAGGGCCAGCTCCTTAGACATTGGAAGTCTCCTTCATGAAAGGAGAATCTCTGCAGTGTAGTGTGTGACCTCTACCTGATTTGTGGAGGACAAACTTTGTGGCCTTGAATTACTTCACTGGGCTGGGGTCTATGCCCTCTCCATCAGGTCGGCCTTCTTAAAACATTACTTACTCCTGCCTTTTGGCTGAACTGATTTCTAAAGCCTTCCTGGAGAACACCTGCAGTCAAAACAAAATTGTTTGGTCCAAAGTGATATGACGGTGTGCAATACATTTCTATGTGAAACAGTAATGCTCTTTGGAACAGGAGACTCTTGACTATTAAAATGGTAAATTCTGAAAGCAGGAGGAGCCTCATGTCTAGCATGGATGGCCAGGAATCTGCTGTCTGGGCCACTATACTCCGCAATGAACCAGGAGCTCTACTGTTTGCATGCACTTTATTTTTTGCCTTTAAAAAGATTTTTTATTATAGTTGATTTACAATTCTGTGCCAGTTTCTGCTATACAGCAAAGTGACCCAGCCATACACACATATATATGTTCTTTTTCTCATTCTATCTTGCATCATGGTCTATCTTAAGAGATTGGATATAGTTCCCTGTGCTACACAGTAGGACCTCATTGCTTATCCATTCTAAATGTAATAGTTTGCATCTACTAACCCCAAAATCCCAGTCCATTCCACTCCCTCCCCACTCCACCTTGGCAACCATAAGTTTGTTCTCTATGTCTTTGAGTCTGTTCTTATTTTGTAGATATGTTCATTTGTGTCATAGTTTAGATTCCACATTTAAGTGATATCATGTGATACCTGTATTTCTCTTTCTGACTTACTTCACTTAGTATGAGAATCTCTAGTTGTATCCATGTTGCTGCAAGGCATTATTTCATTCTTTTTGATGGCTATATTCTATCGTATATGTGTACCACATCTTCTTAATCCATTCATCTATCAATGGACATTTAGGTTGTTCCCATGTCTTGTTTATTTTGAATAGTGCTGCAATGAACACAAGGGTATGTGCATTTTTTGGCAAAGTTGCAAGATGTAAAATTAACACGCAGAAATCTACTATATTTCTGTATACTAACAATGAAAGATCAGAAAGAGAAATTAGGGAAACAATCCCATTTACCATCCCATCAGAAAGAATAAAATACCTAGGAATAAACCTAACTAAAGGCACAAAAGACCTGTGCTCTGAAAACTGTAAGTTGCTGATAAACCAAAGATGGCACAGATGGAAAGATATACCATGCTGTTGGATTGGAAGAGTCAATATCGTCAAAATGACTATACTACCTAAGGCAATCTACTGATTCAATGCAATCCCTATCAAATTACCAATGACATTCTTCATAGAATTAGAACAAAATTTTTTCAAATTTGTATGGACACACAAAAGACCCCAAAGAGCAATCCTGAGAAAGAACAACAGAGCTGGAGGAAACAGGCTCCCTGACTTCAGGCTATACTACAAAGCTACAGTCATCAAAATATTATTGTTCTGGCACAAAAACAGAGATATAGATCAGTATATCAGGATAGAAAGCCCAGAATAAACCCAAGCACAGATGGTCAACTAATCTATGACTAAGGAGGCAAGAACATACAGTGGAGGGAAGATAATCTCTTCAATAAGTGGTGCTGGGAAAACTATACAGTCACATATAAAAGAATAAAATCAGAACATTCTCGAGCACCATACACAAAAATAAACTCATTTCCATGTACTTTAAAGAAGAAACACAATCTTCTGCCTCCTGCTTTTTTTTTTTTTAATGGCCTGTTTTGTTTTTAAAAATAAAGCAAATACATTTATTGAGAGCAGAGATATCTTTAAAAAACACCCCGAGGACACATGAACAAGTAAAACCTAATAAAAATGCAATTCTCCAATGTCACTGCAGCAATTCTTCTTCATTTACCTGGGAAGGGACTCCGGAAAATGCATTTTATGAAGCACCAGGAGCCACTGAGGCAGGCAGTCCCCAAGCCTCTTTTGAGAAACAACAACGCAGCTAAAAGTTCTATGTGTGGCATCCCAGATACATACTTTACACTTTAAGAAGAGAAAACTACCTCTTTCAATGTTACCAAAGCAGAGGCCTCACAGACTCAAAGCAACAGAATTCTATAAGGGAGAAATATATTCACCTGCTTCACTTCCATTGTGTCACAGAACCATTTTTTTTTTCCAAGCCCATGTTTTCCCTCCTAATTAATGACTACCTTGTCCCTGGGAGATTGGAGATAGTGGACCTGGCCTTCTTTTTTCTTTTCTTTTCTTTTCTTTTTTTTTTTTTTTTTGTCTTTTTGCCATTTCTTGGACTGCTCCCGCAGCATGTGGAGGTTCCCAGGCTAGGGGTCTAATCAGAGCTGTAGCCACCAGCCTACGTCAGAGCCACAGCAATGCAGGATCCAAGCCGTGTCTACAACCCATACCACAGCTCATGGCAACAATGGATCCACTGAGCAAGGCCAGGGATCGAACCCACAGCCTCGTGGTTCTTAGTCAGATTCGTTAACCACTGAGCCAGGATGGGAACTCCAGGAGCTGGCCTTCTTAACCACTCACCTGACATTAACAAGGTCTCTCATTCTGGCCAAGGAGAAGTGGCTACTTGCAAAGTTGACCAAAACAACTTGGCAAAGTAAATGCTACCTGGACTCCCCTCCAGTGAACGGGAGTCAGCTTGTACTGAAACAGTGCCTGGGCTCTGAGAATGAGTTCTCCCTGTTTCCTCCTAGGGATTCCTGTGTAACCCTGGTGATGCCGTAGAACCACCTGGCAAGCTTTCAAAAAAGACTCATTGCCCAGGTCTGCCGAGACTCTGAATTAAAGGTCGAACAAGGTTGCTAAAGGGAATGATGTCTGGGCTGCTTTAAAAGGAGGCGACTGGGGCTGACAGGATACAGCTTCTGTCCCAACGCAGTGAAGGCTGACATTCCAGACAGAAAGAACAGGAAAGGCAGATAGAACATACCGATATGTCTTATTAAAAGCAAGAGTTAGACCAAACCATGGAACTGCCCTATTCCTCAGTATGAGGTATTTAAAGAACTCTAGCATTAGGTAGAAATAAATTCTTTTGGACAGTCTATCTTAGGTCTTACCTAAAATGTCTTTGGCTTCCAGTGAAATTCATTTCCTTTCGTCTGGCCTTGAAAAGAATGGAGTTTTCTCATAGAATGAGCTGTGTGCTTCTGTGATTTGGAAAAGGTCTTCGTGTAGGAGTGCAGAAGTGCTGGACAGAGATTCGAGACTACTGCAAGTTTATATCTTATCACTCTATACACACTTGGAAAAACTGGAAAATTGGGTTAATTTTTTATCTACTTAAGTAATCCTTGTACTTTTTTCTTCTTTAGGGATGTGAGAAAAAAAAAACTAGTGTATATATTTATGATTTCACTATGCTGGATATTATAAACCCTAAAATGATGTGACTGAAAAAAAATAAAACAGACATAATCTCCAACTGTGGGATTTTGTTGTTGTTTTGGTGATTTTTTTTTTTTTCGGTCTTCTTACAGCTGCAGGTGTGGCACATGGAAGTTCCAGGGTAGGGGGCAAATTGGAGTTGAAGCTGCCAGCCTATTTAACAGCCTCAGCAACACCACATCCGAGCTGCGTCTGTGACCTACATCGCAGCTCACAGCAACGCCGGATCCTTAACCCACTGACCGAGGCCAGGGATTGAATGCGCATCCTCATGGGTACTAGTCGGGTTCGTTACCACTGAGCCACAATTGGAACTCCTCCAAATATGTTTTAAAAGCAGTATGATGGAGCAGGACAAAGAGTCTCCATCAAATCCAAAACAGCTTTGCTCGGAAACGTTTTGAAAAATAATAATAAATCTCATGTCACAGCACACACAGATTATCTTCATTTTACCCTCTTACAAGGACCCTTTGTGAGGAACGCACAGTAGATACTATTTGTCCCAATTTGAGATGAGAAAACTGAAAAGTATGTTTAACTGACTTGAACACATCTATGCATTTAGTTCATGAAGGGTCAGCCTGAGGTCAAGGCCAGCTTTCCTTAAATTCCAAATGTCTTTCTTCTACAACTTAGACCATGTGTGATGACAAACAAGCATACTTAGGTTGAAAAAAAAGGCATTTTTAAAATGTAATTATTTTCTTTGGTTTCTTCCGTTTGACATTAAATGATAACTTCGTGTGTCAGAACCAAAACATCATCTCCTACTGAGAAACCAGAAAGATAAAAAATTTTCCCCCACAGCACAGCGTCAGCCTTAGAGCAGATCTTTAGCAAGTATTTACTGAAAATAAATAAATGACAGGACAAAACATAAGAAGAAGGCTGAATTCAATACACAGTTTTAATTTTCTGAGATGCATGGACAGTTACAGTAAAGGGAGTTTGACTTCTCTAAGAGTGATCATTGCTCTAAGTGGCTGGCAGAGCTGCAAGGCATCACCTCGTGCCCCCTTCTCTGTCCCCTTGCTCCAGCCCCAGCTCAGGCAAAAGGTCCAATATTTTATAACCAGTTAGGCCAGGGATGGGTAACTGACCTCAAAAAAGCCAAGTAGTCTTGGCCAGTAGCTGTCTTATTTATTTTTTTGTCTTTTGTCTTTTTAGGGCTCCACCCACAGCATATGGAGGTTCCCAGGCTAGGGGTCGAATCGGAGCTGTAGCTGCCAGCCTACATCACAACCACAGCAACGCAGGATCCAATCTGCATCTGAGACCTACACCACAGCTCATGACAATGCTGGATCCTTAACCCACTAAGCAAGTCCAGGGATCGAACTCAAGTCCTCATGGATACTAGTCAGGTTCATTAACCACTGAGCCACGATGGGAACTCCAAGTGGCTGTCTTACTATCAATGAGTACCAACAGTTTGAACTCATGGGCCAGAAGCCATAGTTAGAAATTAAAGGTCACCATAACCAGCGCCAACCACTCCCAGTGAAAGGGAATCAAAGCAGAAGGAAGCAGGGCAAGTCAACATGCAGAGATGAAATTGTAACAGAGGAGCAGGGAGCTGGGAGAGGGGAGAGGACACATGGCCAGAGAGACCCACACACAAAGAAGAGGGAGCAGGGATGGGAGAGGGGAAGGAAAGAGACAGAACTTGGTTCTTGATTCCCAGATTTTAAGTACTGTTTTCATGAAGCCCAACTTCACTTCCTTGAGACCTCCTTATATTTTTTTCAGCAAACTCTCCTCTTCTTATTGTATTTCATTCTACCCTTTTCTGTTCTGTTTTTGTTTCTGGCAACCAAGAACATTCAGACTTTTCTTTTTTTTCTTTTTTTTTTTTGGCCTCCCACATGCCTGCAGCATGCAGCATGTGGGAGTTCTTGGGCCAGGGATCGAACCCGTGCCACAACAGTAACCTGAGCTACTGCAGTGACAGCGCTGGATCTTTAACCTGCTGAGCCCACAAGGTAACTCCCAGGGGGACTTTTTAATGAGAAGTTTTGTGCCAGTGGCTCAGGCAGGGCCGTGGCAAGCTGGTATTTTGTATTTAGGGCATTTGAGCATGTAAATATGTTCTGTCACCTTGCCCAAAGGCAAGACCGAATTGGTTTCCAGAGAATTCTGGCACTTTGAACTAATGAGTCTTTTTATAAACCCAAAGCATTTATGGAAGGAATTTTAATGTCCAATATCTGGAAAAATAAGAAAACATTTGGTACCCTTGAAAGTGACAAAATCTAATTTGCTAATAATTGGATACTGTCACCCTAACACCTATGTGGATGAATTACCTCCCTCAGACTTCCGGATCTATCATTTGCTTTTTTGCTAATGCAACTAAGATTTATCACAGCAATACCTCCTACATAGTGATCCCTTACTCAAATTAATAGAATTGATATGCAGCATGATAAACTATTATTTCCTATGAGGGGTGTGTGTGTGTATGTATATACAAATATATATGTATGTATATATACATACACACACATACTTTTCTTCTTTCAAAAAATATTCATTAAAGGTCTACTATGTACATAATGATATTAGGTGTTGGTTGGGGAAAAGGGACACAGGATGTCATCCCTATTCTTAATGCTATATTTTAAAAACGAGGAGGTCCCATTGTGGTGCAGTGGAAATCAATCCCACCAGCATCCAAAAGGATGCAAGTTACATCCCTGGCCTCGCTCAGTGGGTTAAGTATCCAGCATTGCTCTGGGCTATGGTGTAGGTTGCAGACTCGGCTTGGATACCACGTTGCGGTGGCTATGGCTGAGGCATAGGCTGGCAGCTGTAGCTCTGATTAGACTGGAAAATTCCATAGGCTGCAAGTGCAGCCCTGAAAAGCAAAAAAAAAAAAAAAAAAAAAAAAAAACCCAAAACAAAAACAAACAAAAAAACCCACCAAAAACCAAAAAATAGATTGATATTGATTTTTCATAAAATGTTTTGCCAAACATAGGCATATCGTGCTGTTCCTCAGAGGGTGGTTTGGAGAATTAAGGCTGCTTCTAAGACAAGAAGTCTATATTCTGTTAGAAGTGGATTTGGATGAAAATTCTCCTCTGCTCTCTGCATCAATAGAAATCTACGACGCTTAAGCCAAAAAACTGTCTGATGAATAAATGAGCAAATGGATGAAAAATGAGCTGATGGGATTGTAAGTAGAAAAATTCCACATGTGAAATCTGGCACACACAGAGCAGAAACCTGCCTTTGTGTGACTACATTAATTAATAAGTTTTTTCTTTTTTTTCTGGTGCTTACTTGGAACATCAGAATTTTGATTTTCCCTGATTTTTCTCAGTTTCAATCATTCTCTCTATGCCCCATACAGCCTTTATAATACAATCTACTCCACTGGGACCACAGATCTTACCCCCTGATCAACTGCAGAGAATTAATTAATCAGGAAGCCTTGCTTCCCCCCAGGATGTTCAGAAAACTTGTTTTCCTCTCTTCAAGGGTAAACACCAGAGAGAGATGCATGGAGCTGCTGGCTGCTTTTTCTCTAGTTCAGTCCTCAAAAAACTCATGGCTGTGTGATTAAAAACATCCACCTAACGGCATTCGTGTATAGTACGTGTCTGTTACATGCACATGGCAATCCACTGGGACCTCAGTGGAGGAAGAAGTCTTGCCTTGTGCTTTAGAACATACACTCCTAGAGAAAAATGACCCTAAGCGGACAGTGTGCTGTGGCTGATAGATGGTCAAAGTAGTGACTCTGGCCTATTTTAGAAAGATTAAGACTTGGTTCATTGGAGAATGGCAGGCAGGCCTGTTGGCTCTGATGGATCTGGGGGTGCTCATGTGCTGTCGATGCCTACGTCCTGTATCAACCACAGGCCATTCCATAATATTGGAATTGTGGTCTTCTTACAAAGAACTGCCTTTTCTTCTGTGCTGAATAACAGTAAATAGGTAGATAAATTCTAGACGTCTGGATTCATGGGCTTTATTTTACCAACGAATGTTTTCTGACCTCTGAATCTTTAAACAAGGAGGAAAATAATGTCAATGTTTCGTAGAAACTGATGGGCTAGAACAAGCAGTTTATGGCAGATCACGGCAATATCACATGATACATGGATATATCCCCATCATATGCCTGATGCTTCTGTATCAAAATGTATTGCCATTTTCTAGAGAGGCTGGATGCCCCCGGGATTGTAGGATTATCTCACAAGGGAGATTACTAGCTCATACCAAACTGATTAGGTTACTAATCTCCAAGCCATGGTTTATTTTCCAGGAGTAATGCATTATTTGTACTGCCCTTAAACTCCCATTCTCCAAGCTGACGAAATCTCCCTCAGTTCAAATCCTAGAAAATGTGTCTCTGCATAAGAAACAGATATTAAATTGGGCTTTTTGCCTGATAACAGATGCAGACAATGGTGTAACGGAATCTGGAAGCACAGACGCAGCACAGAAGGTGATGTGAATCCAGCCCGTTTGCAGGGCCCAGATTGTGTCACTTGTGTTTAAATGAGCTTGTGTGAGTGTGTAGAGCAGTTGGCCAATATATTCGGCAGTGACTGCTAAAGAAAAGCATCTGACTTGTGTCTATGGTGTAGCGCAGAATATTGTGGCTGTGTGATAGAAGGACACTCAAGGAGACCTATTGTTTGAGTGCTTCCTCTGGATGTTTTTAAAGAAGCTGGAAGTTGAACAGCCATGACAACAAAAAGTAGCTGTTAAGATTCTACTTGGACCTGAGTCATTATTTCTGCCAATCACTGATTCTCTTCTGAGTCAAATAAGCATCCAGACATGGAATCATGGAATCGGGAGTTGGAAGAGACATTAAACGTCTAGTGTGATCTCTTACAAACTGGAGGAATCACCTTTATAAATCTCCCCTTCCTGAGAAAGTCTGAAAATAGGACTATCTTTCTCTCATCTCTTTTTCTTTTCTTATTTTTCTTTTTCCTTTGTCTCCTTCCCCATCTCTCTCCCTCTCTCTCACACACACACGCTTACACATGCATTTCTCTGCTGCTCTGAAATGTAGTTCACTTATTGATTCTACTTTCACCAGCTTAAATAACAGAGAAGCACTTTTTATTCTCTTTCTTTGAAATGATGGTTCTTCAAATATCATGGCTTTGGGATTAACTTTCTTCTGGCTAAATAAACATTCCTCTAGGGCTTTGTTTCACGCCTTTATCACCTCAGTCATTGAATTTCTGGATTCACTCTAGTGAGAGAAGGAAAACTTCTTTAATTCATGTTATTTCAAGGTACTTAGAGGTTTAGAGTACAATTTATAGTGGTACCCAAAGTGGCTATCAATTTTAATATTCTATTAAACACAAGCTTAGACTTTGCACATGTATTTGTCCATGTTTTAACCATAGTTTACTTCCTCTTTCTGTATTTCATGAAGCATCAGGGACTCATCAATTTGTAGCCCTGGATGCTCCAGACCGAGACAGACTGTCTTGTTCTTCAACTTAGGAACTGCATGTGAGGACCAGGCTAGAATTCCCTGCTCATGGTCCCTTATCACTATGAATGTTAAGAATGTTAATAGCACCAGCCATCTCCTTCAAGTACTGCCCAAGACACAAAATGAGTTACACACAGTCCAGCTTCAAATAACTTACCCTTTAGTCTGAGAGGAAAGCAAAGAAGTAAACAGAGTCCATATTTATAACAAGGCAAAACTGAAAGTTGCTCTAAATAATTAGCTTACAAGTTTTGCACTTTTTCAAAGTTTGTTTTTGCACATATATGATGGTCCATGTCTTCCCTGTATATCTCACAAGGATGAATAACCTTCAAAACCATTTACATCTAAAAATGTATTTCAGGTGTGTTATCAGCCCGGCACTAGGTTATTGATACAACGAAGACGTCAGTTGATTTCACATGGATAGGAAAAGAGCCAAAGCATCAAAAGAAAATCACCAGGCACTGGCAGTTTACTCCTTTCAGCACAAGAGTCTCAAAATGACAGCAGGTTGGGGGTAATTCCTCCTAAGACATTCTATACTTATTGGACTTCTTTAATAGATGGGCAGAGCAGAATTTAACCTTTCATTAATGATGCACTGTCAACATGGTGAACATCGGTCCTGATCCTGGTGATAATACGGCCATGCTCTCAGGGCCCACTGAGCAGGTAAGACTGTTTTTGTTATAACCTGGGCTTATGCTCTTCAAAGGTTCTGGTTTTGGTGGCTGGCTTTCTACTGTGCCCTTGATGACGCAGTGTGGTTTAATGAATGGTGTCCTCAGCCCCTTCCTCTGAAATGAGGTCACCGTGTGGCTCTACTCAGAGCAAGGTTCATGGATATTGGCATGGCCAAGAATCCTCCTTCATCAGGAGAGGAATAGAAAGAAGAGCCCTTAGCAAATCATCCCAAATTTTACATCACATTCAACTAACAAAGTTGAATATCTTCAGATTCAAGAGAAAATATCAGAATTAGGGGAAAATGTTTTGAAAGGGCAGCATATAGTCAGAATTTATACTAGTCAGGGGCCACTGGGTTTCTTCACAGCCCCACAAGCCACAGATCCATATTCCTTTTCTTATCCGTGATTCTGCTATTTTAGAGACACTCTTTACTTAGGATTCTTGCTGAGTAATTGGACTACTCAACATTTGACAACTAAACAAAAGATGCATTATTATCATTAAGATAGAAATTATCCTCAGAGTTGAAATACTATCCTATGATAAAAGCAGTGTCTTTCAAAAAAAGAAAAAGGATTTATGCCTTATTTTAAGAGAAAAACATAAGCTCCAGTTAGAATACTACATGTGACCATCTGTAGTCACTCAATTTAATATCTATTCTGAGTCTGTGATATGCCAGGTACTGAGATACACAGATGAGTTTCAGTAGTTTTTGCACTTGATGGGCTGGCAGACTAGAAGGAAGAACACATAAGCCAAGAACTACAATTCAGTGTTTTAAGTTCTATAACAGGCATGGAAATTGAGATAGGGAAGCATGGGAAAGGGAAAAAATCGAATCGAGAAAGTGTTAAGTAAGGTTAACTTACTTAAAGGATGGAATTGGAACTTCAGTAAAGAAGATGGGATTTAAGGATTTTTTTGTTTGTTTGTTGGTTTCCCCTTTTTTTAGGGCCAGAAGTTCCTGGGCTAGAAGTCAATTGGAGCTGCAGCTGCAAGTTTATGCCACAGCCCCGATAACGCTGGATATGAGCCACATCTGCAACCTACCCAGCAGCTTGCTGTGATGCCAGATCCTTAACACACTGAGCGAGGTAAGGGAGACAGTGTCAGATTCGTAACCCAGTGAGCCACAACAGGAACTCCAAGGTTGTTTTTAAAAGATGCATAAAAGTGGAGAAGAAAGGTAAGAACAATATTGACAAAAGTGGCAACAGGAGCAAAATAGGATAAATCTACACTACAAATGTGATGAGGGCATAAGGTTTCTGGAGTGGGGTTTAGAGACTGAATGGCAGAGATTCTCCATGCAAAGGCATTTGGAGAATTTGGAGGGAGGGTATTACGTATTTGAAATTAGGAGAATGGCAATGTAATTTTTAATTTAAAAAAGCAAAAGTGGAGTTCCCGTTGTAGCTCATTGGGTTAAGAATCTGACATGGTGTCTGTTAGGATGAGGGTTCGATTCCTGGCTTCCTCAGTGGATTAAAGATCTGGCATTGCTGCATGCTGTAGCACAGGTTGCAGATCTGGTGTTGCTCTGGCTGTGGTGTAGACCTGCAGCTGTAGCTCTGATTCAACCCCTGGCCTGGGAACTTCCATTGCCGCAGATGCGGCAGTAAAAAGAAAAAAAAAAAGTGAAAGCCATGTTGAAAACAGATGGGAACTGAAGAAACCAGAAATGGTTAAGAGTTTCCTGGACTCGTTTACACAAGGGATGTGGAAGGCCTGATGTGTGGTGGTATCAGGCACGCTGAGCTGACAACTGATTCCAGAGAGGAAAGCAGCATTGACTGGGTTTGGATGGGAAGGGAAGAAGAAGACGGATTCTAGGATAACTACTAGTTTGCTGTTTTGTGAAACAAAAAGACCATAACACAAGTTGAGGTTGTTGTTCTGGATAAAATACCTTCAGGGTGTCCATAGGGCAGGTAGGCTGCCAGTTTTAATTGGCGGCTGAAATATGCAAGCTCTGGGGAATGAGGTTAAATGACTGGCCATACGGATCAGGTCAGAGAGGGAGAGAGAACAAGATGGCAGGGGTGAGTCTGTGTTTCATACAGACTGGTCTAGGGCAAGTTTAGTAACCACAGGTTCCCAAGTCCAAACTGGGATGCTTATTCTGACAAGCATATGCCCAAGTTATGTCCATGTATCATGGAACAAATCTTTTCAAATCAAGACTATTCCAGAAACTATTGGTCATATGATTGCTTTCTAAGTGAATAAAGAAGTGGTCAAAACAACCAGAAAAGCAGTGGGGCTGAGTGGCAAAGGAGTCTGTTGAATCGCTCACAGCTTTCCCTGCACATAAATGCACGGGTGGTAACATTCCCAGACATCTATTTCAGTCTCTTTTCAGTTCATTTCATCTTTCATGAGCTGGCAGTTCTGCCCAGGAGGGGGTGGTAGGCAGCAGATTCAGCTTGTCCTGCCTGTAAAGGCTGCTGCAGCTCCCTTTTTGAGTGTTGGCTCCTAGGACTGAACTGCCCAGTGAAGTGGCCATTTGAACCATGATGACCTACTTTCCCTCGTACAACTGGCCCATTATTTCACATTTAAAAAGCCTTGTTAAAAAAAAAATAGTCCTTAGTTTGATTAATTGGAAGAAAAAAAAAGTTCTGCTTTCTTACCATTTTCCCTTTGGCTTGGGCTTTTAATTTTTTGACGTCTGATCTAGCTTTTATTGGATAGAAAAGCACAAACCACAAACGGTTACCATCCATCTCAGAAAGGACCAGGATTCAAGTACTCACGTGGCTACAGCAAACTATTCACCAAGTCCACTTTCAAGGGCATTCGGTTTTCTTTTCTTTTCTTTTTTTTTTGTCTTTTTGCTATTTATTGGGCCGCTCCCGCTATCAAGGGCATTTGGGTTTTGTTTTTGTTTTTTTGTTTTTTTGGGGTTTTTTTTTGTCTTTTTGCTATTTCTTGGGCCGCTCCTGCGGCATACAGAGGTTCCCAGGCTAGGGGTCGAATCGGAGCTGCAGCTGCCAGCCTACGCCAGAGCCACAGCAATGCTGGATCTGAGCCGCATCTGCGACCTACACCACAGTTCACGGCAACGCCGGATCGTGAACCCACTGAGCAAGGGCAGGGACCGAACCCGCAACCTCATGGTTCCTAGTCGGATTCGCTAACCACTGCGCCACGACGGGAACTCCTCAAGGGCATTCGGTTTTAACTGCTTCACCAGTACCTTCAAGGGAGGATGTCCTGAACTATGGAAATCTGAGGGAGAACTTGATAAAACCGCAGCAGTGACGCCCACCGCTGCAAATACATCTGGCAGCCTTCTCTAAACACGCAGCCCCTACAAGCTTTATCAGATGAAAAACAGAATTCACAACCTGGGAGCACGCAAACAGCATTTTTTTTGTTTGCATGTAAAGTACATCTGCGTTCATCAGGCCTTTTAAGGCAGGTATTCTTTTTTCACAAAATGGAAATGTCAGATATGTCATAGCCAAGTACAGATGTTTTAGAGAACCAGTCAGGAATTTAAGAGAATATGAGGGGGAAATTAGCATTCAAGTCACGGATGGCAAGCAGTTTATTCTGAAGTTCATTCGGAGGAGGTAATGACTAGGAAAATGACAAAGAAAACTGTTACTGACCATTAGTGAGCAATCACTCTGTCATATTACTGAGATAATTTAGATAAATGCGGGGTTTCGCTGTCTCCCAGGGAGACGGGCCACTGACGCCTTTGAGAATGGCAGCCTGCTTAAAAGGTTGCTTTTGACAAATGTATTTTTTCCATCAGGCAGATATAAAACAGTCATGTCTGTGCCTGTCTGTGGGATGTAGTAATAGCTCATTTTAGAAGTTTGTTAAAAAACAAAACAAAACCCAAAACTGTCCATTCTCTGTGTTCGGTGACCAGGGAAACATGCTATACGTCCTGCAAAGGCTTTTCAGCCACTGTGGAAAGCAGTGTTTGGAAACATAAGGTATTTAATAAATCAATGCTGAGCCTACCATATTTTTGTTCAATTGACTTCTATTATTTTAGCAGCTGCTAATTATGCACTGTTGATATTTGGAGGCCCGTGACAGATTTCTCTGTTCCATCTGGGTAATCCGGCTTCTCTAGAATGGACTTTCCCCCACCCGACTATAGGATTTCAGCTGCTAAGTTTTGAGGGCAATGATCAAATCAATGCAAAATGAATAGGCAGAAGAGACAAGATGAAGTCTACCTAGTGTTGTTTACAAAATATTTCATTTTATCTTTGATGTCACAGGGCAGCCTCTGGTGCCATCCATGTCATTTTGTGCCAAGAGGAAAATAGGAGCCACTACTTCCATTTTCACAGGGAATAATAGACATGTAAATTCCGAGACTATTTTATCTTAAGAAAATACTGAACAAAAATGGCCACCGTGTGTGTTCTGTTCATTAAGCATTTGCAGGGACTGTACTGGGCGTGGAATCCAGCTTTAATCTGTGGTGGAATAAAGTAGCACAGGAGAGAGAGTGTGGGGCTCGAAGCCAGATCCTGCTATGCACTAGCTGCGTCAGTGGAGAGGCTCTCATGTTTTCTGAAATATGGTTTCCTTGTACGTAAAAAAGGGTGAAAAGAGCATCTCATCTGGGGGACTGTGAGGAAAATGACATAATGTATCTATAGCTATGATGATACTGATGATGATTTTTTAAAATGCCAACCCAACCTTGAAATAACCAAAGGTGCTTTTCCTGTGATGCAATGTTTGGGAGATAACAGGCAGGCACCCCACTACTTGCCTGTCCTAATACACGGGGAGGCAAAGAGCTACATGGAAATTCCAATGATTAGCTCTCGTGCTCTGCTTTTTGCTTTGTCCTTGCACACAGGTGTTTTGTTTTTATTTTAATGTTAATTAACTGAAACACTTGCTAAAATGAGGGGCTGCCTCACTGCCAAAGCCTGCACAGCAGACCTGCTGCTGAGGGGAGGGGATGATGAGGGGCCAACTGTGAATTTAGGCTTGACCAGTGCATCACATAAGCGGGCTTGGTCACAGCATTAGTCTGCTAGGGATGCCATGACAAAAATACCATAGACTGGGTGTGGTAAACAACAGAAATTTACTTTCTTACAGTTCTAGAGACTGGGAGTCCAAGGTGCTAGCGAATTTGGTTTCTGCTGCAAGCTCTCTTCCTGTCTTATAGGTGACCACCTTTTCACTAGGTTCTCCTATGGCTTTTTCTTGGTACACAGGTATGGAGAGATCTTTCTCTTCCTCTAGAGCATCAGTCCTATTGGATTAGGGTCAACCCTTATGACCTCATTCAACCTAATTACCTCCTAAAAACCCCATATATCTCGCAATACCATCACAATGGGGCTTCGGGCTTCTACACAGGAGTTTGATGGGGGGGGGGGGGGGACTGACACAATTCAGTCCCTAGCAGTCATCACCAAAGAGAAGTATGTTTTCAGAGATCCCAAATCCCTCCTCTTAAAAAGTATTCTTAGAAACTGAAAGTAGAATAAAATGCAGGAAATTTTTACATGTCAATAGTAGAGGCTTCATTTACACAGAAGGAAAATATTCGAAAGTTTCTAATTGCATCATTCCTTTTAGGCAGACTATCCAATGATATCTTTTGAGGATTTTATACATATACTTGAAATTTGTTGTTGTTGTTGTTTTTAATTCTCATAAACACATGGTCTGTCAATTTAAGCTCCATGATCTAAAGATCTTTGCCTTCTAAACCTCTATTGCAGACTTGTTCAATCCTGGTAGCGCTTAGGATCACCTGGAAAGTCTATTTCTTCTGTTCTGTGGGACTTTTGCGAATTCTGACTCCTGGGCTCTTTCCCAGGTCTTTTGAATCCTAGAATCTCTGGGAGTGGGTGCTGGCTTTAGTAGGCTCTAAAAACCTTCCAGGGCATTCTAATTCACCATCAGAGTTTAAAACAATGGACATGGCCTCCAGTTTTGCTTCTATTGTTTTAGAGCTAGAATTTTGTTTTAAAAAATGAAACCAAAATGTAATAAAATAAAAGCACAATTGCACAAGCGTTCTGTACAATACCAACACTGCTGAAATGAAACAACTGACCTGCCCAGTAATCACCTAAAATGTTTCTCTCTGATTACAAAAGTCTTCCCTTAATAGATAATGGGGCCCACAACCCAAAGTGGCTCCCATCTCTTTCAGAGTAAAAGCCAAGGTGTCTGCAGAGGCTTCAGTGAGCTACACCCACTCTGCTTAACATCTCTGATGTCACCTCTCCCACGCTCTGCCTTGCCTGCCTCTGCTCAGGTCAACTCACCTCCTTACTCTCTACCTTACTCTCTCATTTTTCCAGGCTTTTATTCAACTGACACCTTTCTTTTTTTTTTATTTTTTTTTTATTTTTTTGTCTTTTTGCTATTTCTTGGACCGCTCTTGAGGCATATGGAGGTTCCCAGGCTAGGGGTCGAATCGGATCTGTAGCTGCCAGCCTACGCCAGAGCCACAGCAACGCGGGATCCGAGCCGCGTCTGCAACCTACACCACAGCTCACGGCAACGCCGGACTGTTAACCCACTGAGCAAGGGCAGGGGCCAAACCCGCAACCTCATGGTTCCTAGTCGGATTCGTTAACCACTGCACCACAACAGGAACTCCGTACTGACACCTTTCTAATAAGAGCTCCCCCAATACCCTACATAGAACATGAAATCCACACTCACATGCATCCATGCATTTCGACCTCTTTTGCCCATTTTCCCACAGCGTTTCTCAGCTTCCAACACACGACAGCCTTTGTTCAATTATCATGTGCTGTGTATTGCTTGTCTCCTCCCACTAGAACATATGCTTGATGAAGACGAGGATTATCATCTGCTCCACTGATGTGTCCCAACTCTCTGGAAAGGCACCTGGTACAGAGCAGCACTCAGTACATCAGTTTTTAAATGAATGAATGAAACGTCTGCTGATTCCCTGGACAGCCAGCCCTGTAATATTTCAGGGCTCCAGATTTGTGACATCCACCCCCATACCAACTACCACCTAAGCCTGGTAGGACAGATCCTAGCTCACAGTCACTCCAATCCTGTTTCTGATATTCCACTGCCAGTGGGGAGATACAAACAACACAAAACAAACAAACAAAACCAAAACTAAATCCAACGACCCCAGAAGAAGGGAAATATTCAGTCCACATTTTTGAAGATATTCCATGAAATCCCAGTGGCTTGATTATAGTTTGTTCTATATTTTGGAGCTTGCTCTTGGAAGGAGAGAGGAACTTTCCTGAAACAGAAATCTTGTATGTCTTAGTAGAAGGACTAGAGCTAATGACTGAATAGCACCTATACTTATCCTTTACAGCTCTTAATAGAACATTATTCAATGGGCAAAATTCCCATCAAAAGATGCATTAAACTTAGCTTGATGTTAACACTAGTGAAAAATGTTATGGAGGTAGCTTAATTTAAGCACTGATTCTAATTTCCCATAACTTTGAATTAATAGCTCTTGCTTCACCTCCTGCTTCACCTCCTGCTTCTGACTCACATTCCTCTCAAGAATCGATTCCACAGAAACCCCTTGAATCAAAGTAGCACACTGTGCCCTTAGGAACACAAAAAGTCTGAGTTGAAGGGTGTGCTCTGTATATTTTGTCCTTTATCCATCATTCGTAGGAGGGCTTATCTCAGAGAATACAACAATATCAGGATCTCTAATTGTATCTTACCGGGGTCTTCCAGTTTCAGGATGTGGTTTTAGAAGGGAAAAGCTCTCCTATAAACTCACCTTTAGCAATATGAGTAATAGAGGCGGAAATTGCAGTCAAAGGAAAATGGTTTTGGAGTACACATATTCTTTTTGCTCTTCCAGGTTTGACACATTACAGAGTAACATTTTAGTGAAATTATAAAGCTTTCATGGTGCCTTTCTTATTGCTTTCTGGATGGCTGGTGAGCAAAGAAAATTATGTGTAGCCACAAAGCACTGACTTTTTAGTTCATAGATTTTTTTTTTTTCCCCTTTCATTTAGCTGTATTTGCCCACATCTTTCTTAGCTTTCATCCCTCACCTAATCTGTTGGAAGTGGCCATTCAAGGCATGGCGGGGAAGGGGGAGAGGAAGAAAACACTCTCAGTATTAAGTCAATGGAAATTGAAGCTCGAAAATGCAGATGAGCTGCCATTGTCTGTACAATAAACCCTGGAAAGTTCTGGGTCCTGATGAGTGCAGAGCAGCCAAGTGGACAGAAATCACATAGAAACAGAAGTCACAGTGCCTGCATCTCACAGACTCTGGCAGAGAACTGAGCAGTAAGTGCCTTCAGCGGCTGCCGCTGCATGTGAAGGAAGGAGCGACCTGACTATTCGGATTGCCAAGCAAACCTGAAATTTGTAAATTAATATGCGCAGATGGTAGGGGAGCTTCTTCTGTGAGAGGAGGTAATTGGGGCCAGCTCAGTCAGCGGCATCGGAAAGTCTTCACCGGGCTGGTTCTGAGGGATTGTGAAATGCAGGTGAGGCTGGGTTTTGGAGCTTTCTCATTTCAGGAGCCCCCAGTCCCTTCAGCAGCGGCTCTCCTTCTGCCAGGGTGGGACCCTGATGGTGTTGGAACAGGCTCAACGTAAAATACAGGTCCTAAAGGTTTCACGTGCTGCCTCACCCTGCCCTCCTCAGGGTGATCATGACTGACTCCGCTTTCAAGGACCAGTCCCTCCTGGTATCAAACAGGGTGAAGCAAGAGATATTCCGGGTGAAGAGTCTTTACAGTGCCTCTCCAGCCACTGCTGGCGGCCATCACCCTGTGTCCTACAACTGGAGCCATAAACGCCTCTTCGGCTGAGTCCCCACCATCCTTCAAGCTCTGCCAGGGACTTCTCTGGGCTGGTCACATTGACCCTGGGCACCAACACTCCACACATTCGAGGGACAACAGCTGATATGACCATTGCAGAAGCTGTTAATTCAGAGTGGTAGGTAAGGTGATCTCACCTCTGGCTAAATGGGAACGTCTCTGGAGAATGAGATACCACAGAGAAAAATGACATGTAAGTCACATATTTACTGCAGCAAAGGGACAATGAATAGCAAATCTGATTCTATTGATCCAGAGCTGAGAAAATAGGGTCTGGAGAGATGATATAACTTTCCCAACCACCCAGGTAGTGTGTCTCCCGGAGTCAGGTAAGAACCCAGATTTCCTGAACCCCTTGTTCTAATTTCCCCTGCCACTGACTCCTAAAAATGCTCTTTTAGCAGGTGCTATCCTTTCAGAGAAACAACTTTATTATTATGCTGCGGGTGCCCTCAGCTTGAGCCTAAGCTGTATTTGCTGCTGAGCTACAGACATAACAGTCTGGCGGTCTCACAGCATGAACCAGCCCAAGATAACTTTGCACAAAGAACCAAGGATTTTCCAAAATAACTCACCCTAAAGAAATATGAACTAGGCCCCATAACAGGACTAGTAAGAACATATTATGTTCAATTTACTATATAGCATAGCATGTTCTCTTCAATTTCTTGTAATAACCTATAATGGAGTATAATCAGAAAAAAAAAAAAAAACAGAATTACTATGCTGGATACCTGAAACTAACACAATCTAGTAAGACAACAATACTTCAGTAATAGTTTTATAAAGAATGTATTATGTTCTAAGGAAAAGAGTGATTTTTCAGTCAGTCAGTGAACATCTTTCAATTCAATCCCTCTTGAGTAACTGTCAGGAGGGAACTGTATTCTCAAAAGAATTCACCTAAGAGCAAAAATCAGGAAACAGATATCTCCCCACCTTGCCCGAGAATGTCAATGGCGTGGCACAAGTCAAGGGCCATGGCTAGGGGGCAGCGTTTCCATTCTATATGAAAGCCACCCCATGGAACTGTATAGCCAAATACAAGCATCCTTGTCTAGAATATTCAGTTCTCCTCCCTGGGGGACTAAGAGGGTAGTAAAGAGTGAAATCTCAAAACCAGGAAATCTGTTTTTTATTTTTAAAAGTTTTCATTCTTATATTTTTTTTAATTTTTTTGTCTTTATAAGGCCTCACCTGCAGCATATGGAGGTTCCCAGGCTAGGGGCCTAATCAGGAGCTGTAGCTGCCGGCCTATGCCACATTCACAGCAACACCAGATCCAAGCCGTGTCTGCGACCTACACCATAGGTCACGGCAACACGGGATCCTTAACCCACTGAGTGAGGCCAGGGATTGAACCTGAATCCTTATGTGTGCTAGTCAGATTTGCTTCTGCTGAGCCACAATGGGAGCTCCAGGAAACCTGTTTTGAAATTCCATTTAATCACAAATAATTGAGAAACCTAAGAACGTAATTTCAACTTTCTGGAACTCATTTTCTTCATCTGTGAAATGGATGGGTGAGTGATAAATTCTCTGGGATTAAAATGATATGACTGATGGGACCCTTTTTGTCTTTTGCCATCATTCAGTGAGAAGTGTGTCCAAGGAACCAGGTTTTTTTTTTTTGCATAATCCATGGATCGTTTCTCAGGAGGAGCCTTCCTAGGACTGGTGTCATTTTGCACATAAGCAGGAGTTGCCGAGGGATGGCTCAGCCTCAGCACCTCACAATAGACCTCTGATTAGCAGCACCTGGGAGTCAGGAACAGCGGATGAGTCAGCCACACCTCCTTCTAAATGTGGGTCTGATGATGCCTGTGCCCTAACAGGACCCCTCCCCTTGGCTCCAGAGAAGCAACTTCAGCAAGAGATGTGTACCAGAGGACAGCAGCTGATCACGGGCTGCATCCAGGCAGGCGACAGAGCAGTGGACACATTCCTCTGATTTTCAGTTGTCTGCCCTCCTGTCATAGGGTCTATTCAGTTTCATGGTCCAACAGCAGGGCTCCCGCAAAGGGGGTACTCACGGTCATCCCAGTGTACCTGCCCTTTCTCTCCCTTTGGAACATGAGTCATGGTCCTGGAAACACCTCTTAGGATAGTAACATGAGGAATGACTCTGAGACCTTCCACTCAACAACAAAAAAAATGGTTTTCTGACTTTAAAATGCTGTGGAATGGAATGATGAAAAGCTTCCAAATTCTTTTTCATGTTGCCAGAACAGCAGTCATACTGAAATCAGACAAAGGAGTGCAAAAAGGAAAACTGAAAATGATGCTCACCTGTGAATAAATATCATACTAAATAGATTTTATCAGTAAACTAAAAGAATAACATACAGTAGGATGGAGTTTTGACTCTGGAGCCAGATGATCTGAGTGTGAATGCTCCTCTGATGTTTAATATATGTAGGATCTTGGGTATGTTATTAAAACCTTTCTGTGCCTCTATTTTCTTATCTGTAGAATGGGGACAATCATAGGACTTGCCTAATCGATTGCTGTATGGATTAAATTAGTTACTATATATGAAGTGCTTAGAACTGAGCATAGCACACAACAAGTTTGCTTTTATTTTTTGTTACTATTTTTCCAGGAATACAAGGTATGAGCCAGGGGTCAAACTTTTTTCCTAAACAAAATGACCATTTGTTCCAGCACAATCTATTACATAATAGTTTATTTTCTGACATACTTGAAATAATGGGCTTTGCCAGATTGCAAATACCAAGGTCTATTCCTGGACTTTCTATTCTGTCATGTTTACTCAACAGTCTATTCTTGATCCAGTAGCATATTTAAAAATTTTTAAAATAGGTTTTAATAATTTGTATAATTGTTTCTTCACTACTACCTTATTTATTCTAAATTGTTTCGGTCATTTGCCCTTATCATCTGAACTGATAATTCAAAAAGGAAAACTATAAGCCAATTTCACTTATGAATATCAATGTAAAAAGTTTAAATAAAATAAGAGCAAGGCAAATACCTATTGGGTATTAACAGAACTTCTTTAACCTTAAAATTATTTTACTACTATTTAAGATCTTTATTATATTCCAGGAAAATGATGTACTTTCCAACTGCTCAAAGTATTTTTTTTTAATTTTCTAAGCATATTTTAAATTTCCTTATAATGATTCTTCTACTTTTATTGTTAAATTGATTTATTATTTGTTTTTTCATTATAGGGAACTGGCACTTTCCCCCACTGTATGTTTTATTGCTGTCCACATATAGGGAGTTGTTAACCAGTGATACATATTTGCATTTTGAATATTTGATTTTCTCCTTTCTTTTTTCTTTTTTTAAAATTTTGGCTGCACCTGTGGTATGTGGCAGTTTCTAGGCCAGGAATCAAATCCAAGCCACAGCTGCGACCTATGCCACAATGCCAGATCCTTAACCCACTGTGCCAGGGCTGGGGATGGAATCCACGCTGTCACAGAGACAACACTGGATCTTAACCCACTGTTCCACAGCGGGAATCTCCTTTCTTTTTTTCTTTTTTTGTCTTTTTAGGGCCTCACCTGCGGCATATGGAGATTCCCAGGCTAGGGGTCAAATCCAAGCTGTAACCGCTGGCCTACACCACAGCCACTCCTTTCTTAATTCTAGCTTGTCTCTCCTTCTATTTTTTTAGCTTTCTATATAATCATATCAACTGCAAATAATGAAAATTTAGTGTCTGAATTCTAGCTTACATACTATTCTCATCTTTACTAGCCAATGCTAGAATTTACAGAATAATGTCAAATAATGGCAAGGCTACCAGACATCCCCCACCACCAATTCAGTGACTATATACCTGTGTTGTTTCACCATTAAATATATTAAGTTTATATTTGATAAGCTATGTGATATAAGTATTCTTCAAAATTTAATGTTAATTAGAAAGTTCAAAAATCAAGTAAGAAGTTAGAGTTCCAAGTGCCTTTTCATTTTATGTATTTATGAAATATAATATATTCCCTTACATTATATGATCCTGGAATGAGAATATATCATGACATCCTATTATTTTTTTATACTAATGAATGAAATGAAATATTTTTTATACCAAGTAATTTTAACTTGGAACTTTTTACATTAGTGATATGTATGATTGTGTTTTCAACATGTTCGGTATGTTTCTTTGAAAAGTGTTTTTAAAGTATAATTGATTTATAATGTTGTGCCAATTTCTGCTGTACAGTAAAGTGACCCATATATGTGTGTGTGTTCACATTGTTTTTCTCATACTATCTTCCATCATTCTATCCTGAGAGATTGGACATGTACCACATCAACAAACTAAAAAACAAAAGCCATATATGATCATCTCAATAGATGCAGAAAAAGCTTTTGACAAAATTCAACACCCATTTCTGATAAAAACTCTCCAGAAAGAGAGAACAGAAGGAAGATACCTCAATATAATAAAGGCCATATATAAAGAACCCACAGGGAGTTCCCGTCGTGGCGCAGTGGTTAACGAATCCGACTAGGAACCATGAGGTTGCGGGTTCAGCCCCTGCCCTTGCTCAGTGGGTTAACGATCCGGCGTTGCTGTGAGCTGTGGTGTAGGTTGCAGACGCGGCTCGGATCCTGCGTTGCTGTGGCTCTGGTGTAGGCTGGTGGCTACAGCTCCGATTCGACCCCTAGCCTGGGAACCTCCATATGCCACAGAAGCGGCCCAAAGAAATAGCAAAAAGACAAAATAAATAAATAAATAAATAAAATAAAATAAAATAAAGAACCCATAGCTAACATCATTCTCAATGGTGAAAAAAAATGAAAGCATTTCCATTAAGATCAGGAACAAGCCTAGGATATCCACTTTTACCAGTGTTATTCAACATAGTTTTAGAAGTCCTAGCCACAGCAATTAGAGAAGAAAAAGAAATAAAAGGAATCCAAATTGGAAAAGAAGAAGTAAAACTATCACTTTTATAGATGACATGATAATGTACCCAGAAAATCCTAAAGACATTCTCAGAAAAATGTTAAGAGTCATCAATGAATTTGGTCAAGTTATAAGATACAAAATTAAAACACAGAAATTGACTGCAGTTCTGTACATTAACAACGAAAGATTAAAAATGGAAATTAAGGAAACAACCCCATTTGCTATTGCATCAAAAAGAATAAAATATCTAGGAATAAACCTACCTAAAGAGACAAAAGACCTGTACTCTGAAAACTATAGGATGCTGATGAAAGAAATCAAAGATGACATAAACAGAAAGATACAGAATGGGAGAAAAATCTTTGTAAAGGATGCAACTGAAAAGGGCTTCATATCCAACATATACAAACAACTCATACAACTTAACAACAACAACAAAAAAAACCCAGCCAATAGAAAAATGAGCAGAAAATATAAATGGACATTTCATCCACATATGGATAGCCAATAAGGCACATGAAAAGATGCTCAACATCACTAATTATTAGAGAAGTGCAAATCAAAGCTACAATGAGGTACCTCCTCACACCAGTCAGAATGGCCATCATTAAGAAGTCTGTGAATAATAAAAGCTGGAGAGGGTGTCGAGGAAAGAACACTCCTGCACTGTTGGTGGGTATGTAAATCGGTACAACCACTATGGAAAACAGTTAGAGGTTCCTCAGAAAACTAAACAAAAAACTACAATACGATCCAGCAATCCCACTCCTGGGCATATATTTGGACAAAGCTGTAATTTAAAAAGATACTTGTACCCGCTATGTTCACTGAAGACCTACTCATAATAGCCAAGAAATGGAAACAACCTAAATGTCCATCAACAGATGAATGGATTAAGATGTGGTACATATACACAATGGAATACTACTCAGCCATAAAAAGAATGAAATAATGCCATCTGCAGCAACATGAATGCAACTAGGTTCTCATACTAAGTGAAATCAGAAAGAGAAAAACAATTACATATGACATAGGAGGAATATAAAATATGGCAGAAATGAACCTATATACAATGTTTCAATATGTTTGGCTATTTTAAATTTATAATTCACTGTTATGAGAGAATCATGAATGAGTTTTTTAAAGGTACCTCTCTCTATTTCCATACTCTTCATCATTTTGTGTAACAAAATAGTTATTTATTCTTGAAAATATGTTAAGAATACACTGGGAAAACTATACAGACCTATATGGTCTTTTTGTAGATAACTGTTCGGACAATATTTTGAATTTCCTCTATTACCACTGGTCTATTAAGACTAGCTATTTCTTGAGGTAATACTGGTACTTTATATTTCTTAAAGGAAATTTTCAACATTGATATTTTCAATTTATTATATAGAACAGCTTCCTATAATATTATTATCATCATAATTATCATTCCATCTGATATTATATTACTTTGGCTCCACATTTGCTATTTGTATTCTGCATTCTTTAATGGCACCAATATGTCTTTCACATCCACTCCAAGTAAAAACAAGAAAATTTTTTGACTTATTTTTTTGTTTTCCTATTTAATAATTTTCACTTTTATATCATTTTTTCAGGTTTTCTTATATTTCCGTGGGTATAATTTTTCATTTAAATGCCTCATTAAAAAACTATTTCTTATTTAAGAGTATACATGCTTTGGAGCTAAGTGTGCCTCTGAATACAGCTTTAGCCTCAGAGTTTGGGCTTGATTTATAATTTTCTTTTAATTTTCTTAATATCCCACAATTACACTGAGTTTTTTTTTTTTTTTTTTTTTTTGACCCTGGAGTTATATCTGCAAACATTTTTTTTAAATCCCAACTGGTTAAATAATAATAAAAACTAATATTGAAAAATGACAAAAGATCGAAGCTGGGATATCGTTTTTTCCATTTGTAAGTTGGTGGGTGGAGAAAGCAGTTCTGCGGAAAGAGTGAAGGCACAGGAAATCTACATTAAAAAAAAAATCTCCAAGTGTCTCTGATGTAACGGAACCAGGGACTGCTATTTAAGAACTATCACACTAAACCACAATACCTCTTACCTAGAGCAAGACCTCCCTCCTTTTCCCTTCTTCACCACCCCATCCTCTCAACACCTCCACACCATACTAAAACTTCAACATTTCACCACGTTAATAAAATCATGCAATACACCAGCTATAATGGAAAAAATAAAAATCACTAAAAAAAATAAAATCATGCAATAACTACCACTTACTAAGTGCTTACTCTTGACTTTGTAGAGGTTAAGTAACTTGTACGATGACGCAAAGCAAGCAGGTGGCAGAGCCAGGAATAAAGTCCAGACTGGGTTGACATTCATCCATGTTTTAAACCAGTATAGATGGACTGATTTAGACTCTAACACTTGCTCTCTGGAGAGCAGGGTCCGGTTGATGAAATGTCCAGTCAGGTAAACAAAAATGGTAGGTACGTGAGCTGAATAATTTGGAATTGCTATTCAGACTTCTGTTATACCCATAAGGCCCAAGAAAGAGCAACTACCAAATCAGTTCTTTGCACATTACAGACAGGGTAGATATGGAAAAAAGTATTTTTCACCGTCATGAAGTAAACCCATGCAAAAGGCCCTTTAAATAAAGTCTGACTCATCATCTCTTTCAAAATCCTCTCTATAGATCTAGTTGCATTTCAACATAACTTGACAGTAATTTTTTCATTTTCCATGCCTTTTTGCCTCTAGTAGTACAGATAATACATTTACTTATATAAGCAAAATCATCCCTGTTATGACTTCAACCATAATAATCTGCCAGCCAGTGAGTATTAACTAAACACTTTATCCCTCCATCCCCAACCAAGACTGCTTACCTCAAAGGAAAAGATTAGCTATGTGATTCCCTACATGCATTCTTGCCTCATGATATATTTGTTTGCAGAAAAACCTTTCATATAACAACTTATAAATGTATCTCCTTTTGACCATCCTGCACACTTTACTGATCATGTTAAAAACAATTAACGATGATAAAGAATTAGGCATTAACTGCAAGGCATTAGAGGTCAAGGCCTTGGAAAGTGGCAGGGATTCTGCTGACTGCAGTTTGTTTTTGATTTTTCCCTGATCAGTACACAGCTTATGAGCTGCACCAGACTTTCATTCTGAAAAGTCAATATCCAAGGGCATATTTTAAATTAATCAAACCTGTTTCTGAGAGATAAGCTAAATGAGTTCTTTAAAAGGAGATTGTGAAATGCAGACTTATGTATTCATCATTATATTTAGCTTCAAGAAATAGCCTTACATAACCCCAAAGTGGAATTAAGTGATGACTAAAACCCAACTTCAAGCTTGAAGCTGATATAAAATCTCAAAAGAGTAAGTTATGACAAACTTCTGAAGTCATAGGTTGCACTCAATATGTTTCTGATTGTTCCATTCATTTACATTATAATTTAAATTATGGGAGTCAAGTCAATAAATATTTATGAAGCTCCCTGATGTACTATGGGATTTAGAAAAGGAGTGTTAAGATACAGTTTGTCTACCCAGAAAGTAAAGTCTCACTGAGGAAGATGACTTGAACGTATGGAAACATAGATAAATACAAATTACACGGAAATGACCCAAATTCATGGTTTCTAAAAGTTATGATGTATCTTTACAATCTCTCCTTATTTTCTTACCTCTGTATCCTCATCTAATCCTGACCCAAAGCCTCATTCTTTCCAATCTAACCACAGCTTATGGAAACCTTAGATCAAGGCATGTTTTTCTTAACCAAATGGGAGCTTATTATTTTCCCCTGGTGTTAGAGTAGCTCTATATAGGGTCAGCACATAAGCCTTGAGCAGCCTATAAAAAAGAAGAGCTTCAGAAAAAACAAGTAAGGTGTCTAGACCCATTTCAGTTTGTAGCCAGCCTCCTTCTGTAAATGCCCTATAATCTTTAGACAGCCACTGATTTCTCTCCCAGAAGGAACTTGAGGATTTCTAGACTGTAGGCTTCTTGAAGAAAGGTAATTTTTACCTTAGTTGTCCCTCTGCCCACCAAAGTATTTAGCACATGCTTGACATGCAGTGTTATCTGCTCGTTTGATTTTAAGAAAAAGAATAAATAAATAATTGTCTTCTTTAGAACAATGTTAAAATGCAAGATTAAGTAGCACGGTAAAAGTTCCGATGGCTTTTGAGTCTTCTAAATCAATACCAAGGCTGCATTTAAAACAATCTGTAAGATATTTTCAATGTTTGTCTCTGATAGTTGGCTGAACTGTATATCAACAAACTCTTAAATACCAGAGCAATAGTGTTGAAAGAGTGTTGCACTCTTCTGGCTTTGTATGTATAAATACAGGGATTAATTTTTTTTGCCAGAAGAGTAAGAAAGATTATTGCAAAAGGTGAAAAAAAATAAAGAAAGGTTATGATTTCTGGCCTTTCCCCGAGTTTCCAGGTGATATCACTGCTATCGAAATTTTCATTTCTAGAGTTACAATCTCTCATCTTTCGAATTTATGGTTGGCAAGTGAAACAGATGTCTTTATAAAATAAACTGTTGAAATATCACCGGCAAATTTCAATATTCTTGCTCTTGACTACTCCTGAAGAGTAGTCTCCGATGAGCGAGCAATCTGTGGTTCACCAAATGGAAGCAACTTTTTAGAGCCTGAAATGAGACTAACTTCCAGTTGATCAAGTCACATTAAAAGATGGATTAATGGTTGCAGGTATGCCGTACATAGAATGTTTGCTTACTCCCAAATTCATATGTCGAAACCTCATCCCCAATGTGTCGGGATTTGGAGGTGGTGACTTTCAGAGGTGATGAGGTCTGAATGGGATTAGTGCCCTTTTAAAAGAGCCCCAAGAGAGCTCCCTTACCCCCTTTTCCACGTGAGGACACAGCAAGAAGGAGGTCATCACCAGACACCAAATCTTTCCAGTGCCTTGATCTTGGACTCCCCAGCCTCTGGAACTGTGAGAAATAAATATTTGTTGTTGAAGTCACCCATTCTAAGGTATTTTGTTACAGCAGCCCACACAGACTAAGACAAGGTACATATAGATTTTTGATGTAGTAACATGAGTCTAGATAATTCCTCCTTGAACAATACATCAAATTCAGTACATCAACAATAAATTTTTTCTCTTGCTACAACTCAGCAGCCAGTGTGAGCTCCCTCTTCATCATTCACAATGGCCCTCACATGTGATTCCCAACCAACCTCATGTGGGTGACCCAGCAACACAGGCAAAAATGATGAGCAATTACCACCTGGAAGCCTGGACACTCTGAAAGCGTGTCATTATGGGAATCATTTTCGTAGAGGTTGCTATGGTTTCTGTGCTACACTTTCTCTCTATAGTCGCATGATTTTAGTTAATCAATGACAAGCCACAGTGTAATCATTTTCTCTTCAGAGAACACAAGGAAAAAGAAAAAGCCTAGAGTTTCTTACACAATGTCACTGCTGACAGTTGGTTTTTTTGGCTGCAAAAGGAAGACATGTTCTTATTGTAAATGAAGAGCAGAAAAGGAAAGATGGGAGAAAAGTGAAATCATTTTCCAATTCAGGCTAGCCTTCTGAGAAGCACCAGAAAAGCTATTCTCCCAAATGATCTTCCTAGAATATTTGTTTTGCTTTTGCTTTTTAGGGCCACACCAATGGCATTTGGAGGTTCCCAGGCTAGGGGTCTAATCAGAGCTACAGCTGCCAACCTACACCACAGTCACAGCAATGCAGGATCAGAGTCGAGTCTGCAACCTATACTACAGCTCACGGCAATGCCGGATCTTTAACCCACTGAGCAAGGCCAGGGATTGAATCCACAACCTCATGGTTCCTAGTCAGATTCGTTTCTGCTGCACCACAGCGGGAACTCCTGGAATATTCTTTCATTAGGATTTCATCCAGGAGGGTGTGAGAAAGAAATAATCCCTACCCACAAAAATCTTGGGATCTTCTTACTACTTCTGCAAGGTGTCTAGACAATGAGAAGCCATGGTCTGGACTTAGTATTTCTCCAACTAAAGCCAATCACTCTTTCAGGTTTTTACAGTTTGTTTACTGGGTATTATTAAAAGAAAGAGTCACTACTTCATGTAGTGTCAAACACAAATCAAATATGGGAAAGAATCCTATTATGAGAAATACGGGTGTTTCCTAGTGGCCTAGTAGTTAAGGATCCAGTGCAGTGTTGTCACTGCTGTAGCTCAGGTCACTACTGAGGCATGGGTTCAATCCCTGGTCTGGGAACTTCCACATGCCATGAGCCTGGCCAAAGGAAAAAAAAGACAGAGAGAGAGAAGCAGAGAAATAGAATCATCACCAGAAGAACCACAACAGAGGCTTAAGAAAGCATGCAGAAAGCTGACTATTCAAGAAATGGCACCTACCTCCTTTCTAGACCCAAGCGTTGACTGGGTATAATCTAAGTATGTTACACTCATTCAATTGTTGGTGTGTTTAATAAATTAAAATTTGGGGGCAGGAGTTGCCTTTGTGGCACTGCAGAAATGAATCCAACTAGTAACCGTGAGGTTGCGGGTTCGATCCCTAGCCTCAGTGGGTTGGGGATCTGGCATGGCCGTGAGCTGTGGTGTAGGTTGCAGATGTGGCTCGGATCTGGTGTTGCTGTGGCTGTGGTGTAGGCCAGCAGCTGTAGCTCTGATTCGACTCCTAGCATGGGAACCTCCATATGCCACTGGTACGGCCCTAGAAAGACAAAAAAGACAAAAATAAATAAATAAATTTAAATTTGGGGGCAGACCAAATTAGCAAGAGGGCCAACAAGATATAAACTTTGGCCATCTTTATACGGACAGTGGGAACAGCACATGAAAGTCGCAGAGAACGGGGGTCCTCTCTGAAAGAGTTCAAGACTTCTGGGTTGCATCGTCAAAAGTGATGGCTGGTGGGATTTACAAAGAAGGCTAGACTCATGTTTTGAGCAACTTTGCTTTTGCATATAGAAAATGTGAATCTTTGAGTGACTTAGAAAAATTCTCTTAAGAGTTTCTGCTATGGCTCAGTGGTAATGAACCCTACTAGTATCCATGAGGATGTGGGTTTCATTCCTGGCCTCACTCAGGGGGTTAAGGATCCAGTGGTGCCATGAGCTGTGGTGTAAGTTGCAGATGAGGCTCAAATCCTTGTTGCTGTGACTCTGGAGTAGGCCGACAGCTATAGTGACAATCTGACCCCAGACTGGGAACTTCTAAATGCCATGGATGTGGCCCTAAAAACACAGAAAGAAAGAACGAACGAACGAATGAACGAACAAATGAAAGAAAGAAAAGAAGGAAGGAAGAGGAAGGGAGTTTTCTCATTGTAAATAAAAAGTTCAAATTCCTGTTTGACTTTTTTTTTTTTTTTTTTTTTTTGTCTTTTTGCTATTTCTTGGGCCGCTCCCGAGGCATATGGAGGTTCCCAGGCTAGGGGTTGAATCGGAGCTGTAGCCACAGGCCTACACCAGAGCCACAGCAACGCGGGATCCGAGCCGCGTCTGCAACCTACACCACAGCTCACGGCAACGCCGGATCATTAACCCACTGAGCAAGGGCAGGGAACCCGCAACCTCATGGTTCCTAGTCGGATTCGTTAACCACTGCGCCACGACGGGAACTCCCTGTTTGACTTTTATAACAAGCAGTCAAGGCCAGAGTTCTGTGATCTTTTATAAACAAGTCATACCACTCCCAGCTGTTCAGATTTGAAAGGATGTGTTTTACTCAAGCTGTACGATTTTTACTTGGTATTTGAAAACAGGCCCATTTTCACATAGACACAGCTCTCTAGAAAAGGGCTGTGTTCCTTAACTATGTGAAAAGAAGTTCAGATTCTTAACATGTTTTCTCAGATATATAAGAGAAACAAAGGACTGAATGGTTTCAAAAGACACTGTGGATTTCATGTGAATATTACTTTCCCCTTAACTTCCCTCATTTGAAAATAGCAGTAAAGTACAGATAATGGAAAACTGTATGACTTCAGGAACGTATATTAATCTGCTCAGATTAGAGACTGCCCTTGGCTTTGTTTGTTACCACCGTATCCATAAGCCTCCATCACTGTCATGTGGGGGTTTCGCACTATGGAATGCATCCCTGATTTATATGAGAAAGTGAGATTTTCCTCCTCTTGGCTCATCAGGCTTTGCAGAAGCGAGGTTCTGTTCACAATGGCTGACTCCACTGAGCACTAAAGTCACACAGTTCTTCCCATGTAGATGTTCCTTGCATGTGCAGAGTTCTTTTATAGAACATGCAGTCTGTTCATGCTGTGGTCTGCACTCTTTTCAGCACTTTTGGTTAAAACACATAGCATGCACTAGAAGTTCAAGTTCATTTGTGAAATACAAATTTAAGGTTTTTTTCTGTGACAAAAATCAGAGGGGATGCATTCCTTTCAAATACATACAACTTAAAAATACTACACAGCCAAGGAACTTTTTCTTGAATATTGTTCACACTTCTGCTTTGGATATTTTTACAGTAGCTTTGAAACAATTCTCATTGGTATTTACTTTTCTTGGCTGCTTATAAAAACAATACCTTATTGTTATAAAATATTTAGAAAATGAGTTCCCATTGTGGCGCAGTGGTTAACGAATCCAACTAGGAACCATGAGGTTGTGGGTTCGATCCCTGGCCTTGCTCAGTGGGTTAAGGATCCGGCGTTGCCGTGAGCTGTGGTGTAGATCGCAGATGCAGCTCGGATCCCACATTGCTGTGGCTCTGGTGTAGGCCGGCAGCTACAGCTCCGATTCGACCCCTAGCCTGGGAACCTCCATATGCCACAGGAGCAGCCCTAGAAAAGGCAAAAAGACGAAGGAAAAAAAAAAGAAAGAAAGAAAATATAGAAAAGTTTTTAAGTGGCCATTAACAGTTATCTACAATCATGCTATTCAGTAATTACTACTGTCAACATATGGTGTATTTTCTTTAAAATGTTATACACTCACACACATACTTATACCCAAACACACACACAAATATAATGACCGTTATGTATGACTATATATACAATGAACTATAAGGATAATCTTTAGTCCGTCATGGTTATTTCAACTATTTTACTCTTACTTGATATTAAGCTTTTACCTTTTATTTTTATTTGCTTTTTCAGGGCCACACCCATGGCATATGGAAGTTTCCATGCTAGGGGTCAAATTGGAGCTACAGCTGCCAGCCTATACCACAGCCATAGCAACTTGAGATCCGAGCTGCATCTGCCACCTACCACAGCTCACAGCAACCCCGATCCCTCACCCACTGAGCAAGGCCAGGGATCGAACCGTTATCCTCATGGATACTAGTCAGATTTGTTTCTGTTGCACCACAACAGGAACTATCCCCTTTTAAGAATATTGATGTTAATGATTATACATTTTAGATCACTAGTTTTAAAAAGTTTGTCCTTTATGACTCCTCTGACTCCTCTAATTGCTTTCATGCTTAGAAAGTTCTTTCATACACTAATATCTAACAAGGGTTTGAGTATTATATTATTTCATTTTATATTTTTCTCCCAAATACATGTGGACTTTTTTTTTTTTTACTATGAGTTGAAAAGAGAGTATCTAATATAATTTATTGACTAAACAGCTTCTGAATCATCTCAACAGCATTAATTGTCTCAACTATTCCTTTATTTCTTCACTGATTTATGATTCTACCCTTTACCACATACTATTATTTATAGTCTGAGATTTTTTTTTCCTGGGCTCAATATTATGTTAGATTGATCCATTCCCTTGTAAATTCATTCATTTAACAGATGTTTTTGAGGGTCTGCTCTGTGCCAGGCATCATTTTAGGCAATGGGGATACAGCAGTAATAACACAGACCAAAATCCCTCCCCTTATGGAGCTTACATTCTGGCATAGGCTGGGGAAGAGATTAACCAATACAGGATGGGTAAGTAAAGCATGTATTAGACAGTGATGAAAGCTGGGAAGTGAAAAATAAATAAAAGGCAAGGGATAGGAAGTTTGTGTGGAGGAGGATGACAACTACTAGGTTGCTATCAGACAACACTTGGAACTGACCCTCTGACCGAAAGACATAAAATAATCTTAAAACATGAAATACTCATGTCCTGGGTAATGTCAGAGAATGGTCTAGTGGTGAGGCCAGTGCTGTACTGGAATAGAAATGATCAGTGCAGGAACGTACTGTTTTACTCTTATTTGGCATTACGGGCAGGTAGAATCTTTTCCCCTAGGACTGACTGCGCTGGATTTTATTACCTTGGAAGTGCCCCATAAAGAGCCCTTGATTGACCAAACGAAAGCTGCTTGGTTTATTGATGGCAGTTCCAAGGTGATCAGACAGCATCCTGTTTGGAAGGCTGCCACTCTGATCGATGAAGGTAAAAATAAGTCAGCTCAGAGGACTGAACGGCATGATGTTTTCCCCTGTGTGTGGGTTTTTACCAACTTGTGGGCAGTGGCCAATGAAGAAAGAAAATGGAAAACTGACCTATTACAGGGTGCTTGTGTGAGCAAGAACCAGGTAGAAATCACTATGGGAACTTGAGGGGTCATGTATAAAATTGGGGCAAGGAATGATTTGTTAAATGAAACAGAAAAACAGATACCATAAAAAATAATAAATATGACTATATTAAAATTTAAAAATTCTGCCCATCAAATGAGACCTTAAGAATGTGAAAAGATAGGAGTTACCATTGTGGGTCAGTGGGAACAAACCTGACTAGTATTCATGAGGATGTAGGTAGGATCAATTCCTGGCCTTGCTCAGTGGGTTAAGGATCCCATCCATGTTGCTGTGGCTGTGGCATAAATCAGTGGCTGCGGCTTTGATTCGACCCCTAGACTTGGAACTTCCATATGCCATCCCTGTGGCCCTAAAAAGCAAAAAAAATAAGAAAAAAGATAAAGAATGTTAAAAGACAAACCAGGAGAAGGATCAAGATGGTGGAGGAGGAAGACATTCTGCTCAGCTTCTCTCACAAACACACCCAAAAAACACATCTACATGTAGAACGATTCACACAGAACATCTACTGAATGCTGACGGAAGAGCTTAAACCTCCAAAAAGGGCAAGAAACCCTCCACATAACTGGGTAGAACAAAAAAGGAAAAAAAAAGAGAGAAGGAGAGAAAAGGAATAAGGACGGGACTAGCATTCCTGAGAGGGAGCTGAGAAAGCAAAAAGGAACCCACACCCTGGGAAGCCACCTAACCAAGGGGGAGATCAGCCGAGACAGAAGGGCCTCAAAGTTGCTAAGAAAAGCACAGCAGCTGGACTGAGGAGGGCAAAGTAGAGTGAGAGCCGCACAGATCATTTGCACCACTGCCCTGGACACCACAGCCTAAGACACTCAGGTGGAGACTGGGTGCTGAGACTGAGGCTCCAGAGGTCAGTTCTGGAAGAGGACTAGAGTTGGAGACAGCCTGAGGGGCTGGGGAGCAGTGTGCCACAGGCTGGGGAGTGGAACGCCACAGCCAAGGGAACCCAGGAGGAGGTCTGGGCCCACAGGAGAAGCAAGTTGCCATTGTTGGGGAGGGCAAGAGGAGGAGGGGTGGACTGCCACAGGAATCTCCTTCCCTGCACAAGCATGGGCTTTCAGAGGGCAGGGTGCCTCTGGCGCAAGCTACGGGTGGCAAGAGGCCACTTGCTTGGGCTATGGGAGACTGGGTGCCTCTCCGTGTGGGCCAAGGGCAGTGGGGCTAAGTGCAATGCAGTGCCTCTTGTATGATCTACAGGTGGCAGGGACAAACCATAGCAGTCATCTCAGAAATCAGAGGGAGACATGGCCCACCACCAGTAGGGGTCCGTGAACAGGGTCCACCTGCAGTCCCAGTCACCTCAGAGGTTGGCAAAAAAGAGGGCACTGCAACTGAGGACTACCTGTTGTTGCTCTCACTGCCCTGGGAACACACCTGCCCTGTCGCTGGCATCGCCAAATGCTCCAGGCAGTGCCCATGCATGCTTGATCACTGTCACTTCCCAGGATATGGCAACTAGGAACAGCCTGAGCAGCACCTCTCTCATGGGCTAAGTGGGACAGGGTGCTTCTTGCATGGTCTACAGGTGGTGGGGGCATAGCACCACAGTTATCTCTGACTCCAGAGGTAGGTGTGGCCTGCCACCACTAGGGATCCGTGAACAAGAACCACTCTCAGCCCCAATAACCTCAGAGGGCACTACAGAGGAAGGCATTTTGGCTGAACACCTTCTGTTGTTGCTCTCACTCCCCTAGGAACTCGCACACCCTGCCACTGACACTGCCAAATGCTCCTGGCACCACCTCTGCCTGAGGCTCATTACCACTTCCCAGGGCCCTTCAACTAGGAGTAGCCTGCGCCACCTTCCTGCAGGTCCTTGCTACTGTCAAGAGCCCAGAAAGTAGGCACTGACTACTACCTCTACCCATTGTCACCTTCTCTCTGGAAACACGCTCAGCACCCTGGGGATAACACTCTGCTCACACCAAAGAAAGAGACAGCAAATGTCCAAACTCCCATGCCAAAAATAAATAGTAACCCCTCCAAAAATACAAAAGGGCATTCTTGCATAGAAATAGCCCTCCAAGACTATAGTTTGGTTTCCCTAAACTCACAGAAAAAGAAAAATATGAGCAAAATGAAGAAGCTCAAAATCATTCCCAATGAAAAAACAGGAGAATTCACCTGAAGCTGCAAACAATAAAACAGACCTCTGCAGTATAACAGACAGTGAGTTCAAAAGGAAGATAGTGAAAATGATGCAGGAATTAAGAATGAATATGAAGGAATTAAGAGCAGATATAAGTAGTAATGCAGATTACTTTAGAAAGGAACTAGGAAATATAAGGAGAAACCAAGAAAAATTAGAAACTTCATTTGCAGAGATATAAACTGAGATAAAGGCACCAAAGAGCAGAATGAATAATGCAGAGGAAGGAATTAGTGATTTGGAAGAGAGAGTAATGGAAATCACCCAATCAGGACAGCAGACAGAAAACCAAATGAAAAAACATGAAAGCAATATAAGAGACCTATGGGATAATATAAAGCAGGCCAATCTACACATAATAGGAATTCCAGAAGAAGAAGAAAAAGAAAAGGGGATTGAAAATATATTTTGAAGAAATTATGTCGGAAAACTTTCCAAACCTAAAGAAAACAGATATCAAGATACAGGAAGTACAGAGGGCCCCAAACAAGTTGAACCCAAACAAGCCCACACCAAAATATATTATAATAAAGACAGCAAACATTAAAGAGAGGATTCTAAAGGCAGTGAGAGAAACACAAAGTGTTAAATATAAGGGGACCCCCATAAAGCTATCAGCTGATTTCTCTACAGAAACGATACAGGCCAGAAGAGAGTGGCAAGATATAGTCGAAGTTCTAAAAAGGAAAAATTTGCAGAATACTGTACCCAGCAAGAATAACATTTAAAATAGAAGGAGAAACAAAGAATTTCTCCAACAAACAAAAGCTAAAAGGGTACAACAATATTAAACCCATTCTAAAAGAAATACTGAAAGGGCTTCTCTAAATAAAAAAGAAGTAAGAAGAAATAGGATGGAGGAAATCACAAATGGAAAGCAATCATTTAAATACTCCAGTATACAGATCTAAAGTGGAGGGGGACCAACTGCAAAAGTGATGATAAACACAAAGAACAGCAAAAGGACAAACATGAAGATGTTAAAAAAGGACTTCAAAATCACTGACTGTGGGGAAGGAAAGTAAGAAAATCATGACTCTTTTTTTTTTTTTTTTTTTAATGTGTTTGAGACTACATGACTATCAGGCTAAAGCAAGCAGATATGGGAAGAGGTTAACACACCTAAAAAAGAGGGCAACCACAATCAAAACCAAACACTACATTCACGAAAAAGAGAAAGAAAAGTACATAAGCATAAAATAAATGGAAATCATCCAACCAAAAAAAAAAAAAAAAAAAGAAAGGAACAAAGGTAAAACATAGAATCAACTGGAAAACAAGGTTTAAAATAGAAACAAATTTATCAATAATTACCTTAAATGTCAATGGACTGAATGCTCCAATCAAAAGACATGGAGTAGCAGATGGGATAAAAAAGCAAGAGCTTACAATATGCTGTCTACAAGAGACTAACCTTAGAGCAAAGGACACATATAGACTGAAAGTGAGGGGATGGGAAAAGATACTTCATGCGAATGGACAAGACAGGAAAGCAGGAGTTGCAATATTCATATTAGACAAAGTAGACTTTAAAATGAAGGCCATAAAGAAAGACAAAGAAGGACACTATTTAATGATAAAAGGATCCATTCCAGAAGAGGATTTTACAATCATCAATATCTATATATGCCCCTAATAGAGGAGCACCCAGATATATACCAAAAATACTAACAGACATAAAGGAGAAATTGATGGGAATACAATCATAGTAGGAGACTTTAACACCCACTCACATCAATGGACAGATCCTCTAGACAGAAAATCAATAAGGCAGCAGAGATCCTATATGACACAGTAGGAAAGTTAGACTTAATCAACATTTTCAGGACATTACATCCAAAAACATCAAAATGTTCATTCTTTTCAAGTGCACATGGAACATTCTCAAGGATTGACCACATTTTGGGGCACAAAACTAACCTAAACAACTTAAGAGTATAGAAATTATTTTAAGTATCTTCTCTGACTATAATAGCATGAAACTAGAAATCAACCACAGGAAAAGAAATAAAAAAAAAATCTGACTACATGGAAATTAAACAACATGCTACTAAAAAAAAACCAATGGGTCAATGAGGAAATAAAAAATTAAACAACATGCTACTAAAAAACCAATGGGTCAATTTAAAAATATCTCAAGACAAATGACAATGGAAAAACAATCATTCGAAATCTATGCGATACTGCAAAAGCAGCACTCATAGTGATACAGGCCTTCCTCAGAAAAGAAGAAAAATCTAAAATCAACAACCTAACCTACCACCTAAAAGAATTAGAAAGAGAAAAACAAACAAAACCTAAAATTAGCAGAAGGAAGGAAATCTTAAAGATCAGAGAGGAAATCAATAATATAGAGATTCAAATAACAAAAAAATTAATAAAACCAAGAGCTGGTTCATTGAAAGGGTAAACAAAATTGACAGACCTTTGGCAAGATTTCACCAAGGAGAGGAGAGAAAAAACTCAAATAAACAACATAAGAAACGAAAAAGGAGAAATCTCAATGGATACTGAAGAAATACAAAAAACCATAAGAGAATTCTGTGAACAATTATATGCCAACAAATTTGACAACCTAGAAGAAATGGACAACTTTCTAGAGACATGCTGTCCACCAAAACTGAATCAAGAAGAAACAGATCAACTGAACAGACTGATCACTAGAAATTAAATTGAATACTTAATAAAAACAAACAAAAGTCCAAGACCAGATGGCTTCACAGACAAATTCAACCAAACATACAAAGAGGAACTTAAATACATCCTTCTTAAACTTTTCCAAAAGGCTGAAGAAGGAACACTTCTGAAAACATTCTATGACACCACCGTCACCCTAATACCAAAACCAGACAAAGATACTACCAAAAACAAAATTTATTGGCCAATATCTGATGAATATAAATGCAAAAATTCTCAACAAAATTTTAGCCAACTGAATCTGACAACATATAAAAAAGATCATACACAGGAGTTCCCATTGTGGCTCAGCAGTTAACCAAGGTGACTGGCATCCATAAGGACATGGGTTTGATCCCTGGCTTCACTCACTGGGTTAGGGATCTGGCATTTCCATGAACTGTGGTGTAGGTCTCAGACATGGCTCAGATCCTGCATTGCTGTGGCTGTGGCATAGAACAGTGGCTGCAGCTCCTATTTGACCCCTAGCCTGGGAACCTCCATATGACTTGGATGAAGTCCTAGAGAAAAAAAAAAATCATAGACCACAACCAAATGGGATTCATCCCAGGTTCACAAGGATGGTTCAACATACACAAATCAATCAATGTCATACACAACATAAACAAAAGAAAAGTCAAAAACCATATGATCATCTCAATAGACGCAGGAAAAAGCATTTGACAAAGTCCAACATCCATTCTTGATAAAAACTCTTACCAAACTTAGTAGAGGGAACATACCTTAACATAATAAAAGCCATTTATGACAAACCCACTGCAAATACAATACTCAATGTAGAAAAGCTGAAAGCCTTCCTGTTAAAATCTGGAACAAGACAAGGGTGCCCACTCTCACCACTTTTATTCAACATAGGATTGGAAGTCCTAGCCACAGTAATCAGACAAACAAAAGAAATAAAAGGTATCCAAATTGGAAGAGAAAAGGTAAAATTGTCATTGTATGTAGATGACATGACACTGTAAACTACTCAAACTGATCAATGAATTCAGCAAAGTAGCAGGATACAGATTAACATTCAGAAATTGGTCACATTTCTGTATACTAACAATGAAATATTAGAAAAGGAATACAAAAATACAGTACATTTTAAAATTGCACCCCCAAAAATGAATTACCTAGGAATAAACCTGACCAAGGAGGTGAACGTCTTATATGCTGAGAACTACAAAATATTAATCAAGAAAATTAAAGAGGAATCAAAGAAATAGAAAGATATTCCATGCTCCTGGATTGGAAGAATTAATTTCATAAAAATGGCCATACTACCCAAAGCAATCTACAGATTCAATGCAATCCCTATCAAATTACCCATGATATTTTTCATATAACTACAACAAACAATCGAAAAATTTATATGGAACCACAAAAGACCCAGAATTGCCAAAGCAATCCTGAGGAACAAAAACCAAGCAGGAGGTACAACTCTCCCAGACTTCAGACAATATTACAAAGCCACAGTAATCAAGACAGTGTGGTACTGGTACCAAAACAGACAAAATTATTTGTTTTGTGGTACTGGAGCCAAAATTGACCAGTACCAATTTGGAACAGAATAGAGAACCCAGAAATAAACACAAACACCTATGGTCAATTAATCTTCAACAAAGGAGGCAAGAATATAAAATGGGGAAAAGACAGTCTTTTCAGCAAGAGGTACTGGGAAAACTGAAAAGCCACATGTAAGTCAATGAAACTAGAATACACCCTCATACCATGCACAAAAATAAATTCAAAATGGCTTAAAGACTTAAATGTAAGACAAGACACCATCAAACTCCTAGAAGAGAACATAGGCAAAACATGCTCTGACTTCTACTGTACAAATGTTCTCTTGGGTCAGTCTTCCAACGCAACATAAATAAAAGCAATAATAAACCAATGGGACATAATCAAACTAACAAGCTTTTTCACAGCAAAAGAAACCGTAAAAAAAAGACAATCTACAGAATGGGAAAAAAATAGTTTCAAACAATGCAACAGACAAGGGCTTAATCTCTATACAAAAGACTCATACAACTCAACAGCAAAAAACCCAACAATCCAATTGAAAAGGGGCAAAGGACCTGAATTGACACTTCTCCAAAGAAGATACACAGATGGCCAATAAGCACATGAAAAAATGCTCAAAATCCCTGATTATTAGAGAAATGCAGATCAAAACTATAGCGAGGTACCAACTCACACCTGTCAGAATGGCCATCATTATTAAGTCCACAAGTAACAAAAGGTGGAGAGGGTGTGGAGAAAAGGGAATACTCCTACACTGTTGGTGGGAATATAATTGGTACAACCACTGTGGAAAACAGTATGGAGGTACCTCAGAAAACTAAATATAGAACTACCATATGACCCAGCATTGTGGTTGCCAAGGGGCAATGAGTGGGATGGAGTGGGACGGAGTGGGAATGTGGGGTTAATAGATGCAACCTATTCCATTTGGAGTGGATAAACAATGAGATCCTGCTGTATAGCACTGGGAATATCTAGTCACTTGTGATGGAGCATGATGGAGGAAAATGTGAGAAAAAAGAATGTATGTATATGTGGGTGACTGGGTTACTTTGCTGCACAGTAGAAAATTTTCATAAGACTGTAAACCACCTATAATGGACAAAATAAAAATCATTTAAAAATAAATAAATAAAAGATAAACCACAAGCCAGGAGGTTAAACACATACCTTATAAGAGAGTCATATTCAGAAAATTAATAAAACTACTGCTCAATAATGACAACGAATATTGGAAAAATCAGATAAAAATACAATTCCCAAAGACAAAACAAGGCTGGCCAATTAGCAAATTAAAATTATCACAAATTATCAACTCAGGACAATGCAAAGTAAAACCACAATGAAAAACCCATTAATAGGAGTAAAAATCAGACAATAAAAGTATCAAAGAGGATGTAGAACAAAGAATGTTCATATGAGAGTAAATTAGCACAACTATTTTCCAAAACCACCTGGCATTATCTGGTATATACCAAAGAGAAACTCTTACACATGTGTTTTCTTGTAAGGTCATTGTTTACAATAGCTAGCATAGAACTGGAAAGAATCAAAATGCCCATTCATAGGAAAATGAAAATAATAATATTGAATAGTATACAGTGTGGAAATGAATGACGTATGATCATACACACTAACATAGATGAGCCTCATAAACACAAAATTTTTGAGCCAAAAAGGGGCAGAAGAATACATTCAAGTATTTTAAATTCAAAATATACAAAACAAAATATACTTTAGGATTTACGCATATATGATAAAATTATACTGAACTGAGTGAGAGTCATGAAGACAAAATTCAAAAAGATTCTGGAGGAGGGAAGAAAAAAGAGATGGAAGAAGAGCAGAGGTATTAGTTTCAAAGATAGTCGTCATGTTCTATTTCTTTAGCTAGGTGGAGGCTGTATGGCTGTTAATTTCTTTTTAATCTTTATAACTTAAATAAAAGACACATATGTTCTTTTATTTTTATGAACCACTTCATATTTGCAGGGTTTTTTGTTTGTTTGTTTTTTGTTTTTTGGTCTTTTTAGGGCTGCACTTGGAAGCTCCTTCCCAGGCCAGGGGTTGAATGGAGCTACAGCTGCGAGCCTACACCACAGCCACAGCAACAGGAATCCTAGCCTTGTCTGTGACCTACACATAGCTCACTGCAATGCTGGATCCTTAACCCACTGAACAAGGCCAGGGATCAAACCTGCATTCTCATGGATTTGCCTCCGCTGCACCACAACAGGGACTCCCATATTTTCAGTTTTTTAAATTAAGGGAAATGTATTCCATGACATCAATAGATTTAAGTTCTTCAGCAGATACTGTGCAATAACAGCTACCCTGAGAAATTCAGTAAGATCCATGTCATTACAGCTTACCAAATTTTCATCACAAAAATAATCAGGTTAACAACAGAATATAAAATCACACCAAGCAAGTTAGCCTGACTGCTTTGTAGCCTTCTGGCCTTAAGCTTCAAACTAATACTCTCCAGTCTTGAAGAGACACAAACATCACTTCTCATTGCTTAAACAGTGGGTTTAGAACTGTTACCTTCAATTTTATCAGGACCATCTCACAGTGTGGCAGACCCTAATGGTATTAATATCACGTTTATTAGATATAAATTTTCCTAACAAGTGCATGTAATTTTCACAAATGCCCTACGAGTTTGTGAGCTCAAGAAAAGTGATGGTCTACAAAGTAGGGGAGAATAAAGAATAGACATTCCAAAAAGAGGTTCCTGAATTGCTGGTTATCAGATCACAGCACCACCCACCCGCAGAAGCAAGAATCACCAGCTTTAAAGATAAGGTATCGGAATGATTTAAAAAAAAAAAAAGTCCAACAGCAGATTTATGTAAAACATGAACTGAAAGCAATGACTAAATAGAATTAAAATCCAAATTTCATGAATAATATGAACAAAACAATTTTAATTTTATTAGGAAATAGTTCATAAACAACTATTCCTACTAGAGGAGAAATAAGTGACAAAATAGGAGAGGATTTTCTTCTCATGATTTACTTTACATTGAATACTTAAAATTAGGCAGTGCCTTAGAACATATTGAGATATTAACATGTTTGTGAACATTGCCCAACACTCCTTCTCCTGTCCCCTGTATAATACCATTCACCATGCCGCAGAAATCATTACACGGCTATTTAACTTTGGACCCCTTTCAATAGATTCTGGTTATCTCATTAAAAGCTGGGCCCGCAGGCTTATGGAGCATCTGTGTGTGTGCACGTATGTGCCTGTGTGTGATGCCTATTTTAAATGAAAATTTCATGTACATATGAAAAAGCATCTCAGCACCTGTAAACGAATGTGAAGACTCATAGAAGAAGAAAGACTAAAGATCACATTGTTTTATTTTATTTCTCCTAATTTCCAACAATAGCCATTTCTCTTATGTGCAATCTGCTTCCCTGTTTCTGGCAAAGCTCTTCTGGCTGACAACCAAGACGTCTGTACCAGGGCAGACTATGGTTTGCTTTTCGTGAGCAGTGTGAGTAAAATATTCAAAGGGATGCTCTCAACAAGCAGTTTGAAACGTTCGAAGATCATGTGAAACTAAGGGAATACCCTGAAAGAAAGAGTGGCCCATCGTGGTACCCGGTCAGCTGTGACACCCCCCAGAAATGCACAAAAGGGAGCTTTCGGACGCATGAATCTGGGACGCTGACTTCCCCACAGATACGCCATGTCAACCAGCCGAAGGGCTTACATGAGTCATTTATGCCCTGATTTCAGATGAAAAGTGCATACATCTGGCACTGTTATGCTTGACTGGTGCTAGCTTGTGGCATATGAACAGCTGAGGAATAAATGTGGGGACGTTATTAACCAAGACCAAAATGGGCCACTCTGTTTCACTGGCTTAAAACAATAGCACTTGTTTTCCTAAAACGTGGTCATCTTAGAATTCTAGGAGGCACATTTCTCTTTTTTAACTTATTTTTAGATGCTATTTTTAAAAAATTTTTATTAAGGTATCGTTGACTTACAATGTTGTATTAATTTCTGCTGTAAAACAAAGTGATTCAGTTATACGTATGCATAACCATTCTCATATAGGTTATCACAGAATACTGAGCAGAGTTCCCTGTGCTATACAGCAGGTTCCTGTCGACCATCCATTCCATAGACTACAGTGTGAATACGCCAATCCTCAGCTCCCAATCCATGCCCTCCCCACTTTCCCCTTTGTATCATTTTATTAGATACCACATATAAATTGATATATGATATTTGTCTTTGATTTGCTTCACTTAATATGATAACTTACAAGTTCACAGATGTGCATTTCAATATATGTACCCATAAATTTATAATCAAATAATTCATAAACCAATTATTTGTAATACGCATGCATCTATCTTCTAGCAAACTGAAAAAAATTCAGGAATTTTTAAATAGACAGTTTAAAGGACATAAAAGGACACCTAAATTTGAGGGAGGATCAAACTATTTTTGTGCAGTAGTTTAATTATGCAAAATAAAAAACCTCTAACAAGAATTTTGTAGGTCTTCCATGAGTGGACACCATTTGTATATGCTAGGAGATAGAAAAAGACACAAAATATCATGTGTGCGTCCAAAGACCTCACAATCCAGAAAAGGAAATTATATAGACAAGGAAGGTTTGCACTAGGGTTAAATCAGCAGAAATGGAGAGAAGTGTAATAAACAGATTATGTAACCAGTGACAAGGGATAGAGCATCAACAGGACAAGGATCGAGGAGGATCCAGTTTGGGTGAAAGCATGATATTTGTGCATTGACTCAAATAGTTTAATTCCTCCAACCCCAAGTAAAATATCTGAAATGGTGGGAGGGAAGGAGGACTTTTAAACAGTGGCTGATAAAAACACAGACTGGGAAGAAGGGCGATGATACCTCTCTGATTTCCCAATGTATGAGAAAAATTAACTGTTTCCCTCATTCGTCAGCTCTCCGCACCTAAAGCAGAAGGCGCTGGTGTTGGGGAGCAATAGTTACCACAACCCCAAGAAGAGAGCCATTGGACTGTATTTTGAACATTAATTTTTATATAATCTCTGATTATGTTGGTGCATATCACACTAAATATTTGATCAACAAATTTGGGGTCGAAAGTCTCTACTTCATCTTTTTCTAAGCTTTATCTTGGAAAACAATTATTTTAGCTGAACATATAACAAATATGAGGACGGTTAAAGGGGAGATTTCAAATCAGTGAAGAAGGAAGGGGTTCAAATGATCAAATCCTACTGATTTGTTATACACAATGCATGGAATCACATGACCATAAAGGTGGATTTTGTCTAACATGAAAAAGGTCCTTTGATTTGTCATAGACGGCTGTGTCAGTTACCAACTACTAGTTGCCAAGAACAAGGATTATATCTGACTGACTAACTTATCTCCACAGAGCTCAGCCCAGATAAAGGACATGAAGACTTATAAACATTTATTGATAAAAAGAAATAGTCTGATGTCAACATCATAAAATCATTCAAGTTGAGATTTGAACAAATGTGGTAAGTCCTGGGGACAATATTTTCTGTTTAATTATTCTAATTTAGGACAGCTATTCACTTCTATGTAACCATGCAACACAACAGTGTGAAATGGGAGCAAAAACCCGGGCTACTCAATCACTATTCACTTTCATGATTTTAGTTTCGGGATTCGCGTTTCATCCTTTTATTTGAGACCTGAATTTTGAAGAGCACAGGGAGAGATCAGTTGTTCCCCAAACCTCCTGGTTCACCCTTCATTCTTACATTGAGCTAGTGCCAGGGAGCAATGTATTTTAATTTAAATGAAAAGTCACGATGAGGATTCTCTTGAACCTCTTGCCACAACCCAGCAATAGAATGGCCAAAATGTGAAGCGTCTCACTTGAGGCTACAGCCAAGTTGCTCTGTTGATGGCTTCCTGTCCCCTCAGGTGTGGGAATGAGTTTGGCGGTGTTTCCATACTGGGAAGTGTAAGAGGCATTTTTAAAATGGACTAGTATGTTTCTACCATCACCAGGAATGCTAAGTTAGCAATTAATTTTGAGGATCTTTATGGGTGTACATTTTTTGAAGTCAAAGAGCTTAATTTGTGCAAACTATGATCTGCAATGATAAGTCAATTTATTCAATTATGAATTTATCCATGATTGTGCCATTTTCACCTAATTAATTCTGTCAAAGATCCGTGAAATGTATACTACAATTGTTAAAAATGTCTGCAGTTTTTCTCATAGGCCTGATTCCTATGAGAAAATATAAAAAGTAGTATAAAAGAAATAAAAATTTTGATTAATACTGGGCAATAGTTACTTTCCATTCAGTCTAAATCAAACTGATAAGCTACCCAAATTAAACGAGCAGGTGGGGGAAAAATGTAATTGTAATGTATACATGTAAGGATAACCTGACCCCCTTGCTGTACAGGGGGAAAAAAAAAAATTAAACGAGCAGCTCTGCTGTGCACTTAGGTCAGGAAATTAAATGGCCATATATTATGTTATAACTTCGAAGCTAGCCACAGTTTTAGTTAAGGCTCTTAAATCCGACACATAAGGAAAGAAGAATATGAAGGAAACAGAAGAAATTGAACCCTTCAAATAGCAGTAACAAGAAATTAGGTAAAAAATTTAGCTAGAAAAGCTCTTCCTCCTAAGATAATGGACTGGTCAACATTTCCAGTCCATTATAATCATGTGAGTGTTGCCCACCATTTTTTGGCTGCTGTGTATTTATTTCTGTCACTTTCACTCCAACTGGGGGTTGAATTTTGTTACCTATGAATTTTAGATGCCTCTTCAAAAGCTATTGCCCAGAAGGAGTAAAGGATATCAGAAGCATCTCTATCTTTTTCCAAATTTCATTATGTTGGTTAACAGTCCACAACTAATCCATGGTACTATTACTGTAAATGGTATCTTCAGAGATTCTCAATGACATTCTCAGAATGAGGACATGGGAGTTTGGGGGGGGTATGAAAACTAGTGAAGGAATTATTAGTAACAGCAGTATAAGAGTAATAGCAGCAGCAGTAGTAATAATAAACCTCTGCTGAGTGCTTACTCCCGTGAGGGGTGTACTGTCATTGTCACCTCTTTACTGAGGCACAAAGAGCTTAAGTGAGAGACACTACACAGGGTCCCAAGGTCTGGAAGCAGCAGAATAATTTAACGCTGTTTCTCAACATTATCAACCTATGGTACTAAATTCTTTTCTTTTTTTGGCTTTTTGTCTTTTTTAGGGCCACACCCATGGCATATGGAGGTTTCCAGGCTAGGGCTCTAATCGGAGCTGTAGCTGCTGGCCTGCACCAGAGCCACAGCAATGCCAGACCTGAGCCGTGTCTGTGACCTACACCACAGCTCACAGCAATGCCTGGTCTTTAACCCACTGAGTGAGTCCAGGGATCAAACCCGCAACCTCATGGTTCCTCGTTGGATTCATTTCCGCTGCTTCACGACGGGAACTCCCTAAATTATTTTCTATTTGTTTTCTATAGTCTCTTTACTATCAATGTTACAATCCAGTCTATCTTTAATTACAACATCCCGCATCTCTTCAGTGCTTTTCAATTGAATTGCTGTACTTTGATGTTTATGTGCTATACACAAATCTCTTCCAGTGGTCATTTTTCTGAAATGATCTATTATTATACACTTTTTGGGTAAGCATTTAGTCTCACACTGAGTCTCCTATCTAACAGTAAAAACAATTAAATGATAGAGATACTGACCTTAAAATAAAAACAATGAACTCTAGGTATTAACTCTGCTTTTTCAAAGTTTGAAATAGATGCCTAGAGATCCATACCTCTTAGGATCATGGGAACTCATGAATAAAAAGCCCATTTGTGCAATATAGTATTTCCATTTCCTTTCATATCTTAAGGACCCTCATATCAAGCTCATAAGCTTCAAGAATGGAATGTCAAAAGCTTTTAGCCCTCCTTGGAAGTGTATTTCCAGAGTCCAAGAGACAGAGCTCAACTGATGCCTTTAAATGTCAATTACACTGATCTCCTACAAGAATAATGCAGAGATTAATATCAACGTTTAGAATTTAACCTTTTTGCCAAAAACTGCTTAGAATTCAGATACTTAAATTTTACTCCCCCCACTTCCTTTTTAAATATTGAAAAGCAATATAAATCCACTTAAAATCAAGTATTTCTTTGGGAAATGAGAAACGCTTCCTAGAGGCTATTCCCTCTTTCTGGAAAGTAGATAGTGGTATCATGGGAGATCCTCAGTGCTAAAATGCCCTGGACACCGTTACAGGATTTGCCATGTAATAAATTGTGCTAATTTGTATGCCGTTAATGGAGCCATAGGGACAAAGGAAAGCGAATCAGTGGAAATAGGGCTCCGATAATTAAGGCACTTTGAGATCAGCAGCTGCTCCTGAGTCGCTGGCTGTGTATATTTACACACAAGGTAGGCCTTGGAGAAATGAGTTTGGCTCCTAGCCAGCAAACTGGACCCAGAGGCATGGACCCCAAGTGTCTGGATTTACTCTTACAGCTCCCTTGAGTGTCCCTGATTAGGAAGAGTTCTGCAAGAAATAAAACTGGAGTTCTAGACCCCTCAGTCTGATACCAACCCTCTCTTTCTCCCCCATCAAAGGCTCCAGATACACTCAAAGCAGTAAAAACACTCTGGGACTGGATCAGTTTTCTGCCCCAAACCACAAGGGACAGATCTGAGACCACCATGCAGTAAGTGATGGACAAAGAATTAGTAACCAAACTGCTTTCTTGATTCTAATCCACTTCCATTAGGAATATTTGATGAGGAGGAGGATAAGGATAATAAAACAACTTCAAGAGCAAAAACCACAATAAAAATGAAAATCTGCCATATTTTAGTTTTTAGTGCTTCAGTTTTACCCTATGAGGAGGAAAATTCCAACCTTAAGTCATTAACAGGAACCAAATAAATGGAGCCCACACAGTTACCTTAGAAATTACCTGGAATAGGAGTTCCCGTCGTGGCTCATTGGAAATGAATCTGATTAGTAACCCTGAGGATGCAGGGCTGATCTCTGGCCTCGCTCAGTGGGTTAAGGATCCAGCATTGCTGTAAGCTGTGGTGTAGGTTGCAGATGCGGCTCGGATCTAGTGTTGCTGTGGCTGTGGTGGAGGCCAGCAGCTACAATTCCGATTTGACCCCTAGCCTGGGAACTTCCATATTCCATGGCTGTGGCCCTAAAAAGACAAAAAAAAGGAGAAAGAAAATTACCTGGAATCAGTTAAAGATATAAATAAAAAATTTACATGTATTTACTCCTTCATCTGTAATGAATCGAGACCAAGTTAAGCTAAAGTTAAGGGTATCATTGCATTTCTCAGATTGTACAGGTCTCAGTTATTTTATCCTTTCTAATTTCTCATATATGATCTTATTTCATCCTTAAAACAACTTGGTGAGTCATACTGCAGGAGTTACTTGGGTTCCCATATTTCATATCAGTATATTGAGACAAGAAGAGGTATGGTGACTTGCTCGAGGTCAGGCAGGCAGTTACTGAGAGATCTGAGTCTACAACTGGCACTTCTGGAAACATGACCAGTGCCCCTTCCATTCACCAGGCTGTTTCAGTATACGTACATATATATAAAGTTAGGCAGTGTTAAGGCTACAGTCCCAATATAGCAAAAGGCACTGGAAAAGTCCAAGCATTCGCAATTATGGTTTGTTGAAACCTCAGAACTCTGATTTTCAAATTAATTCAAGTCATTCTGAATTTGGCAAAGGAATAAACTCTGTTTTCTTGAAGTTCTCTTCCCAAGGCCCCAACCCATGTTCCCTGGAGGCAGAATTGCGGGTACAAAGTTCAGATTTTCTCAAACAGATCCCAGTGACTCTCATGATCTTCTGACTCACATTGATGATCTACCCAGGCTTTTGTGATAAAAATCTTCAGATTCATTACTCTGAGCCTTCAAATAGGTCTTGTCTTTCTTCCCTATCAGTGATTAATGATCCACATGAACTTGCCTTTTGTTTTTCTTCTTTCTTGGTTCCTCATATTTTATAATACACTTAGCCTTGAGTTATACAGCCTTATCCAATAATTCTTATCCACAGAAGAATTATTGGCATTCATCTCCAGCCATCTATAAATCTCCTTCATCTTCCCAGCTGCCTTTTTGTTTACCCCTAAATGTGCTTTCTGTTCTCTTTCTAACAAATCCTCCTCACTCCACTTTACCCCCATTCTGCCTTAAGGTTTTACTGGCCAAATCTCAGCTTAGCAAATATTGCTCATCTTGGCTTTCCTGGGACCTAATAGTCAGGACCTAATATAATGTATGAAAAAAAAATTGCTTTGGTCAGAGAATTGCTTCTCTTCATAGCATGCAACTAAGGCATGTTACATGGATATATATTTTTTCTTTGGAACACTTTCTGTCATAGGTGCTAGTGGCCTGAGAGCTTAAGTAATATTTCAGGAGTTTTGCAATTTACCAGTTCGAGCTCCTATCCAGAAACTGGAGGATCTCTCCAATGGACCAACCTAATAGTTTGATTTCAGATCCATCCCATTGTGCTAAAAGAAAGTACAAATAAGTAGATAAAATATGCATATAAATACACAAAGCTAGAGCAAAATGGTCAAATTATGGGCAGCTCCGAGGATAACTTTCTTATCAGCTCCCCTAGTGCACATTTTACCAAGGCAGTTCCATTAGTAGTACTTCTTTTGGTTGAACAGGGCTGAGCACTCAAGTCTTGCTGCACAGCTCCTCCTGTTGACTTGTGTTGGTCAGACCTTACCTCCAGTCAGGTGCTTGCTGACACAGTGCCACTCTGTGTAAAGCCCCCCAGGAGGCAAGATCAGAAATTGAATGGAAGCATTTAGAAGCTTTAAAGCAATTTCATCTCTATTGAATCTAATAACAAAAAAAATTGTTATGATGATGCATATGCCTTTGATTTTTAAAATAGTTTTTCTAGTTATTCAAGATGTGCTCACTCTATTTTATAAAAGTACTAGCTTGGGATGGATTGGAATTTTGTTCTTTTAATGACCCTTCAGTTGGTTTGAGAAACACAAAGGCCAAAGGCAGTGCCCCAGTTTGGCCATCAAATTGGCAAATGCATCATAGTGTTCACCTATACCCACCAGCAAGACAAGGTGGTGCTTTATACTCTGCAGTGCACATAGTGAAAACAATATTCTTCCATTTCCCAATATAAAATTGCACCATCATGCTTCTTCAAACCATACAGGGTAAAGTGGTTTGGGTGCCATCCCTCTGCCTGCCAAAAGTGGCTGGTGGGAAGGAAAGCATAGGAAACTCAGAGCAGGCAGACCTGGGCTCAAGCCCTAGATCTCTTTCATATAACAATAAAATTGTCCAAGTCCTTTCAACTATCTAAGCTTTTGTTTCATTCCCTTAAAATAGGAATAAATGTACCTATTTATTTTAATTTATGGGGTGGTTATAAGAAATATTTACTCCTTTACTTACTCAGTAATACTTATAAACATCTATGTGTATTAAACACCATGCATCAGGCAGAATAGTCATAGGGAAACATAACAGATACGGTTGGCAGCTAGACATCCAGTGTAATAACAACAAAAATAAACAAGTAGACCAACAGTGATATCATTGCATATATGGCAAGTGCTACAAAGGAAATGAACAGGATGCTATGAGAGAGATAATTAACACAGGTGGGCTGGGTTGGGGTGAGAGAACAAGTTGAGACAGCAGGACATAGATCTGAACAAATAGATCTGAAGGGAAGTTCTTGATGCAGAAATCTGAAGAATAAGAAGCCACCAATGCCCTAAAGACCAAAAGGAAGGGTGTTCCTGGAGAAGGGAACAGCAAGTACAAAGACTCTGAGGGAAAGGAGTTGGGAGTTCAAGCTGAAGGAGACTATTACTAGAGACAAGCGATGGAGTATCTTGAGATGAGGGTGAAAAAACAACAGGAATGTTGTAGATTATTTCCCTAGTTTTCATAATCACCTCCAAAAGCATCACACCTTTTTTTTTTTTTTTTTTTTTTTATACACTGGAGGAAAATGAGTTGAAGAGATTAAATGATTTGACTGAGCACCTGGAATGGCAGGGTGATGACTCAGCACTGGACCTAGGGCCATCTATGTTGCATAGCGCTATGAGTTACTGGGATAGTAAAAAGAGGAAATACAAGATTTCTCTGGAAAGCAAAGTAAGTCAATATATTCACCATCAAAGATCGAAGCTTTGACGTAAGTTCTGTTATCTTCATGGACCCCTGAACTTCATGCTAATCTAAGTGGAAAATGTGTTGAGTTGTTTATCAGGCTCCAAAGGTTTGAAACCTCAAGCACATTATGTATGAAAAAATGGGAGAGTGGAAAAGTTGGTTTTGCTTCTGAAAAGGATAATGTGATGAATCACTGTTTAAACGAACCTGTGGAGCTTGGCAAAGCTTTAAAATGGACCATTTAATTGTGTCATCCTGAGTCCTTAACTTTATAGTGCCTGGAAGAAGACTGTCTCTGTGAAGTGGTGGTGGGGGGATAAATGCTGCTCTGTGATTTTGAGATGAGAACAATAGCTCAAGATGTGAGGAGGAAATTGGTGTATTGGATTCTGAAATAAATTGCAGCCCTCAGGAGCTCTTTGAGAAGCCTGGAAAGTTCTGTCAAGCAGAAAGCCACTGTGAGTGGGTTTGTGAGACTGGTGGGTAGCTGCGTCCCACTTTTAGGAAAATATCTTGATGAAAGGAATGTCCTGAATGAAAAACCAATAGGAATGGATCATCCCAAGCCTCTCTCTTCTTTTTACCTTTTTTACTACTGGGAACTTCTTTTCTCAATTCTGTAATGACCTGCTTCAAGTAAACTAAAATAATGTGAGTTTAAGACTGTGATTCCCAACCAGGGTGATTTTATGCCACCTCCACCACCATTCCTCCAGGTATATGGCAATGTCTGGGGGCATTTGTTGCCACAGGGAGAGGGTGCTCCTAGCATCTGGGGGTAGACGCTAAACATCCTACAAATTATAGGACTTCTCTCTCAACACAGAATTAGCTGACCCCAAATGATAACAGTACTGACAAAAGGCAACTGGCCTTGATTTAAGGTCAACTCTTTTTGCTTTTTATTTTATTTTATTTTTTTGTCTTTTTTTTTTTTTTTTTTGCCTTTTCTAGGGTTGCTTCTGGCAGCATACGGAGGTTCCCAGGCTAGGGGTCTAATCAGAGCTGTAGCCGCCGGTCTACGCCAGAGCCACAGCAACACAGGATCCGAGCTGCGTTCGCAACCTACACCACAGCTCACAGCAACACCAGATCCTTAACCCACTGAGCAAGGCCAGGGATCGAACCCGCAACCTCATGGTTCCTAGTTGGATTCGTTAACCACTGCGCCATGACGGGAACTCCCAACTCTTTTCGTTTTTTAAGTTGTCCAAGTCAGTCATATTTGTAATGACTCCCAAGACCAACCTGGAAGGCTCAACATGTGGGTAATCCACACTTGCAATGCCGATTTCTTAAAAACTTATGAAAATTATATTCACTCCCCTAAATCAGGAATCATACAACACTTGCTGCCATGGGTCTCATATAATTATATGGGAAACTATGTGATTATATTTATTTATTTTTTGCTAATATTTTAATAAAATCATGGTAATGTATCATATAGTCAGATACCATCCCCTCTGTAAAGCAACAGAACAAAGCACAGCAAAATGCACCAAATGGATATTATGCATATATTCAGGATTTTTTTATATTCTTGGACGTTATCAGGCCCCAGCGAGATAAATGTATTTCAGGATCCCAGGACCACTAACTCATCAGAGTCTCAAAGAAAACTGTTTCAATTCTCATAAAATTCTTTGTCAGGAAAATTAAAAACTACTATTTTCCGAGCTTATTTCTTTTCTTACTAGTTTCTCTCCTTGGTGTTTTACATGATTTATTTTATTTAAGACTCACGAGCGTCCTACAATGTAAGTGTTAGTAGCCTTATTTTAGAGATGTGTTGTCTCAGATATACAAGAGTAACAGAACTCACACAATTTAGTGAATTCCAGTGTATCACACTGTTTTCTATCCCAGCTTCATCTCCTTTTTGAGGTCACAGATACTAAGTCAGAGATAACTGAGGAGGTCTTTTGGAAATGGAATACAAAGCAGAGAAACAGACTACAGCTAATCTGCATTATATGTTTGCATGGTATTATATATAGTTATGTATTATGTATAGCAATACATTGTATGCTATATATCATATTGTTATACTGTATAATATATTTGAAAGTTGCTAAGAGAATAGATACTAAAGGTTCTCATCAGAGGAAGAAAAATTTTGTAACTATGTGTGGTGATAGATGTTAAGTAGACATCGTGGTGATCACTGTGCAAATATACATATATCAAATCATTATGTTGTATACCTAAAACTAAGGTAAAATGTTATGCGTCAATTATACCTCATTTTTAAAAAACCACTACTGATATGAAAAAGGGAAATAACAAAACCAACATGACAAAATGTCGTCCTAGTCATGGCCATAAAAAGAAATTGCCAAAACTGGTTTAAGTTTGAGGTCTTTCAGCACATGCACTGATGTTTACAACTCATCCACCACATAACTGTGAACAGCAAGGAAAAAAAAAAAAAAATGATGACACACCAGTCCACATGCACCGACTTTACCATGGACTAAAGACAAGGTCCTGGCAAGTTTAAGTGAGATGTCCCCCTAGGTAATGGTAGAAATTGCTAGAACCACTGGTTACTTGTACTTTAAGTTTTGCTACCTCTAATTATTTAAAATGAATTATGAGTGTATATATGAATATAATATAGTTTAAGATACTAAATAGGATGTTAAAGTGTAAAAAAAAAAACAAACCCACAAGTTCATCATTGCAAGGCAGTAGGATGTTTCTGCAGGATGATAGATGATGTTTCTATCATCCTCAGTCTGTGAGGAGAGAAGCCACCATTCCCTGGCCCCAAGTGAAAACTGGATTTGACTGGAACTTAATGGTCACAATCTATGCTACAGAGGATGAGGATAAGCAGGTTCTGCGAAGCAGCCAGGAAGTGTGAGGAATTAAAAAGGCATTGGAGAGAGAGTCTAAGGAAACCTATTGGAAAACTCTACCAAATATGAGAGAAATGCCCTCAGTAGGAGTCCTGGGAGACAAAAACAGGGATTACAAACTCAATGCCCTCTGGTATCTGGCCTTGAAGAGGCAAAAGAGTACAGTGCATGGGATCAGGGGCTCTAGATTCAGCCACTTGGGTTTACATCTCAGTCTTACTACTTATTGACTGTGAGACTTTGGGCAAAATACTTGACTTCTCTGTGCCTCAGACAGTATTCACTTTCTCAGGTTTTATCCCATTATGTAATTTCTTTTTATACTGAAGGTAAAGGAGATTAAGTTTAAAAAGTCACCCAATATTTATTAAAATCAAGAGTTAATCTCAGTTCTTTTAACTCAGTATTTAGATGTTTATGCTGTACAACAAAAATGTTCTTAACAAAGACTGCTACTATGGAAAATAGTATGGTGGGGAGATAAAGAATACGGAGAAAATAACATATACTGAAAATGATGAGGAGAGAGGTGGTGTAATTAGAAGGGAAATGAGAAGAAGTAATAAAAATAAATGTCAAATATGGACAGATGGAGGGGATGGTTGGTGATTAAAAGACATTATATTTATGCATCTTAGTGATGGGTGAAATGAGCCTTATGCATTACAGTATTTCTAATTTGAACAACAATTTGTAAGCCATAAATGTTTATAATGAGTGTAATTTGTTCAACTTAGGTTAATAAAAGTAAGATAGAGCATTATCCACTGAGAGACACTTTCCAGATTTATAAAGGGATAATTAATTTTTTATTAGAACATAACAGATTCAAATATAAATCATTTTATTACTCTTACAAATCAGAGAAATTTAAGTTTTAGATAAACCTAAAACATTATCCTATCTACAGCTGCACTGGTATCTGGATTTGAAATATAAAACCAATGTAGCTGTTCCAGAGCAAAAGAGACTAAAGAAAAATGACAACTAAATGCAATGCCTGATTCTTGATAAGATCTGAACTGAAAAAAATAGCTATAAAATATATTATTGGGGAAACTGGATCAGTTTGACCAGGGATTCTATATCAGATAACTTTATCATATCAATGTGACTATATTTTTTAGTATACTAGCAGTATTGTCATATTAAAGAATGACTTTGCTCAAGGAAATACATGCTGAATTATTTAGAAGTAAAGTGTCAGGAAATGCGAAATTCATATGTCTTCTTTCAAATGGTTCAGCAAAAACAAACAGCAATAACACACACGAAGAAGTAAATGTGGAAAAATATTAATAATTGGTGAATCTAGGTTAATTTGGCGTTCACTACAATATTCTTTCAAAAATCTCCCTGTAGATTTTTCACTTTTCAAAATAAAAAGTTGGGAAATATATAGTTTTGATATTTGCATGAAATCAGAAATCCAGATGAAAAATGGTTGAGATTATGGGGAGAAGTCATAGTGTGAGTAATTTACCTGCTTTAGATTCAAAATATCTAATTCTCTAATCCCGTGACAGGAAGATATATAGGGAATCTACTTATCATTCTGCTATTCAATCAATTAGATGACTCTTAGAATTAGCTGACTCAATTTCATGAAATAACTCTTTTAGGGGAGAACAGAAGTGGAAATCAGGAAAACTTTTTTCTTCTCTGAATAGATCAATTTTATGAAATAAACTAAATCAACAATCTCAAAGAGTTAGAGTCTGTGTTACATAAAAGATACAAAAGTCCTTAAAATCATGGAGGAAGTCAATACAGAGAAATATGCAACTAGAGAATTCCAGGTGAACAGTGCAAAATACTGGCACAGACTTCTCCCCGTTTCCCATGACAACCATCTTTAGGTAGATAAACTACAAAACCCAATCATCCCATTTGAAATAGAAAGCGCAGACTTGGAGAAATTCTCACTAAATGCAACTGTTGGGGATAAAACAGAAATTCATTTTTTCAAATCATGCACTCCACCTTCAGGAGAACAAGACAGAAAATGTTAAAGATAAGAAGGAGATTCCCAGGCTAGGGGTCGAATCAGAGCTGTAGCTGCCAGCCTACGCCAGAGCCACAGCAACGCAGGATCCAAGCCGAGTCTGCAACCTACACCACAGCTCACAGCAACGCCGGATCCTTAACCCACTGAGCAAGGGCAGGAACCGAACCGGCAACCTCATGGTTCCTAGTCGGATTCGTTAACCACTGCGCCACGATGGGGATTCCAAAGATAAGAAGTCTTAAATAAACTCCCTGTTAGCCCCTAATATGGGGATGTAAGGATGATAGCCAACACAGCAATCCTCAACTGCACAGGGATTATTTTCCAACCAGTGTAACTCTGAAAGTTTGTTCTTAATGCACTGGAGTGGAGGGTGAAAATGAAGAGAAAGAATACAGTAGCTATGCAATCAAATAATAGATATTCAACTTAATATGTTTTTGTCTGAATAATGCTTCAGAATTTAGAAGAAATATCAACTCAGATTTACGAATTAAAATGAAACTGCTGCACAAAAAGAGACAGAGAAAAGATATAAAGGGGTCAGAGAGTAAGGATATTAACCTTAAATTAAAAAAAACTTAGATTGACCACTGACTTCTCCGAAATGACACTGGATAACAGATTTCATTAGAGAAAAAAATATCTTCAAACTTCTGACCAGAATGGAAACTATTAGCCAAGAGTTGCATTCTTCATAAAATATCTTTTGAGAACAAGGTTGAAATAAAAACATTTTAAGAAAAATGAAAACTATGTTTCTAAACTACCTGCACTCAAAGAATTTTAAATAGGCTATATATTTAAGAAGAAAATGGGAAAAAGGTATATATGTGGATATAAACAAACACTGTAATGATCAAACAGTTAACAATCCAGTTTGGGGGGATAAAAATAATTTAAACAAGACAGAGATTAAAAACACAGGGCAACAACTGAACATTGTGAGAGGAATATGATTTGACTTGCAGCTTCTAGGGGTTCTGTTTTATCTGGGAAGAAACTGGATAACTTCTGCTTTTGGTAAATATTAAGGGTGAAATTCCAAGGATAATCATTTGAAGATAGTCCCACTCCCAAGGTAATACAATGAGGAGAAAAACTGACTGAGAAAACTAACAATAGGAGAAATGGTAAAGGTTTATTTAAAGACCTTTAGGAAGACCTAAATAAATGCAGAGATAAATGATGTTTACAGCTTATCTCCCTGAGAGTGGGGTTTTTGTCTTACCCACTATTCTACATCTGGCATACACAGTACTTGCCCCAGAGAAGGTACTCAGTAAATATATATGGAATGAAAAGTATAAATAAATGAAAAAATCAACTGGTAAATGTGAAGAAAAAATACAGTAAAGATATAAATTTGGGTAGAATTCTTGTACCAAATATGATCTGTAAGTTCAAAGCAATCCAACTATAATTAAAATAAATGGTGACTGTAACATAAACATTTTTGAAAATGCAGAATCTCAGCTTTTTCCTCGACAATAGTGTTTAGATTTTTTAAATGTTTACTTTTCACAAACCAAGCTGCAATTTGCATCCCTGTATGTGACAATGCACATGTAACACTTCTCTTAGTATATTTTGTAAAGTAGATTCCAATTCTAATGGGTGAATCAATAATTGTGAGCATTTTCTATATTATAGGCAATATTTTCTCAGCTGTGGCACTAATACCACTAAGAACTGTGCAAGACAGTTCCTATCTTCAGATGAGTGATATAGTTGAGAGAGATTCTCTTCCAAAAAGCTAAGCATCTCTTACTGTTACTGTTTCTTGAACAACTCATTGAGAAAGCCAACTTCAACCTAATATAAATTCACATGTATGTTTTGATCAATTTCATGACTTAAGATTCCATTGTATAAAAATAGATATATACACCTACTGCATTTGAGTTTTAGTTTTTAGCTGTTATGATAGCCTTTGTTATATTAGGCTATCTTTATGCAAATATAATTCCAGATAAATTGCCTACTCAACATGTGGAGTGCAAAACAAAACAAAACAAAACGCCTAGGGATTGTATTGAATTCATAGATTAAATTAACGTAAATATTTTTTCAATAATGAGTCTCCCCATTTAAGGAAATGGTAAGCCTTTCCATTAAATAAAGTGCTATTTAAAAAAAAATTCTTCTTTTAGAAGATGTGGTATATATACACAATGGAATACTACTCAGCCATAAAAAAGAATGACATAATGTCATTTGCAGCAACATGGATGGAACTAGAGACTCTCATACTAAGTGAAATAAGTCAGAAAGAGAAAAACAAATACCATATGATATCACATATCTGGAATCTAATATATGGCACAAATGAAACTTTCTACAGAAAAGAAATTCATGGACTTGGAGAATAGACTTGTGGTTGCCAAGGGGAAGGGGGAGGGAGTGGGATGGATTGGGAATTTGGGTTAATAGATGCAAGCTATTGCCTTTGGAATGGATAAGCAATGAGATCCTGCTGTGTAGCACTGGGAACTATGCCTGGTCACTTATGATGAAGTATGATAATGTGAGAAAAAAGAACGTATACATGTATGTGTGACTGGGTCACCTTGCTGTACAGTAGAAAACTGACAGAACACTGTAAACCAACTACAATGGAAAAAATAAAAATCATTATATAAAAAATATTCTTCTTAAAATGATTCTGATTTTCTTCATGTAGTTCTGCATATTTCTTGCTAGGTTTATTCCTAGGCATTTTATATACTTTTGCTATAAGGAATAAAGGTTTTTCCCCCCAATAAGCCTGGTAATTAGTTATTTCTTTCATATAGATTCTGCTGATTTTTAAGTTTTTTATATATCTTAGTTGTTTTCTTAACATTCAGAGAAAACATTAAAAACTGGATAGAAGAAAATAAATGTGTAGTCAAAAAGACTTTCAGATATAGAAAAAAAGAGATTCATCACATACTTAGTAAGACAATTTTTAAAAAATACCTATATCCAAAATTACTATAAGGTCCAGAAGGAGAAAATCTCAGCCAAGATCCAGGGATCATTTTTCTATTGTACATCTCATCAGCAAGAATGGAGATGGAGGAGGATGGAAAAATGCTTTCAAACTTCTGAGAGAAAATGACTCTGAGTCACTTATGATCATGTGTGAGAGGGCCAAATTCAGATATTTCCGACACATAAGGATTTTTTAAATGTTTTTTTTAATGTGAGTATAGTTGATTTAAAGTGGGGTCAATTTTTGCTGTATAATACAGTGACTCAGTCACACATATATATATACATTCCTTTTCTCATATTATCTTCCATCATGTTCTATCCCAAGAGACTGTATATAATTTCTTGTGCTGTGGAAGACGTATGAATGGCCAGAAGGCACATGAAAAAATGCTCAGCATCACTAATTATCAGAAAAATGCAAATCAAGGCACATAAGGATTTTAAGTCTATTATCCTCAACGTACCCAATATCACAATAAAAATAAATTTTAAGACCTTGGGTTAAAGTTGGCTTACTATATACTCTTTTCCCTGTCAAGAGTGAATAAAATAAAAGTGTAGGAATTTAAAATATACAAACTCACAATAATGATGAGAATAAAAAAGAGATTATCAATGAATGATTTTTTTAATTAAAAAAAATTTTAAGGCCACACCCTATAGTTATGGAAGTTCCCAGGCCAGGGGTCAAATCGGAGCTGCAGCTGCTGGCCTATGCCTCAGCCACAGCAATGCCAAATCCAAGCCACATCTGTGACCTATGCACCAGCTTGCAGAAACACTGGATCCTTAACCCACCGAGCAAGGCCAGGGATTGAATGGGCATCCTGGATACTATGTTGTGTTCTTAACATACTGAGCCACAACAAGAATTCTAGCAATAGGTTTTATATATTTCTGGAAGAAGAAAATTGATGAAGGTTGGAAAAGTGATGTAGCTGGGCAAAGGTATCACAGGATAAAGCATGCCTTCTGGGACACAGGGAGAATAATGAAGCCAAGTGTCATCCCTGAAGAGTTAGGAAATTAAAGACTCCTAGATGGAGGAGGAGAGTGAAGCAAGGGGCTGGAAATCTATAGGTAGAAGAGTTTACCCCCACCACTATCCTTGTGAACAAACACAGGCAACTGAGGGTCTGCCTCCAGGTGGGAGATCAGAGGCTTCTGACATCCTCCAACTCAGGGGACTATCCACCTGAAATAATCACCATCAGTCAACAAAATGCTTCACCATCAATAACACACAGAATTCTCATGCAGCTATTCAATGCTTGTTCTTTAACATCACCAGATGTTTGAGATCTTTCAACATACAGGGAAAAGATCAATATTAAAGAAGTAGGAGAAAGAGAGAAGCATGACCAGCAAGGAAACAGAAAAGATTAGAAGAGCTTTAAAAATTTTTAGCTACTTGATAATCCTGAGAAATTTTTAAGATGTTATCATATCCATATAACATCATCAGAATGTTATATAAACTTTTCTCCCATCCAGTGGAAAAGGATGTCAAGACAAAACCAAAAAAAAAAAAAAAAAATAGGTATTCCAAAAAGGGAAAAGAGAAAAAGTTAAGAGAAATCATCAAAGAAATAACAGAAGAAAAAATTTCAAAGTTAAGAACATGAGCTTCCAGATTAAAAGTGTCCAGAGAGTGTCCAGTAAAAGCAACGAAGGGATATCTAGTCCTAGATAGGCAATTACAGAATTTCCCCAAACTTGGAATAAGAGGATGATGTCAAAAGCTTTCACAGGGACAAGGAGAGGGAAAGGGAGAAAGAGAGATGGAAACAGAGCAATGGGTGGAGGAAGGAGAAAATGAGACATATTAGACCTTTCAATCACAACCCTACAAGTCAGAAGAACAAGGGAACATGAACAGTGAATCCAGCCTGGGAGAGCAGGCAAGAGAAAATTCAGAATGACACAGCTTTAGAAAACCCAGATAGCAACAGGCCCAGATTAAACCAGGAGGACTGATCCCTGGAAGGGACTTTTACTTAGGGAAGGGGAGACATGAAGAAGGGGAGGAGTAAAGGAGTTGAGAAAATGCTGCAGAAAATGTACTAGTATGTGCCAAGCACTATTCCAAATAATTTACACATAAATGCTTTTAGTCCTTATAATGGCCTACTAGACATGTAATTCTATGAACCTCATTTTAGAAATAAGAAAACAAAGCCACAGACTTGTTAAATAACTTGCTCAAGCCCACACAGCTATAGAGTTTGGGAGCCAGAATTTAAACTGGGTAGCTTGATTCCAGAGCTCATGTTTTCACTCCTGTATTTTGAGTCATTAAATAAATAAGCTATGGGGGGAAAGGCTGGGTTTGAGGCTACAAGGGAAAACAATACAATAAGAAAAGAAAACTACTAGAAATGCCAGAGGAAAAAAAGTTGCACAAGAAAGAATGCAACACCTGGTTCAAAGGTGAATTGCACTGTCATTCTTAAAAAAATATAAAAGCTATAATTGTATCAAAATAGAGATATAAGTCTGTTGGTTTAATGGAGGGGGAAGAACAATGACACGTAGTTTTAGAAATGTTAAAACCTCACCCATTATAGCAGAATGCAAGGAAATAATGCCTAAAATTGGTAAATCAAAAAAGCATATAGAATGTGAAAGTAACTATCGAAAGAAGCAGCTAAAGTGATAAAAGAATTGTTTCTGGCAAGTGGAATGAGATTGGGGAGCAATAGTGCACAGCACTAGTTTTTGAAATTGTCATTGTAAGTATTCACATTATTTTTCTCAAAGTTATATCATGTACTACCTTAATAAAATGATTTACTTGATTTTGGGTTTTTTTTTTTGTTTTTTTGTTTGTTTGTTTTGTTTTGTTTTGTTTTGTTTTTTTGCTGCACTCACAGCATGCAGAAGTTCTGGGCCAGGGATCAAACCTGTGCCACAGCAGTCACCTGAGCCACTGCAGTGACACGACTGGATCCTTAACCTGCTGAGTCACCAGGGAACTTTGATTTAGTTGATTTTTAAAACTAAAAAGCAGGGAGTTCCCATGGTGGTGCAGCAGTAATGAACCTGATTAGTATCCACGAGGACTCAGGTTCCATCCCTGGCCTTCCTCAGTGAGTTAAGGATCCAGCTTTGCCATGAGTGGCCGTGTATGTTCCTATGTTGCTATAGCTGTGATGTAGGCCAGCAGCTGCAGCTCCAATTCCACCCCAGCCTAGGAATTTCCATATGCGCACATGTGGCCCTAAAAAGCAAAGAAAAAAAAAATTAAGGGGAGAAGGAAGGCATTTATCACTGATATTTTAAGAATTGCCAGCACATGACTTATCAGTTTGGTTGTTGATTTTAAATTCTCTGCAGTGGCTGCATGTCTTATCACCTGCACCTGATAAACTGCTTTCATATCCTCTCCCTGGTAGAAAGTTTGAAAAATCCAAAAGGATCAGAGATGTGCTAGAGGATTTTACTTTGGAATAGGACAAGCAAAATGTCCAGAAAAGTGAAAAAAATGACTAGAAATACTAAGAGCAGAGTAGGCTGACTTCTGGGAAAGGATCTGGGTAGAACATTGAGTATAGAGATAAGGGATAAATTTATGGAAAATAATTGCAATTTTCTTTGATAGTGACAGAAACTAGTAAGGGTTTTCAACAACAGAAGTCAGTAATAATAAATAATAAAGCACCTTCTCTCATAAAAGCAATAAAATTACAACCACCTGCTGAACAGCCTTCAACCAAGCAGACTGCAAACCATCAAAAAAAAAGATACCCTACTCCAGAAGACAAAGAGGAGGCCACATCAAGACAGTAGGAGGGGCGATTACACAATATAAGCAACCCCACACCCGCTGGGTGGGCAGCCCACAGATTGGAAAGCAACTGTATCACAGAGACTGACCCATGGGAGTGAGAGTTCTGAGCCTCACATCAGTTCCCCATGCCTAGGATCTGGCATTTGGAGAAGGACCTCCCAGAGCATTTGGCATTGAAGGCCAGTGGGGCTTGTGCACAGGAGCTCCAGAGGACAGGGGGAAATGGAGACCCCATTCTTGAAAGCGGCTCACATGGTTCCATGTGCACTGGGTCCCTGGGAAAAGTAGAGAATCCATAGGAATCTGGGTCAGACCTTACGACAGTTCTTGGAAAATCTCCTGTGAAAATAGGGGGTGACTGTGGCTCGTTGTGGGAGGACATTGGAGGCAAAGGTCTTGGCAAAAATCAGCAGCATGTGTTCCTCTAGAGGCAGCCATTTTGGAGAAATCTTGCCCCCACCCATCAGGGCTGAGAAGTTCCAGGCCAAACAACAATCCAGATGGGATCATAGCCCCATCCATCAGCAAACAGGCTGCCTAAAGATCCCCAGGCATACAGCAGCCTCTAATCTCACCCAGAGGCAAAGCCCCACCCACCAGAGGGATAAGAATCAACTCCACCTACCAGCAGGCAGGCACCAGTCCCTCCCATCAAGAAGCCTACAGCAACCAAAGGGGGTGGACAGCAGAAGAGAGAGAGGTTATAACTCTATTGTCTGCAAAAAGGAGACCATACCCAAAAATCTATACAAAATGAAAAGGCAGAGAATTATGACTCAGATAAGGGAGCAAGAAAACCCCCCAGAAAAACAGCTAAGTGATCTGGAGATTATCAACCTCTATGAAAAAGATTTTAGACTAATGATAGTGAAGATGATTCAAGATCTTGGAAACAAATTGGAGGCAAAGATCAATAAATTACAAGAAACACTGAGCAAAGAAATACAAGATTTAAGGATTCAGCAAGCAGAGATGGAAAATACAACAACTGAAATAAAAAAATTCATTAGAAGCAACCAACAGCAGAATACAGGAGGTAGAAGAATAAATAAATGAGGTAGAGGACAGATTAGTGAAAATCACAGAAAAGAGAAAAAAAGATTGAAATGAAATGAAGACAGTCTAAAAGAACTCTAAGACAACATTAAACACACCAACATCCGTATTATAGGAGTGTCAGAAGGCAAAAAGAGAAAGAAAGGGCCAGCAAAAGTATTTGAAGAGATAATAGCTAAAAACTTCCCTAACATGGGAAAGGAATCACTCATTCAAATCCAGGAAGCACAACGAGTACCACATAAAATAAACCCAAGCAGGAATACTCCGAGACACATATTCATCAAAGTGACCAAAATTAAAGACAATGAGAAAATACTGAAAACAGCTAGGGAAAAGAAACATAACATACAAGGGAACCCTGATAAGGTTATTGGCAGATTTTTCAGTGGAAACTCTGGAGACCAGAAGGGAGTGGTATGATATATTTAAAGTGATGAAAGGAAAAAACCTTCAACCAAGATTAGTCTACCCAGCAAGGCTCTCGTTCAGATTTGAAGGAGAAATCAAAAGCTTTACAGACAAGCAAAAGCTAAGAGAATTCAGCTCCACTAAACCAGCTTTAAAAAAAATAATAAAGTTTACCCTGTACCAGACATTGTTGTTAATGCTTTACACAATCTCTGTGTGTTGAGTCATCTTATGCTCAGCATAATCTTATGCTTGGTACCATTATTATTCCCACCTGACAGATGAAGTAGCTGAAGCAGATGAAGTAGCTACTAGGAATGAACTGAGACAGTTTTTCTCCCAGGCAGTCTGGCTTCAGACCCTTACTCCTAACAACTCCACTGTGCTTTTCTTGAGTGACAAAGACTTGATGGTGTCATTAATTTTCCTTTCTTGGTCAAAAGGCTGTTCCTCTAAATGGACGCAAGTCAGGGACTCAAGTGCACAGGGAGCAGCTGACCTACATGAGGACAAGGTGATGAGGTTATGAAAATAGGAGGAAACAAATGGAATCTAGACAGACTGTGCAAAACAATTATATAGGATTTCATGGTGACTAAATAAAATCAGAAGATAAGAAGAATGAGTCAATGATGACTCAAAAAATTAAGTCTTAATAATGCAGGAAATGATGGTGCTATTGACAGCGGGGAAAGAACAAGTGGGTGTCTTGGTGGGTGAAAGGTGGTAGCAAACTTAGCTTTGATAATCCAAGGAGAAAGTTTCAATAAGCACTCAGTGACACTGCAATTATCAGGAAGAGAAGAAAAATGGAAAAGAAGACTTCAGAAATAGCAGCATAGATGACATACAGCACAGGTGAAATTTTACCTCTTTTTTACCTTTAGTATGTGCTGCACAGATTGAATGCTTTATACCCTGTTTCATTCCACAGACTCTGAGGCAGTTTACACTAAAGCGAACAAGAGATTGTTGTTGATATATCTTGTATATAAATTCATTTAATTTTAACTTCATCTTTTTTTTTAAATAAAATGATTTCACTTTTTCCCCTGGCACTTATCCTACATGCAAAATTTTATTGATCCAACAGTATTCATTTTTAAACAAGTTTTTTGTAACCCTCTGGGCTGGAGTGGTAACATTTTTATCAGTTGTGATATTTTACATGTCCTTTTTTGTCTTGTACCATTTTATTTTGTTATGTATCATATAAAACATTAAAGTCTAAGTGGTAAGGATTATGGTAACAGCATTTGAAAACCATAACTGAAATTATATGTATATGTATACATATATATTTTTCCACAATGTATTTATACCTTTGCTTTGCCTTTGCTCTCTTCTATTTTCTCAACAATGGCTAATTTTTGCAGATTTTTAATAGGAAGTTTTGAAACTAGTCTCCCTCCTCCAGGATTTATGAAACTGAGTACATAGATGGAGCTTTGACTTACATAGTGATAATTATGATAATAGATGTGTCAGATAAGAGAACTAGTGGGTGGAATTAAGCAGGAATTTTGTGTTCTTTCCAGTTAAATTTTGGTTTAAGAAGGGTATGTTGAACTGAGAATCCTTCTTTTGTTGTTTAGTAAAATGAATATTGAGTCAACGATGGTGTTTATTAGTTTTGTCTATTTTCATGTGTAATATATGGGGGAGGCAGAATTTCAGCAGAGGCATTCATAATGTTTTCTAAGGAATCCATGTGGGTCTACTGTCTTGCTAAGAGAGGAATCAGAGATGGTTGGAAACTGTGATGATGTGTAGTGGAGAAAGGAAGGACTAGATATGAACTGGTGACCAAATATATATGATTAGAGTCCCAGAAGCAGAAGAGAGAGAAAATGGAAAAGAGGAAATGTTCTTAGAAAAAAATGGCCAAACATTTCCTAAATTAATAACAACAAAAATCAAACAGCAATCCACAGATTAAAGAAGCTCAAAAAAGCTGAAATGGGATAAACTCACAAGCAAGAGAAAATCATTTCTAAATAACATCATGGTCAAATGCCAAAAGCTAAAGAAAAGAGATAATATTAAGAGAATCCAGGAAAAAAATCGTATCACTATAATATATAAAGAACTCTTGGAGTTCCTGTTGTGGCTCAGTGGTTAACAAACCTGACTAGGAACCATGAGGTTGTGGGTTCGATCCCTGGCCTTGCTCAGTAGGTTGGGGACCCGGCATTACCGTGAGCTGTGGTGTAGGTGTCCCAGATGTGGCTCAGATCCTGAGTTGCTATGGCTCTGGTGTAGGCTGGCGGCTACAGCTCCGATTGGACCCCTAGCCTGGGAATCTCCGTATGACATGGATGTAGCTCTAGAAAAGGCAAAAAGACAAAAACAAACAAACAAACAAAAACTCTTACAATTCAAATAATACAAAAAACAAAAACAAAAACCCTGATTTTACAAAGGAAAATCAAAATATATGAACAGGCTTTTTTTCAAAAAAAGATATACAAAGGAGTTCCTTGGTGGTCCAGTGGTTAGGATTCGGCACTTTCACCATTGCATCCCCCCATGTTCAATCCCTGATTTGGGAACTAAGATCACACATCAAGCTGTTGCACATCGTAGCCAAAAAAAAAAAAAAAAAGATATACAAATGGCTTGTAAGCACATAAAAATTTATTCAGCATCATTAATCATTAGGGAAATGAAAATTAAAACCACAAAGTTGTTGAAATTGGAGTTCCCGTTATGACGCAGCAGAAACGAATCTGACTAGGAACCATGAAGTTGCGTGTTCAATCCCTGGCCTCACTCAGTGGGTTAAGGATCCGGCATTGCCATGAGCTGTGGTGTAAGTCACAGACACAGCTTGGATCTGGCGTTGCTGTGGCTCTGGTGTAGGCCGGTGGCTACAGCTCTGATATGACCCCGAGCCTGGGAACCTCCATATGCTGCAGGTGCGGCCCTAAAACGACAAAAGACACACACACAAAAAAAGTTGTTAAAACTAAAAAGAATGACAATGGTACATGCTGGTAAGGATGTGGAACAATTGAGATTCTCTTACATAGCTGGTAACAATGCAAACCATTACAGCCATTTTAGAGGATGGTTAACCAAAAAGTTAAGCATACATTTACCATATGACCAAAGGGAAGTAAAATGTCCAAACTGTGGTGTGGGTCACAGACGTGGTTCAGATCTGCCATTGCTGTGGCTGTGGTGTAGGCCGGCAGCTGTAGTTCTGATCCAACCCCTAGCCTGGGAACCTCCATATGCTGCAGGTGCAGCCCTAAAATGACAAGGAGAAAAAGTAAATTACTCAGAGAAAATAACTATCAACCTAAAATTTTCTACTCAGCAAAAATACTCTTCACAACTGAAGGTTAAATGAAGATATTTTTAGACAAAGAATAGATGAAAGAATATGTCATCAGTAAACTACAGTAGAAGAAAAAATAAAGAGATTTATTCATACAGAAGGAAAATAATCCCAGGTGGGAAAAGAGAAATAGAGTGTGAAAAAAAGGATTACGAGAAGAGATATGGATAAATATAAATGAACAATGACTACAATCCCTGCATAATTGCAATGTGTGTAGATTTTAAAATATATCTAGGATTAAAATGCATGATGACAAGGACGCATAAGAAGGGATGGATGTGTAAATAGAATTAAAGGGTTCTAAGGTACTAGAAGCATTGGGGAAGTGGTAAAGTTAATATTTTAACAGACTAAAATCAAATGAATGTTGTATCCCTAGGGTAAACACTAAAAGTATAGTACAATTATAGTAATTAATACAGTAAAAGAATAGAACTTGGATTAATAAGAAGTGATTTTGATTAAAAGAAGAAAGAAAACTAAAAGGACCATAAATTGATGGACCAAATTAAAAAATGAATAAGAGGATGGTATAAATCTTATTATATTAGTAACTGCGTTAAGTATAAATGGATTTACCCCCTATTTAAGACTAAGATAGTCAGATCAGGGTAGGCAGTGCTGTGTAGGATAAATTAGAGGTCATACAGGTTGAAGGCTTTTAGTCCAGCCATAAAAGGAAAAGGATGAGTTCTAGGTTGTAGGATCACTGGCTCCTGGCAGCTGCTTCACTCACAGTTGGATAAAGAACCTCTCAGTCCTCTGAAAGAGTAGGCCAAGGGGGAGTTTAAAATCAGGCTGGAATAGGGCTAGAATGAGGACGTGGGTGGTGGCAACAGGAATAAGAAACTCTCTCCAGTGTTAGTTTCCTGTCACGACCTATTTCCTGGCTGGGGACAGTCTTAAAGCCAAGAGTTGTCCTTTGGACATTCCTCTTTCAGAGATGGAAGAGAGTAGATGGACTGACTATGAGGGGAAGAGGGAGCACACAGAAGGAAATCACCCGAGTCATTGCTCTTGGAGCTGGGCATGGGGAGGAGGGGGCAATGAAGGGCGGACCTTAATTACTGCCGTTGAGTTAACTTGTGTCCATTTTTGGTGCCTGTACTAGGGACCCCATACACAGTGGTTTGTTTTACAGGTCTTAGCTGGGTCAGTTACGTGTCCACTGTGTCCCCAGGAACCACAAGCATCAAGGTCAGTCTCTCCTGCTTGCTTTGCTTGAACATGAAAATTCAAGCAAACTTGGATGTTTACAGTTATTCTCAGATGCATTGATTCTGTCTTAACAAGGTCCCTGAAGGATAATGTCATCTCTCTGAAGAGGAAGGCTTCAGCATTGAGCACTGTGCCTCTGCCATCAAAATCGTCCTGCCTCTCTGTAAACTATGCATAGCTTCCATGGGTTATGGTTCCATTTTCCATTCAGAACTACCAAATTCCTGCTCCCTGAATCATTTCCTACTAGCAGAGGCACAGAAGAGGCAGTGAGAAGTACAAACATGATGATTACCCTGTTATGCTCTTCTCCATGGTGCTCCTCAGAGAAAAAATGTGAGATCAGGAGCTCCTGTCATGGCTCAGTGGTTAACGAACCTGACTAGCATCTATGAGGACTCAGGGTCAATCCCTGGCCTCACTCAGTGGATTAAGGATCTGGCATTGTCGTGACCTGTGGTGTAAGTCGCAGACATGGCTCAGATCCCATATTGCTGTGGCTCTGACGTAGGCTGATGGCTACAGCTCCTACTGGACCCCTAGCCTGGGAACCTCTATATGCCCAGGGTACGAACCTAAAAAGACAAAAAAAAAAAAAAAAAAAAAAGTGAGATCCTATCAGTGTAAGCATTAATACAAGCTCTCTGCATTTAAGAGTTCTCTGGGTTTCCAGAAATAGATTTTTGTTTATTTGGCTAGTTGATTGGCTGGTTTTGTTTTGGTTTGGTTTGGTTTTAGTTCTTATACTTCATGGGCAAGGCTGGCACTAGACAAATCTGTGAATAGGCAATTATTTCTTCCTCAGTGCCTTGTTCACTAAACTCTTTGTTATAGCTCTTCTGACCTTTGCGGCTATTAGATAGAACCTTCAGCTCTAGAAAGGTCTAGTCTACAGAAAAGATTTTCTCTCCATCAGTTATACCGAAATGGAATTTAAAGTTACTTCCTTTCAGTTTCTTCCTTTCAAAAGCAAGAGTCTATCCTATGCCTATTTTATGCCTTTCTGACCACTGTGTACTGGAAGCACATAAATTATCTGATTTCACAGGCTCACCACTGGAGCAGAATTTTGCCTGAGGATGAATTCTACCGGGAGTCTTACCCGCATATATGATCGAAAGTATATTTAGATGAGACTCTGGAATTTAGAGTTGATGTCAGAACAAGGTAAGGCTTTGGAGGCTGTTGGATTGGAATGAATGCCTTTTGCTTGTGAAAAGAACATGAATTGGGGGGGCAGGGCAGAACTTTATGGGCTGAATGTATGCATCCTCCACAAATTCAAATGTGGAAGCCCTAATTTCCAATATAGTAATAGTTGGAGTGTAAAGAAAGGAGGTAATTAGGTTTAGAAGGGGTCATTAGGCTGAGGCCCCTTTGATGAGATCAGTGTCCTTATGAGAAAAAGAGAAATCAAAGCTTTTTCTGCCAAGTGAAGACATAGTGAGAAGGTGGCTGTTTGCAAGCCAGAAAAAGGGCCTCAACTAGGGGATCAAATCAGCTAGAACTTTTTTCTTGGATTCCTCAGTCTCAGAACTGGAGAAACAAAAGCCTGTTGTTTAACCGAGCCAGTCTATGGTATTCTGTTACAGCAGTCCAAGCTAAGACAATTTTCCAATACACATATTGCCTAAGTTATTTGTCTTCTGTATTGCATAAGCTAGAACCTCTAAGGCAAGGCTGAATAACTCTTGACTTTGCCTTTACTGTTTCTAGTATTTTATAATTTTAACAGAACATTTCGAGTGGGCTTCTAATAAATAGCCAGTGTAATGCTCAGGAACAACTCCTCCTCCTTCTATCTCTATTTCTCTTAAGGTCTTTCATTAGGACTGGCTCCTAAATATTACAGGATGATTTTTAGCATACCGATAAAAATCTATGGCTTTTTATTAAATGAAATGCAATATATTGATAGATTGTCCTGATATCAAATCACTTTTTTTTTTTTTTTTTTTGCTTTTTAGGGCCACACCCCCAGCCTATGGAGGTAGGTTCCCAGGCTAGGGGTCTAACTACAGCTGCCAGCCTACACCACGGCCACAGCAACAACAGATCTAAGCAGCATCTGAGACCTACACCACAGCTTACAGCAATGCCGGATCTTTAACACACTGAACAAGGCCGGGGATCAAACCCACAACCTCATGATTCCTAGTTGGATTTACTTCCACTGTGCCACAACGGGAACTCCTCAAACCATTCTTATGCTCCTGGAATAGCTCTTACTAGATACTGCATTTTACTACTTTTTAAAATACATTTGCTATGTTTAATTTCCTTATATTTGTTCGCCATTTTTGCATCTACATTTACCAGTAAACTGGGTCGATGTTTCTTCCCTGTGCTTTATCAATCAAGGTGAAATATCTGCAAAATAGGTTAACAATTCTTTAATATTTTATATATTTTAGAATAATCTGAATAAAATAGAAACTATTGTTTCTTGAAAACTCTAAAACTCTCCTATAAAACCATTTGGAACTGGTAACCTTTTTATGGGTCAATATTTGATGACATTTTAAATACAGGTAGTGTGATGAATTAGATCTTTCCAGATTTCCTATTTCACCCTGACTACTTTTGGCTGCCCACCAATTACCTAGCTCCTCTCCTTCCATGGGGAAGTCTAGACTCTCCTTCTGTCTTGTGGGTAGAGTCATAAGACTAGTCCTGACCAGAGAGAGTGAGTGAAGCAACAGGACCAAAGCATTTATGTGTTAGCACGAGATCCTTCAAAGTTCTTCTTCCCTTTCACAGTGTCTAGCGGTGGCTGCTCAACTGGCAAAGAAAGAGGGGAACAGGTAAGTTATGTGTCCATTGTGTCCCCAAGGAACCGCAAGCATCAAGTTCAGTCTCTTCTACTCACTTTTCTTCTCTTATTCTGTGAACATGAAAGTTCAAGCAAACGTGGATATTTATAGCTACTATTCTCAGATGCACTGATTCTGTCTTAACAAGGTCACCTGAAGGATAATGTCATCTCCTGAAGAGGAAGGCTTAGCCTAAAGTGGGCCTAAAATCTCAAAAAGAAATTAAAGCAGAGTGGTTTTAAGCTCCTGAGATTTTGGAAATTGTTTGGAGTTTTTTTGTTTGTTTGTTTTGGCCATGCCCATAGCATGGGGGAAGTTCCTGGGCCAGGGGCTGAACCCACGCCTCATCAGTGACCCAAGCTGCTGTTGTGACAATGCTGGAGCCTTAACTCGCTGCTCCACAAAAGAATCCTTGATTTTTTTTTGTTTTTGTTTTTGTTTTTTGGCCATAGCATAACACAGTCTATCCTAAGTAATGTAAACACATACAGCTATCCATACATCCCATCAATGGATGGGTGGTTGGTTGTTATTTTATTATCTTAATCTGATTTCTCTACTGTTTTGCCTCAAACTTGTTTTTCTTTTATCATTCAACAGAGTTTAATGTATCCAACTTTGTCATAGAATATGATCGATCCTTTTAAGCCATTTTTACAATCAATAAGAAAGGCAAAATAATGGATTTGTATGCAAAACACGTCACTATGAGTTGGCTAACAGGATAAACTGAGATTTGAAGCACAGGCTGCTCTGGAAATTCTCTTTTCAGAGTAAATACTTACATAAGCAGGGGACTAGTGGCTGTATTTTCAGAGGGATACACTAGAGGGCATGTGGAGTTCAGTATGATACCACTGGCCAGTACAGGTGCAATTAAGAAGCACTATTGTCCAAGGATTTGGGTGGGGAATGTTCGTCTAATTTTCTATATTTTACATTTCAGAAATCTGTAATAATTGACCTTCCTTCCATGCAAAGTCGGTCCTAGGCAAAATGATGAAATGAAGTGAAGCTTCTTTCTAACATTATTTCACTATAAAATTCAGACTTGCAAGGCAACTAACTTGGGATTTTACAGTGTCTATTCAGGAATTTTCTTTCAATGCCGATTTCTATCCTAACTTGTTCAATGTTCTTCAGTTTTTTTCACTTCTTCCCTCAAAACCAATAAACCCTGGCTTCTACTTCCTGGGAGAGGTCTGGAAACTGGAAGGTTTGTTATTCTGGCAACTTAATTTGAAATGTGTGTTGATGGCTTACGATACCTTATTCCTAACCACACCGACCTGTCCAGATAGAATTATCCCTTTCACTGGCTCTAACTCCAAAATCAAAAGGGGACAACAGAGGCAGAGTGTGGGAGTTGCTGTAGGGAAGTCGAGTACCACATCTAACTTCCCACATGTACCCATGAGCCTAAATTCACAGCAATTCATCCATCACCCAGGACAACAGTTCCACTCTCACTGGAATTACTACTCATATAGCAAGGTGAATGCCATTAAATATTTTGTACAAGAATTCTGTTATTCAGATCCCCAGTTTGAGAATAACGCATCTGGAGCTTTGACACTGCACACTCTTTTCATGGTTGTTTAAATCTTTAGTAATAGTGATCGGAATTGGATGCAGGGTTGAAATGCATTTGAAAATCTCCAAATATTTTTCAGTCAAGAGCTTTGACCTTCTTTAGGGAAAAGTCTAGGATAAATGAAAGAACACCGATTTTGGAATCAAATCAATCTGGATTTAGACTCAGCCTACCACATTACCCTGAGTTTTCTATTCCACAGCTGTAAAACTAGGATATAAATCAATACACCTCTCAAGGATTTGGGAGAAGCTTTATGTCACATGAAAAGTACCTGGAGTATCTTAAGAAAACGTTAACTTTATCTTTTTCATCAAATCATTCATTAGATTAAAAATCATGAAAAAAATTAGTTTATTTAAATTGCATTTGTAACATACAGAGTTGAAATGACATTTCTAGTTGATGCTGGTAAAGTGAAGCAGCTGATGGAGAGTACTAATGGTGAGATGTCCAAGGCTGGCAGAGCAGATAGGGGTTTGGTCTTAGCAAACCAGCAAATAGTCAACACCGTGCCATTTGTCCACCATGCAAGGTCCTGGCATTCTGATTCCCAATGGGAGCACAATGGTTGGCAGTCTCCACCCTCTCATGTTATCTCAATTCTATCTTATTGCTCACATGACTCCACATGAAAAGGAAATGGAAATTTAGACTAGACTAGACAACAGAGTTAAGATCCTTGTGTTGCTTGGACATGATCTAAGTAAGGTTCAATCTTTAAGTTAGTCTTTCCACCGAACAACAAACTAAAGAAACAGTCACTTTTAGGGACAATTCTCAGGTTACGTATTATTTTAGCTTCTGCCCAAGTAACCACATACCTGATGATATTCAATTATTGTAAGTTGCCATTTTCAAAATAACTAAGTTTAATATGTTATTTTTTTAGTTTAACATTAGGATATTAAGGTAGGTCACCACCTTAACCCATTAAAGAAAAAAATCAATGCATGCAGAAAAGCATTTGGTAAATTCAACAATCACAACCTAAAAAAAAAAAAAAAATCTTAGCCAAACAAAAATACAAAGGAATAGATTTAACCTTAAATAGCTGACTACCTGCCAAGATTTCACAGGAAAAAAAATAAAATAAAATAAACAAAGAAAAAACAGTAAAATGCTAGAACTACCCCCTCAAAGACAAGAACAGGATATAGGTGACTGTCATCATTGCCTCTGTTCAACAGTATACAAAAGGTCACAGGTAGCTCAAAAAGACAGGAAAATAGTAGAGATAATGCAAGGAGTGGAAAAGAAAAAAGAACTAACCTGTTATTATCAACCCAGATAATCCAAAATAAACTACAGACAAACTACTGCACTAATAAGAGTTCAGCAAGGTTATGAAGTATATAAAAGCCAACACATAAAAGTCCACAGAGGGCCTCCGGTACAGCAATGAACAATTAAAAATAAAATTTTTGTACAAGATAGTATTTATAATAGCGACTAAAACAAAATACACAGGAAGGAATCTAATGAAAGATGTAATATGTTATTTTTAACCCATTGAAATGTGTTCCAGAATCAATTAAAAAGCAATATAAATAAGAAGAAAAGTTTCTTTTATAAGTGCCTGTTACAGGATGTCCCTTGTAGAAAAAGTGATTACTAGATGTCAGCAATTCTAATAATAATATAGACCATTTTTATCTGCAGAGTGAGTACAAAAGGAAATATAAAATTCCATGAAATCTGATTATCTCCACCTAATTTCTATTGAGTCATGATGTGGTCCTTGACACTCTTTGCCACAACCTTTTGTGTTTTCATTCACTTATCAAAGTCTGCACTGATTGGATTACAGAAACCCTCCATTGTTTCTGTCCTACGTCTCAAAATCATTCTGAGGAAAGAAGAATCAGTGTCATCACCCTTTCTTTAGAGGGACAAGCAATTCTGGTCAAAGTATTAATTTCCATGAACATCCTATTACAACACCCTGTCTGAACCAGGCATAGTGGTCAAAACTGATTAAAATACAATTATGTGCACTCCCTTGGGTTTCACTGTAAAATATAATTTTGTGCATTTCAAATTTACTTCATTAAGTTTTTATAACTAAATTTTCTGAGGCTCTTTTGGCTAACTTGGATCATTTTTTGTCATGTGTGTATTATTAGATAAGGTTTAAGGAAGCTATTTCAAACCGGGATCCAGTCTATTTTCCTAGTTTGCCATTCTTCTCAATTTCACTGAGGAACCAGAAAATGGAATGAACCACTTCTATGCTAAGGACAAATTTCTTGGACCTTGTTCTGAGTTGTCACTGCATTCCCTTTCCTATCCCCTGAATATTTTGTTCCTTTTTCCTTTTTACCCTGGAAGATGAGTAGGAACTGCAAGAAAATCTTAATTATTTTGAGCACAAGAAGTAGACAGGCTGTACCATACAAAGAACAAGAGGGACAACCTTGGAGAAAGGGGTGCCTTTGTAAGGATGGAGAGAACAGGACAGAAGAGCAGTGTAGACCAAACATAAAGCCAGCTCAACAGGCAAGTGGAAATAAGTGCACTGGGGAAATAGAAGATGAAAAGCAAGCTTCAGTCAGGACTGAAGGGACAGTCACCAGGCACGGAACTGAGAACAGGACACGGTGTGGTTAAGATTGGGGGTGAACCAAAAGAAGGAGCTGCTGCCGCCTGGGTCGGCATTCTCTGGGGATCAGTTGGTTTTGTTGTCATGAAATACAAGCATAAAATCAGTAATGCTGCTGAGACTGATTCTGAAATACCTGGAACCTCTCTAGATGGTAAGGTTTCCAAGGATATTATCTTCCCCCCCACCCCCGCTTGGTCTTCTCAATATCAAAGCTCATTTGGATATATTTCAGTGGGTAGAGTCAGGGCTCTCTGAACAAGGAATTTACTACTTTGAGGAAGAGATCAGAGGAAGGAGGGAAAGGAGAGGGTCAAGTGCTAGTTGATGCGACCTAAGGATCAACTAGAATGATGGGCGTATAGACTCACAAAGGTGAAAGCACTGAAGTGAAGAAGAGGAGAGGCTTGTAGAGAGGACAATGGAGTGAGAAAATCCCCACTGATGGCATCTATGTATTTCCCCCATAAAGTAGAAAGCAGGGTCATCTATAAGAATAAGGGAAATTTTTAAAAAAGAATAAGGAGAATAAGGGGAGTGGGGAGAGAGGGCGTGAGTAGACAAACGATTATTTATAATTATTAATATCGCCCATCAATTAAAAATCCTTATTTATTTATTTATTTTAGGGCTGAACCCACATCATATGGAGGTTCCCAGGCTAGGAGTCGAATCCGAGCTACAGCTGCCAGCCTATGCCACAGGCATATCAATGCCAGATCCAAGCTGCATCTGCAACCTACACCACAGCTCACGGCAACAGCAGATCCTTAACCCACTGAGCGAGGCCAGGGATCAAACCTGCATCTTCATAGATAATAGAGGGGTTCGTTACTGCTGAGCCACAATGAGAACTCCCCTAAAGATATTTTAAATATTAATCTAAATATCAAACCTCTAATTTCTTCTGGCCCTATGGATCACTAGCATTAAGACAGAAAAAAGACATTCTCTCTATATCCAGCAATTTAACTAGGCTGAGACACCTCAGGGACTATAATGACAGTATTGGTTTAGAAAAGAGAAAAAAAAAGCACTGACACATTTTCAAGAAAGACAAACGGGGTTAAAATTAGGACTGAATGAAACGGCTGCAGGGGTTTTTGTTGTTTGAGTTTTTAGATTTTTTCATACCTGCATAATACATACCTATAGCATATAATCTAGAGAAACAAGTAAAATACTATATAAATATTCACAAAAATCATATCAAAAAGAAAACATGATATTGAAATGACATATACTTCCAGAAGATGCATATTTGCTACTTTTACTTTTCATTTTTCACCAGCATAGAGTGAGTTTGAATACACAGTTTCAACCAATTCATACTGACTGAGGAAAACAAAAATATTCACCACCACTGCCCTAACCCAAACCCTCAACACCTCTTCTTCCTTTTCTGTAACCCATTTTTGCTTTATTTAATTATGATGGAAAAAGCATCCTGAATTTGGGGGTTTTAGGGCCCCAAACGCCAAAATCTAGGTAAATGATCTTGAGCAAGTAGTCCAGTTCAGACTCCCAATGAACAAGAACAAAGAAGATAAGGCACCATCTTTGACTTTCTTTCTTGGGACATTGCAAAGATTTCCCAAAGCCTCTATCTTGCCCACAGACTTTCTTCTGGCTCATGGTAGTGATGGGAGATCCAAGGCTAATCTTTATGACTAAGAAGGCACCCTGGAATTTTGGACACTCCAGAATAGTGTCCAGAGTAAATGCCTCTCAGATTAGGTACTGAGAGATGAGACTTACTCTTTGGGGAGGCATTTTGGAGATTCAGAGTCCTGTGATGGAAATCTTAATGTGAATGTCACATTATTCTGTAGTCACAGGCCTGAGACATCTGGGCCACAGATGCCTTATCTCACTTAATCTTCATGACAGAGCAGTGAGGAAGGAATTCTCATCCTCACAGAATAGACAAAGAAGATGAGATATGCTGAGTCAAGTGTCTAATTCATGATAATCCAGTTTATTTATTTTTTTAATTTAATTTAATTTTTTAAATTATTTGCCCAATACAATTTTTTTTCTACTGTACAACATGGTGATCCAGTTACACATACATGTATACATTCAATTTTCTCACATTATCATGCTCCACCATAAGTGACTAGACATAGTTCTCAGTGCTACACAGCAGGACCTCATTGCTAATCTATTCCAAAGGCAATAGTTTGCATCCATTAACCCCAAGCTCCCCAACCACCCCACTCTCTCCCCTCCCCCTTGGCAACCACTAGTCTATTCTCCAAGTCCATGATTTTCTTTTCTGTTGAAAGGTTCATTTATGCCATATATTAGATTCCAGACATAACTGATATCATATGGTATTTGTCTTTCTCTTTCTGACTTACTTCACTCAGGATGAGAGTCTCTAGTTCCACCCATGGTGCTGCAAATGGCATTATTTTGTTCTTTTTAATGTCTGAGTAGTATTTCATTGTGTATATATACCACATCTTCCTAATCCAATCATCTATTGATGGACATTTGGGTTGTTTCCATGTCTTGGCTATTGTGAATAGTGCTGCAATGAACATGAGGTAGCATGTGTCTTTTTTAAGGAAAGTTTTGTCTGGATAGAGCCCAAGAGTGAATTGTTGGGTCACATGGTACTTCTATATTTAGTATTCTAAGGTACCTCCATACTGTTTTCCACAGTGGTTGTACCAGCTTACATTTCCACCAACAGTGCAGGAGGGTTCCCTTTTCTCCACACCCCTGCCAGCAGTTGTTATTTGTGGACTTACTGATGATGGCCATTCTGACTGGTGTGAGGTGGTATCTCATGGTAGTTCTGATTTGCACTTCTCTAATAATCAGGGATGTTGAGCATTGTTTCATGCGCTTGTTGGCCATCTGCATATCTTCCTTGGAGAAATGTCTATTTAGGTCTTTTGCCCATTTTTCAATTGGGTCGTTGGCTTTTTTGCTGTTGAGTTGTGTAAGTTGTTTGTATATTCTAGAGATTAAGCCCTTGTCAGTTGCATCATTTGAAACTATTTTCTCCCCATTCTGTAAGTTGTCTTTTTTTTTCTTTTTGGTTTCCTTTGCTGTGCAAAAGCTTGTCAGTTTGATTAGGTCCCATTGGTTTGGTTTTGCTCTTATTTCTGTTGCTTTGGGAGACTGACCTGAGAAAATATTCATAAGGTTGATGTCAGAGAATGTTTTGCCTATGTTCTCTTCCAGGAGTTTGATGGTGTCTTGTGTTATATTTAAGTCTTTCAGCCACTTTGAGTTGACGTTCATGCATGGTGTGAGGGTGTGTTCTAGTTTCATTAATTTGCATGCAGCTGTCCAGGTTTCCCAGCAATAGTTACTGAAAAGACTGTCTTTTTCCCATTTTATGTTCTTGCCTCCTTTGCCAAAGATTAATTGACTATAAGTGGGTTTATTTCTGGGTTCTCTACTCTGTTCCATTGGTCTGTATGTCTGTTTTGGCACCAGTACCACACTGTTTTGATGACTGTGGCTTTGTGATATTGCCTGAAGTCTGGGAGAGAGATGCCTCCTGCTTGGTTTTTGTTCCTCAGGATTGCTCTGGCAATTCTGGGTCTTTTGTGGTTCCATATAAATGTTTGGATTGTTTGTTGTAGTTCTGTGAAAAATGTCATGGGTAATTTGATAGGGATTGCATTGAATCTATAGATTGCTTTGGGTAGTATGGCCATTTTTACAATATCAATTTTTCCAACCCAGGAGCATGGAATATCTTTCCATTTCTTTATACATTCTTTAATTTCCTTGATTAATGTTTTATAGTTCTCAGCACATAAGTCCTTTACCTCCTTGGTCAGGTGTATTCCCAGGTATTTGATTTTTGAGGTGCAATTTTAAAAGGTATTGTGTTTTTGTATTCCTTTTCTAACATTTCATTGTTAGTATACAGAAATGTGACTGATTTCTGAATGTTAATCTTATATCCTGCTACTTTGCTGAATTTGTTAATCAGTTCAAGTAATTTTTGTGTTGAGTCCTTAGGGTTTTCTATGTATAGTATCATGTCATCTGCATACAGTGACAGTTTTACCTCTTCTTTTCCTATTTGGATGCCTTTTATTTCTTTAGATTCCTTTAGAAAGGAACTAGAAAATATAAGGAGGAGCCAAGAAAAACTATAAAATTCATTTGCAGAGATACAAACTGAGCTAAAGGCACTAAAGAGCAGAATGAATAATGCAGAGGAAAGAATTAGTGACGTGGAAGAGAGAATAATAGAAATCACCCAATCAGGACAGCAGACAGAAAACCAAATGAAAAAACATGAAAGCAATATAAGAGACCCATGGGATAATATAAAGCAGGCCAATGTACACATAATAGGAATTCTAGAAGAAGAAGAAAAAGAAAAGGGGATTGAAAATATATTTTGAAGAAATTATGTCGGAAAACTTTCCAAATCTAAAGAAAACAGATGTCAAGATACAGGAAGTACAGAGGGCCCCAAACATTTGAACCCAAACAGGCCCACACCAAGACATATTATGATAAAATGGCAAACGTTAAAGAGAGGATTCTAAAGGCATCAAGAGAAAAGCAAAGTGTTCATTATAAGGGAACCCCCATAAGGCTATCAGCTCATTTCTCTACAGAAACACTACAGGCCAGAAGGGAGTTGCAAGATACATGCAAAGTGCTGAAAGGAAAAAATTTGCAACCTAGAATACTCTATCCAGCAAGAATATCATTTAAAACAAAGGAGAAATAAAGAATTTCTCCAACAAACAAAAGCTAAAAGGGTACAGCAATACTAAGCCCATTCTAAAAGAAATACTGAAAGGGCTTCTCTAAATTAAAAAAAAAAAAGACATCAAAATCAAACAATGTGGGGAAGGAAAGTAAGAAAATATAGATTCCTTTCTATTTTAATGATGTGTTTGAGCCTATATGACTATCAGGCTAAAGCAAGCAGATATAGATATAGGAAGGGGTTAACATACTTAAAAAATAGGGCAACCACAAATCAAAACTGAACATTACATTCCCATATAACTTTTTATTATAATCTCTATTTCACAGAGTATGCATTTTTAGTTTAGTTTGGGGAGAAGAGAATCACTTTATTCTCATTAATGCACAACTCACATCAAAGCCGCTCACGTAAGGCAGCCACACAAACATGGGCCCAGCCCCAGACCTCACATCGTCTCTATCCATTTCTCTACAATAAGAACATCCTTCATCATTGTGATTCTGCAGCAAAGAAATTACTAATGATGGAGGGAGTTCCCGTCGCGGCGCAGTGGTTAATGAATCTGACTAGGAACCATGAGGTTGTGGGTTCGATCCCTGCCCTTGCTCAGTGGGTTAATGATCCGGCGTTGCCGTGAGCTGTGGTGTAGGTCACAGACGCGGCTTGGATCCAGCGTTGCTGTGACTCTGGCGTAGGCTGGCAGCTACAGCTCCTATTAGACCCTTAGCCTGGGAACCTCCCATATGCCGCGGGAGCAGCCCAAGAAATGGCAAAAAAAAAAAAAAAAAAAAAAAAAAAAAAAAATTGCTAATGATGGAGAAGGCCTACCTTGTGTTTTTATACTTTAGCCTTTCACTGTCAATTACAGCTTTATGCTAAATTAATTTGGTCATGAAAGCCCATGTTCCGGTTCTTCAGTGTAAACTTTTTGATTAGGTTAATCCATTTGCAAATGTGCCCTGATTCAGCACACTGCTGAAACTCACGCAAAGCTTGATTTGAGGTCATGCTGGGTCTGGACATGGCCAAAAATCTTTTATCTCATAGTGCTCAGGACCAAACTGCTGCTGGAATGCAGAGGAGAGGGGAGACTCAAATTGAAATGTGGAATATTCTTACTGAGGATAGTCTACAAGGCAAGAACATTTGCACACTTTTACCCCTCCCCAAAAGTGTAATGTTCTCTGAGTGAAAGTTCCCTGTCACTACCACATGTCAGTATCTTTCCGAGGTCCTGCTGATACCCTGAGCTGAGCACTTGCCCTGATGCTTTAGGTTGTGGACAAGTGGCTCTGTTGTCAGAGGTTTTGCAGAAGCTCAAGATGCAATTCACTAGTAATAACTCTGAAGTCTACCCTAAGGCCCTCCACCATTCCTTGGCTTTTTGCCTTTAAGGGCAGAGCCCCTCTGGACAGCATCTTTGATGAGCTAAGATTTCCTCCAATTACATTCTTCCACACACCAGATCCTGACTGGTTATGGATTTTTTTCTTTCTAACATAATGTTTTCATAGGATGATGGTGGGGCCGAGGGATGGCATGTGTGCTCAGTCTGCCATTTTGACCCATCTCATTTTTCTCTGTGTCCCCACCAGCCACATTCATCTAATATCCCTGTGCATACAAGTCTTTTGCTTTTCTTCCTTCAAGCCTTGCCTGTTGTAGTGAGTTTCTTGCTACACATTTCTTTGGTCTCCTTGAGGACTTTCTGTTTCTTGAACACTTACTTCCCTGATCTTCATGTCCAAATTCAGTATTCTCCTCCAGTGAATCATTATAGTCCTTAATTTGAATCACTGTTATGACTAAGTTATAATATAAAGCAGAATATATTATCAAGCCTTCAGAGCCAGACATGCTGTCTTTCTTATCTTTGTATTCCCATGACACATAACTGTGCTTTCCACATAGTAGGGACAAACCCCTGTGATTGAAATTTTAATTAATTTGCATCTGTGGCCAGTTCCCACCAAAAAGAGAAAATTCATCTTTATGTTGTGCTTAGGCCGATAGTTCTAATAACCAGGTTTTTTAATACTTTATTTTATAAAGTTTCCTAGAACAACAAATGATATTTTTTGAGAAGCACAATAAATTATTCTTGTGATTAACTTTTGTCCTTAAAATTGAACTGATGTCTTTCTTATACCCCACGTTTTTATATTAAGAGCCTCAAAGAGAATATTAAAACTATTTCTGATTTGCTCATCACTCATAGACATTAGCTGATGTGATATTTTCTTAAACAATGCTATCTACTCAGCACATACACCCTTAATCTCTCACAGAGGGTACCATGCTGACCCGTATAATCATTTATCACCACATCCCCCTTAATCATTCATGCTGCTCAACCTCATCAGATGTCCTTCCATCAAAGTGTGTCTCCATGGTAACATAAGCCAGATCTGGCCATTTGGTCCCGGTTTGGAACACAAAGGTCACTTGAGTGTTTATGACATTTGGATTTTGGAATGTATTTCTGAGTCTACAAATTTTGCACAGTTTTGACATTTGGATACACTCTTCATTAATAGTATTTTCCCTTGGTGTACATATATGTTTCATCTTAGAATTTGTTCATTGGAAATGAAATCAGCCAATGTAACCAACTTTAATGAGATTCACTTTAGTTTCTTCATTATATTTCTTTCCAGAAAACAATACTTTGTGCTTTAAAAGGGAGCTGCGGAAGAAAATCATTATAAAATATAAATTGCCGAGACTGCTAAAATATCTCAAACTAACAAAATTGAAAAAGTGATTATTGATTATTTTGTAATGTTCTCTTTTTCCTCAAAATATAATTAAATCTTGAATTTTTATTGAAATGGGATAACAGAATTATTCAAGTTGTCAGCATATTATTACCTTTTCACATACAAAAAGTATTTGATTTTAGGATGGAAAAAACAAATGTGTTTTCACTGAAATATAATCATTTGCATCTAAATTGGAGGCGGTCTAAAAAAGAAAAGCTTAAATCTTTAATAAAATGTTTAAAATTCTTAGAGTCTTGTAAAAGAAAAGTTGGATATAATAAAGAGCATGGTTGTTTCTGGATAATAAGACAAAATCACAGGATCAATGCTTTCCTAGTTTATCTATTTAAAATAATAACAGCTAACACTAAGTACTTTCTGCATGCCTGATTTTGATCTAAATGATTTAGACATATTAATTTATTTCATCCTTACAACAACTCTAAGAAGTCGATGCTATACAACCATGGATTTTACCAATGAGAAACTACTACCCAGGGAGAGTAATAACTTGCCCAAGGTTATACAGCTACTAATTAGCATAATCAGGATTTGAATCTAGGCAGTCTGGTCATATAGCCTAAGTTAGCCTGCCCCAGCTTTCTAAATTATGGAGACTCCAATCAAAATCCAAATAAGATTTTTTTTTCTCCAGAATTTAAAAAAAAATGTAGATTTCATCTTAAGGAATAAGTATCTGAGAATAGCTATTAAAAAGTTTCCAAAAATAATAACTTACCTGATAGTTAAGTACTGAGAAACCCAGAAAGCTAGTTTAAACAGTCATTTTTAAGATTACAGGATTTATTTTTCTCAACAATTTTCTTTAATGAGAAACCTAGAAGTAGGCAGTATAGTGGTTGCTCAACAGAACCAAGAGAAAGCAGGCTCCTGTAAGCATTCTCTTAGCCATGCACAGGGATATCTTAATTCTCAAGCTTGTTCCTTCATGGCTCCAAGAGGGCTGCTCCACATCCCACATCACTTTGGGGTTTCAGGGAACAAGATTTCTCTCTTGCTCAAAAATTTCTCTGAGCAAGAGAGAAAAAGGCATCATCAAACAAGTTGACCATTTTTTCTTCCCAGAAACCTCTCACAATGATTTTCACTTACATTACAATTACCCCGAGCTATCATATGACCAAAATCAGCTACTAGCAAAGCTGATGAAAAAAAAAAAAAAATGGGCTTTTGACTGGGCACATTCCCACCCTGATCAAAACTGGGATTCTAATAGTGAAGAAGCAACATTGCTCGGGGGGGGGGGGGTAGGTCAGCCCTAAAACCAAGCCTTAGCATATCCTTCGTATACCATGAGTGTTCAATGAGCTTTCTTATTCTACTATCAGGACTCAACTGTTGGGAAAGGTTCTGTTTACAGCTCCCTGGTAGTTCTTTGCTCTGCTTCATGGAGTTTCACTCTAAGGAGACTTCTTTCTGTGTATCTCCTTCCTCTCTATACACTTTCTGGAAAAGTTTAGCTGCCTCAGCCTCCATGAACCCCAGTCTCTGACAGTGCAGCTCAGGGGGATACCCACATTCTGCTTGGGTTCCCTCCCCGAATGACACAGTTCTAAGTACTTTCTGACGGCAATCTGGGGCAATTGAGGGTTCCTGTAGCATCTTTCCCTTGTCAGGTATCACAGCCCTGTACTCTCTGACAACGTGTAACCCAGCAGGACTCTATGGGGTCTTCCCAGGACAGACCCCTTCCCCATATCCTCTGCTGCAGTTCCTCTCTGAAGTACCTAGATAACAGTACCTAGCGCACGCTTCCTGAGTTGCTTACAGATGCTAACACCCCTGCCAAATGGAAGAAATGAACTACCTGATGACCATGAGCTCCCAGACCAACTGGTACCTAAGGACTAAGAGTTAACAGCCTGTTCCCTCGCCATCAACCAATCAGAGAACTATGCCCAAGATGACCACAATCTCTGTGATACGCTTCCCTGACCCAGCCTTTAAAAAATGCTTTGCTGAAACCCTTCAGGGAGTTCTAGGTTTTTGAGTAAAAACCACCCATTCTCCTTGCATGATGCCTTACAATCAACACTGTAGTCACCATCACCACAACTGGTGTCAGTAGATTGGCTTTACTGTACCGGGGCAAGCTGATCTACGCTTGGTTCGGTAACAAGCCAGTATTTCCAGCAGGCATGTGAAAAGGTGCTCACCACTACTATTTATTAGAGAAATGAAAATCAAAACTGCAATGAGGTACCACCTCACACCCGTCAGAAGGTTCATCATTAAGAAGTCTACAAATAACAAATGCTGGAGCAAGTGTGGAGAAAAGGGAACCCTCCTGCACTGTTGGTTGGTGGGAATGTAAACTGGTACGACCACTACGTAAAACAGGATGGAGGTTCCTTAGAAAACCAAGTAAAAAGAAGAAGCAATGAGATCCTGCTGTATGGCACTGGGAACTATGGTCACTTATGATGAAGCATGATAATGTATGAAAAAATAATATATGCATGTATATATAACTGGGTCACTCTGCTATATAGTAGAAAATTGACAGAATACTGTAAACCAACTATAATGGAAAAAATAAAAATCATTATAAATGAAAAAAAAAGCTCTTGACAACAACAACAACAATGAAAAGAACTACCATACAATCCCACTTCTGGGAATTATATCCAAATTAAACTATAATTCAAAAAGATACATGCACGTCTAAGTTCATTGCAGCACTATTCACAATAGTCAAGACACAGGAACCTAAACGTCCATCGACAGAGGAATGGATTAAGAAGATGTGGTATATATACACAATGGAATGCCACTCAGCCATAAAAAAAGAACAAAATAATGCCATTTACAGCAACATGGATACAATTTAGAGATTCTCATACTAAGTGAAGTCAGTCAGAAAGAGAAGTACAAATACCATATGATATCACTTATATGTGGAATTTAAAATATGGCCCAAATGAACCCATCTACAGAAGAGAAAGAGACTCACAGACATAGAGAACAGACATGTGGTTGCCAAGGGGGAGGGAGGAGGGAGTGAGATGGACTATGGACTGGGAGTTTGGGGTTAGTAGCTGCAAACTATTCCATTTAGAATGCATAGGCAATGAGGTCTTACTGTATGGCACAGGGAACTATATCCTATCTCTTGGGATAGACCATGATGGAAGACAGTCAAAAAAGAATGTGTATATACATATATGACAAGGGGTCACTATGCAGCACAGCAGAAATTGACACAACACTGTAAATCAAAAACTCTAAAAACATAAAAACAAAAATACTCCCAAAAAAAAAAAAAAAAAAAAAAGGGAGTTCTCATCGTGGCACAGTGGTTAACAAATCTGACTAGGAACCATGAGGTTGTGGGTTCGATCCCTGGCCTCGCTCAGTGGGTTAAGGATCCAGTGTTGCCATGAGCTGTGGTGTAGGTTGCAGATGCGGCTCGGATCCCATGTTGCTGTGGCTCTGGTATAGGCCGGCAGCTACAGCTCTGATTGGACCCCTAGCCTGGGAACCTCCATATGCCGCAGGAATGGCCCTAGAAAAGGCAAAAAGACAAAAAAACAAAAAAACAAAAAACTACTTTGTCCAGTTTCCAATTGCTTTAGTGGGAGGGCAAGTTTAGTGCTAGTCACTCCATCACGGAGGAAGTAGAATCCTCTCTGATGGCCCCTTTCCATTGCGCAGGTCATGCCATATGACACTAAAAAAGAAGCAATTTCTCTCCTGTGATTATGAAGAACTCTTCCTTTATTAACCAGTTGCTGGGAAAATAAAATACCCTTTTCAGAGAAAGCTCACTAAATATTTTCAAACTTACCAAAGATGTGGGTTCCATGGCCTGAGATTTTAATCTCAATCTATATTAGGAAGTTGGTAGGAAAATGTTTGAAGAATTCCAAACAGCTCCCAAATGTGACAGGTGATCTATGTGACATTAATCCTCTGGTATAACAGGGCCCATGCTTCTAAAATCAAAGCATCACCGTTCCAAATCCTCTGGGAATTACTGTTATTACTTTAAAGTTATGATTATATAAATCTGTCACAGCTCATGATAAATTCACTCTTGCAAATTTGCTTTTGACCTAAAGAAAAGTTTAGGTTACCATTTTGACAGCTTTACAGATAATTTTACTACAGGCCTTAAAATGGATGCTATTTGATTATACTCACGAATGCTGTCTTAACTAAAACTATTTCATGACAGACAAACTGCAGAACCTTTATAACTACATCAAAGATATATTAATAACATATACTCATGGGAATTTAGGATAAATCATAATTCAATGTGGACTTTTTGTTGCATTTTTGCCTTTAATTATGTTTTGTTTACTACTCAAAGTGCTTTTAACAACACTGATTACACCTAAATCAAGGAATTGAAGATATTAGCTCTCACACAGAAATAGCTGTGCAGAATGATTAGAGGGTAGCAAAAAGGCTGTCCTGTACGACACTCCTCCACTTCTCTTATCTTGGGACAACAGCCAAGAAAGTTGCAGCTAACTCTGCTTGGTGAAGGTACACTGGAAGATGAGGTATATTAAAGCCCTATTAATATGGGATTGAGAAGAAGGGAAGCAGTCAGAAAGAGTTTGGCATCCAGAGCCTATGGGAACAGGTACTCTCTGCAGCTGAACATGGAGACTGGGGGGGATTCTACACAGGCAAGTAGAAAAGAAGCGCAGGTAATTCCAAAGCAGACGGCATTGAGAATCAGGCAAGCAGAGAGAATCAACATTGACGGAAATCTATCAGAGCATAACAGGAACCCAGCAGAGCATTGAGGATTTGGGGCAGGTTAGTCTGACACTCCTATTTTGGTAACTCGTATTTAAGCAAAAAGAGGGAATGAAAAATGATACTGAAGGTGAGAGAAAATGGAGATGGGAAAATCAGGAAGAAGAGAAGCACAGTCTAGAAGAAGAACGTGCTGAGACGGTTTTACAACATGATGAGTATAAGGTGAGTTTGGGGCATCTAGGAATTGTCCACCTGTCCATTGGTCCGGTGCCAGAAGCAAGGGCAAGAAACTCTGTCATGAGCCCCAGAGAATCACCTGACTGTGGTCCAAGCCAGACTCCATGAAAGATGGGGCTCAGGGCTCTCTGGGGTGTGATCTTCATTCCCTAACCAAGTCTAGACTTGCCCTTGTGGAACAGGAGGGCGAGGAAAGTCAGGAGGGGTTAACAAACAAAGCTGGTAGCCGCAGGTATCTGAACTTTGTAAGAATTGCTTTGAAAAGCTACAGTCCCGGAGTTTCCATGGTGGTTCAGCAGGAATGAATCTGACTAGTATCCATGAGGAGGTAGGTTTGATCCCTGGCCTTGCTCAGTGGGTTAACGATCCAGTGTTGTTGTGACCTGTGCTGTCGTCTGCAGATACAGCTCGCATCTGGCATTCCTTGTGGTGTAGGTAGCGGCTACCTTGGATCTGGCGTTGCTTGTGGTGTAGGCCAGTGGCTACAGCTCCAATTTGACCCCTAGCCTGGGAACCTCCATATGCTGCTAGTGCGGCCCTAAAAAGCCAAAAAGTAAAAAAAGAAAAAAGAAAAAGAAAGAAAGAAAAGCTACAGTCCCTCTTGTAAATAATGATAGCTAACACCACTTTGTGCTTATTCTGTGCCCTCTAGTTCAATCTTCCTAACAGCCTATGGAAAAAAGCACTATAATTATTAAACCCCTGTAAATACCAAGAAAACTGAGGGCCAGGGGAGGTAAGTAACTTCTCCAAGCCCCATCACTCTGAAGGCTGTATTCCAGATTCAAACTCAAGCTGGGCTTTTAACCACAGCTACAGACCCAGGGGAGAAGGAACAAAAGAACCTTTTCTTCCTCCTAGTCTTGGTGTAAAGAGAGAATGAATTTCCTTATTCCCTCTTGCAAAGACGAAATGTTTAATTATATGCTCCAATGCTATTAGAGAGAAGCTGATATTAGTCTATATCTCTGAGTCTTAGGTAGTTTAAGTATATTTCATCAGGCCCTAAATTTGTCTCATTTTCTGAATTTTGTCTCAATTTGTAGTATCTGACCCTTTCAACTGATCAAGATAACGGGTACTCCACCCAGGAGTTCATACTAACCTCCTTCTTGTGACTGCTCCCATGAAAGCTTTGAAGATGGGGAGGAAGGTAGTTAGGATATCAAAGGAGACATCACAGGCTAGCTAAGACTAGGAAAATTGGCTTGAGAAATTTCCAAGGAGCTTCTGAAGTCTATGGCAAGTGGAGCCAAGATAACCAAAATACAGAGAGGAGAACTGTCTTGTTACCTTAGCACTTGCTGAAAATGGAGTATAATCATGGGGAAATTCTCTGACCTCTTTAACCTCTGTTCTCTCATCGACTTAGGAGAAAGTCACTCTACACTGCCCTTGTGAGGATTTAATGAGATAGTACTTATAAGCTCTCTGCACAGTGTTAATAAATGCTCGCTCCTTAATAAATAAGCTCTCTGCACAGACTTAATAAATGCTTGCTCCTTTAAAAAAAAAATGAGGTAATGCACATAAAAGTATTTTATAAGCCCAAGCACTATATAATTGTGATTGTTTTTAGATGCAGAATAAAAGAAAATTGGCTCATTGGGTATTATGGATATGTAGGCACCCACCAAGACCCATTTCAAACTGAAATATTGATTACTGTTTCCCTCTAAGTCTCTTATTTGCCATGCTTAATATAACATTATATATAAGCTACTAGGTATTTTCTGGGCAACCAAATAATAAAAGTTGCACCTTTTCAGAGATGAATAATAAAAGTTGCACCTTTGAAAACAATATGAAACATTTAAGCATCAATGACCTAGTATTCTCATCTGGCTTTGGGACTTGTTATCTGCCAACAGCAATGTTTCCATCCTCGCTCTGCTGTTTCAGATAACAATGCTTTCTGGACACTTGCCTGATAGCCATTTAAGAGATTAGGGTAGGGGCTTTTTTTTTTTTCTTAGTCTACCACTGTGTTGATTCCCAGCTATACAGTTACCATTCGTAAATCAGTGGAGCAAGAAATTAAGAACATACTGGCAGCCCTGCCTGTGGAATACCAATAATAATAAAGGTATAGGATCACTTAGCTGCCATGCTGCCTACTGTACATCCAATTAAAACACTACTCCTCAAAAAAAAAGAAAAAGCATAATTACCTTAACCACCAGGAATAAGAAACAAGACACAGTAATAATCAGACTGCGAAATGATGAAGTAAATTTCCTGGACTTTGTAATACAAAAATGAAAAGCTGTTGTTGATGTTTTGCTTTCATGCTTTTGTTTTCACTCTTACACTAACTTAGATTTTAGCTTCATGCTAACCATGATTGTTCCCTAGGTTTGCTCTGAAGTGCAGATGGTTCTGTGCCAACGGTACCCGATAAACAGGAAACAAAAGAAGGGGGTAGAAAATTGATGGATAACACTATAACTGAGTGAGCTTAGTTTTCCTCTTTGTATGGAAGGATCAAAATACCTTCCCTGTGAGTTATGTATATTTCTGCAGAAGCTCTGGCAAACTGTCCAATTAGGAAGGAGCTTCCAGCATGCCTATATTCCACCAATATATTATAAATGGCACCTTGCTCTCTTCTCAAGAATCTAGGGCAAGCAAAGGAAATAGCTACACATTTAACAAAATTTGGGACATGACATAAAGTCCTCAAACTCCAGATAGTTTCTTTAGTCATTTCACAATGCTTCCAAATGTTCTGGAAGCCACAAGATATTAGTCACTCGTCATGTAAGATTTCTGATGTAAAGAAATTACCCTAACAGAAGTTAAAATATAATATAATGATTCAATAGTGAAAAACTGAATGGCTGGGGCAAAAAAATCAACAGAACAGAATGGATATTCCCAAAATCCTAATATACATGAAATTTTGATGTGAAAACAGAATATTTTAAATGAGGAAGGTATGGATTATTCCATAAATTATGTTGGACATTGACTAATTACTTGAAACAATAAACAAGCAAGTTTTAGCTCATAACATACTCCAAATATATTCCAGTTGAGGAACTAAACATAATAAAGAAACCCATAAGTAAGTTAGAAAAAGATGCACATGAATGACAGCTTGATGGGCAAGGACTTTATGATGTAAAAATAATCGAAGATACTGTACATTTTAAAATGATGCATAAATATATAAAAACTTTGGTGCCTTCAATAGTATTAGTCATAGAAATAAGTACTGATGTGAGTAAATATGTATATACACTTTCCCACCACTGGCTTTTACTGAGAGATCCTGGGAGCAATGATACCACAAAAGCAATAAGCACACCCAGTAAACAGACTTAGTTTCTAAATTCCAACCCTCAACAAAAGAAACTGGGACCCTTTGGAGAAATGCCTGATTCCAGGGCTGCGGTGGGAAAGTTCAAAATGGACCTAGATCATCTTATTGTGACAGAAAGTAAGAAAAATCTCAGAGTATTGGGGATAAATTAAAGGGGCACAGGTGCACTTCTTGGCCAAATGTGGGGTGATTTAAGCACCAAAATAAATGATAGTAATTGTTCAGAACCCAATGTATAAAATAGGAATCCACTGAGTCTATGTTGATTTAAATCAATTATGAACGAATTGAAAGCTTGAAAAATTCTTCCCATCCAAGTTATTTATTAATAACAAAGGGGAAAGAGGTTTAAAGTGTTTAAAGTGAATATGACCAATATTGGGACAAATCCAAGGAGTGTTGCACCTGACAGGAAGTAATAAGAAGAGAAGTCTCCTCTGTGATATTCCTGACAAAATTGCATAACTTGAATCTAATCGCAAGGAAACATCAGCAAACTCACCGGGTGTACAACATGATAAGCATATTTAACACTGATATATGTTACCTATGAAAGTTGTAAATAGAATAATTCCTAAGAGTTCTCATCACAAGGAAAAAAATTATATTTCTTTAATCTTGTATATATGAGATGATGGGTAGTCACTAAACTTACTGTGATAATCATTTCAGGATGAATGTAAGTCAAAAAGTTATTCTATTACCTTAAACTTACACAGTGCTATATGTCAGTTATATCTCAATATAATTAGAAGAAAAAATTAACAAACTCACAAGGGATATTCTACAAAATAACTGACCTATAATCTTCAAAACTGCCAAGGCTATGGCAATTAAGGAAATACTATTCTACACCTAAGGAGTCTAGAGTGACATGGCAATAAATGTAATGTGATTTTGGATTAGATCCTTTAGATCTTTTCACATAAAGGACATTATTTGGGCAACTGTTGAAACTGGAAGGGGGTTGGAAGATGAGGTGGTAGTCATATATCATACATCAATGTAAAAGTCCTGAATTTGCTCATAGTATGGTAATTATACATAAAAATACCCTTGCTTATAGGAAATACATCAAAACATTCAGGGATGATGAAGCATCATGTAAACAACTTAGTCTCAAATGGTTCATAAATATAAAAAATTATTGCAGCTTTTTAAAATAAGTTTGAGATTATTTCAAAATAACAAGTTTACATCTTTCAAATTCTTCTTTGACTTACACCAACTGGATACACCTAAACATGGCGTTAGTGTTTCTGCTACAGCATCTTCTCTTGTACAAATTTTAATGTCAAACATTAGGGAAATTATCAGCATATAGCTATATTCTAGAGCATTACAAATATTTTAAAATATTTTAATTTTGACAAGTAGGTCAAAATACATGGGAAAAGTCTCATAGTGTTACATTGTTTTAAAATAAGATTATAGGGGTTGGGAACGGCATATATACACTACTATATATAAAATATATGAGTAGCAAAGACCTACTGTATAGCACAGAGTAATCTATTCAATACTGCATAATAACCTATACGGGAAAACAATCTAAAAAGGAACAGATATGTGCATATGTATAACTGCTTTACTTTGCTGTATACCTGAAACTAACACAACTTTCTCAGTCAACTACACTCCAATAAAATTTATTTTTAAAAAAAGAAAAAAATAAAATTAAAGTAGTACACACAAAATTGATTCTGCATATTTATTTATGCCTTGGTGGAACTATAACATTTCAACCATGGTTATATCTGGGTAGTATAAATATGGGTGCTGTGTGTTTATTTTTATTTTGGTATAGTGCCTCAATTTCCTACAATGGCCATTCATCTTTAATAAAAATATTGAAAGTATAAAAGTAATTAATATAAAGTGATTGAAGGAACAAGAAAAGGTAGTTTGACAAAGAAGGAAATTTCTGAGGACCTGAAACCCTACTGGATATATTATAGAGACTACAGTGGTAAAGAAAGTCTTAAGGTAAGACCGGAGACCAATCATTTTACCCAAAGAGGAGACCCTCAATTGTGATTCCGCTACCTATTTCTGTGACTTTGCTAAAACACAGCTTTAATTCTTGGGTACCCTAAAGGTGAGTATCAGAAGTTTGATGAGGGCTGTCAGGGCAGATACTGGCTGTTGGCCTGAGCTTCTCTCTCTGTTGTTTGGCGTGAAGGCTGGAGACACACTTTGTGAAGCCCCCCACGCAGTGACTAGCATTTGGCCATAAGGCTTCCTGACCCCTGCTCTGCTGGGACGACTCCTCTGTTGGTACAGAGAAATCTGGGCAGCCCCAGGTACTCAGAGCAGCTCTACTGGAGGCTGGTCACCCACCACTTGCACTCACGCATACAAGAGACCCCCTTTCCCACGCATCCCAGCTGGCCAGAGGTGGATGGCAGTGCTCAGACTGCAAGAAAAGAAGGGGCAATAGACATTGTCAGGAATCCCCAAATCCAAATATTCAGTCTCCTGGCAGACATAGAATCATTCTCATTCTCAAATTAAAAGGACTTGTTTGTACAGCAAAGTGACCCAGTCATTTAAAAAAAAAAAGAAAGAAAGAAAGAAAAAGGACTTGGTCATCATCAGAGAAAATGAATGCATTTAGCTGCCTTCAACATTAATAGAAACTCCACGAAGCAATCCTTTAGAGAAACATCAAACATCATGGATTTGACAATTCATCATGCTCTTTACTCTAGGCTCGCTCTCAGCATATCTGAAATCAGTTAGGAGGTTTCTGTTGATACAAAATATTTGCGGACTTGGATCTTCTGATGCTAAACTGATGATATGACAGATGGTGAAGAAGTATTAGCTGAAACTACCACACCACAATATGAAGGAAATAAGTTTCTATGGAGAGAAATTTTTGAATGTAGGGGAAAAGTTACTCTACAGAGAAAACTTTGAATGTGTCATAAAAACTGTCCAAAAACCAACATCCCAAAAGGCCTCTTGAGATAGATAATGGCCAGATTGGTATATAATGTGACTTTGAGCAGTCAAAAAAAAAAAAAAAAAAAAAAAAAAAAAACAAAACAACTCTTTGGACTTTGGTCTCTTTGTGCAATAAATGAGGATAGTCTCCCGGGATTACAGTGAGGATTAATGAGGTAATGGAACAGGAATAGCATCTAGCATAGTCCCTGGTCCATATGAAAAATGTGACAAAAGTTACTATCATCATTATTATTTTATGTTAGTGATATTTATAGCAATACATATAATTAATATCTATGTGCTGTAAAGGCATGTGGAGGCATGCAGGTGGAGAAGGTGAGAGAAAAGAGGAAGAGAAAGAAGCAGAAAATATATATGAATTCACTCCCCGACCCCTAACACTCAAATTTTTTTTTCTGTTCTTAGTCCACTCCATCTCAGTAAACAGAACTGTCATCACCCAGTTGTTACAGCTAAGTATTTTGGAGTCACTTTTGTTTAGGGCTGCACCCACGGCACATGGAAGTTCCCAGAGGTTGCAATTTGCAATTATTTTATTTTGTTTCTAGAGGTTGAACTGGAGCTCCAGCTGCTGGCCTACGCCACAGCCACATTAACACGGGACCTGAGCCATGTCTGTGACCTACACCACAGCTCACAGCAACGCTGGATCCCTGATCTGAGCAAGTCCAGGGATCAAACCCGCATCCTCATGGATAATAGTCGGATTCATTTCCACCAAGAGACCACGGGAACTCCCTGGAGTCTCTCTTAATGTGCCCTCTCCTTATGAGTTGGCCCCACCCACCCTCCATGTAATCCCAGTTATTCTAACCCCACCATCGTCCTTCCCTAGTTTTTGGTAACAGCCTCCTAACTCTTCTTCCTGCTTTTGCTAGAAAACTCCTCTGGCCCACTCTCATATAAAACCAGAGCCATTTAATTAAAATGCAAATCATATATCTCTCTTCCCAACTAGAAATCCTTCAATGACTTCCAGTGGTCTTCAAATAAAATCTAGACACCTCTAAGGTCCTGCCTGACCTTCATCCTAACATCCCACCACCACCACCTCCAGTTACTTCCTCCCCCTTTGGTCCCTTGATAAGCCAAGTTCCTTCCTCCTACCCATCTCACAGTCTTAGCATATTGTTCTCTCTCTGAGGGACATTTTCCTTTTGTGCACAACTGTCTGGTCCCTTACTGACCTTCAACCCAGAGCTTCAAGGTCACCTCCTCAGAGGGCCCCTCCCAATACTCCAACTAAAGCAGTTGACCTCTTCCCCTGTTATTCCCTAGACTGGCAGGTTATCTTCTTAATAGCACATAAAACAATTTGCAATTATTTTATTTTGTTTTTGTTTTTACTTTTTCCTTGTCTGTTGTCCAAAGACTATAAATAACTTGAAGGCTGGAGTCCTATCTGTCTTTTTCATTTTTAAGGCACCCTCAGCACTCAGCTTACACATTTGTGCTGGACATAGAGATGTTCAATAAATATTTGTTGAAAAACATGAGGAACTGAATAATTTGATCTCATAAATTTCCAAGGTTAAAATAGCTTAGATGTATAATCATTTATTTTCACTCTATTGAAAGGTTGGGGGGGGACAGGGGAAGGTGAGATGACACATTTTTATATGTTTGAATGTACCCTAAAAGGTTGGAAATATCACTCTCTATAATAGGGCAATTGTTGAACAATTTTCTGTTGCCTAGAAGGAGGTTATATTAAAGAGGCTAATTAAATTCAGGAATTTTGCTGCAATGTTCCTTAATTGAGATTTTTAGGGCCAATGGATCACATGAGCCCATTTTTTTAAATCTCTCCAATTATAAAGAATTCTTTGGTCTGAAACCAGCATTATAACCACATGTGTCATTGGATTTACCCCTTTTTCAATCAGAGATGATCCAAGACTAATTTTTTTCAGGGGACATTTGTCATTTAGGGGCACATCACATTTTCATGGGCCATGATTGACTGTTTTCTGAACGAGTGAGTCAACATATACAAAGTTGACTGTAGTGGATGTTATAGTGTGTCACCTGGATGCCCTCTCTGGGACTGAGGCCTTCCATCCTCCAGCTGTTGGAATGTAGTTGAAGAGAGCTGCTGTCTATGGTCACACCCCATCCTAGGGGACAGTCCTCATCTAACAACTGGCCTCTGTGTGTGTGTGTGTGTGTGTGTGTGGAGTTGGGGGCATCCAGCCCTCTAGCCTAATAAGGACACAACCTGGAGTGGCCATCCCAGGTTCAGGGCCCTGGGAACAACTGTTGCAATTTGAGTTTGTGCAATTTCACGGACTGCATCCCGAGTCCAACTCCTCCACCTCCTTTCCTTCTCCACAGGTGCTGATTCAGGGAGCACTCCCTCCAATCTTCCTGCACCCAAGTCTCCATCTCAAGATGGAGATAGTGCCTCCTTCTTAAAACTATGGCTGAGCTGATTCACTGCCACCCTTTCCCACCACTCCCCCTTTCCTCAGTATGGAAGGACACCTCTTGGCAAAAGGCAGACCAGCTAGAATCCGCTGCCCAGTGCTTACCAACAACAGGTAGTATCTGAAGGCAGGACTGGAAATGCTGCCATCACACAGTTTCCTGTCGACCCATCCCAAGCCTAAACAAATATCCATCTATCTCCTTTCCCTACTCCATGGTGTCTTGTGAGTGCAGAAAAAAATATAACAGGGGTTACTTCCTTACCCATTAATTAATTAAACTCACCATAAGTATGTACTCTGATATAATTATTGTAAAAAACATGTTATGGACTGAATTATATGCCCCCCGGGGCCCCACCTCCTGAAAAATTCTTATATTGACATTCTAACTCTCAATACCTAGAATGTGACTGTTCTAGAGATGGGGTCTTTAAAGAGACAATTAAGTAAATGAGGTCATTCAGGTGGAGCCTAACCCAAGATGACTGATGTCCTTAGAAGAAGAGGAAATTGGGACACAGACCTGCACAGCAGGAAGACCATGTAAAGATACAGGGAGAAGGCGGCTGTCTGCAAGCCAAGGGAAGGGCTTTAGAAGAAACCAAACCTACTGATAACCTTGATCTCAGACTTCTAACCTCCAAAACTGTCAGAAAATAAATTTCCGTTGTCTAAACTACCTAGTGTGCGGTTGTTGTAGCAACCCTAGCACACTAATATGCCATATAACTGTAAAATCTGTGGATTTTCTTTTTCATGCCCTTTAAATGCACTGGGCAAAGGGGCATCTATAGGAAGGCTCCAGAGTATCTGTAAGCTGTGTGGACTCCTCATCCCTTGCCCTGGTTTCCCTGCTCCATTTTTGTGTCTGTATTCTTATTTCTACTTGATGTGAGTACCTCAAACTGACCAGGAGGTTTCAGAGTATTTCTTCCAGCCCTACGCTTTCCCTCTTGTATATACCTTGTTTTTTTAATGTTGGTTTTGATGCCATTGTTTGCCTGATTCCTTATTCTGTACCCTGAACCTGAGGTCCCAGGAAGCTATCCTGGCCAGATTTCCAATAATTTAACCTTTCCTGAATAATACTGGCTGGATATGACCAGAGCTACAGAGAGCTCAGAGGGCCCATGTTACTACCTGGGGATTATTCACAAGGATTTTCATCCTGAGTCCCTGTCTAGAAATTTAGGAATTAGATTTTATGGACAGCCTAGTGCTGCCTAAATACATTTGACTATAATGTATTAAAAATAGTTCATTAAGAGAGGGAAAAATGAATCAGTATATGTCTGAGAAGAGAACACCATCATAAGTGGCAACTCCCATTGTCCCACGGAGCTCTATATGTGGCACTGTAGAGCCTCCATCTAGTCTTCTCCAGCCCTCAGATGATGAAATCATCTCAGATGATGACCCTCCTCCCAGCATCATCATGTGCCTGTCACCTCACACTTGAACCACCACAGAGGCTTAGGAGTCCCCAAGGGGCTTGAATTCTGCGGTCTATAGCAGAACAGGCACCTCAGTCTCCTTGTGCCAGTGATGCTTAAAGAGTGCCACATCCGTGCTGCCCACGTGAAAACTCTCTGCTTCTGGTGTGGCAGCTATTTACTTGCTTCACTAACAGCTTCCGTTCTTGCCCTTGGACTCAGTCAAGGTCCAAGGATGTAGCTGAGTGACAGCTTCTGCTCTGTGTTCCCCTCTGATGACTAAGGCTCTGTTTCTGGGTCAAGCCTGTCACGACTCCTTTATCCCTCAGGGAAAGCTGTCCCCTAGTTCACTCCTCTGTTCCTTGTGCAAACAGACTTCCAATAGGCTGTCCTACTAGCTCTCCAAGCATGCCTGAGAGAGCAGAATGCTAGCTTTAGAACCTCCCAGGGGGTTCTTGCCTCCAGAAAGAAGGCAGTTCCCCTCTACCCAAAGCCCCCCTCACACATGTCTATAGAGATTGAGCTACAGATAAAAAGGAAATAAAACACAGTTGCTCTTTTAGGGAGCTGCTAAAACATTGGCTGTTTCTTCCTCTGGGTATTCGGTTGCTTTTGTCTCTGTGGTCTAGTTTGAGAAAGGACTGTTCAATTTTTGTGTTATTATCATCACAGATGATTCTATTACTTCTACTTGTTGACCAGAGAAGATCCATAACACATCCTAGTTCTGTCACCTCAGTGCCCTGTGCCTCTGCATTTCCCATCAGCTGAGTCTTCCTTGAAGAATCAACACTATTCTGTTCTGATTGGTTCCTGAGTTCCCTTAGTGCACCTTGATCATGCAAGGAGATTTGAGAACTTTTTTGGTGAGAGTAGTTTCTTGCTGCTTAGAGCCCAAATGAGAAGTGAACACTCTAGAATGCTATAGTTTAAAAACCTCATGTCTGCAAACTAGTGCCTTTGGAATGCACAAGCAATGAGATCCTGCTGTGTAGCACTGGGAACTATATCTAGTCACTTATGATGGAGCATAATAATGTGAGGGAAAAAATGTATACATGTATGTGTGACTGGGTCACCTTGCTGTACAGCAGAAAACTGAAAATATAAAAATTATAAAAAAATAAAACCAGTGATAATGGAAAATATAAAAATTATAAAAAAATAAAAACCTCATGTCTGATTTGATGTAGAAATTGACTAAATCAAAATATGATGCATAAGATGACATTATATTTTTTACTGGAGAGAAAATAATCCACCCATATCCCACTTTCTTTACTTTTCCACAGTGCTGATCTTGAAAGCACCCACAATATATTTTGGATCTGACTCCTAAAGCAAAGAAAAAAGAAAACAAATGAGAACTAATTAAACTTATCAGCTTTTGCACAGAAAAGAAAACCATCCACAAAATGAAAAGACAACCTACTGAGTGAGATAAAATATTTGCAAATGATATGAGTGACAAGGGATTAATATCTAAAATATATAAAGTTCATGCAACTTAACAGGGAAAAACAAACAAACAAACAAACAAAAAACCCCAGCTTGATTAAAAAATGGGCAGAAGAACTGAATAGACATTTTTTCCAAAAAAGACATACAAATAGCCAATGGGCACATGGAAAGATGCTAGATCGTTAATCATCAGAGAAATGCAAATCAAAACCACAATGAGATATCACCTCACACCTGGCAGACTAGCTATCACCAAAAAGACCACAAATAGCAAATGCTGGCTGGGATGTGGAGAAAAGGAAACCACTGTACACTGTTGGTGAGAATGTAAATTAGTGCAGCCACTATGGAAAACAGTATGGAGGTTTCTCAAAAAACCAAAAGTAGAAATACTATATGACCTGGAAATTCCACTCCTGGGTGTATAACCAGAAAAAAAAAAAACTAAATAGAAAAGATACATGTACCCCAATTCTAACAGCAGCATTAATTCCAATAGCCAAGATATGGAAGCAACCCAACTGTCCATCAATAGATGAATGGATAAAGAAGATGTGGTCTATCTATCTGTCTAGATATATATACAGTGCAATGTTATTCAGCCATAAGAAAGAATGGAGTTTTGCCATTTGCAAAAACATGGACAGACTTGGAGGTATTATGCTTAGCAAAATAAGTCAGAAAAAGACAAATACTGTATGATATCACCTATATGTGGAATCTAAAAAATACAAACTAATGAATATAGGAAAAAAGAAATAAACTCACAGATACGGAAAACAAACTAGTGGTTACCAGCAGGGCCAGGGAAGGGAGAAGGGGCAAGACAGAGGGAGGGGACCAAGAGGTACAGACTACTATGTATAAAATAAGTAAGCTACAAGGATACACTGTACAGCACAGGGAATGTGGCTAATATTTTATAATACCTGCCCATTAAATATAACATTAAAAATTGTGAGTCACTATGCTATAAACCTGAAATTTATATAATATTGTACATCAACTATACCTCAATGTAAATAAATAAAAAGACATATTTTCCAAGAGAGAGTACTTCAGCCACTCTAGAACATCCTATTGCTATAATTTAAAAATCTCTGTCTCTTTCCATTTGCTAAGCTTGAGACTTACAAATCTATCGCTTAAGAAAACTTAGAATTGAGATAAAAGTTCATTTTTGATTCAATAATTAGGATATAAAACTTAAATATGCCTTTCTTTCTGAATATTCCTTGACTCTGTATGCCAGAGATGTGCATACATGTATTATGTAATATGTTTTGTGCCTGTGGCATTTTAGCAGGAGGCAAAAATACCTGTCGCAAAGCAAGCCTCCCGTATGTGATGCGTCTCAGAGAAGAAAATATGGTCCTCTTTTATTCCAGGATCAAAGACCAAGAAAATGGTTCAGAGGTCTCCTGGGGAGAGTATTTGTCAAGTTTGCATCTCATTTCTTGGTTCTGAAGAAATCTTCAGTTTCCTCCATTTATAAAGTGGGGAAATCATGGTGTATAATAATGTTTCATACTTTTATTGTGACTTTGAGAATGGTTTCAATAAATGTTGTTTGATTGGGTCTTTGCAAATGTTGAGAAAAAATAGGTTATGACTGGGCTTACTGTTCTCATTTTACAGATAAGGAAACTGGCTTTGTGTGCTCATGTTTAACAGGAAAAGTTATGAATCCAGAGCAGAACCTCTTTTGAAATTGCAGCAACTTAAAAAAAATACATAAGTATGTATATGCATAGATATATGTAAATATATGTATATATAAAAATACATGTAAATGTATACACAATTTATATGTATATGTGCATTACAAATATATAAAATATATTTATACATAAATTTTATATATATATACACACACACATGCATACAGACAAATGATGTAATAGTAAGATTAAAGGAACCACCGCATTTGAATCCATCAAGAGTTTCCCCTAGAATTTTTAGAAGGAAAGAAATAAGGGACCGTGGGAAAGTACTTAACTGTAAAGCACCATAAATGACAACTATAAAGTTTTTCTATCTTGTGGTTCAATGTGACAGATAAATATTATCTACTTGAAAACAGAAGCCATTTCATTTACTTCTCTTCTGTAAATCACGGCACCTAACGCAGTGTTAAACCCATGTGGGTAATATTAAGAGGGGATAAACAAATAACTCTTCATTGGGAAAAATCATAGTATTTATAAAATTGACAAAACACTTAAAAAGGAAAAATGGATACAAATTAACAAAGAGGGAAAAACAAATGGGACGAGCAGGGTGGCTTGCTAAGGGACAGTGACCTCTGGCCAGACTCACTTTGCCTTTCTCAGATACTCATTCACTACTAGGAGTTCTATCAGTCATCTTGGACCCAGGCAGCTGCTGGCATAAAAATGATTTTGGGAAAAGGGGGGCTGTGGTAACCTGGATCAATGTGTCAGGTATAGTCATTTCTTATATTTGCTTTCAGGAAGACTCAGATGATCAGATATTAATGCAAATGTGTTTAAGAATCAGGACGAGGGTTTGGAGTTGCATAGGAAGAAACCCTATGTCACTCAGATAAGCACATATAATCTATGAATGTTAACATACGGGAGGCACCATGTCGGACCGTCAAGTCCTGCAGTGCCCTCTCTGACCGTATAGATCAGGTACACTGTTGGGCAACTAACATTCCCTAGGGGGTACGGTAATAGATTTAGCCCAAGAGTCTTATGTGAACTTTGCTATGTTTGTCTATGTAATTCACCCAACCAGAAGCCAGAAATGTCCTCACTGTAGGCTTCTTCTAATCACACAAAAGGAAACCTGGGGACTCCAGACCAATTGTGAAATTAAGGGGACAATGATTTGATGATGGAGTCAGGGCTTGGCTACACACTATGTGAAGTAGCCTCCCTCTTGCCTCTAGATTTGCTCTGCCTCTGAGGAGCCTGCAGTTTGGGCTAAGGACAGCCATCTCTGTCATCAAAGCCGACTCCTTAGGATGAAACACCCTCCAAAAATTAATCAGCCTAGTATCTGAGGAGGCTCTGGCTGGTTCTAGAAAAGGGCACAACTAGGCATTTCTAGCCTTTGTTTATAAGAGGGAGCAAATGAACCAATCAGAAAGGGTGGAAGGAAACCTGCAGTCAGTCTGGTAGACTTTCTGGCCTCCCATCTCCCCACACTGGACTCCCCAGCCTTGCTGCCCTCCCCGTAGGCTTGCTGCCACCCTCCCACTGCTCCCTTCCTTGCCGATCTGTATCTTTCACCTTGACAATTCCCATTCCTGAATTTCCAACTATTGTGGGGGAAAAGATTTCGTGTCCCTTGTAGCTTCCGCTTAGAAAATCCCTCTCTTCTCCAGGAGACCCAGCCTCCACTCACATGCATACACACACACGTACACCCTCACATGCTGTGCTGACCGGCACATTGCCCACTTTCACTTACTGCTCATCTCTTCGTTTCAAAATCTTTCTACGTATTTCCTCTCTAGGTCTTCTTTTACCTAAATTTCCGAAGACTAGCATCACCTTTCCAGGGCTAGGGGTGCCCGTGTGTTCATTTGCCTTCTGGGTTCACACTATTTCTCCTTCCTCTTCTCCCTGTCTTTTCATCCAGTCATTTATGAAACCCTGTGCTAAGGCACCAAGAATATAAAAATGAGTAAATGATGATTCCTTCCTTCGAGGACACATATAAACAAAAACTCTAGTGCAATGGGCTCAGAGCTGTTTTATGGGTACTGTGGGAGAAAATAAGGTTCATGCCTCAGGGTCGTTTGGAGAAAACTTATGGAAAGCCAGTTGCACAGGGCATGGCATATGTGCTTAACATCTGCTATATTTTTTTTTCCACCAAAGATTGACACATGATTTCAGTTGCTTCTCTTCTATTGGCTTCTTTTTTTTTCTTGAATCTCCACTAGCCTAAAAAAAGCCTTTCCTACATTGCTGCCTCTCTTTCTTTTTCCTTTGTCATCTGATTTCTTTCTTTCTTTCTTTCTTTTTTTTTTTTTTGTCTTTCTCTTTTTTTGGGGGGGGGGGGGCTGCAACCACGGCATATGGAGGTTCCCAGGCCAGGGGTCTAATTGGAGCTACAGCCACCGGCCTATACCACAGCCACAGCAACGCCAGATCCAAGCTGCGTCTGTGACCTACACCACAGCTCAAGGCAACGCCGGATCCCTAACCCACTGAGCAAGGCCAGGGATCGAACCAGCAACTTCATGGTTCCTAGTCAGATTCGTTTCTACTGCGCCATGCCAGGAACTCCTCATCTGACCTCTTAATTTTTCTTCTTTACTACCCATTTATCCTAAAAATATTTGTGGCTTTGAGTGAAAAAGGAGTCATTCCAGCATATGTGCATTGCCCCCCCACACACACACATACACCCTATGTAATTCATTTTGTAAACAAAATCTTTTAGATTACCTATATTGGTGTGTATATATAAGAAATTTTAGTGATATTTCATGACGATGGTGGCAAAGCATTCCTGGAGCCCTTCCTGACCTGCTTTGCAAATCAAACCCTGTTCTTTTAGGACCTTCCTGATCAAGGATGACTTTAAGGCATTAGAGATGTCAAAGTCTCCAGGGTTGTCATTAGCCAGAGTTAGTCCCTTGGAGATGATCAAAGCTTATATCTTAATTTCCAGGACTGCTCTAGAATTGGATCTCTCTCCAGGAGCCAGAGACTCAAGTAACATCTGCTGTGGCACCTTTCCAGGTGAGTACAATGGACCATGGAAATAACCTTTCATATCACACTCATCAAAAGATATACTATCTCTGCTTTTTTTTGTTTGAAGACTTTTAATTTAGGCCCCATTCTTGATATTTTATACTGGCTCCCTCAGAATCTTTTTTGGAACAAATGTGTATAATCTCATTGGTGATACACTATCCCCTGCAGACAGATCATGACTCTAAGAGTTTTAAACTTACACTTAGCAGTCATGTTGAATGTGTGAATTACAGCCATCACTGACATACTTCAAGGTAAACTAAGAAATACTTTCAAACGGGCTAAAGCCCTATTAGCACATGATTTTTACTAGGGACATCTGGTACATCTGGTTGGATTAGACTATTCTCAAGCTTATTTCCACATCTTTTCTACATTTTTCTGTTTATTGATATTTCTAATTTTGCTTCATTTCTGAATTCAACATATAATTGTTCCATTCTTCTAAATGATTTAATGATTAAAGTCAATGGATTACTAAATGGTTGTCCGCATTTTAAAGTTCTTAGCGTCAACTGATCAGATAGTGAAGAAATGAATTGGGTTATAATGTCTGATCATTTCTTACTCTCTTGCTTATCTCAAAACATGGGTCTTGAGACAGTTTTTCAAATTGCATTATTAGAATGTCGAACATTATTACAGTATATTTTCCAAGTGAAGGGGGTCCACAGTAATTCTAGAGCTGTAATAAAACAAATTCTGAAAGAGAGTTTAATGCTTTCATATACAGTGTTTTGTTTTAAATATTCAAGTTCTATGTTAAATGGAGAATATTTGATTTTCTTGCACATTTTCAGAGTTAGTCAAATAAATAAAACAAACTAAACATTTTTCTCTGAGAGGCTTAGAACATTACAGAGTCAAATACATTAGTTTTTCCTATAAGAAGGAGAGTAATCTCTATTTTTCAGGTGGAAAATTGAGAAAGAGAGACAATTTTGCCCATTGTATCTAGGTGTGTCCGCAGCAAATCCCACTCTCTGCAAAACAGTGAAATAGGTTAGAAATGTATTTAATTTTCCTCAATTTCCACCTCAAAGTTCACTTCTGAAAGCTTCCACACTTTCAGATCCTCGCATCTTTCATTTGAATTTAGTTTCACTACAAGCATACATATTTTTCAGCCCATTTTAGTCCCAACCCCACATTAAAAATAAGCAATGCCTTTTCTTTTTTTTTCTTTTTTTTTTTTCTTTTTCAGGGCTGCACCTGCAGCATATGCAAGTTCCCAGGTCAGCGGTCAAATCGGAGTTACAGCTGAGGCCTATATCACAGCCACAGCAACAGTGGATCCAAGCTGAATATGCAACCTATGCTGCAGCTTGAGGCAACACCGACCCTTAACCCACTGAGTGAGGCCAGGGATCGAACCCATGTCCTCAGAGAGGCAACGTCGTGTCCTTAACCTGCGGAACCACAAGAGGAACTCCCTATGCAGTGCCTTGTTCCACATCCTCTCAAGTCCTGTTCTCTGCTAATAGATGTAATAATTTTTAATCAAGGACAATAACTTCAACACCCTTCCCAAATGTCTCCAGCCTCCAGCAATTTGGGGCTACCCAGGATCAGATTCAGAGGATCTAAGTTTGAATCTCCTAGCTCTTGAATCATCCAGACCTCAGTTTCCTCATGTACAACACAGGGATAATAATATTGACTTCACAGAAAGGTTGGAAGGATATATGAAAAGAATTATATATAACTGCTATTTGGTATTAACCACATAGGCATTCTTTTGAGAGCCTTGAATAACTCGTACACTGCAAAGAATTTCTGATTCATTTACAAGTCAGTGGAAAGACATTCGGGGTATCTCCAAAGTTTCTTACTTTTCTATGCAAAAGCAAGCCCATGCATTAAAAGGCAATCGACCTCACCTCCCAGGTGAGGATGGCTACTCAAAAAAACAGAACTTAACAAATGCTGGAAATGACGTGAAGAAATTGCAACCCTTGTGCACTACTGGTACAAATGTAAAATGGTACAGCCTCTGTGGCAAACAGTTTGATTGTTCCTCAAAAGATTAAGAACAGAGTTATCATTTGATCCAACAATTCTTTCTTTTTTTCTTGGCTGCACCTGTGGCATATGGAAGTTTCTGGGCCAGGGATTAAATCTGAGCCACAGCTGTGTCTGTGACCTTTGTCACAGCTGTGGCAACTCTGGGTCCTTAAACCATGTGTTGGGCTGGGGATCAAAGCCTCACTGCTTTGAGACAACGCCATATCCTTAACCCACTGCACCACAGCAGAACTCCTGATTCAGCAATTCTTCTCTTGGATATATACCCAAAATAACTTAAAGCAGGGACTTGAGGTGTCTGTACATCCATGTTCATAGCACCATTATTCACGATCACCAAAAGGTGGAAGCAAGCCAAGAGTCCACCAATGGAAGAACGCATAAACAAAATGTGCTATACACATACAATGAATTCAGTCTTTAAAGAAAATAAGGAAATTATGACATATTGTAGTGGGGAGGGGGAAGGGCCCTCCCAGAACAAAGGGAAGGCAACACGCAACACCAACATCTGTGCACTCATGAGCAGTTCTGCAACAATGTAAAATAACCTGCATCCGTGAGAAAGGGCATATTTATAACTATCTGCTCAAAATTTATAGAACATCTTATAAGGGGAACAAAGGAATTTAGGGCATATTGATAACTATCAGCTCAAAATTTATAGAACAACTTATAAGGGGGACAAAGGAATTTAGGCGGGAAACCTAAGGGGGTATATAAGGTGATGCCCTGCTGTGTCTGGGGCTCAGCCTCTGGAGATTAATCTGCTGAACCAGTGCCGACATGAATAAATGCTGATCCCTGGTAAAAAGCCTTGGTGTCTCATTTCTCTGTACAAAAGTCCTGCCAACAACAGGTATGCTACACTATAGATGAACCTGGAGGACATTATGCTAAGTAAAATAAGCCAGTCATGAAAGGACAAATGCACATGATTCTACTTATCTGAAGTACCTAGAGCAGTTAATTCATTGAGACAGAAAGTAGAATGGTGATTGCGAGGGGCTGGGGGAATGAAGAACAGTAGCTACTGTGTAATGGGCACAGCTTCAGTTTTACAAGATGAAAAGAGTTCTGTGGGTGGATGATGATGACAGTAGTACAACCATGTGAATGCACTAAATGCCACTGAGCTGTACACTGGAAAATAGTTAAGGTGGGAATTTTTATGCTATGGGTATTTCACTACAATTTTTTTTTTTAAAGACAATCAACCAATCTGGCACAGTAAAGCCTCACATTTCTTATCTGAACAATTGTCTGTAAACAAAGTGTCTAAAAACAAAGAAATACCATTAGAATTTATTATTATTTTGGCCTTACCCATGGCATATGGAAGTTCCTGGGCCAGGGATTGAACTCACACCATAGCAGTGACAACACCGAATCCAACTGCTAGCCCACTGAACCCAAGAATTTATTATGTTAAGCAACTTTTAAAACAAGGTAAATCAGCTCCACATCCCAGGCTCTATGTATGTTCAGCTACATATAAAATTGCTTCTCACTACATGGTCCTTATAAATAGTGCACCCTCAGGTTAGCTACTTGACTTCTCTGGGCCTTAGCTTACTCTTCTGTAAAATGGAAACACTCGTTACTTTTCAGTTGGATTCTTGTGAGGAGTCAATTAAATGGTGAATGGAAAGGGCTTGGTAGGCATATGGCACAGGGAGTGCTTAGTATGTTTCTTTCTTTTATAGATAAACTCATTGAAATGAGAATTAATTATACCCTGAGGGTCACAATTTACAAAGATCAAAAGGACAGATATCTGTGAAAGGGAGTGGAAAAACCACGCATTTGGTGGACTTGAGGAAAAAAGTTTCAAATTTATTCCCAAAGGTAGATTTTGTTCTTTATTTTGTTCTTGTTTGTTTGTTTGCTTCCTTGATATTTACTTTGCTAGCTTTCCTGCTTTTCAAAGTTTTTTTTCCCCCCAATCTTCTGGCTCCATTATACTAATTGGCAGTGTAAATATTTTAACAAACTCTGTGGGGTTACTTTACCTTGGCTTTAGCCAAATGTATAATGTAACACCACCAAGACAACCTGCTTCACCTCACCATTTGAGGCTTCTCAGCCTTGAATTAATCACATGACAAAGAATTATGCAATGTTTTGAAATCAGAAATTGGAACACAGAAGGCTGTGCCTACATTAGAGCTTTGGGGAACTCTCCGAAGAAGAATGCACATTGAGATTTTTATTTGGTTTTGCTTAAATCAAAGAGAACAAAATTCTTCCAGGAATGTACCCCTTTGAAACTCTCGGTGCATTAATTAACTGCTGTAATCATAGAGAAGGGTTATGATGCCACTCATCAGGAGAAGCTCACCCTGAACCACATCTGCCTAAAAACTCTATTTCATGGTCACTAGATGACACTTACGTAATCCCTCCATGCCATTTAACAGAGAGAGAGAGCTATTCCCAAGACCCATGGACCATTCCTTTATGTTCTTACCTGAGAGGGTCACCATACGGGTACACTAGCAGTGTAAGGACTCTTCTTGCAAAGGGCTTAAGTAATACAGCCAATGATTTCACTTATGGTAAAGTTGGGATGGCAAAGCAGAGGCAAAAGTCACCAAAAAGTTGGAATACCCTAGGATGGTGAAAAACCTACATTAAGACAATACCAGTGTGATCTAGAGAAGGATTCATTTGAGAACTAATTTCACTAGGCTGCAATTCTTGCACACACATTGCAGGGAACCTCTCTGAGGCGCAGAGAGCGGGGAAGGAACGCTGTTCCTCCCCTTGCTGGCTCTCTTGGATCTCAGTGGTGCTGAGTTACTTACAAGGTGTTGTTCGCTTAAAAGGTGGGATCTGCTTCTGGCAAGTCCATTCAGTTCCTGCCTTCTCTGAGCCTCTATGCCCCACGCTGGACAGGTGGGTTAAAACTGGAATGAGAGAGAAGAGGTGGGGCTTATTCTTCAATTCTCTTTTGACAGTAATAAAGAGGACATTCCACTTTGAGCCTCAACTCCTTGTGCCTTTTTTTAATTGGCTGGAAATAAACTCCCCTAAACCTCTGGCAGAGGGGATGATCATTTCCTGGATAAGATGGGGGGGGGAGGGAAACAGTAAGGAAAATTTTGTGACATGGCAGAAAGCCAAACCAGTAGAACTTATGAGCAGAACAAAGTAACACAGAAGAAGAAGGAAAAGTAAACCCTGTCCCATCTGGTGCTAAAACAGATACGAACCTATTCTAAAAGAGAAAGATTTGAATATTCTGAAAAAGCTGTTTCCTGTGCCTAATATTCATATACCCTTCAGACACACTATGTAAAATTTAGAATTCATTGTTTCTAGTCTCCAACCCACATCTCCTTCTGTATTCCTTTGGTTTCTGGGACCACAGTTCTCTAATTAGCTCAGGAAGAACACTGGGTTCATGAGTCACCTTGAGGCCAGACTTAGTATTTGACCTTCTCTCCATCCCACACCACCTCTCCTGTGGTTTCACTGAAGGCTTCTGGAGAGACAGAGAAGATGGTTCTATTCTTTCACGCTCTAGCTAAATGTAATCAAATGTCTCCTGGGCCTTTTAGTTCTTCTCCCAGAGTTATTTCCCAAAGGTTTCAATTCCGCTCAGCAAAACAAAGCCCTCAATTGGCCCAATTCAACTTTCCTAGAAAAAAGTTATGCAGCCATTTGTTACCACTCCAGCACACCCATGGTGGTGGTGGGTGGGAGGCATCCAAGTATACTTATCAAAGCATTCCTTCATCACAAATCCATCTCTTGAGATGAGCAGGAAGAGGAGTCTTTCTGCCATATTCGGTTACAAAATCTGATCATCAAAAACTCTGAGTAGCCCTCAAAGTCACCTCTTCCTCTCTGTCTCATCTATTAGATTGTGGTATTTACTCCCAAAATTTCTTTAATAACTTCCCATGATCGAAAACATCTATGCTGTTTGGTTTAGCCTGTGGGGCTTTAGGACCAAGCTCACCCATTTGCAGCTTTATCTCCCATGACTTTCCAGCCACACTCAAGCATCTTGTTTCTTCTGGGTCTCTATTTCTGCAAGTACTGCTCTGCTGTCTGATAGGACCTCCTTCCCTTGCCTACCTAGCAAGCTCCTATACAGCCTTATATCTTAAGCCCAATATCTCCTCTGAGAAGCCTTCCCTGACCACTACCCTCTTCCCCCCTTCATTCAACCTCTCAACTCAGACCACATAAAACTACTTACTTTCTCCTTTAGCTCCCATACCTCCCTGGCCATTCCTCTAGTGTAGCAATTATCTAAAAATAGCATTCTCTATCCATTAAAGTCCTGGTGTTGTTCTTGTCAATTTCAGTGAGATTTTCTTTTCTGTTTTTTTTTTAGGGCTGCACCTGTAGCATATGGACATTCCCAGGCTAGGAGTCTAATCAGAGCTGCAGCTGCAGGCCTACACCACAGCCACAGCAACACTAGATCCAAGCTGCATCTGCAACCTACACCACAGCTTGTGGCAACTCTAGATCCTTAATCCACTGAGGCCAGGGATTGAAACTGCATCCTCATGGATACCAGTCGGATTCTTAACCTGCTGAGCCACAACGGGAACTCTGCAATTTTATAAAGATATGAACCCTATTTGATCTATGGCACCAATTTCTTCCGAAGTAAAATTTCCCTTTTCATTTTTTTGTTGTTGTTGTTGTTCATTTTGGTTGACATTTTTAAGGGACATACCAAATTTCTCAGTTAAATTTACCAATTATTTTCCCAGGCAACTGCTTTTAAACAGAAAATGTTTGCCCATCCAAATGTCTGATAGACATTAATTTTATCAAGGCTTTTGATTAGATTTTCTAAATTTAACTCTTTTTTTGTCTCTCTCTTTTTTTTTTTTTTCCTAGAGCTGCTCCGCGGGATATGTAGGTTCCCAGGATAGGGGTCTAGTTGGAGCTGTAGCTGCTGGCCTACACAGAGCCATAGCAACGTGGGATCGGAGCCACGTCTGAGACCTATACCATGGCTCATGGCTAAGCCAGATCCTTAACCCACTGAGCAAGGGCAGGGATTGAACCCATAATCTCATGGTTCCTAGTCAAATTCATTAACCACTGTGCCACGACAGGAACTCCTAAATTTAACTTTTTAATCCTATGGTATTTATCTTGTGCATGATGTGACACAAGGATCTAATTACATATTTGCCTAAAAGCTGACCAATAGCCCTAGAATCATTTACTGAACAGTTTTTCTCTTATAATGATTTTTATGGCTTTGTAGCATATATGAAGTCCTTATATCTGTTAGCAAGTGTTTTTAGACTATTTTTTTATCAGTTTGAGGGTTTCTTTCAGAAAGAAAAAAATAGCTCAGACTGAGAATGTAGAATCTGCCTGGCCATTCTGCAGGCTGGTACAGGGGGCTGCAAGATGAACAGGAAACCATTTTCCTTCCCAGGGCACATGTTGCATCACAACAGCCATCGTCTTTGAGTGACTACTGTTTTCTTGCTCATTGGAAAAATCTTGTTCTCTAAAGTCAAAGACTATCAGAAAACTGATTTTTGAAGTTCTACCCGTAAGAACGAAACAACCCACTTGTGCATGGCGGTTCTAACTCACTTTGACAATTTGACACCACCTTGATTTATGACTCAGGTGCAGAACCTCAGATAAGGCATTTCTGAATTTGACATTCTACATTTATTCAAGGCAACAGGACCCTGGGCTCATTCTGCCGTTCAAACCTCAGGCTGATCCCTTTAGTCCCAGCCCTGCTCTGCTTTAGGTCTCTAGAAACCTGGTCTCACGGTTTCCCTGGTGCTGTTATAGGAAGTCAGTAAATCTGACCGTGGCATTGCAGGTGTTGTCTCTAATGGTCTTAGGCTGCCGATTGGATTGGACACTGTTCTATTCTTATGTTGGTGCTGTGTTCTTAATTATTATATTTTAACGATATGCTTTTTCTTTTGCATCGTTGTCAAAAGTTTCTCAAAGGAGTTCCCGCCATGGCGCAGTGGTTAACGAATCCGACTAGGAGCCACGAGGTTCCCGGCTCGATCCCTGCCCTTGTTCAGTGGGTTAACGATCCGGCGTTGTTGTGGCTGTGGTGTAGGCCGGCAGCTACAGCTCTGATTAGACCCCTAGCCTGGGAACCTCCATATGCCGTGGGAGCGGCCCAAGAAATGGCAAAAAAAAAAAAAAAAAGTTTCTCAAACTTTTTGGTCTTCAGACCCTCTTTTACACTCTTAAAAATCATTGAGGACACCAAAGAGCTTTTGTTTCTCTGTTATATCTATTAATATTTGTTGTATCTGAAATTTAATTTCAAAACACCAGGAGACTCTGCAAAAAACAAAAATCGAGTTTCTATATGATCCAGTAATTCCACTCCTGGGCTATACCCAGACAAAACTTTGAAAAGACGCATGTACCCCTATGTTCGCAGAAGCACTATTCACAACAGTCAAGACATGGAAACAACCTAAATATCCATCGACAAATGAATGGATAAATAAAGTGTACATATACACATACATGCAAAATATGTGTATATACACACACAATGGAATATTACTCAGCCATTAAAAACAATGAAATAATGCCATTTGCAGCAACATGGATGGACTTAGAGATTATCACACTAAGCAAAATAAGAAAGAGAAAGAATCCAAAATATGACACAAATCAAAATACCTATGAAACAAAAACAGACTCACAGATATAAGAGAACAGAATTGTGGTTGCCAGGGTGTACGGAAGGGAAGGATTGGGAATTTGGGATTAGCAGAGGCAAACTATTTATATAAGATGGATAAGCAGTAAGTGCCTATTGTATAGCACAGGGAACTATATTCAATAACCTATGTTAAACCATAATGGAAAAGAGTATGAAAAAAATATACATGTATAACTGAATCATTTTGCTGTAGAGCAGAAACTAACACATTGTAAATCAACTATATATCAATAAAATTTGAAATATTAAAAAATAGAAATAAAACGAGCTTAAAAACACTACGAGACTCGTTACACATTAACATAAATAGCATTTTTGTGAAAAATAGCTATATCTACCAAAACAAAGGAAATTTAGTGGAGAAATGGCCTTGTTTTACATTCTTGCAACTTCCTTTAAGGTTTGGCATAACAGAAGACAGATCTACTGCCTTCAATCTATTATCATAGCACATATAATGCAGCCACTGGAAAACCTCACTGTAAACTTTTGAAAGAATGGGAATGAAAAATAGTGAAAAAAACTCTTAACATTGTTACGAAAGCATTTTTGGTCCTGTAAACCGCTTGGTGACCCCAGGGGTTTCTGGGTCCCCAGGTGCCCCCAGACCATAGTCTGAGAACCACTGGCCTTAGCTATTCTAGCTAGGAGTTTCTCAGATAAATTTTAGAATACTTTGGGGAGTTAGTAATTATGTATTTAAAATCCTGTCTTCTCACTTAAGGATATCCTATGTCTCTCCAACTGATAAAATACTTTATACATGATTTTTCAATAGTCCTGCCTTTTCCTTTTTCCACACTCCCACATTTCTCATTTTTCACCATTCCTAGTAATTTTAGTTTCTTTATTGCTATTGTGAACAGTATCCATTTTTCCCATTGGGTTTCTTTCTTTTTTTTCTTTTTTGTCTTCTTAGAGCCACGCCTGCAGCATAGGGAGGTTCCCAGGCTAGGGGTCGAATCAGTGCTGTAGCTGCCGACCTACACCACAGGCACAATAACACCAGATACAAGGTGCGTCTGCGACTTGCACCACAGTTCATGGCAATGCCGGATCCTTAACCCATTGGGCAAGGCCAGGGATGGAACCCAAGTCCTCATGGATACTAGTCAGATTCATTTCCACTGGGCCCCAATGGGAACTCCTCCCATTGGGTTTTAATTGGTCATTGTTGGCCTGTTACAATTTTCTATGTAGACATCCCGTTACTCTTTAATTAATTCTTTTGCTAAATAATTTGGTGTGATCTAGTTTGTAAAGAAAGAACTTGAAAACTTGAATCTGTTTATACAAGGTTAATATTTGTACAATATTCTCAAAACTCTGAGATATCATCACATATTAGATGAGGAAAACCCGCTGTTCAAGTTCTATATTTCAAAGATATTTTATGAGGAAGCATCTCAAATATGCTGAATACCAGAAGCATCTATTCAAATGATCATGTTTTTTTCCTTAAGACAGAGGCACTCATTATCTCTGTTTGGTCTCCTAGAATTCTTCTCATTTAGACAACATCATGAAGGACTGACCCATTTAGATTATTAACAGATTCAAATGACATTTTCATCGTGGTTCTCACCTTTTGAAGGAGAGGAAGGCATAACCATGCCCCAAATGTCCCCTGAGGCTGTTTAGGGTATCTGGCCAGCAGGGACCCAGACAGGTGACAGAGAGGACCAACTAGAGGGCTGGTAATTAGCAGGCCTCCTCCCTGAAAGAAGTTTCTGCCTTGACTTCAGCCTGAGCCCCAAATTCCTTAGGCCACACGAGTGAACTCTAGTTAATTGCAGGGTCAGAGCGTGCTGGCCTCTCGAGAAGACATCCTCTTGGCATGAGCCCCAGGGAGTCTGGGGGAAGTTCTTGAGGGAAAACACCACGCAAGCAAGCGGAATTTGCTTCAGATACGTGGACTGGTCGGAGACGGTTCCAGGAGTCCGGGGTGTTCCCCCTTCCCCCTCGGCGCCAGGCCTAGGAGACACGGCGGAGTCCCAGGGGGCTCCCCAGAGCCACTAGCCTGTGACCCCGCGACGAACGCCGGGCGGACGGCGCGGCCTCCCCTCACGGGGGAGGGAGGAGGTCACCGGCGCGCGTAGGCGGGGGAAAAACATTCTCCCAGAGCCTGGAGAGGGGCCAGGGGCGAGCGGAGACTCCGCCCCGCGCCCACGGCCGGCCCCACCCGACGCTGACCTTCGGCCCGCCCCCTCGGACGGCCCGCCCCCGAGCCCGGGAGCCCCGCGCACCTGCGCCTCCAGGTGAGGATGGAGACGTCCGCTTTCTGCCCAGGTAGGGGGCTGGGCCTTGGCGGCGAGGAGCTGACCCTGCAGCCGTCGCTTCCCCGACCGCCGGGGTCGTGACGGACGCGCGCGGGGCTCCGAGAGCGCCAGGCCCCCACATCCTTCTGGGGGCACCGTACCGGGAACGAGAGGGAAACTCTGGGGGTCAGCGCGCCTGGTCCCGGGAGAGTCGGGGGAACCTGTGGCCCGCGCCGCGCTGGTCCACCCGAGGGAATTCCTGTTCAGGGCTCATTTCTCTGGCAGCAGGTTGGTGGAACTAGGGTCCCTGTCACTTCAGACGCATTTGTAAAGTTTTTCTAAGTTCAAAGTGCAGATGAGAAGGAACATTGCGAGCGTTACTGAGGGGGAGAAAATCCTTCCAGAAACCGTGTCATTTCGGCTTGCTCACCCCAGCCCTGTTCTGTAGTAGTTTCTGAGTTCATCTTGCTAAAATTTTACTACACTTAAAAAATTTTAAGTAACATTTTATTATTATTAGGATAATAGTTGGATTTAAGCCTTGAATTAGACGTTGTAATGGCACTAAAATAATTTTTTAAAAGTTTTTGAAAAAATTTGAATGCCCAAAGAATCCTCATGGGTTTTGTGGGTGTTCTAAAAGCCTTTTTTTTTTGGTAAATATCGTTGCTTAACTTTAGAGTTGTGTTATGCGATCACAGGATGTGAGGTGCTCCGTGCTATGCAAAAATGCTAAACCTGAGAGTAGATTATCGTCCTGCCATGCAACCTAAATGTTTCCCTGGATCCTTGGCGGTTATCCTTGTGACACTTGATTTGTTTGTTGTGTTACAGGTCCAGGATCACAGGAACAGCCTGGACACTTACTCTATGCCATGATATCTGAACATTATTATGTATTATTTTCAAGCTTTGCTAAAGGTAGGTGATAAAGTCAACAAGTTTTCTGGATTTGCTGGAGCCTAAGTGCCAAGTTTTGACAGATAAATGACAGCGCCAGAGCCTAAGTGCCAAGTTTTGGCAGATGAAAGATGGTGTGCGTTTTTCATGCGGTATTGGTTTTTATTACATTATTAAAAGGTAATTGTTTTCAAATGGGAAAATTTAGAGATGTATAAGATTTCAAAGATAACTTGTTCTTTATGAATATATTGTCATATCTAGCATGTGAAAAATTTCTCTCATTTGTCTTAGTCCTTTTTTATTATTTTTTGAGGGGGGAGGGAGTGCAAAGTAAAAGTCAACGTGATGATCTTTAATACCAGATTATATCTCTTTGGAGAGATTTTGGTCACATCACATAAGGAGTAGAATCATCCAGCACTTCTTTTTTTCCACTGTATCTTTACAGCCCATTTTTTGTGTGTGTGCAGATATTCTACGAAAAATAACTTTTATCTGTCAAATCCAAACTATTCGAAGATTTATTAGTTGCTACTGATAGTGTGATAAACAAATATTTGAAAGTGCAAATATATTTTAGACTATATAAATGTAAATTACATGAAGTTTTACTGTGAAACTGTTTTGTCATTTTAATAATTTCTGCAGTGCCAGTACTCTAACCTGTTTGTTTTGTTTTAAACAAACAGGGATCTCTTCATTAGCTTTTTTTCCCCAGATTGATAGTTTGAAAGGTTGTTATCTAACAAACTCCCTTTCCTTGGCAATAGGAAAGAAACTCAGTTATCCATAAGAGGTAAACATTTCCTTTAGGCTTTCAAATTAGTTTACAGAAGACTCCTTACCACCTTGGAAACACCAGGGGGTCAGGAACCTCAAGTTGGAAAGCATTACTCTTTTGAACTGAAATCATCTATCATGAAACATCAGATTTCTGCCGTGGACTCTGACCTGGTTTATTTCTTTTTTTTTAGGGCCGCACCCACGGTATGTGGAGGTTCCAAGGCTAGGAGCCTAATCGGAGCTGTAGCTGTTGGCCTACACCTCAGCTCATAGCAATGCCGGATCCTTAATCCACTGAGCAGGGCCAGGGATTGAACCTTCATTCTCATGGATCCTAGTCAGATTTGTTTCCACTGAGCCACGATGGGAACTCCTGACATGGTTTGTTTCTTGACTTTGCCAGCATTATGACCTTAAAAACTCTCTAATCCTGTCTTCTTTTCTGAAAACGGGGATTACACCAGTGCCTTCCTGAAGGATTTCTTACAAGTGTTACAGTTACATGACATAATGCATGTAAAACTCTCCCCACAGTAGATACCTGGCATATGATAAACAGAAAAATGCCAGCCACTGTTATCAGCTATTTCTCTTGATCTCTGAGGATGATTATACCATGTGGATAAGTTCTTGTTTATTTGCCATTTTAAAGAAAGAACACAAAACATCACATAGAAGTTACAGGCTGATAGCATAAAGGCTGAATGTTGCTGAATTTGGTATGTTTATTTGGGTCAGGGTGATACTTTAAAGTAGTTGAATACTATAAAACTATTTACCAAAGTTTTAAATTTTGTGAATTGTACATAAATTCCTAGAGTTCTCCCTTCTGAAAAATGAGAGAACCAGGCAGGGTGGGATTTGCAGCTGCCAGCAGCTGAAGCCAGGGTGTGGCTGCCCACTTTGGGTAGGGCACAGACAGAATCCATTTTGCCACAGCACCTCCACTCCCTGTTTTTATTTCATCCAGATGTTTGCTTTACTCATTTTTTTTTTATCTCTCTTGTCCCTGTAGACATTTTAGTTTGTGATTTCTGATTCAGAACATATCCCTTACTAATTTGAACAGGTAGTTGTGTGGCCAAAACTATAACCCAACTTAACATCCTTACGAAAGAGAAGAGTCATGCAGTATTACAATTTATGAAGCATCGTCTCCTCATAAAATTCATTTAACACTTATGTGAACTCTGAGAATTAGTTCAGACATGCATTGTTATTCCATTTTACAACCGTGGACACTGAAGTTTATAGGCTTGCACTAAAACTTAAAATAGTGTTTTGATGACTTAAAGATGTAGGGGTTCTCGCTTATGCCACTACTTAGATAGGGAGAGATTTTCTAGGAAATGATAGCCTTTCTTTTGGTTCCAGCGTTTAAGCATGTACTTTTATCCTGGTAGTTACAGAATGGGGAAAATGAGTGATGGGAAGCAGACTGCATGGATAGAAGTACATCCATCCTTTCTCTGCAAAACATTTGTCAGCAAATTGAAGGGAACAAACATTGCTTGTGGCTCATTCAAGACAGACCATAACCAGACAAGGTCCATTTTAAACCACACTTTATTGCTTATATTATTGGAAAACTAGAAGGGATATGTGACCGGTTCATCTGGTCTGTAATTAAGCAAGACCAGAGATGTCTGCGAGCCTGTGTTTTAAAAGTTCTCTGAGATGAGAAAGGAGATACTTGAAGCTTGTTTGGTGATTCAGCCCGATGTCTCTGGAAGGTTGTTTTCATTGACAAACTGACTTTTCTGTAGGCTCCTTTTAACCAGCAAGACTTTATTTCTTTTGTAATCATACCAGGAGAATAATCTATACAAGTTAAAGTCAGGGACCGTTCATTTGTGGCTGTAGTAACCACATGTGATCCTGATAATACGTAACTGTGTCTGAGAGAAGTTCAGGCTAGTCATGTGCATGGATTTCCCCAGGGAAACATCGAGGCAAAGACTACAGGAGGTCCTGTAGCAGAAGAGTTCACAGTGTTCTGAGACTGATGAGAAAGCACTTGAGGCTGAAGTCACTGTGAGTGGTGAAGAAGAACACAGGTTGAATTTAAGGAGGACAGAAAGGATCTGGATGATGTGGTAAAAATGTGGATTTTGAAGGATTTTTAGCAGGGAAATAATGCAATCTGGTTTCTGTGTTGAGATCTGTCTGTGGAAAGTTAGTTCTGTAGCTGCCCTCCGGACATTCCAGTATTTCCCTTCCATCACAGACAGGAGCTGCTTTTGAATCTAACTTAAATTGTCCGTGATGCAGCTTAAACAGCTTGGCACAAGTGAAAGCATAAAGGGAAAGATTTTCCAGAAAATATATACTGTGTGTTTTTAAAAGTGAGAATCACAGTGTTAAAATATGGCTTGGTTTTGAGTAAAGCCATCTGCTGCTTTCTTAGTGTGTTTTATATCATGGGCATATTGTATTTTCATTGAAAAATGGGTTTTCTGCCTGTGTTTTGGAATAGTTAGCAGTTAAGCTGATTACTGTTTGTTTGGTTTTTCAGTTAAAGTAGTTGATTTACAATGTTGTGCCCATTTCTGCTGTGCAGCATAATGACCCCTAATATATATAGAGAGACATACATATGTAGACACACACACACACACACACACACACACACACACACACACACACTCTCTCTTTTTCTCAGACTTTCTTTCATCATGTTCTATCCAAAGATATTGACTATAGTTCCCCTGTGCTGTGCAGTAGGACCTCATTGCTTATTCATTCTAAATGTAGTGGTTTATATCTGTATTAGTAAAGGAAATGTGCTCATGTTCACTTATGGAACAGTTATCTCTAAATCAGGTTTCTAGCCCCTTCTACTGATAAATGTAGTCATTACCTCTAAAGTCTTAAAAGATGCTTAGAGTGATTTTCTGGTATTTAAGAACTTCTGTATTTTCCTATGAAAAGAACTTTCATATGAACTTTCATATTCTCTTTAGTGATTATATGAGTTAAGAATTGAGTGTTAGGAGTTAGAATATGAAGGCCCATCAATACAAACATTCCAAGAAAATAACTTTCTTTTTTCTGTTTTCTTTCTCTAATGATATTTCTCAGAAATTGTCCATTTAATCTCAGTTTTTAAGTTTCTAGATATAAAATTATATCCTTTAATGATCTTTCTTAGTCTCTGCTGTAATTTGTTAGTCTTTTCATCTGAAGGCTCATCCATACCTTCTCTCTTGTTTGTTTTGGCTTTGATCAGTTTTGATAGAGGCTTGACTATTTTAAAAATTTCTTTCTGAAGAAGTGTTTTTTTTATCAAGCCTCTCATCGGTCTTATCCTTTTTCTGTAATGTCTTTCTTTAATTTCAATTCTTATCTTCCTTTTTTTTACACTCTTTAGTTTTATTCTGTAATTATATAATTTTTAGCCTTTTTTTCTTTTTAATAGAAAATTTGAGGCTATGTATTTTCCTCTGTATACTATTTTAGCTGTATCCCATAAAGTTTCATGAGTAGTATTTTATTTATTTTTCAGTTCTAAGCCTATTTTAAAATTGTCAGTATGTTTCCTTTTGACTCTTGGATACTTTAAAAGCCACTACTGAACAATTCAAGAGCCAAAAGGAAACATACTAAACAAAAGTTAATTTCTTAATTACATTGCAGTCATAGGTGCTTAGGAAGACTAGTCATAGATACAGGATTTCATGTGTATTTCAGGATATTCATTAAATTTTATTTGTTAATTATGTTGTTTAAATTTTATTTATACTTAAGAACTTTTTTCTCCACTTGATCCAAAGAAAAATCACTGACATGGTATGTTAAAATCTCCCACTAAAATTGTGATTTTTCTCCATTTTTAAAAATTCTTTTAGTTCTTATTTTATTTCTTCTGAGGCTCTGTTTTGTCTTTTGGGTGTTTTTGTTTTTTGGGTTTTTTTTTTGGCTGTGCCCAGGGCATGTGGAAGTTCTTAGGCTAGGGATCACACCTAGGCCACTACAGTGACAAGGCTGGATCCTTAATCCATTATGCCAGAAGGGAACTCCTGGGGCTCTGTTTTGAGCTTTTATATTTTCTTGGTGAATTAAGTCTTTGACTATTATGAAGCGACCCTCTTTACCCTGATAAGTATTTTTCCTTGGAGTACATTTTGTGTGGTGTAAATCTAGCTATGACACTGTCTTTTATCAAATATTTACATGGTACTATTACTTTATTTCCAGTCAGTCTCTGTCTCTAGTTTATGTGAATCTCTTACAAACAGCTGGAAGCTACCAATTTCTGTCTTTTTACTAATGAGTTTTGTCCATTTCCAGTTATCGTGATCACTGGCATATTTATAATTCTTTCCACAGGGTTATTTTATGCTTTCTATTTCTCCTGCTTTTTTATGCTTCCTTTAGTCTCTTTTCCTGAGTTTTTTGTTTGAATAAGTTTATTAACATAATTTTTTTCTTTTAATATTTTGGATGTTATACATGGTATTTTGACAGTCTAGTGTTTAAGAGTTTGACATGTATATCTTAAAGTTTAAAGTTACTATTTCCAGTTGCCTGTTAAATTGTATGAGGAACTTAAGAACATTTTACGTATTTATTTATTTAACTTTTCTTGGCCACACCCATAGCATGTGGAATTTCCTGGGCTTGGGGTTAAAACGGAGCTGTAGCAGTGACAATGCCTACTCCTTAACCACCAGGCCACGAGGGAACTCCATTAAGGACATTTTAAATTCTGTCACTCTACTTTTGATTATTATTATTCATTTTTTGGTATATTATTGTATCTTATGGTTAGTTTAGGTTTATACAGACATGTAACAATTTATTTACTGTTTTTGTCAATTTAGACCTTCCTCATAGGACAATTACCATTTTTGGAGAGGTACCTTTTGAAGTTCTGTTTCTCAAGAGTCATTGCTGTTAAACTCAGTTTTTTTCAGTGAAAAATATATTTAATTTGCCTTTAATTTTGAAAGATGGTTTTGTTTGTTCTGGATTAACAGTTGTTTTATGTCAGCATTTTGAATATATTATACTACTGTTTTTATTGAAATATCTGCAGTCATTCTAATTGTTTCCCTCTCTACATAATACATCTTTTCTATCTTGTTGGTTTTAAGAGCTTCTCATTGACTTTGGTGTTCTGTAGTTTCACTGCAGTGTATCTAACTGTGAATTTTTTAAAATTTTTTAAAAATTTACCCTACCGAGCTTTCTGAATTTGAGTGTTCACACCTTTCACCTGTTTTAGCCACCTACTATTGCCTTTTTTCCACTGTCTCCTTCTCCAACTGATTAGATGTATGTTAGACTGAATCAGTCAGGAAAATAGAATTACTATCAAGTAGTTCAGCAGAGAGAATTTAGTATGGTGATATGCTCCGAATGTTTGCATCCTCTTAAAATTCATATGTTGAAATCCTAACCACCAGGGTAATGGTGTTGGGAGGTAAGGCCTTTGGGAAATGACTGGGTCATGAGGGCAGAGCCTCATAAATAGAATTAGCATCTTATGAAAGAGACCCCAGAGAGCTAGCGCCTTCCTTCCACCATGTGGGGTTATAGCAGAAAGACAGCTATAAAGGCAGAAATTGGACCCATATCTGACACCAGATCTACAAGCGCTGTGATCTTGGATTTCCCAGCTGCTAGAATGGTGAGAAATAAATGGTTGTTTATAATCCACCCAGTTTATATTATTTTTGTTAGAGTAGCCTGAACAGACTAAGACACATGGGGAATTCGCTTCAAATGTTTTAGGATATATGAAAGCCAAACCAGATAATGAGGCAATTCTAACTTAACAATAGCAAAGAATTGTTGTCACCCTTCAGGTTGTAGAGTTTCAGGCAGGGAGATAGTCTTACCAGAACACAGACGCCGACATCGAGAACCATGGCAGTCTGTCCTGCAGGAACAGGGACCACCAAGGAGACAGAACCGCTGATGGAGCCACCACAAAACCCAGAGGAAGCAGAGGAGAAACATCCTACCGTCTAGACTCCTGCCTAGGATTCTCACTGACAGAATCTAGCAGGGGAGGAAGCCAGTGGAGCAACGAGTGTGGGAAATACAGGTTTGAGCGGTCACACCCCTCCCCCGCCAGCCCAGATTCGACATGAAAGGTCCTGTACAGCTCTGAGAGCATCCAGACCATTCCAGCCTCCCTTCCATATCTTTTGATTTGGCTTTCCTAGTTTCAGTACTTTGTTTCCCTGCACTACATCCTGAGTAATATTTTTATTGTGGTAAAATGTAATTACATACCATTCACCCTGTTAGCCCTTTCAAAATGTGCAGTTCAGTGGCAGCAAGTTTGTTCACGTTGTTATACAGTGATCACTACCACCCATCTCCACAGCTTTATCTTCCCAAAATGAAGTCATGATTCCCATTTCCTTTCCCTCATTCTTCTAGCAAACTGTCTCTGAGTTTGACTATTCTGGGTACAGTGTATAAATGGAATCATACAATATTTGCCCTTTAGTGACTGGCTTTTTTTTTTTTTCACAAAGCTTGAGGTCTTCTAAGCTTTTCCATGTTGTGGCATGCTTCCCTTTTAAGGCTAAATCACATTCCATTATATGTATGTAAATATTTTATTTATCCATTCATCCATTGATGGACGTGTGTGTTGCTTCTACCTTTTAGCTGTTATGAATACTGCTACTATGAATGTGGATGTACAAATATCTTTTTAAGATCCAACTTTCAGTTATTTTGGATGTATACCCAAAGTGGAATGCTTGGATCATATGGTAATTCAGTGGATTTTTTTTTTTTTTTTTTTGAGGAACTGCCATCTCATTTTCCACAACAGCTGCGCTATTTCACATTCCCACCAGCAACACACAAGAATTTCAGTTTCTCTACACCCTCAACAACATTTGTTTTCTGTAGTTTTATAGTGGCCATACTAATGAGTGTGGAGTAGTATCTCTTTATGGTTTTAATTTGCATTTTCATGATTAATGATGTTGAGGGTCATTCCATGTGCTTATTGACCATTTGGATATATCTTCTTTGGATAAATGGCTGTTTGAGCCCTTTGCCCATTTTTTAAATTAGATTATTTTGTTGTGGTATTGCAGACATTCTTTATATTCTGGATATTAACTCTTTATCAGATGTATGATTTCACATATTTTCTTCTATTTCGTGAGTTGTCTTTTCACTCTATTGATAATGTTCTTTGATGTACAAGAGTTTTTAATTCTTTTATTTTATTTATTTATTTTTTATTTTTTTGCTTTTTTTCTAAGGGCCACACTCACGGCATATGGAAGTCCCAGGCTAGGGGTCAAATCGGAGCTGTCGCTGCTGGTCTACACCACAGCCACAGCAATGAGGGATCCGAGCTGCGTCTTTGACCTGCACCACAGCTCATAGCATCACCAGATCCTTAACCCACTGAGCAAGGCCGGGGGTTGATCGTGCAACCTCATGGTTTGTGGTCAGATTCGTTTCCATTGCACCACGATGGGAACTCCAAGAGTTTTTAATTTTTATGAAGTCCCACTTACTTATTTTTTCCTCTTGCCTGTGCTTTGGTGTCCTATCCAAGAAATTATTGCCAGATCCAGTGTCATGAAGATTTCCCCCTCTATTTTCTTCTAAGTTTTATAGTTTTAGTTCTTATATTTAGGCCTTTGGTCCATTTGTGTTAATTTTTCTTCTTGGTGTGACATGAGGATTCAACTTCATTCTTTCAAATGGGGATTTCCAATTTTCTCAACATCATTTGCTAAAAAGACTATTTCCGCATTGAATGATCTTGGCAGTCTTATTGAAAACTGTTTGACCATATGCGTGAAGTTTTATTTCTGGACTGTCCATCTTATTCCATGGGTCTACATGTTTATCTTTATGCCAGTGAAACAATGCTTTGATTACTGTAGCTTTGTAATAAGTTTTGAAAGTAGGACGTATGAGACCTCCAACTTTCTTCTTCTTTTATTTATTTTTTTTATTTATTTTTTGTTGTTGTTGTTGTTGTTGTTGCTATTTCTTGGGCCGCACCCGTGGCATATGGAGGTTCCCAGGCTAGGGGTCGAATCGGAGCTGTAGCCACCGGCCTACGCCAGAGCCACAGCAACGCGGGATCCGAGCCACGTCTGCGACCTACACCACAGCTCACGGCGACGCCGGATCGTTAACCCACTGAGCAAGGGCAGGGATCGAACCCACAACCTCATGGTTCCTAGTCAGATTCGTTAACCACTGCACCACAACGGGAACTCCTATTCTTCTTTTAAAGAACTATTTGGATTATTGGAAGTCCTTTGAGACTCTACAATTTTTGGATGGATTTTTTTTTTCTATTTTGCTAAAAATATCACTGGGGTTTTGATAGGGAATGTGTTAAATCTGTAGATTGTTTTGGGCAGTACTCATTGACATTTTAATATTGTCTTCTGATATGTGAACAGGGATGTCTTTCCATTTCTTGTGTCTTCTTTAATTTCTTTCATCATTGTTTTGTAGTTTTCACTGTATAAGTCTGTCAGCTTCGTGGTTAAATTTATTCCTAAGTATTTTTTGGTGTTATTATAAATAGAATTATCTTCTTAATTTACTTTTCAGTTTCATAGTCAGTGTATGATCTTTGCATACATCCCGATTTTGCATCCCGTAACTTTCCTTAATCCATTTATTATTTCTACCAGTCTCTTTTTTGGTGGCTTCTTTAGATTTTTCTACATTCAAGATCAAGTCATCTATGAATAGAGATAATTTTATTTTTCCTTTCTGACTTAGATGCCTTTTATTTCTTTTTCTTGATTTCTTGCTCTTGCTGAGACTTCCAGTCCTCTGTTGAATAGAAATGGGAAAAGTAGGCCTCCTCACCCAGATAGTACTTATAAAGTACTTCCTGTTAGGCCAGTCACGGTTTTAGGGTCTTTGGAATACATCCGTGAACAACCTGAATAAAATTTTAGCCCTAGCCCTCTTAGGGCTTACATCCCAGTAGCAGAGAAAAAAATAATAAACGAAACATCGTAAATAGGAAATAATGTCATTGCAAAGAGGTAATAAGTGTTATGAAAACAGGGCAGGCTTGTAAGGGGGACCAAGAGTTGGGGAGTAGGATGGGTTGGAGGAGGGCAGGTTTTAAATAGGATGGTAAGGGTAGGACTTATTGAAAGGCAATGGCTAGTGTAAGACGAAGGAAATGCAGGAGGAAACCAGGTGGATGTCTGGAGAACAGCATTCCAAGCAGAGGGAAGAGACAGCCCAATGAGAGATTGTCCTGCTGTGTTTTAGAATGAGCCTGACCGCAGTTTGATTACTTTAATAAAGAAGAATTAAGTGCAGGTTTACAAAAGCAGTCAGAATAATTGCTGCGATGAGTGTTAAGATCCTGAAGTAAGATACTTTTTAAAAATATTATGGTCTTTTTTCCTATCGCACACACATATAAAAACTCTTCAATAGCTCATTATATAATCAGCTAAACAAGATGAATTTTTATTTTTAAAATGTAGCTTTAGTATCTTTACGTATTATGGTAAATACATATGTCAAAATACAGTAAATATATATGTCAAAAGTAATTCTTTACCTTAGTCATGTAACTAAGAACAATTTATATGTTTGAGTTCTGTGAGCCTACTTGTTGGAAGTTTTGTTTGTTTTAAATAAAACTCAACCTAGTGTATTCAGTTTTCCAAGATGTTTGTGCTTTTGTCATTCTGTGATTATTGTTTTATAATGTAGCAATGCACTGCTTTAAATATTTATCTTACTGAGACCCATTAAAGAGGAAATGCTATTTTAGACAAACTCTTTCTTGTTTAATGTCTGGCTCCAAACCTGCTAATTTTCTTTATCTTTTCATGATACTTAAGAATTAATTGCTTTACTTGGGCTACCATGGTTCTTTATGCATATTTTTGTTATCTATCACTTTTCATAATATAGTTGCATATTTATGTATCTATCTCGTAAGTTGCCTGTCTTTGTACTCTCAAAACTCTAAATTACTTTGCACATATTTGTGTTCAATTATGTTTTTTAAGGTTTTATTGAAGTATGGTTGGTTTTCAAGGTTGTGATAATTTCTGCTGTACAAGAAAATGATTCAATTACACATATCCATTCTCTTTCAGATTCTTTTCCCACTTAGATGGTTACAAAATATTGGATGGAGTTCTCTGTGCTATACAGCAGGTCCCAGTTATTCCATATACCTCATTGTGCATATGCCAGTCCCACACCCCTGGTCCACCACCTGCCCTGCACCTGTACCCTTTGGTAACCATAAGTTTTTCAAAGTCTGTAAGTCTGTATTTCTCTTCTGCAAATAACTTCATTTGTATCCTGTTTTCAAATTCCACATATAAGTGATCACACATGATGTTTGTCTTTCTCTGTCTGACTAACTTCATATGATAATTTCTAGGTCCATCCATGTTGCTGCAAATGGCATTATTTCATTATTTTTTATGGTTGAGTAATATTCCATTGTATGCATGTACCATCTCTTCTTTAGCCATTCCTCTGTCTGTGGCCATTTAGATTGCTTCCATGTCTTGGCTGTTGCAAATAGCGCTGCAGTGAACAGTGGGATGTATGTATCTTTTTGAATTATGGTTTTCTCTGAATAGATGCCCAGGAATAGGATTGCTGGATTATATGGTAATTCTATTTTTAGTTTCTTGAGGAACCTTCATACTATTTTCCATAGTGGTTGCACCAATTCCCACCAACAGTGTAAGAGGGTTCACTTTTCCCCACAGTCTCTCCAGCATTTATTGTTTATACACTTTTTGATGATGGCTATTCTGGCTGGTGTAAGGTGGTACCACACAGTTTTGATTTGCAGTTTGCTAACAATGAGCGATGTTGTGCATCTTTTCATGTGTTTTTTTGGCATCTGTATGTCTTCTTTGGAGAAATGTCTAGTTAGATCTTCTGCCCACTTTTGATTGGGTTGTTTTTTTGATATTGAGCTGCAGGTGGTGATTGAATATTTTGGAGATTAATCCTTTGTCAGTTGCTTCATTTGCAGATACTTTCTCCCATTCCCTGGGTTGTCTTTCTTTTTGATTATAGTTTCCTTTGCTTTGCAAAAACTTTTAAGGTTAATGAGGTCTCATTTGTTTATTTTTGTTTTTATTTTCATTACTCTGGGAGGTGATTCTGAGAAGATATTTCTACCGTTTATATCAGAGAGTGTTCTGCCTATGTTTTCCTCTGAGAGTTTTATAGTAACTGGTGCTCAGTTATTTTTAATTTAGTTCGTATACCTGTATAAAGACTAACAGTTAATTCCTGATATTTAGAGAAGCAGTAATTAAAATTGTGTTCAATAACATTGCCAGTTTAAAAGCAATATTCCATAAAATGAATGTTTTTCCTGGTTGAAAACTCCTGTTTCAGACATTTAATAAGATTTAATTTGGTCTTTTGGTCTAACTTGTACATTATATGGATGGCATAAATGCTTATTTGCATGACTCAAGTAGATAGATGTAAAAAGTAGTTATCTTGTCACTGATTATGAAATCCCTAAAGTGGATGATTATTACTGATTACCTCCTACTTGTTCCTTTGCATTTGGATCAAAAGCACAAATTTCATAAAGAGTAAGTGTTCTAAGAACTATTCATAAGTGTGTTTTTTATGTAGTGATGTAATTTTCAGAGGCATTCATAGCCATTTACTGGATGATGTCCCCTTAAATATAATGAATCAGGCTATGAGCCTTATTTTGTTTAGCTTTTCAAATTCTTTTCAGCGTCTCCTAATCCTCACTTTTCTCTCTCTCCCATTTAAAAACTTTTTTTGAAGAACTGTGTTGATTCACTTATTCAGCAGCTATGTATTTAACATCTCCTATATGGCAGGCACAGAGTTAGGCATTATTAGATTTGTGAGTAAACAAGATAAGTAAGGTCTCTGAAGTAAGGTCTCTGCCGTCAAAAGTAGCAGATAAATAACCGTTTGCCTATTTAGCTAGCGTCTACTAATGTCTAGCAACTGTGTTAGGCATCGTTCTGGCGACTGTGGAAACGTGGTAAAAATAACAATCTTTTTACCCTGTGTAGCTTGCATTCTGATGGAGGGATAAAATGTGCAGGGAAGACCTTTCTAAGAATGTGATATTTGAGCTGAGAGGTGAAGGATGAGATGGAGCTGAAGAAAAGGACTAAATGAAGTCAAACAGCAATTATTGATGATAATTGAATGAACACCTTGTTTTTGATGTATGTAGGTTTGTAGATTTGTGATGAGAAGATTGAGTTTTTTATTGCTTCCATTTTTTGTTTTTACTTAATCATTAAGCGAAAGCATCAGTGGGAAGGTTTTGTGGGAGGGGATAAAGACAGCAAAGAGGGAACAGGCTGAGGAGAGAGATCACTGTGAAATAGCCACGAGAGAAAGGAATATACAAACCAGGGAGGGGCAGTAGGATGTTGAGTTTTTGTTCCTGAATTTAAAGTGAAACCCTTCAGCATGGTTGTGTGGCTTCTCCAGGCACAGGCACAGGTGTGAAGAAGATAAAGGGTTTTACCAAAGTTGGTTTTTAACCCCAGGAGACTGGTGGTAGAGAAAGAGAGGAACAAGAGTGCTGAAGGCATTTGCAAGGAAGTCCTAATAATTCAGTTTATACTGGGGAAGGAGTAAGCGAAGAGGGAATAAAGACTGAAGAGACTTGATGGCTAAAAAGAAAGTGAGGAATCAACAGGCTGGGTGAGGTTGAAAGTTGTGATCAGACAAGTGAATTTCATGGGCTAATATTACGTAATATTAGTGCGTATTAAGAGATATGTTTCTATGCGTATGCATACACATACAAGCACAACTGTAGTCAGTTTTATAACTTCAAAAGAGTTAGGTTTTGCGTAGATAATTGAAAAATTCTGAGGACTGCCACAGTTCTGGTTCCTCTTTCTATTCCTTTTTCTTTTTCTTTGTAATTTTATACAAATGGTTAAATGTCATATAAGGAGAACATGAAAGGTTAAAAGCACTGCTTGGAAGATCTTATCTCAGGTTACATATAAAATCTTCTTTTTAAAGTCACCTGACCTCTTTAGCCGTATTCTAATTATTTCCACACTGTGCCAGGTGCTGGGCATTCAGTAATAACAGATCAGGGTGGATTCAGAGTGCTCTTGGAGTGTGGAGGTGGGAATGCAGCCCCAGTGGGATGGAGAGTGGTTGTTTGGAGGAAATGACATTCAAGCTAAGATATGAAAAGATAAGCAGGAGTTAGAAATTTAGCAAGGAAACCACAAGCAGAAGCAGGAGGAAATACATGTTGGAGTTCCCGTTCCCATCATGGCACAGTGGTTAACGAATCTGACTAGGAACCACGAGGTTGCACGTTCGATCCCTGGCCTCACTCAGTGGGTTAAGGATCTGTCTTGGCCGTGAGCTGTGGTGTAGGTTGCAAATGTGGCTCGGATCCCGCGTTGCTGTGGCTCTGGCCTAGGCCAGTGGCTACAGCTCCAATTCAACCCCCTAGCCTGGGAACCTCCAGGAGCGGCCCTAGAAAAAAGACAAAAAAAAAGAAAAAAGAAAAGATCCTTAAGTGAGAAGGAATTGACCTGAGGGATCCCAAGGGGCTGTACTGTAGTGTCTGAGGGAAGATTGTTGAGACATGAGGCTAGGAAATGAAGCAAGGACCATATTTTAAAGGACGTGGTAGGTTATGTGAAAGAAATTTCACCCCAGAAGCAATGGGGGACCAATTACTGGGTTTTATATAGAACCGTGATAAAAAACACAATCATTTTTAAGTGTGGGGTTTGTTTTGATGAAGAAGTTGAAGTTTATCTAAGATTCGTTCTAAAATTCTTTATTCATGGAGTCTAAAGCAGTGAATCAAAGTGATTTAAATGTGCCTCTTATTTTCATCTGAAAATAATATATAGCAATACGGGACTGTATTGAGCCTAGAAAGCTTTGTTTACGAAGCATTATTAAACTCATATTAATCTGTTTGCAAAAAAGAGTTGAAATTAAAATTTTCTGTGACTGAGTACATTTGGTTCTGAGGTGTATTTTCCATCATGTCAGTAAAAATATTAATTTCCCGTGAGTTTGTGTGTCATTTAATATCACCAATCACATATAGATGACTTTTTCTCTCCAGTGATTTAAACTTTGGAGATGCTTCCATTAATTGGAAAAACAATTATCTTTGATAACTTTCCTGATCCTTCTGATACCTGGGAAATCACGGAAACGATCGGCAAAGGAACATATGGAAAAGTTTTTAAAGTGTTGAATAAGAAAAATGGCCAAAAAGCAGCAGTCAAAATTCTGGATCCAATTCATGTGAGTCACACTGAGTTTTTTTTTTTTTTTTTCCTGCTAATAAACTTTTAAAAAATCTGTATTAAACAGTGAAAAAGTGTAGGTATCTTACCTTGCTTATTTATCACAATGTCATTTATAATTTGAAGAAAAAAAGTCTACTGGTTAGATTTTCCTCCTTTATATGCTTAACATCTATAATAGGGCCCAACAAATATTTGATAAATGAATAAATGTATAATACAAATAAGTGTATAAATAAATACAACTCTCGGAGTTTCTGCTGTGGCACAGCAGGTTAAGGATCCAGCATTGTCTCTGCAGCAGCTCAGTTGCTTCTGAGGCCCAGGCTTGATCCCTGCCCACACAGTGATTTAAGTATCCAGCACTGCCACAGCTGCAGTGTAAGTTGCAGCTGTGGCTCAGATTCATCTCTGGCCCAGAAACTTCCATAGGCCGCAGGTGATGCAGTCAATCAATCAGTCTCTCAACAACTCAACAGTGAAGACTTAATATTATTCTGGATTTCATGAAGTTGTCAGAATACAGACTCATGGGTCTAGAAATAATCCCAAAATGTGGTCTTGACCAGCTCTCCTTTTCTTCCTGTTTGTTTAGTTTTCAGGTGGAATTCTTCTTATACCAAACCAGAAATAATTTTTGAAAATTAAATTTCTTTCAAAGACAGTAAATTAATTTTCATGTCTGCTTAAGTGATTCCAAAGAAGAAATGGTTCTCCTTTATAATTGAGGAGGGGGAAGGTGAGGTTCCTTGTGAAGAATTGAATTTCAGGTCCAGTCCTTATGGCCTCTTTTTCAGCAATGTCCCAATGGGCTCCGCCTTCGCTTTTTGCGGAATAGCAGCTATGATGCTATGAGGGAACTGTGTCTTTCTTTGCCTTTAAGAGCATGAGGAGATGGATGAAATTCCTTTTTTCTGGGAGTGAGGACTGGATGTTTGGGAGCATTTTCAGCTATTGGGACATATGTAGCAGTCTCCCATATAACTTAGGGAAGCCAGAATAATCTCAGTGATCCCAAATCCCCATATCTCTTTGAGAGCAATTCTCCATTTATTCAACTCCTGCACACGTGATGGGCGTGCGACTTGATGGAAAGAATGTGATACATATGGGGAGGGCATCGGAGTCCTTATACTTGTCACAGCTCTTATACTCACAAACTGTAGGATCCTGCAAAAGGTCTTTGGGCCTCTATTCATCTTGGGGTTGCTTTCTTTTTTGATAGTTGATTTCTACTAAATCCATTAAAGCAATGGAGTTCCCGTCGTGGCTCAGTGGTTAATGAATCCAACTAGGAACCATGAGGTTGCCAGTTAGATCCCTGGCCTCGCTCAGTGGGTTAAGGATCTGGCATTGCTGTGAGCTGTGGTGTAGGTCACAGATGTGGCTTGGATCTGGTGTTGCTGTGATTCTGGCATAGGCCAGCAGCTGTAGCTCCGATTCAACTCCTAGCCTGGGAACCTCCATATGCTGCAGGTGCAGCCTTCAAAAGACAAAAAAGACAAAAACAAAAAACAAAAAACCCCAACATTGTTTCATGGCAAGGAGTGTGGGGGTTTCTTTTCAAGTAGTAAATTAGATGCACTGGAGGGAGAAAAGGAGGAATGCTTTTCCCAGGCTTAGCTGATGCTGCTGGTCTTCATGTTCCCCTGTTGCAACGTTCTTAGCGTTTAACTGAGGGAAGAGAGACACAAATTAAGCTGTACCGAAGTAACTGTACCTCTGGTCTTTGCAATTATGGGTCTGTCCTTTGGTCTTTGTTATTATGGGTTGGGGTTCATGGTGGCAAGAAAAGGGCTCCAGCCTGATCCCAATGTCTAGCCCCATAATCAGTGTTTCTCTCCCATTCTTCTGCTTCTTATGGACAAAACAGATGGCTTGTGAATATACAAGTGGTCTATATTCTTTAATAATTTACTCGTGTTTGGTATACTACTAACCTTATAAGTCATGTTTCATTCTATTATTTTAATTAAACAGCTTGATTTTATAACTATAGCCTGAAATATGTTCTTCTGCTATTATTCTTGTCATAGTATGTATACATTTTCCTAAGAATTATTTGTTTACTCTTCATTCATCTTGCCACAAGTCAAATAAAAAAAGATTTATAGCCAAGAGATTATGATCTTAATAAAATAAATTTAAATGCATCCAAGCATTTTACAGGGTGACTTTTTTATTAAAAGAGTCTTGCTGTTATGGATTTTGAACTAATAATCTTCTCTCCAAGAAAGGGAGGAAATGAGCAGATCTAGAAGGTAGTAGTCAGTGGACTAGTCCTGGATCTCACACTAACCAGCTTTGTGATTCTAACTGCCCTGAGCTTTAGTTTCTTCCCCTCAGACTAGACCTCTGCTCTAAAATTCTTTCCAGCACTGTGATTCCATGATTCTGTCCTAAAACACTATGGACCTTAAATATTGGAAGCCTTTTTTCTTTCCTTTTTTTTTGGCTTTTTAGGGCTGTACCCATGGTCTATGAAAGTTCCCAGGGTAGGGTAGGGTCAGAGCTACAGCTGCTGGCATACACCACAGCTCACAGCAACACTGGATCCTTAACCCACAAAGCAAGGCCAGGGATCAAACCTGCATCCTCATGAAGTACTAGTTGGATTTGTTACCACTGAGCCACAACAGGAACTCCTAGAAGGCTTTTTCTATTTATGACTCTGAGTTGTTTCATGTGCATGTGGTTTTCTAGAAACATGACCAAGTGACGTCATGCCCAGCTTGTGTTTTTATGACAGGCTAACAACATATTCTACTTCGAATGGACTTTCAGCTAAATAAAGGCTATATGTCATCTTATATCATTTAATTCTGTTTCACTTTGGGGGAAACGTAGGAGTTTATTGCATGTATGACTAGTTTTTGGCAGGCTTTGAATATCCTGCACTTCAAAATGAGAAGCAAAATGAACCAGCTAAAAGTTTTCATTTCAAATCAGTTGTGTTTCCATTTAAATAAAGTTAAAACTACAAAAAAAAAGGAAAATCATCCAGAGTAGCTTTCCATATATGTTGCACACAAAAATAGCCTTCTATTTATTCCTTTTCAATGAAACTTATGTAATTACAGATATATCTGATTAGCAGAAAAATCACAATTTCTCTCCTTAAACTGTAATGAGAAATTTCAGTACATAATACCAAGCACAATAAAAAGCTATTCCAACCTTGCTTTGAAAAAATAGAATTCTATACTTGGTAGTCTAAATTATGCTTTGTTGCCTTTATTGATGTTTCTCTCACAGTTCTCTTCTTCTGACTTTTCGAAATTAGGATATTGATGAGGAGATTGAAGCAGAATACAACATATTGAAAGCACTTTCTGACCACCCTAATGTGGTCAGATTCTATGGCATGTACTTTAAAAAGGATAAAATAAATGGAGATAAACTGTGGTTGGTCCTTGAGGTAAGTGCTTCAACATTATTTTATGGGTGGAAATTTGCCATGTATTCTTGGAATGACTTAACTGTTTGCATAACATCAACTTCATAAAGTCATTATTCTAATATATTTCTGACTGGTCACATCCTTAGTGGAGTGCTGTGCCCAGTTCTGGCTTTGCCATCTTAAGACACCTCAAGAAATTTAATTAATTAAAGATGAAGAGAAAATGTTTCCATCATAAAATACTGAAGAAACTAGGATTATTTTTCTGGCAAAATAACAAGCAAAAAGGGAACTTCATTATAAGTTTTATTTATTCATTCATACATTGTTCAGCTAGACTGAGGCTCAGTGCCAGGTGCTGTGATACAAGAAAAAATTAATGTAGCTGAAGCTTCATTAGACATGGTGAACTGCTGATTTCTTCTTCTGGCTTCATTGAATACTAATGACATAAACTAAGATATAAACTGCAGAACCAGGTACCCTCGGCTCTCCGTATCTGCAGACTCCACATGGTTGGATTCCAACAGCTGTGATCCATGGCTAGAGAGGGTCAACTGTATTTACATTTATGGGGGGGGGGAACCTTCCTAGAAATGATGTTGAATACTGAATAAGTTGCCAGATGGAAACTGTTGAGCCTGCCTTTTTTTTTTTTTTTTGTCTTTTTGTCTTTTTAGGGCCGCACCCATGGCATATGGAGGTTCCCAGGCTAGAGGTCTAATCAGAGCTGTTGCTGCCAGCCTATGCCAAAGCCACAGCAATGCCAGATCCAAGCTGTGTCTGTGACCTATACCACAGCACATGGCAACGTCGGATTCTTAACCCACTGAGCAAGGCCAGGGATCGAACCTGCAACCTCGTGGTTCCTAGTCGGGTTTGTTAACCACTGAGCCACCACGAGAACTCTGAGTCTGCCTTTTCAAATCCTGAAAGTGGGCTAGGACAGTTCTCTCCAATGCAGGAAGTACTACAAGGAGTCCAACTAAGGTAACTCCAGGCCTAGAAGAATGTAGTTTTTCTAATTTTCATTGAATATTTTTATTCAAGGTGAAGTCATCATTAATTCCAATAAAATTTATAAAATTCATAAAAAGCGGCTTTTTATAAAACTCAGGGCTAATAAAACTTTTATTTGACCACCTTAACAGCATCTACTTGTTGTATTCACATTATTTTATTAGCATTTGACTATATTTCTTTTTTGGAATGTGCCATTAGTTTTCCGGCAGTTCCTTTGGTTTTCCTGCATAATGAACATTGATAAATTATATTGTCTCCGAACTTTATATTTCTTCTAGTATGGTTTTTAAATGATTCTACAAATAGTGGTCATTGTAGAAAGTACTTGAAACTATAAGAACCTCTCTCAACGTAGACCATATTTCCTTCATCTTTTTTTTTGTTTGTTTGTTTGAAATGATTGACAGTATCACTTACGAAATTAGTCTATTTTCCAGTACATATAATTTCAGATGATATAATCATTTTTATCTTTTAAAAAATCAATCCATTCACTTGATTAATTAAAAAAAAAAACTAGTAGAACCAAAGGGATTGTAAAACAAAGCAGTACTAATGTGGGTCCAGGTTGGTGGGACTACCTTCTCCTGAGCAGGTGGGTCTGTACTTTTGCTGTGTGGATGGCTGTACCTGGAAACAGGTGGTGGAGCTTCTCTACTCTTTCATTTCCTAGTATGTACTCTGAATTGCGGCATAGTTATTAATTACATCTCTGGAACCCTACATCCTCCTGCACCATTTTGGAAGTCAGACAGGTATTTGACTTCTGCTATCTCTCAGTACTCACCTGGGGGCAGTCCACCGTTTCTGGATCCATTGACCTCTACTCCAAGGTCACTTCTCTGTCTTGCACATCATGTAGTTAGTTATGTGTCTTACTCCCATTATCCACTGTACTGATGTCACCAGATCTTGAATCCCTTCAGTTCAGCTTCTCTGGGGAACAAAACCTACAGTCTCGTGTGTGTGTGTGTGTGTGTGTGTGTGTGTGTGTGTGTGTGTGTGTGTGTAGTGCTCAGGCAGGCTCCTGGATGTTAGTATTCTATATGTGGGGTAAGAGGGTGTCAAGCCTTTTGATTAGACCTCTGCAAGAGATCCCTTGCTTTCTGCACCCCACCCCCCACTTTCATTACTTCTTCACCCTGTCTGGGTTAAATATTTAGGTGATCTCAAAATAGCCGTCATCTAGCACTTTAGTTTGTGGCTTCCTCTGTGTTGCTAAATCTGTTACCACTCAGTCATCTGTGTTCCATGTTGAAGAATTTTGTTGAGATCTCTTCTCCTCTTCTCTCCCTTGTTCTCTTTTCTCTTGTGGTTTTATACTTTTTAATATCTTTACTAGCTTTTAATGGATATTTAGAGGAAATACATATATTTAATCTGCCACCTTTAATTGAACCATAGCCTTTCAAAATTGTAAAATGGAATTTTCAAGAACCTTTTCAGAATCTGAAACTGTGTATTATTTTATAGATGTTAAAAAAACTTCTTAAAATTAACCAGTTGTGTTCTTTAAAGTTAGGCAATTTATTATGATTTCAGAATTATTTTGTATTTCTCAGTTTAGTTCAAGGTATCTTTATATTTTCAGTTAAATCACTCATTAAAACAAAGCAAATTTTTAGTCATCTTGTTGCTGAAATTTGGCCTTGGTCCTCCAGTGTCAAATAGAAACAGGGAGACAGAGTTTTGGGTAAAGGAAAAAAAAAAATAGCTTTTATTGCTTTGCCAGGCAAAGGAGGCCACAGCAGTTTAATGCCTTAGACTACGCCCTCCGTTGGGGAAGAATTGCAAGGAGTTTTGTAGTCTAAAAGGAGAAAACCAGGGTTTCAAATAAGAATCAGGATTGGGGCAGGCATGCATTCTTCCTTGGGGGAATCTTAGTCATTGATGCTGACATCAGGAGATCTCAGCATGATCCTGTTGCTGAGAAGCGTTATTGCTTAGAATAACAGTACCTGCGAAAAGGGCATATTGATCAGAGATTAGAACAAACTAGGAAAGTTCCTGAAAAAACATGTGCTAATAATCTTTAACCCGCAGGCAGTTATGCTCAGGGTACCTAGTCTTTAGCTCACAGGTGATTGCGTTTAGGGTGCAGTCAAACGAGAGAGGGGGAGGGGGGGAGGGGGAAGGGGAGAGAGAGAGAGAGAGAGAGAAGCAGAGGAAGGGCTCTAAGGTGTTTGTTGTTAAAGTATTCACTTCTAAAAGAAGCATAAGGAATGTAACTTTCCTCTTAGGCGTATAAGATGCCTGCATCATTATGTGTATCCCTTGAGGGGAACCAGGAACCTGCCCCAAGGCTGTACTGTTGCTGCTTGTCTGTTCCTCACTTGTCTTGGCATCCCCTCCATTCCCTGATGAACAATCTGATCCTGCCCCTTAGGACTCAGGGAAGGCCATGGAGGTGAATGAGGTCCGTTTTCTACACACAAGAAATGGGGGACACAGTGGCTTTTGTGCCCAGGAGCCACACGGGGCCCTGCTTGGTTATAATCTCAACATAATTTGAGATTATAAATTATTAACTTAAACCATTTTGCCATAAATTAATGGAGAATTTAATGTGTTGACTTCAAGTTTGTGTTTGTGTGCTTGAGATGTGATGCTCTGCAAATCCTTAATGCAGTCTTGAATACAATTTTGTATCTTTATATCCTTCAGAATATTTTCAACAGTGCATCCTTAATTTTTTCCATGTAGAGTCATTGGAAAATTAGCATTTGAAGAGTCGGTTGCTCTGCCTGCTGTAGATCTAAATGGGCAAGGACACAAGGTATAAATCTTTGCCCAGATTTAAAATGCTGAAGGAGATCAGCCATTGTCTTTTGTACCTAACAAATTCCTATTCTACTTATATCATCATTTCTCAGTATTATCACTCAGAGTTAGGTGGGAGTTGGAGACCCCTGGTCATAGTTAAATGTTCTTTGGAAAGAGCAGGAAAGATTGATTCATATGGTTCCGGAACATCCAGTACACGCGAGGTGGCTTTATGATATGATGAATTAGCAGAGACTTAACAGCTTCTTTGAATTTTGTCCTTATGTTTTATTATCAGGTAGAGGTATTGAGAATATCCTTAAAAGGCTTAAAAAAAAAGGATAAATGGTAATTTGTAAAAATAGTATTTCAGGGAGTTCCCATCATGGCGCAGTGGAAACTAATCCAACTAGGAACCTTGAGGTTGCAGGTTCGATCCCTGGCCTTGCTCAGTGGGTTAAGGATCTGGCTTTGCCGTGAGCTGTGATGTAGCTTGCAGATGTGGCTCAGATCTGGCATTGCTGTGGTTGTGGCATAGGCTGGCAGCAGCAGCTCCGATTAGACCCCTAGCCTGGGAACCTCCATATGTCGCAGATGCGGCCCTAAAAAGACAAAAGACAAAAAAAAAATATATATATATATATATAGTAGTTCAGAAATCTGATCTGAATTCGCAAAGGGGGGGAACAATAAAGCAAAGAAGAAGTTGGCAAACTGTATGTGAGATCGTTGATGTACATATGATCATTGATTTACATATGTAAATTAAACTAATTACATATACACATAAGTGGCTCGATGTACAATTACCTGATTTATAAACATGAATAGTGCAGGTGCTGCTTTAGAGGCACTTTCAGAAAATTAGCTTGTGGCATCAATACTTTATTCTGCAAAATGACTGCTAATTACACCTCTTATCATAAAAAAGCCCCAATATATTATTTCACACGAGGATATCAAAAGGATGGCCACAGAGCATCTGTGGTGTTACCCACAGAGTCAGGCTAACATTGCTGGATTTCGAATGTGAATCTATGTGAAGAATGGAGGTCCTGAGCCATCAGTGACCCCCTTCATTTTCAGCCTCGCATGTTATACAAGCTCCTGTCCAGAGATTTTTCATCATAAAAAAATTTTTATTTTTCAGTCCAGAATTGAAAGCCCAAGAAGAGGATGACTTGCTCAGATTTTACTGGGTGGTCAATTTTCTCTATAATTTACTTGTGATTTTTGAATGATTGGTTTCACTTTGATACTGTTTATATCCTTCCTATATTCTTCTTTCATTTTGTTATGCTGTGAATTTTTGAGAATGAATGATATACAAGGCTCTGTTTAGGAATTATTTCCTTCTAAATGCTCTGTCCTTTTTTAGAACTGATCGAAGAACACTCGTTGCTAGCCCTTTGAAATTCCAATTACACATTTGTAATGAAACTACCTAAGAAGAAAACGGTGGAAAGCTTTCTGCTGAGGAAACAGATATTTTTAAAATAAAACATCTATGAGAATTTTTATTGTCACTTAGTATTTTAGGTTTTCGTAATAACATTGGCATAAAGAGAGAACGAGGTTTTTTTTTTTTTACTTATGCCTCATTTTGAAATACCATACTTAGATTAACTTCTCCTTATTGGGATCATATGTCGTGACTGACCTGCTTTGTAAAATACCTCTTCTTTTGCTTTGTGTTTCTGTTAACTCCTAGTATGTACTGCTAAGGGTCAGGAGCAGGATGGAGGGGACCCTTCGTAGGTTGGAGGGGGTTAGGTTTCTGCATACGCTTATCACTAAACTGGAAATACTGAAAAACAGAGTCAAAACTGAGTTGAATCAGTCTGGTGTTAGGCATTGCTACTCATGGCCATGCGGGGCAAAATTGAACTTTAACTGTCATTTCCCCCTTCTTGATTGGTTAAATAGCAACACCTTAAACACATAAGGAATCCAGACTTCAGTCTCAGATTCTGCTCGTCTAGTGTGTTCTCAGCCATAATGGAACCAAAACTCAAGCGTTAGGGCCTCTTGCTGGTAAAAGACCCTGTCCGTCATAATCCAGTCTTAGCCATAATTGTTCCTTTGGTGGTGGTACTGCAGTCTGCATTCTGTTATTTATCTGAATTGCTCCTGATTTGTTCATTCTTAATAGGGACTCCCCTTTCTCTTATCACGTGCCAATTACAGAAGTTTTTCTCTTTGAAATTATATCCCTTTCAAGAGATCAGAGACTAGAAATTACAGGTGGTCTATGGAAGCAGAGACATTCAGTAAATAGTCAGAACCTCTCAAATGCACATTTCTGGTAAGGGTAGTGGTTTTCATGGGCCTAAATACTGTTTTCGTATGTCATGCATTATTGGTTATTCTGTTTTTATATTTACATTTTGTAAGTAAGATACAACCCATCATGAGAAAAGGTAACCAGAGGATGACAGAAAGAAAATGCACTACAATGAATGAGTGGTCACTCGTTGTTCAGCTGTTAACCCTTTAATGTTACGGCCCCGGAGATAACATGTACTCAGAAGAAGAAGTGAAGCCTGTGCAGGCTTGTATGTGTGGGAGGGGTCGGGGAGGCAGAGCAGGAGTGGAAAGCTGGGCTTCTGAGTTTTTCTGATAGCAGCATTGCTCCTTCCTACCGTTAACTGGGCACCGTGGCCGTAGAGTAGCCAATGTACAAGACAATTCCCTTCATGCTCTTAGGGCTGAAACAGCCTTTTCCAGCTCTTATATAAAAGGTTGTTATTTGGTGTGTGCTTGCAGCAGAACAAGACAGGCAATTACGTAGAGTCATCTCATTTTATTTTTGGTTTAAAGGGCAAGATGGAAAAGAAGTCTCGGTGTATTTCTTTACATTCTTCTAACCCCTCAAATACATAAATAATATATATAATGTTTGTATGTCTCGTTTCCCTAATAGTACTTCCGTGATTCCAACAGCCTTTGCTTTCTGAATAGGAGTGCAAATTCATGGTAGGACCTCCAGGGGGAAGATATGAGATGTTTTGCCATTTGGTAAATCCATATATGTTGACCATACACATTAAAATGCTTCTTCTAAGTTTTCTTTTCTATCGTAGATGTCTTGTTTCTCACACTACCAGTGTTTGATGGTGTTTTCCCAAGAACTTTGAAACATTTTACAGTGAGGGATACTGTATCTTCTACATCTTGACTTAGTGGTTACAGGCTTATAATGGGCAGTCACCCTGCGTTGACATTGGTTTTAACAGTGCTTTCTTTGTCTCTTTCCCTGATTTTTCTAGGAAGCTGTCTGCCTCTGTTGGTATAACACCCAACTGTTAGGCTCTACTAATTGCCGCCTGTTTCCTCTATGATTTTCAACAACGTCCTGGGGCACAAATTGCATTGTATTCTAATCCAATTAAATTTAGGCCTCTCTGCATGGGTAGTGTTGAGGCTAGTCTTTGAGGTTTTTCTGACCCCAGGAGAATTATTCTTAGCTCTTTACTTCTTTGAATCTCTCTGCTAATCGAGCTGGTCTTTAGTTAGGTTCTTAGTCTCATGAAGCTACCAGTCTCCTTAGAATTACTAAGACCTCCACAGTTTTCAAGAATGCCCTTGAACATGAACTTCCATACACTCTCTCCCAAATAAAGCCAGGTCTACTGGGGAGAGTTTTGGAGTTCTTTTTTGTGGCCTGCCTCTCTCTGAACAAAATATCTGAGCCACTCTTCTGAAGATGGCAGCAGGGACAGTGACCCACATCTCTTGAAGCGATTCCCTGCTCTGTAAGCAGGATTGTGGACCAGAGGGTAGATTCCGGTCTTCTCAGCTTGTGTCTTCTGGCCCAGAACCTGTGCCCAGTGAACAAGCTAAGGTGAAGGCAATTAAGACCCCATTATTCCTGGCCTGCAATTCCTGAATTAAAACTCCACCCTGTGGCTGGGGGCTGAGTATGCAGGGGTGTGGAAAAGGGAATTAGGGAGCTTGGCAAGAGCGAAGTCTTCTTGCTGCCACCGTCCATCTTGGTGAACTTAAGGTGACTCATACAAGGGCTCTGAGAAAAACAAAGTCATTAGGACTTGAGAAACTCCGGGCCCTGATTGTTTTAAAGAAATTCAAAAATAGAGTGTACTTGAGGTTAAACCATTAAAGTAACAATATAAGGCATTCTGTACAACTATATATCTTTCTGTATCCTGCATGTAACTAAAGATTAATGTAGCATGTTAGACACCTAAGCAAGCACTATAAATGTATCTCCCTCTTTTTGTTAGGGGTCCATTATTGGAAAGCCATTCCCTGTGGACCCCCGGGCGTAATAAAGCCATTTTCCATCTTCCTTGAGTGTCCTCTGAGGTGATTTCTGGGAATTCTACAACAAACAGAGGAAAGGAGCCCCTCACCCACTTGGAATTTAGTCTCCGCAAGATGGAGCCGGGGAAAGGGGTGAAAATGCTGGTGGTCTGCTCCCCCCAGGAAGATAATGTAGATTTTGAATGGGAACTGGGGAGTAGGGAACCCATCTTCTTGGCAGAGCTCTTGTCACTCTGTGCTGGTGGATGCTGAGGTGAGGAAGGTAGCCCAAGTGCCAAGACTCTTGGTGATCTTGCCAAGGCTTAGCTGTGTTCTTGAATGTTTCTTCATTTTGCTGTATGTCCTTACAATTTCCAAAACCTTTAACTCATTTTTTATTTGCATAATTTTCACCAGTTATACTGGGGAATCAGTCCACAGAATTCTTTCACTATCATACTGGGAAAAAAAAAAAGAATCCCATGAAATCTTTAAGAAAGAAATAAGTAGTCTTGATTCAGTTGTGAGGACAGCATTACACTGACCAGAGAAGACAAAAATATTACAAAACAAAAAGAAAATATATTCTAACATTTCATCTGAACATATTTAGAGAAAATCTTTTCCAAAATATTAACAAATTGAATCCAATAAAATATAAAAATCTTTATATGTTATGACTAAATGCGATTCATCCCAGGATTGTAACTTTATTAAAACATTAAAATAATGTTGTTAAACACCAAAATTTATTGCATCATAATTCACTGTATTAATGGAATCAAAGAGAAAAAAAACAAGAAAAATGTGTCAAAATTTGACACTCATGTGATAAATATTCTCAGCACTTTACGAATAGATGGAAATTTCACCTAACAGAGTGCATCTACCCAATTTTTTTTTTTTTTGTTTAGTGCTGCACCCAGACTAGGGGTCAGATCGGAGCTGCAGCTGCTGGCCTAGCCACAGCCACAGCAATGCAGAATCTGAGCTGTGTCTGTGAACTACACTGCAGCTCATGGCAACACCAGATCCTTAACCCACTGAGCGAGGCCAGGGGTCAAACCTCTGTCCTCATGGATACTAGCTGGGTTCATTACCGCTGGGTTTCATTACTGCAGAAAATCTGGACTCTTCACAAAAGCATATGTATTTCATATGTGTAATATCTTTATCTGGGGGAAAATTCAAATTAAAGCACAATGAAACTACTAGTATAAGCTCACTAAAATGACTAAAATTAAAAAAACTGGTAATATCTAATATTGGTGAGGTTGTGAGACAAATTGAAATTTTACACATTACTTAGGCAGTGTGAAATGGTGCAGTTATTTTGCAAACAATAGAACAGTGTCTTATAACATTACCCCTACAGTTACCACGTGATCCCAAAGTTTCACTTGTAGCCATGGGCTAAAAATTTGTTTCTGTAAAAAGACTCAAACATGAATGTCGATAGTGTTTTTATAAAAAGAGCAAAGTGAAAACTAGAGTGAGTGTTAGAAAATAAGAGTTTCTGCTTTTGTGGGCTTACACAGAATATGTTCAGATTAAGTGCAGGATGTTAGAGCATTCTTAGAATAAACAACAATGAAAAACAGCAGGAATCTGAAATGCCAATTGCAGAAATTAGTAGTTCTTCTCCAAAATTTTGAGTAAAAATCCCACATCTTCTCCTAACACGTTATAGACAAAACAAATACATTTTGAAATTTTATGAAGGCTGTCTTTAGAACTGAGTTGTAATGATCTGTTTAGAGGATACCGTCCCTTTTGATTTAGGTTGCTTTGTTTTTTAATGTTTGGCTATAGCCTGAGTAGAGAATTCATTTTTAGTGCTTCCCTGTTCTTTAGTGTAGCTCTGGTTTAAGAAAATTATACTTGAATATTGTTCAATGAAAGAACATTAAAGACCTATTACAACACTGTGTTTCCAAGCTACACTTTGGGGTTTTTCTGGTCCCCTCTTACAAATCTTCCTTCTAGTCTATCTTGGTGATTTAAGGACTGCATAGCATAAATATGACATAATTTGTTCCCCTGTGTGCAGTTCTTTTTAAATGGAAACGTAAGGTCACTTTCATTTTTTATGATCTACAAGAAAATTTCAACAACATTTGCATTTCCCTTAGTATATATTGAGTCCTTCACTTTCATTTAAAAACGAATGTACTTCAGTTAAATTTTTTCTTACTTTTCTTTATATGTCAAAGGCATTTTATGCTAGGTGAACAAAAATAAATTTTATCCAAGAGCATATTTGAAATTTTGCTAATTCTAAATGAGGATTTAGAAAATCCATGGTGTTCCTGCTATATAGCATGGGGAACTAGATCCGATAACTTGTGACAGAACATGATAGAAGATAATATGAGAAAAAGAATGTGTATATGTGTATGACTAGGTCACTCTGCTGTGCAGCAGAAATTGACAGAACATTGTAAATCAACTTTTAAAAAAGAAAGAAAATCTATGGTGTATCCCATCTTGAGCATCTTTGGAAAGAGGTCAACCACAAATTAAATGTGGTTTATTGACATTTGGTCCCTCTGGTCTGTTAATAATTTCTATGCTTGTCATATTGGCCCTCTCCTTTTCTTTTTTCATGTTAGTCTAATTCTTCTTAAAGTTTCATTCAGAAGACCCTTTTCCATTCTGAAAATTAAACCACTGTTCCTGCTTAGGCTACAAATAATTAGCTTCTAAGGAGACACTTGAGGGCGGGGGGGAGTCTGTCATACTTTGGATTAATTATTATTTTAGGATCTTTGTGAATATTCTTGATGTTAGCATTTAGGTTTTTTTTGTTTTTTTGTTTTTTGGTTTTTTTGGTCTTTTCTAGGGCCGCTCCTGTGGCATATGGAGGTTCCCAGGCTAGGGGTCTAGTCAGAGCTGTAGCCACCAGCCTACACCAGAGCCACAGCAACTCGGGATCCAAACCATGTCTGCAACCTACACAACAGCTCACAGCAATGCCGGATCCTTAACCCACAAGCAAGGGCAGGGATCGAACCCGCAACCTCATGGTTCCTAGCCGGAATCGTTAACCCTGAGCCACGACGAGAACTCCCAAGCAGTTAGATTTTTTTAAAAATTAGGTTTTATTTTTCAAGCAGGTTTAGGTTGGTGGAGGAACTGAGTGTAAAGTACAGAGAGTTCCCATAAACCCTCAACCTCAGTTTTCCCTGTTACTAACATCTTGCATTGCTATGGTACCTTTGTTACAGTTGATGAGACAATGATACATTATTGTTAATAAAAGTCCAAGCTTACATCAGTGTTCTTTCTTTGTGTGGTACATTTTACAGATATTGTAAAGACTTTATTCTTTTAGAGTAGTTTTAGAGTCACAGGAAAGTTGAGAGGGAGGTACAGAGATTTCTCATATGCCCCAGCCCCCACTCATACATAGACTCCCCCATTATCAACATCTGTCACCAGAGTGATGCATTCCTTACAATCGATGAACCTGCACTAACACATCCTGATCATCCAAGGTCCACAGTTTACATTTGAGTTCACTCTTGGTGGTATACTTTCCGTGGATTTGACAAATATGTCATGACCTTTATTCATTATCACAGTGTCATACAGACTTGTTTCACTGCCCTAAAAATCCCTCTCTGCTCCCTCTATTCATTCTTCCTTGAGCCCTATTAATCATTGACCTTTTTATGGTATCTATAGTTTTTCCTTTGTCAGAATGCCATAAAATTGGAATCATATAATATGTGGAATTTTCAAGTTGCCTTCTTTGACTTAACAATATGCATTTTTTTTTTTTTTTTTTTTTTGTCTTTTCTTGAACCGCTCCCGTGGCATATGGAGGTTCCCAGGCTAGGGGTCAAATTGGAGCTGTAGCCGCCGGCTTCCGCCAGAGCCACAGCAACATGGGATCCGAGCTGCGTCTGCAACCTACACCACAGCTCACGGATCCTTCACCCACTGAGTGAGGCCAGGGATCAAACCCGAAATCTCATGGTTCCTAATCGGATTCGTTAACCACTGCGCCATGATGGGAACTCCCAACAATATGCATTTTGAGAGTCTGTTATTCCTTGTGTTGGTAACTAGGTTTTAAACTGCATTCGGGATTTCCCGTCATGGTGCAGTGGTTAACGAATCTGACTAGGAACCATGAGGTTGCGGGTTCGATCCCTTCCCTTGCTCAGTGGGTTAACAATCCGTCATTGCCGTGAGCTGTGGTGTAGGTTGCAAAGGAGGTTCAGATCCCATGTTGCTGTGGCCCTGGCGTTGGCTGGCAGCTACAGCTCCGATTCGACCCTAGCCTGGGAACCTCCATATGCCGCAGGAGCGGCCCAAGAAATGGCAAAAAGACAAAAACAAAAAAACAAACAAAAAAAAAACTGCATTCAGAGCCATACCTTCTGTTTTCTGGACAGTTTTAAATCATTGAAATGTTCTATAATAATTGGATGTCTATATATAATACATGCCTCACACATGTACAAAAATTAACTCAAAATAGATTATAGACCTACCTATATGTAAAATCTAAAACTATTAAACTTCTAAAGAAATTATAGAAGAAAAATTTGCCACTTGGATTAGGCAGACATGTTCTTGATATGACATAAACACTTTCTATAAAATTTTTAAAATGATAAATTTAGAATTTCTGCTTTTCAAAAGACAAAATAAAAGGGCAAGCCACAGACTAGGAGAAAATATTTGCCAAACATCTGATAAAAGTATCCCAAATATATAAAGAACCCTCAAAACTCAGTAATCGAGTAAAGCAAGCAATAACAAAATGAATCAAAGATTTGGACACTTCACCAAAGAAAGTAAATGAATAGCAAATATGTGCATGAAAAGATGGGTGACATCATTAATCATTAGACAAATTCAAATTAAAATCACGTGAGGTAATCCTTTTTAAAAACTCACAATATCAATTGCTGGCAAGGATATGGCACCTCTGGAACTCTAATTCACTGCTAGTGGGAATGCAGAATGATATAGCCACTTTGGGAAATAGTTTAACAATGCCTAGAAGGTCAAACATGTGATCAATAGGAACCAATAGTTTCCTCTTATATATGTATTTACCTAAGAGAAATAAAAACCATATTCATGGAAAAAGCCTTTCAGTTAATGAATGCATAAACAGTGGTTTATCTATTCAATGGAAGACTCACCATTAAAAAAGGAATGAATAACATTAACAGCATTAAAGAAAGTTCAGCAACATAGATGAATCTCATATTCATTGTGCCGAATCAAAGAATCCAGACAATGTGCTATACCTTAGGACTCAACCCCATGACAGTTGTGCAAAGGCAAAAGCCATAGGGACAGAAAAGAGATTAGTGGTTGCCAGATGCTGAGAAAGGGGCTTGACTACAGAGAGGTGGGGGTAGTAGATTTTTATGTGATGGATTTGTTCCATATTGACTGTGGTTATGGTTACATGATTGATACATTTTGTCAGTCCTTAGAATTGTATGCTAAATTGGGTAAATTTTATTGTATGTAAAATTATACCTCAAAATATCTTACTTTAAAAAAAAAAAAAACCCTGAAATGTATATCACAAAGAATTCTGCATTCCCACTTTGACTAGTTGGGGAAAATAACTATTTCAAAGAAATATTGTTATCAGAAAGTGTTGTTTGAACTGCTTAGTGCAAACTCTGAGATCATATTGGTTCTTTTTTCAATTTTTATTTTATTTCCTGAACATTCCTTACAGCTCCTTTATTCTGCCTGTAGAATCCTAGCTGTTTAGCTGTTTAGCTCTTGCATTAGCATAATAGCCAACCACAGAAAATGCAGCCAAAGAGAGGCCACACTTTGGATGTAAAGGAAAAGACGTTTAGTCTCCCTACTATGAGTCTCAGAAATTTAAAAACTGGTCCAAAAACTTGTTTGTTTTAAATAAGTGCTGTGTACTTTAAAGGACTCCAAATTTCTTTTCAGTCAGTTTTGGGTACTTTTGTGAGCCAAGTGTTCTGGGCCACAGGAGGCAGTGTGACCCTGTATTCTGCTGTCAGGACAACAACACTCTTCTCCTTATCCAGTGAAAAGGTGTTCCCTTTTCTGCAGAAGAAATGAGGGTTTGGGAAGGCCAGGTCTGCACCTACCCCTGTAGAAGATGAAAGTTTTCTTTGAATGTAGAAAGACACAAATTATAAATCGGGTTGCAGCTAAGTGTTCACTTGTGAGTTAGTGTTTAGATTTTAAACACTTATAAAAACAACGTCTTACGTGATGGCTATGTGACCAGCCAGCCCAGGGGAGCATGTAGGGGGAGCATGAAGTGTCACAGTTAAATGGAAGGCTGGACTCTAAAGTCATATTTTAGCTCTGCCATTCCTGTGTGATCTTTTCCAAGTTACCTTATCCTTTTGTGTCTCCCTTTCTCAATCTTCAATGTGGGGAGGATAATAATAGCTATTTCCCAAAATGTTGAGATACACAGATAATGCCTGTAAACGGATTAGAAATGTGCTGGCACAGGAGTTCCCACTGTGGCACAGTGGTTTAATGACCTGGCCTGTCTCTGTGGAGGCACCGGTTTGTTGCCACACCTGTGGCAGAGATCGCAGAGGTGGTTCAGCTTCAATCCCTGCCCTGGGAACTTCCGTATTCCATATGCCACAGGTGCAGCTGAAAAAGAAAAGGAAGAAAAAAATGTGCTGGCACACAGTGCATGCTCAACACCTCTTAGCTGCTATTATCTAATCCATAGTGTATCAAAAAAGTTCAGGCATCCAATAAACTCTAATTACCATGTTAGATAACATTTGAGAGAAGATGTGTTCAGTATTTCAGACTAGGATGCTAGGAATACACTTCCTCTCACCTTCTTTCTCTGCCTCCTTGTAGGGCAGTTGGGTCAGGGAAATGACGGCTCTTAGTTCCCAGGCACTGAGGTGGCAGAGGAGGCCCCATAGGTCAGGGTAAGGGTGAGGAGACCAGGGACCAGAGCCCTGGGAGGAGAGACGGCTGACAGCAAAGGCTAAAGGAGCAGAGGTTAGAGGATCAAGTGCTCATGGGGTCAGAGCTTCACTGGGACCGTTTACCTAGTTATCTCCCCTCTCATGTTCCAGCTAACATCACTGTTTCTCTGTTCTGCAAATAGGCAGCTCCTTTGAAAGTTTACCGTGGGACTTCATGTTACCTCACTTTGGAGAAACCTGGGTGTGAGAAATTCCCATACCATGTTCTTCCCTTATGTTTCCTCTACTCCTGGGAGGTAGGGTGGAAGGAAGCTAGGAAACAGAATATTTAGAAGAGTTTTCTAAAATACTGTTTGTAATCCTCAATTCAATGCCCTCTCAAATTTTACCAGAAAGGAGTTTTTTTTTTTTTTTTTGTCTTTTTGCCTTTTCTAGGGCTGCTTCCGCACCATTTGGAGGTTCCCAGACTAGGGGTCTAATCGGAGCTGTAGCTGCCAGCTAACACCAGGGCCACAGCAACACGGGATCCAAGCTTTGTCTGCACCTTACACCACAGCTCACAGCATAGCTGGATCCTTAACCTACTGAGCGAGGCCAGGGATCGAACCCTCAACCCCATGGTTCCTAGTCAGAGTCGTTAACCACTGAGCCATGATGGGAACTCCAGAGGTATATTTTTAAATCAATGCGCATATGAAACAGTATATTGCCATGGATTGAGGTTGTAGTGTCGAGAGCAATATTAAACTATTAGAAATTAAGAGTACTTTTAAGCCCTAGATCCTTAAATTTGAGACTAGTTTATTGAGTCACAGTTCTTTTTTTTTTTTTTTTTTTTCTTTTTTGTCTTTTTAGACCTGCACCTGTGGCATATGGTGGTTCCCAGGCTAGGGGTCTTATCGGAACTGTAGCCACTGGCTTATGCCAGGGCCACAGCAACGCTGGATCTGAGCTTCGTCTGCGACCTACACCACAGCTCACAGCAACGCCAGATCCTTAACCCACTGAGCGAGGCCAGGGATCCAACCCGCAACCTCATGGTTTCTAGTCATATTTTTTTCCTCTGCACCATGACAGGAACTCCTGAATCATAATTCTTATCCTTAAAAATCAAGCCCTGCACTTCTCCATACTCTCTTCTAAAAATAATTCATAGGAAAACTGTGTTCCAATAATTAATGATACATCCGTACAAGGTTTTATGTTCACTTCACTTAGGAAACCATAAAGATGGTGAGAATAATCACTTGAGAAAAAAATTGGACAATTTTTTAAGATGTTGTTTTGAGAAAACCTTTTATAGCAAGTACTTAAAGCATCATATCCATTTTAATATCTATCTTAAAATATTCTTTTATAGCTGTGCAATGGAGGGTCAGTAACAGATCTTGTGAAAGGATTTCTGAAGAAGGGCAAAAGAATGAATGAGCTTATAATTGCCTATATTTTACGTGAAGCACTACTGGTAAGGCAGTTTAAATTGTTCATGCATTAATTATGAGGCATTCTAGTTAAAAGATTTGGATCCAATCCTATTTTTAGGAAAATATCACTACGTTAGTATTTATTGATGCAAACGTAAGATGGAAAATCTGACATGTTTAGCATAACTAATTCCTTTTTTTCCATTAGATATCTATCCTCCTGTATCATCAGAACCCTGAGTTTTGATCTCTGAGGAGGTATTTTTCTCAGATTGATTATGGAGGAAGCAGACAATGTGTATTTTTTACTAATAGTTAGGTTTTTATTTGCCATTTAAAATAAGTATACAGATTTTTTTTTCTGTTGAGATCAGCGTATTTTAAGTAAAATATTTGCTAAGGGATAAGGAGTATGTGCTGGCATTTTGAGTTTTTATGCAGTCCAAAGTGGAAATGATGCACTTTGATTTGACCAACTTAATGTGAAGTATTTAAGAACATTCTGAATGGTGATTTTAACATGTGTTTTCTACTGATTTTGTGTCAGTGCATCCATCTGAAAAAAAAATGTGTTTTTGTTTGAAGCTTTCTTTAAAAGTCACTGTGTATTTATTTTCCTCTTCTAGGGACTCCAGCATTTGCATAACAATAAAACTATCCACCGTGATGTAAAAGGAAATAACATCTTATTAACCACTGAAGGCGGAGTTAAACTTGTAGATTTTGGTAAGTTTGGGTTGAAATGCATGGACTTGGGCTGCAGAATGAATAGTATGATATGATTCGATCATTTTCCATTAGGTTTTTTTCCTAGGCATTGAAAGTAGAGGAAAAAAAATAGTATCTCATTGAGGTAAAAATGTGCAGAGATTTTAAAAATTTGGCAAATGAGAGATTCCCAGAAAAAAGGAGTGACTTCTTTCAGACCAGCTTGTGTATATCTGTGACACCACTGCAGCAGTCAGTGAGGTTGATTATCTAAAATAGACAGGCTCTGGAGTTCCTTGGTGGCCTAGTAGTTAAGGATATGGCATTGTCACTGCTGTGACTCAGGTTCGATCCCTGACTGGGGAACTTCCACATTCCGTGGGCATAGCCAAAATAAAATAACACAAAATGAAATAGATGGGCTCCAAGTGATTACACTGAGTCTAAATGGTAAGCCTCTGCCGTTATTGCTTTACTAACGGGTAAGTACCCAAACCTAGGATTTTGAGATGTGAAGGAAAATCATCAAGTTTCTCTAGAAAAATATCTTCCCTCCTAAGAAGGTGGCACAAGTAGAGATGGTCTCTTTCTTCCTTGGGACCTTCTGTGTCTTATTGTCTTATTGTTATGCCTGCAGCTAACTTGTTCTATCCTGACACATTTTATCCCCAGTTTGGAAAGGCCGCCTGACAGACCAGAAGATGGGGCAGGCCTTTGATGACATAAAATCAGCCAACTAAATCACCAACTTCGGGTTTTTTTGGGTTTTTTTTAAATTTTTTTTATTACTCAATGAATTTATTACATTTATAGTTGTACAATGATCATCACAATCCAATTTTGTAGGATTTCCATCCCACAACCCCAGCACATCCCCCCACCCACCAAACTGTCTCCTTTGGAAACCATAAGTTTTTCAAAGTCTGAGTCAGTATCTGTTCTGCAAAGAAGTTCATTTTGTCCTTTTTTCAGATTCCACATGTCAGTGAAAGCATTGGATGTTGATGTCTCATTGTATGACTGACTTCACTTAGCATGATAATTTCTAGGTCCATCCATGTTGCTAAAAATGCCAGTATTTCATTCCTTTTGATGACTGAGCAATATTCCATTGTGTATATGTACCGCATTTTCTGGATCCACTCCTCTGTCGATGGACATTTAGGTTGTTTCCATATCTTGGCTATTGTAAATAGTGTTGCAATGAACACTGGAGTACATGTGTCTTTGTGAGTCATGGTTTTCTCTGGATAGATGCCCAGGAATGGGATTGCTGGATCAAATGATAGTTCTATTTTTAGTTTTCTGAGGAATCTCCATACTGTTTTCCACAGTTGTTGCACCAATTTACAATCCCACCCACAGTGTACTGGGGTTCCTTTTTCTCCACACTCTCTCCAGCACTTACTGTTTGTAGACTTTTGGATGATGGCCATTCTGGTTGGTGTAAGGTGGTAGGTATCTCATAGTGGTTTTGATGTGCATTTCTCTAATAATGAGTGATGCTGAACATCTTTTCATGTGTTTTTTGGCCATCTGTATGTCTTCTTTGGAGAACTGTCTGTTTAGATCTTCTGTCCATTTTTTGATGGGGCTGTTTGTTTTTTTGGTATGGAGCTGCATAAGGTGTTTATAAATTTTGGAGATGAATCCCTTGTCAGTTGATTGACTTGCAAAGATTTTCTCCCATTCTATGGGTTGTCTTTTCATTTCGTTTAGGGTTTCCTTTGATGTGCAGGAACTTTGAAGTTTGATTAGGTCCCATTTGTTTGTTTTTGTTTTTATTGTCATTACTCTAAGAGGTGGATCTGAGAAGATGTTGCTGTCGTTTATGTCAGAGAGTGTTTGGCCTATGTTTTCCTCTAAGAGTTTTATAGTGTCTGGTCTTATATCTAGGTCTTTAATCCATTTGGAGTTTATTTTTGTGTATGGTGTTAGGGAGTGTTCTAATTTCATTCTTTTCCATGTGCTGTCCAGTTTTTCCCAGCACCACTTATTGAACAGGCTGTCTTTCCTCCATTGTATATTCTTGCCTCCTTTGTCATAGATGAGTTGGCTGTAGGTTCATGGGTTTAATTCTGGGCTTTCTATCCTGTTCCACTGATCTCTATTGCTGTCTTTGTGCCAGTACCATACGGTTTTGATGATTGTTTCTTTGTAGTATAGTCTGAAGTCCGGGATCCTGATTCTTCCAGCTCCATTTTTCTTTTTGAGAATGCCTTTGGCTATTCTGGATCTTTTGTGCTTCCAAACAAACTTTAAAATATTTTGTTTGAGTTCTGTGAAAAATGTCCTTGCTAATTTGATAGGGATTGTATTGAATCTGTAGATTGCCTTGGGTAGTATAGTCATTTTGATAATATTGACTATTCCAGTCCAAGAGCATGGTATATCTTTCCATCTATTTGTGTCATCTTTGGTTTCTTTCATCAATGTCTTATAGTTTTCAGAGTACAGGTCTTTTGTCTCTTTAGGTAGGTTTACTCCTAGGTATTTTATTCTTTTGGATGCAATGGTAAATGGGATTGTGTCCCTAATTTCTCTTTCTGCTCTCTCATTGTTAGTGTATAGAAATGCCGTTGATTTCTGTGTATTAATTTTGTATCCTATGACTTTGCCAAATTCATGGATGAGCTCTAATAGTTTTCTGGTGGAGTCTTTAGGATTCTCTAGGTGTAGTATCATGTCATCTACAAATAGTGATAATATTACTTCTTCCTTTCCCATTTGGATTCCTTTTATTTCTTTTACTTCTCTAACTGCCATGGCTAGGACTTCCAATACTATGTTGAAGAGTAGTGGTAAGAGCGGACATCCTTGTCTTGTTCCTGATCTCAACAGTAATTCTTTCAGCTTTTCACCATTCAGAATGATATTTGCTGTGGGTTTGTCATGTATGGCCTTTATCATGTTGAGGTAAGTTCTCTCTATGCCCACTTTCTGAAGGGTTTTTATCAGAAATGGGTGTTGGATTTTGTCAAAGGCTTTTTCTGCATCTATTGAGAGGACCATATTGTTTTTATTCTTCAATTTGTTAATGTGGTGTATCACACTGATGGATCTGCAGATATTGAAGAACCCTTGCATCCCTGGGATAAATCCCACTTGATCATGATGTACAATCCTTTTAATGTATTGTTGGATGCTGTCTGCTAGTATTTTTGTTGAGGATTTTTTTTTTTTTTTTGTCTTTTTGCCATTTCTTGGGCCGCTCCCACAGCATATGGAGGTTCCCAGGCTAGGGGTCGAATCAGAGCTGTAGCTGCCGGCCTACACCAGAGCCACAGCAACGCGGGATCCGCGTTGTTAGCTGCTTCTAGTGAATTTTTTATTTCAGTTATTGTATTTTGCATCTCTTCTTGTTTAAGTTTTATATCTTGTATCTCTTTGGTCAGTGTTTCCTATAAGTTATCCATCTTTGCCTCCAGTTTATTTCCAATGTCTTGCATCATCTTTAGCATCAACAGTCTAAAGCCTTTTTCCTGGAGGCTGAGAGTCTCCTGATCACTTAGATGATTTTTCTGGGTTTTTTCCTTTCTCCTTCATCTGAGTTATAGTTCTCTGTTTTTTCATTTTTATAGGTTTTTGGTGTGGTGACCTTTTTACAGATAATAGAGTTGTAGTCTCTCTTTCTTCTGGTGTCTGCCCCCCTTGTGGCTGAAGTCAGTATGGGGGCTTGCTCTAGGCTTCCTGATGGGAGGGAATGATACATGCCCACTGGTAGGTGGAGCCGGTTCTATCCCTTTGGTGGGTGGGGCTTTGTCTCTGGATGGGATTAGAGGTGGCTGTGTGCCTGGGTGTCTTTAAGCAGCCTGTTTACTGATGGGTGGGGCTGTGATCCCACCTGGATTGTTGTTTGCCCTGGGGCTTCTCAGCACTGATGGGTGGGGCCAGATTTTCCCAAAATGGCCACCTCCAGAGACAGGCAAGCTGCTGAATATTCCCGAGAGCTTTGCTTCCAATGTCCTTCCCCCACAACAAGCTACATTCACCCCTGCTTTCTCAGGAGGTCCTCCAGGAACTGCAGTCAGGTTTGACCCAGATTCCTATAGAGACTTTGCTTTGCCCTCGAACCCAGTGCATGTGAAAGTCCGTGTACACCTTTCACGAACGGGGGTCTCTGTTTCCCCCAGTCTCATGGAGCTCCTGTGCACAAGCCCCACTAGCCTTCAATGCCAGCTGCGCCAGGGGCTCTTTCTCCCAGTGCCAGATCCCCACATGTGGGAGTTTGATGTGTGGCTCAGAATTCTCACTCCTGTAGATGAGTCTCTGTGAACCTGTTAGTTTCCAGTCTTTGGGGCTTCCCCCCCCCGGGAGGTATGGGGTTGCTTATATCACATAATTGCCCCTCCTACCTCTTGATGTGGCCTCCTCTTTGTCTTTTGGAGTAGGATATCTTTTTGAAGGTTTCCAGTCCATTTGGTTGGAGATTGCTCAGCCTTTAGTTGTGAATTTTGTTGTTTTTAGGAGAGAAGTTGAGCTCCAGTCCTTCTATTCTGCCATCTTAATCCCATCTCTAAATCAACCAAATTTGGAACCTGCCCCATCTCTGGACCTTTCATCATGTGAGATAGTAAGTTTCCACATTGACCAAGCCAATTTAGAGCATCTGTGTCAGATAGTTCTGCTCTTCCTCTGGACAGTTATTTTCCAGTTGTGACAGTGTTATCCCTCTTCTTCTCATTGGATCCCCACTAACCCACTACACCTGGGAGAACAGGTGACATTATTCTAGGACATCTCAGTATCCTGGTCATTTTCTCTTTCTTGCACTTAGACTGGGTAAGGTGTCTCTTCTTGTGCTCTGTATCCTGTATATTTCTCCATTTTGTGTTTATCACATAGGATTTTAAGAAGTTGTTTGGTCTTTAGATAAAGATACTTAGCTAGACAGGGTCATTAAGAGTTGAGACTATTTCATCTTCTATTTTGTAGACCTAATGCTTTGGTAATAGTAGTTCAATGGGTATTAGTTGAATGACTGAGTGCATCTTCCTTCAATTTGCATTTTGGAAAATGAAGCTTAGGGAAGATAATCGATTAACTTTAGAAATGAATTGTGGTTTTTTTTTTTTCTTTTTTCTTTTTTGGCTGAACCTGCAGTATATGAAAGTTCCCAAGCCAGAGGTTGAGCCACAGCCACTGTAGAAGCAATGCTGAGTAATTATGTTGTGAGCCACACAGGAAGTCCATGAATTGTTTAATATCTAAGTATGTAGCTGTCTAGTGATCTGGCTCAACCCAGGAATGAAATTCAGAGCATCTAGGACAGGAATAGCTAAACACCGTATCTTTTTTTTTTTCTTTTTTAATGATTTTTATTTTTTCCATTATAGTTGGTTTACAGTGTTCTGTCATTTTCTACTCTACAGCAAAGTGACCCAGTCACACATACATATACATTCTTTTTCTCACATTTTCCTCCATCATGGTCCATCATAAGTGACTAGATACAGTTCCCTGTGCTATACAGCAGGATCGCATTGCTTATCCATTCCGAAGGTCGTAGTGTGCATCTCTTAGCCCCAGACTCCCAGTCCATCCCACTCCGTCCCACTTCCTCCCCCTCCCTCTTGGCAAGCACAAGTCTGTTCTCCAAGTCCATGAGTTTCTTTTCTGTAGAAAGGTTCATTTGTGCCCTATATTAGATTCCAGATACATGATATCATATGGCATTTGTCTTTCTCTTTCTGACTCACCTCACTTAGTATGAGAGTCTAAAGTTCCATCTATGTTGCTGCAAATGGCATTATGTCATTCTTTTTTATGGCTGAGTAGTATTCCATTGTGTATATACACTACATCTTCTTAATCCATTCATCTGTCGATGGACATTTAGGTTGTTTCCATGTCTTGGCTACTGTGAATAGTGCTGCAGTGAACATACAGGTGCATCTATCATTTTCAAGGAAAGTTTTGTCCAGATATATGCCCAAGAGTGGGATTGCTAGATCAGAATGTAGTTCTATATTTAGTTTTCTGAGGTACTTCCATACTGCTTTCCATAGTGGTTGTACCAATTTACATTCCCACCAATAGTATAAAAGGGTTCCCTTTTCTCCACACCTTCTCCAACATTTGTTATTTGTGGACTTTTAATGATGGCCATTCTACTATAAGGTGGTACCTCATAGTAGTTTTGATTTGCATTTCTCTAATAATTAGTGATGTTGAGCATTTCTTCATGTATCTATTGGCCATCTGGTTCATCTTCTTTGGAGAAACGTCTATTCAGATCTTTTGCCCATTTTTCAATTAGGCTGTTGGTTTTATGGCTGTTGAGTTGTATAAGTTGTTTGTATATTTTAGAGAGTAAGCCCTTGTTAGTTGCATCATTTGCAAATATTTTCTCCCATTCCATAGGTTGTCTTTCTGGGTTTTATTTATTTATTTATTTATTTTTTATGGTTTCCTTTTCTGTGCAAAAGCTTGTCAGTTTGATTAGGTCCCAATGGTTTATTTTTGCTTTTATTTCTGTTGCCTTGGGAGACTGACCTAAGAAAACATTTGTATGGTGGATGAATAGCATATGTCTCAAACGACCACACATGTACTTTTTGTTTTTTTGTTTCTCAGCTGAGCATTTGAAAACTACAGAGCAGCAATGAGCTTGACATTGAATACCTGATTAATAACTGGATGCAGCTAGTATGTGTTACTGGTTGACACTGTGTTTTTGAACAGTATGGCCAGGTTAGGATACTAATAAGAACTTGTACCTGAAATTTTTTTTAAAAAAAGCAGCAACAAAATACTTTTTACTGCTCCATGAAGACAGTGAATTATTGTCTTCAGATCATAATTCTGGCTCCACTCTGGACTCATATACTTAACTTGAGATCTCATAAATCCCTTGCTGTTAAAAATGGCTGCAATACATATAGCCCAGATGAAAATTGTGTAAACAAGTATAAGTAAACATATTCTTCATTCATGACAGAAAAACTTGGTAAACCAATAGTCTAGAAATGCAACTTCCTGGGACACCCTCCAAAGTAATCCAGAATAAAAATATACACCTAAGTAATAAATAAAGTAGCTTTTATAGTGCTGTCTTTAGAAAGTAGTCATAAGTTGGAAAGCTGACAAAATGAGAATTTTGGTTTTACATTAATTGAATTAAATACTCTGCTTTTAGCAACAATTAGAAAAGAGGGCCAGTTGCCTATTAAATGTGTTCCTAGCGTCTAATACTAAAATGCTATTATTCGCATATAAAAAGATGCTATATATCTATTTTCCAAGGTAAGAAGACATGGAGTCACTCACCTAAGGTGGTTTAAGGTGTCCATATTAATTAAAACTGGAGGATGGCCGTGCATGCCTAGTAAAACTTCTCAAGGGCAGAAGAAATAAGATGTGCTAAGCCACAAATGGCAGAATCAAACTGAAAATCAGTGTCCTCATTTTATGTTTAAATCAGATTTTCAGAGAAGGCCACAGCTGGGAGTCCCGGGTTTTAGAATACATTTCAGTTTAAATTTCTCACCTCATAAAATATATGGTAACCTCATTATTGGATGTTGAAGCTATCTCCTTGGACAGCTGCCAGTCTTCAAAATGTCCAAAATGGGATTCCACCACCTCATCCATCCCCGCAAATCTGCTTCATATCATGAATTTGTTGTCTTAGAAAAAGTCTTCATTATCTATTTTGTTGCTTTGTTTCAAACCAGGAACCTTAGGCTCATCCTTGAGCCTTCCTTGAACTTCACCTCCCACTTCGACACCTAGTCATAAGACTCTGTCTCTGTTGTAAATCCCCAAACTCCAAATGTAAATCACTCCTCCTCCCTGGTCCTTGCCATCATCTCTTACCTGGGCTCCCACAGCCATACTTTACTGAACCCCCTGCATCCAGCCTCATACTCTTCCTTCCAGACCATTCTCCACCCCACAGCCAGAAAGCTCATCTGATCCTGCCACTCTCCTGCTCAATATTCTGTTGAGTGGTTTCCTGTAGCCCTTGGGGAGGGCTGTGCCTTGTGATCCTCTCTGCTAGCCCAGAGACAGCACTTCATGAGAAGCACTTTTCTTCTGCCCTTTGGTGCTCATCAGCAACCCTTCCTTCCTGTTATCTACGAGCCCGGTCAACTTCTTTGAGTCCCTTAAATGTGCTGCCCTCTTTCTCAGTCAGGGAGGAAGTACTTCAGAACTGATTGACAGGCTTTTTTCTCTTGCTTCTCCAAAAACATGATCTTCATCCCATACTCCCAGATGCATCTCTATCTGCAGGGAGGTAAAGTTTTATTCTAGAAAGATGCAAGAAAATGACTGAGATAATATAAAACAATAGGAATGTGTAGCAAGACCCTGGTTATCTATTGATAAAGGTCTGTCTAAATTGTTGATCTTCTCTTCAGCATATGAAGAGAGAGATTTCAGGGCTATAGCATAGGGTTTCACGTAAGAGAGAGCAGAAGTGGGGGACCCTTTTGCATTCTTGGGTATTATGGAAAGGTGAAACAGGTAAAGAGGCAGGACAGAGAGATGAGCTTTTCAAAAGTAAAGGTGACCAGGGCAGAAAGGAACCCTCGCCCTCACTCTTTCCACCACTATCATTCCACGTTCCAGGGGAAGCCACTGCAGTCTGCCACCGTCCAGACTGGGGTGAGCCACTCCATCTGACCCGGAGGTGTGAGTGGTCAGGTGGAGCAAGCACTCCAGCTGAGCTTCCCCATCTTTACCCAAAAGTAACTGCAAATCTGGCTGAGGAGTTTCTAGAGGGGTGTGCTCAGGATGGGTGGTGAGGCACAGAGCAGGTCATCTGAGCCAGTCTGAACCCAGCCTGAGGAGCCGTAGCCAGACCTCAGAATGTTCTCAGCCCCTGCTGAAGCCAGTCTGAGCCTGCATCTACTGGGACGATCTACAGGAAGCTCTGCTGCATAACAGGCCACAAGCTTGCCAGATGCTGACACTGGGCACCAGAGGCCAGGGGGTGGAGGGGGTGGCGGGGGTGGGGTGGTGGGAGAGTAGTGCTAGCAGGTGGGCAGACAAAGGCACAGGGCCCTAGAGACCAGAGATCCACCCATCCCAACACCCTCGCTCTTCTCCCTGCCACACGGTCTTTTTTTTTTTTTTTTTTTTTTTGTCTTTTTGCTATTTCTTGGGCCGCTCCCACGGCATATGGAGGTTCCCAGGCTAGGGGTCTAATCGGAGCTGTAGCCGCCAGCCTATGCCAGAGCCACAGCAACGCAGGATCCGAGCCGCATCTGCAACCTACACCACAGCTCACGGCAACGCCGGATTGTTAACCCACTGAGCAAGGGCAGGGATCGAACCCACAACCTCATGGTTCCTAGTCGGATTCGTTAACTACTGCACCACGACGGGAACTCCATGCCACACTGTCTTATTAGCCGGCCTCATCCTGTACAGACAGTACTATCTTCAGGAGAGAAGGAGGGGAGCCATCTGAGAGGGGAAGCAAGCACTTCATCCAAGGATTGAATGCTGTCTGTAAGGACTTATGGTTATGGATCTAAGCTTTACTTTCCCCAGCCAGTATAGGGGTGTACGGAGTGGCCATGAGAGTTAGAGGCAAAATAAAGAAATGACAGTTTCTCTGGGTATCTAAGTATAGTGTCATTGAATTTTGTGACCAGTTACAAACATGATGCTTTCCCTGTATGGAAGCCGCCCCTCCCCCTGCACCCAGCTGACTGCTGTCTGCCTGGCTGAGGACCTCCCCAACACTCTATCCTGTCTTTAGCCAACCAGTTGCCACTGGTGACTGGAATCATGTGTTTAGTATGACTGACTTCCTTGCTAAGCTATGAGCTTCATGATGGCAGAGTCTCTGGCCTATCACTCTGTCCCTAGAACCAAGCATGGGATTGGCACATTGAAAGTGCTCAATGAATACTCTCAAATGAGTGAGTGAATGAGACATGATTTTCCATACAGTCATGTGACCATGAGAAGGTCATTTAAAATCTGCAGGGACATCAAATATGAAAACAGGCACTCTCAGAGTTCCCTGGTGGCTCAGTGCCCCACCCATGCCCCCCCAAAAAGATTAGCCCTTTGCTAGAGTCAATTGGGTCTTAACTTTCAATACCAAGCTGTTTAATTGCACTAAAAGTAAGGTTTAGTTTGCTAATACTAGTTATGAATGCAGCTTTTAGAAAATCTTTTGTTTTCTTGATAAGTGGGCTCAGCTTTTCCAGAAAACCACCAGCCACCTCAGAAAATAAAAAGACAAGTGAGCCTGCAGATGTTATTAATGAAATACATTAGCAGTCACTGGTGTATGATCAATCAATAAATAATATGACCTCCCAGGAGATAAACCCCTTTAGGCAAGTCAACTAATGTCTGAAAAAGCAGTTCTTATTTGCAATAGGAAATAAAAGAGAGGCTGAATTTAAAGGGCAGTTCTCAGTTCTCAGTATATACAGATTTCTCTCTGGGGATCTTCGTTTCTAATAGAATAGTTAACACTGCAATGCAAAAGTACAGAATGTACTTCTTGTGATTTATTTAGACATCGTTCTTATGACAGAATATTTTATGGCTTTAAATCTCTTATTACCCACATGCCCAATTTTAGACTAAATCCCCAATGAGCAATGTAGGTCAAAGAGAAGTTGTGATTTATTTATTAATAACCCTTTTTTGTATCATCAAGTGAGGCAGGTACACTGAAACTTAAAAACTGTGACATACCCTTCATTCCTCTCTTTCCTCCAGAATAATTCAAAAAAAAAGCCATGGGGGCGGGGGGGGGGGACTGATTAAGCACAGGAGTTGGAGGGAGGGGTGCAGCTCAGCATAAGGTTTGGGCCTGAAGGGGGGTAAGGAGGGTGTCCCTGCTGGGAGGGTGGTGGCCGTGTGGCTCATCTTGGGATACTGAGTCCCGAGGAAGGAACAGAGAGAGCATTTGTGTAGGGGAATGGTGGTGACCCCAGTCAGAGCCTGAGCTAGATAAGAAGGGCATCTGCATAGGGATCAAGGGGAGACAATGATTAGTTACATAAAGAGGGCTTAATATCATCAGGAAATATAATGAGGGCAATGGGAACCAGGTTTCTTACCACTGGAGATGAGAATTACAAAGAGAAAAAACATTGTAAGGAAAGGGGAAAAACCAAGCCCAATGATGTTGGATTGAAACTGGAGGTATCAGTGTGAGCTCATGGTTTTCAATACATAGAGAGCAATATAAAAATAAGCATAATGTTACATGTATGTAGGGTGCAGGGGGGTGTGTGTAGGTGTGTGTGTACACCTGTGTACAGGTTATCTAGCTATTTCCCCTAAAAGGACTTGCAAGCCTGATGCCCTAAGAGCAAGCACATCAAGAACCTAACTCTTAGTTTTTAGGAGTTTCCCTGGTGGCTCAGAAGGTTAAGGATCCAGTGTTGTCACAGCTATGGCATGGGTTTGATCCCTGGCCCTGGAACTGCCGAATGCTGTGGGTGAGGCCATTAAAAAGAAAAAGAAAAAAAAAAAGAACCTGGCTCTTAGTTCTTAAATATAATTTTTAACTAATAAGAAGCAAGGATTCTTGGAGAAAGGCTTATTTTTAAGGCTGTTCAATATGAGCCTGGAACTTAATGTGCCAAAAAGTAAGGAAATGCTCAAAGAATGATGGAGACAATGTTGAAAGGACACACAAGACAAACCAAAGCAATTCTCACTGACCAAATCTGGGACAACTTGCAAATCAAAATGATAATGATGGTAACAACGGCATCCATTGAACAAAGGAGAAATCCATTAATTCACACTTGCATACTTACACACATAAATAAATGAATGGAAAAATGCAAAAACTTTTCTTTACACGAGAATGCCAACTAATGAATGTAGAAGGAATAATGAAATTTTAAAAATTATCCTTTGGCAACCATCATAGTAATCCTCAATTCATCCAAAAACTTCAATGGATACTAAATAGTGGGTTAAGTTTTGATTAGAAAGATATTTATACAGTCTAAAAATACCTCTCTCTAAAATACTTTAAAATTGCAAAAGAAAAGGAGAAACTTTCTAGGCGAGGAGCCTGGCAGACACAGACTTACTCATGTGAACAAAGTGAATACGTCTAGTGATGAGACAGATGGAAGTCATGTACCTTCTGAAAGGATGCAATGAAAAGATGCTATTTGATGCTATTCCTGCCAAAAATACAATCAGGAGGGACTCTCTGACAAATCCAAGTTCAGGATTGTTTGGATATCCAAATATCTGGCCTGAAATCTTAAAAAGTATCAAGGTTGTGACATTCAAGGAAAGATGAAGGCATTCCTCCCAGTTGAAGGAGACCATCACAGCACCTGATCCTGGATTGGATCCTTTTGTTGTGAGGGCACCTTGGGATAATTGATGCAATTTGGATGGAGTCTGTAGACTAGATGGTAGAAATGGATCAGTGTTCAATTTCCCGATTTATTGGTTGAATAGTGTATACATAGGGGATGTCCTCATTTGTAGTAACCATGCATTAAAGTAAGTGGGGGTGAAAGGGCATCAGGTAGCCCACTTACATGGTTTGCATCCTTAAATGGTTCAGGAAAGAAAATTATTATTTCTCTTAACAGCTTTTCTCTAAAGTTGAAATTATGTCAAAAAATTTTTAAGCTCTGGAGTAGAGTTGGAGACTTAGCACAGATGTCTAAAGGTGTGTATGTCTATGTCTAAAGCTTATACATACAGGTATTTGGTAATAGGATGTTATGAATCTTGAAAATTTGAGAGCTAGTGCTTTATATAATGAAATGATATGTTGGGAAAAAAAACTAGAGGGAAGCAACATTTTTAAAAATTGGCAGAACTTGAGAATTTTCATACCTATACCAAAAAATTAATATTTCCTCCTCTAGAATTTATTTTTGTACTTTGGGGAGGTTACCTTTACTTTATTTGAAAGGAAAGACATTCATAAATTATTTCATTTTGTAAAGAGCAAAAACCATGAATAAGTGGACTCTTCTAGACTTTTGTGATTCCAGCTGAATCTGTGAGCTCATGTGTTCCAAACTGAACATTTTCTGAAGTTGAACTAAACTCTTTAGCATTACAGAAAGGGTTGTATGTTTTGGTCAAGGATCTTTTAGTTCTAAGGACAAAAACCCCGCACTAGCTCCAAAGAGGAGTAAAACACGAAAGGCACTCTTAGATAAGAACAGGAGTAAGGAGGATGGAAGGGACAGAAGAATGGAAGGCAAGAACCAGAACTGCTTGGTGCCTCCTCCTCTCTCGCTGGAGACACCAAATATCTCCTCTCTGCTTCTCTTTGAGTGTCTATAGACCAGCCTCTGCAGTTTATGTTTTCTTTTTCTTTTTTTTTTTTTTTTTTTGGTCTTTTTTTTAAGGTCATGCCAGTGGCATATGAAAGTTCATACGCTAGGGGTCTAATCAGAGCTACAGCTGTTGGCCACAACCACAGCACCCCCAGATCCAAGCCACATCTGAGACCTAACACAGCAGCTCATGGCAACACCAGGTCCTTAATGCATTGAGTGAGCCCAGGGATTGAACCTGTGTCCTCATGTATACTAGTCGGGTTCACTACTGCTGAGCCATGACACGAAATCCCAGCTTCTGGAGCTTCTATGTTGCCCAACAAGACTTCTCAAAAATAGCAGCCTCAACCTTCCCAGTCTGTATGACCCTATGAGTCTAGTGCCAACAGCTAACTGATCCACACTTTTAACACCCTAAATCCAAAGGAATCTGGAGGGGGAGAAAGTGTTCAGTTGGGCAGGCTGAATCAGATATTCCTTTGATCCACTCAACCGTGATCAGGGAATGGGCTGATATGGTATAAGCAAGTCACTTGGGCCTTCCCCTTCTGCAAGTAACTGTAAATAAAGATTTTTTTTAAAAAAGGAGGGGTATGGAAAGGGAGAAACAAAATAAATTTCTAAATATCCTAGAGAGCATTTTTTTCTTGTTGGTGGGCACTGCCCTGTATTCTAAGAGATATTCAGAATTTTAGTTTTTAATTGTTGAAGTTAAATTACATAGTCTGTGTCCAGTCTCTTGGGTTAGAATATGATGGAAGAGGGTATGAAAAAAAGAATGTGTATATATCTGTATGACTGTGTCACTTTGGCATACAGCAGAAATTGAAGGAACATTGTAAATCAACTCTAATTTTAAAAATAAATTACATAAAGTGCATCAAAAATCTATTATGAAGTTCAGAATGGATTTCAGACATTTTAAAAGAGTTTTTGTTAGCAACAGATCAAAGAAAACTTTATATCTAGAGATTTACCTAACACAAAAAGTAATTACCTCAGTGGAACTTAGAAATTTTAATAAAAGTAACCAATTCTGCCTTTCCAGAATGTGATTGCTTTAGAAGAACCAAAGAGGACTTTCATTCTATTTTTTTAAGGATCACCTCTTCACCGTCTCAGTTTTTTTCTTATTGTAAACAAAATGTTTCAGATTAGCACTAAGTAATCTTAGTTTGCTGACCTAAAGTTTTAGTTCCTGAAGAGCTTCAAACAAGTAGAGGAATTTTATGCTGGGGCAGGAGGCAGGACAATGGGAGACGTCCATGGGGGAAAAAAAAAAAAAATAAGACGAAAAAGCAGTGTACCATAAATGATGAGTTTCATTTATACTTAACTTTCCATAACCAAGATCCAGTGCTATACATGTATACACACGTACAAACTCATGCAGAATCAGATGACACAGATGGCCAGCACAAGTGCACAGTTCATATATTTAAATCAAAGAGAGCCCAGCAAACAGTGTCCTCTTGATCTACACTGTCCCCATTACAAAGTATGGGCTGAGTATTAAAGAAGGGAAAGATCTAGTGCCAGGTGGATTGGAGAGGTGACAGGTTTTCAAGGGAGATCGCATTAGGATTGACAGGAGTGATGGTTGCATAAAATCAGCTCCCTGTGTTGCCTTATAGATGCACTGAATGTTAAGGCTGGAGACAACCTTGAATGTCCTCTGGTATATTGAGTCCAGAAATGTCAGAAGATTCTTGCTATTCTTTAGATGCAAATTGTTCTCTGACTGTGAATTTCCTGATGAGAAAGTATAAAGCTTTCATGAAACTCACTAAGTAGTTGTGACCCAAGAGTAATAAAGGATCATTGATTTATTTCAATCTCCTAAATTAACAATGGGAAAATGAAAGCCTGAGCCCACTCTGAGATGGACCTGAGCTACAGCTCCATTGCTCATTTGACCTCTGATAAGTCCCTACTCTGGTGGAACACAGTGACATTTGAGGTCTACTGGAATTAGTGTCAGTTCAGATTTAGTGTCCAGTAATCCCAGGAAAGCCTGATTATTTCCTTTTCCCAGTGCACCCTTTCCCCCTGGTTAAGGGCTATGAGCCCCTTTGGGGAATGCTGTGAGAAAGATTAACAGTATAAATTGTTGGCAGTGAGTTCGAGACCTTCCTCAGGGGGCCAGCTTCCCCTTTGTTCAGGCAGTTCCAGGTCTATAAACTAGCTCAAGTCTCAGAATTGATTGAGGTGGCCATGACAGTCTGTTTTTTGATTCAGGTTAGACTTTTGTTCACCCAACTTAGAACTCTTTTGCTCATACAGATCAAGTAAGAAATGTAGGCTTCCAGTCTTTCTTTTTCAGGAATACCAAGATCAACTGGGCAACACCAAAGGTCTTTGTAACTCAGACTGTTCCGGTTACTGCTTTGACTCTGCTGCCCCTGGGCCCCTGCGGCTGTGATGCTTTATTCCCACTGCATTTAGGTTTTCCAACTCAGGGACAGCAGTTGCCCTTATAGGTTCTAGCCTGCAGAGAGGAATGATAACAGAGCTCTTAAAGCATGAGGGCTGCCCTCAAAAACTTACTTCTTACAGTTGTCCTGAAGGTAGGTCCTCTGTCCTTCTGTGTTGGGTGAGTCAGTCTTAAATGACAAGAACTCTCTTATCATTATAGTCTTCCTAAGCCTTTACATACCTTCCTCAAGAGTAAACCAGTGCAGTTCTGGCATTTCCAGTTTATTTACTTGAGGCCACTTAAAAAAAATTTTTTTAATGTTATTTCCCCAATACAGTTTTTTTTTTCTACTGTACAGCATGGTAACCCAGTTACACATACATGTATACACAAAGTCCAACATCCATTCATGATAAAACTCTTACCAAAGTGGTAAGAACATACCTTAACATGATCAAAGCCGTTTATGACAAACCCACAGCAAATATAATACTCAATGGAGAAAAGGTGAAAGCCTTCCTGCTAAAACCTGGAACAAGACAGGGATGCCCACTCTCACCACTGCTATTCAACATAGTACTGGAAGTCTAGCTGCAGCAATTAGACAAATAAAAGAAATAAAAGGCATCCAAATAGGAAGAGAAGAGATAAAACTGTCACTGTATGCAGATGACATGATACTATACATAGAAAACCCTAAGGACTCAACACAAAAACTACTCAAACTGATCAACAAATTGAGCAAAGTAGCTGGATATAAGATTAACATTCAGAAATCAGTCACATTTCTGAATACTAACAATGAAATATTAGAAAAGGAATACAAAAGCACAATACCTTTTAAAATGACACCTCAAAAATCAAATACCTGGGAATACACCTGACCAAGGAGGTAAAGGACTTATGTGCTGAGAACTATAAAACATTAATCAAGGAAATTAAAGAATGTATAAAGAAATGGAAAGATATTCCATGCTCCTGGGTTGGAAAAATTAGTATTGTAAAAATGGCCATACTACCCAAAGCAATCTACAGATTCAATGCAATCCCCATTAAATTACCCATGACATTTTTCACAGAACTACAACAAACAATCCAAAAATTTATATGGAACCACAAAAGACCCAGAATTGCCAGAGCAATCCTGAGGAACAAAAACCAAGCAGGAGGCATCTCTCTCCCAGACTTCAGGCAATATCACAAAGCCACAGTCATCAAAAGAGTGTGGTACTGGTGCCAAAACAGACATACAGACCAATGGAACAGAGTAGAGAACCCAGAAATAAACCCTGACACCTATGGTCAACTAATCTTTGACAAAGGAGGCAAAAACATAAAATGGGAAAAAGACGGTCTTTTTAGCAAGTACTGCTGGGAAACCTGGACAGCTGCATGCAAATTAATGAAACTAGAGCACACCCTCACACCATGCATGAACGTCAACTCAAAGTGGCTGAAAGACTTAAATATAACACAAGACACCATCAAACTCCTGGAAGAGAACATAGGCAAAACATTCTCTGACATCAACCCTATGAATATTTTCTCAGGTCAGTCTCCCAAAGCAACAGAAATAAGAGCAAAACCAAACCAATGGGACCTAATCAAACTGACAAGCTTTTGCACAGCAAAGGAAACCAAAAAGAAAACAAAAAGACAGCTTGCAGAATGGGAGAAAATAGTTTCAAATGATGCAACTGACAAGGGCTTAATCTCTAGAATATATAAACAACTTACACAACTCAACAGCAAAAAAGCCAACGACCCAATTGAAAAATGGGCAAAAGACCTGAATAGATCATTCTCCAAGGAAGATATACAGATGGTCAATAAGCACATGAAAAAAATGCTCACCATCCCTGATTATTAGAGAAATGCAAATCAGAACTACCATGAGATACCACCTCACACCAGTCAGAATGGCCATCATCAGTAAGTCCACAAATAACAACTGCTGGCAGGGGTGTGGAGAAAAGGGAACCCTCCTGCACTGTTGGTGGAAATGTAAGCTGGTACAACCACTGTGGAAAACAGTATGGAGGTACCTAGAATACTAAATATAGAACTACCATGTGACCCAACAATTCCACTCTTGGGCATCTATCCAGACAAAACTCTCCTTAAAAGAGATACATGCACCTACATGTTCATTGCTGCTCTATTCACAATAGCCAAAACATGGAATCAACCCAGATGTCCACTGACAGATGATTGGATTAGGAAGATGTGTTATATATACATAATGGAATACTACTCAGCCATAAAAAAGAATGACAATGCCATTTACAGCAACATGGGTAGAACTAGAGACTCTCATCCTGAGTGAGGTAAGTCAGAAAGAGAAAGGCAAATACCATATGATATCACTTCTATCTGGAATCTAGTATATGGCACAAGTGAACCTTTCCACAGAAAAGAAGATTATGGACTTGGAGAATAGACTTGTGGTTGCCAAGGGGGATGGGGAGGGAGTGGAGTGGTTATGGAGCTTGGGGTTAATGGATGCAAACTATTGCCTTTGGAATAGATTAGCAATGAGATCCTGCTGTGTAGCACTGAGAACTATGTCTAGTCACTTATGATGGATCATGATAATGGGAGGCCACTTTTTGATCCATGTCTGAGCCAGTCAACCAGACAAACTGTTAGATGCAATGTCAGAAGTAAAGTGTCTGCTTAGTAGGCTCAAATCAGTAACTAGCCTTTTTCGGGTTTATACTCCTTCAGCGATCATCCCACACCCTTATTATCCATTCCCACACATATCCTATGAATTTCCATCTGTTTAAATTTGAAAATTCAAGTAGTCCTTTGTACCTTTGTACCTCACCTTTAGGGTTCTGCTGGGATGTGAGTCTGATACAGGTTTCAAAGCAAAGAAAGGTGGTTAGGTGGGTCCTGAAAGTTATCCATGTCTTGTAAGACAGCTGCATCAGAGGAGGTCCTTACAGTTTCCTTGGGCAAATGCAAGGTTAATCTCTTCAGATGGGTTTAAAGAGGCTACTTCCACTGGTAGAGAAGATTCACCAGAATTTAGGGGTTCAAAGCCTCCAGCTTCCACAGGATTTTCCCATGTATCCACATTCCAGTTTTGGGGATCCATTCCTTCCCAATCAATGCCCTCAGTTTAATGGCAGACACCCTGTGAGATTGAAAATTCATTTCGCATTGTAATTCAACCACTTGCAGGATGATATTCTGGGTTTGGTTTTCAGCAGTTTCAGCACTGTAGCTGCAAGAGAGAAAGGGGATCTTTCAGGGCAGACACAGAAGCTTTCAGGTCATTCCTACAGCACCTTGAGCTGGTAATTTGAATCCCTGAGCTCATCCTTTTCTTTCCTCACTTTGTCCAACAATATCAGAAGCAACCTTCCAATCTCAGTATACTCGTTCGTTTGACAAAACTGTTCAAAGATATCTTATACATAGTCACCCTGAACTGTGCCTCTTGTAAGTGTTTAATTACAAATGATCAATGGTGATGTTTTGTGTATTGCTGTTGCCACACCATGCCATGAGCTATTAGTCCTCTCTTTACTCCTGGAAATAAAGCCATTAATGTCTTTTAACCAAATCAAATTTCAGAGTCAATTTTAGAAACCCCAGAACCAATTCAGAAAACTCATCTTTCAGATTCTGCGCCTCTAGAACTGTGCCCAGTACTAAAATCTGTATTCAATTTCTCCAGAGACATAGAAGAAACAGGATGTGCATGTATATATAGAGAGAGGAATTTATTTTAGGAAAATGGCTCATGTGACTATGGAGGCTTAGTGACTCCAAAGTCTGACTGTGGGTTGGCAGGCTGGAGACCCTTGGAAGAGCTGCAGGTTGGGTTCAGAGGCCATCTGCTGGCAGAACTTGTCCAGCGGAGGTCAGTCTTTGTTCTGTTAATGTGTTCCTACTCATTGGATGGAGCCCACTAACATTATGGAGGATAATCTGTTTAACCCAAAGGCCACTGATTTTTTTTTTTTTTTAATAAACCATAGGAATTTTTTTCTCATAGTTCTGGAGGCTGCAAGTCCAAGATCAGGCTGCCAGCATGGTCAGGTTCTGGTTCCAGTTCTTCTGGGTCAGACTGCTGGCTTTCCTCAGTGTCCTCACACAGTTCAAGGTCCACTGATTTAAATGTTAATTCAAATGTTAATTCTCACCCCCAAACCACCTTCCCAGAAATATCCAGAAGAACATTCGACCCAATATCTTGGCACGATGGCCCAGTCTTATTGACACAGAAAATCAGTCATTATACTGACTTAATCTCACCCACAGAATGAGGATATTAGGTGATATAATAAATTTTATAGCTTCCTGATTATTGAAAAATTCTATAGTTTTATGATTTTACTTCTAATGCCTACAGTATTTTGCTTTTAAGAACATCAAAAAACCCATGCTCTTCCCTTTGCCCTCTTGAGATGTCAAGCGCTTTGTCCTGTGTTTATAGCAAGTCAGGTTCCCTGAAGTCATCTGATCTATTTGAACCACCTTGGAAACCACATATCTGATGTTTCTTCTGACTCCCTAAGACCCTTAGTCCTCTTGACCACAAGTATAAAGTCTGCACATTTATCTCCCTGGAAAAAGGACTTATTCCATAGGGGACAGAGTTGCTGGGCAGCCATCAAACAGCCCAGGAAGCCTTATTGGAAGGAGTTGATATTTTCCCAGTAGTGTAATCAAAGCAGAGTGCTGAAGAATTAACATAATCCCTTAATGTTCCTGTGACTTTGAAAGGATTTTTGCTCTCTCTTCTAGCCTGTTGTCTGTTCAACCCTGAGCTCTTGTTGACCTCTTATTTCTTTCAGTATCCTTTCTCTATCCCAACTTTGTGCCTGGAATTTTCCACCTTTGGCATCTTCTCCTTTGAGATGCTTATGTAACTGTTTACTCTGGTGACTTATTCCATTAGTTCCTCTCTGGACAAGATGGTTTTCCTAATCTTCTTTAATGCCTAGGGCTTCTGAACTCATAATTGGGATTCCTGTTGCCTTTTAGAGTAATTTTTGTCAGTCATTTTAATAGAATTTTGCATTTTTCTACCTTCTTAGCTAATTTTCTTCTGAGACTTTATATTAAGTAAAAATGCCACTTGTCCTCAGGAAACTCATTTTTCTATCCAGCTGAAATTTACTAACCTGAAAATGACCACATTAAATGTTATGACCGTTAAGTTGCCTCCTACCTCTGAAAGAGTTGGTTGTGTTGGTAAAATGATCTTGAGATTTAATGGTCATTGCGGAAGCATTCAACAAACATGATTCGGTGAAGACCTTTTGTCACCCTTTCATCGTTAGGTGTGTGTCCTATTTTTAACATGATCATCCTCCAGTATTCTCACACTCAAGGGTTTCTTATTTTACCTACTTACATTTTTCCTTTCTCACTTATCTTGAGACTTTTTCCATCTTCACATTCTGAGCTGATTTTTTTCGTTTCCCTACCACTTACAGGAACCAGGTGTAAACAGTTTTTCTGCCAGATTCCAGAAGACACTACGTATATGAAATTCTGCTAGCATTGTAATTCATTATACTATTTATCATTGTGGTACAGAATTATCAATAACTAATTATGAAATATACATAATAGTTATTTTAATATTCTTTAAAATTACCTTTTTATATGTTTCATAATGTATATATTATTATACCAGGAATATACAGAAAATAGTCTATATCTAGATCCAGCATGCTTGCTTAGAAGTTTCTTATTCTTTGGGATGTGTAATGCAAGAGTTTGGATGCCAAACATTTGCCTTAGAAAATTCTTGATTCAGGAGTACCCATCGTGGCGCAGCGGAAACTAATCCATGAGGTTGCGGATTTGATCCCTGGCCTCGCTCAGTGGGTTAAGGATCTGGCGTTGCTGTGGCTGTGGTGTAGGCCGGCAGCTGCAGCTCTGATTCAGCCCCTAGCCTGGGAACCTCCATATGCTGTGGGTGCGGCCCTAAAAAAGACAAATGAAAAAAAAAAAGAAAGAAAGAAAATTCTTAATTCACATTAATTTAGAGAAGTGTAATATAATATCATATTAATATAAAACCTAATGACTGAGGCTTTGTAAACTCATTATTGACCATTACCCTTGTTAATTTGCTCCTTTATGTGAAAATCATCATTTTCTTGTATTAGTCAGGGTTCCTTTATTGTAGGCAGTAGAAACTAAATTTTGACCAACTTTGGCAATGATACTGAAAATAATACTGAGAGGCCTACAAAGTCAAGGGCAGTCGGGCCTCTTAAGAAAAGAGCTGTGGCATCCCTGGACTGCTAGGGCAGCATCACCTGGACTAATCAGCCCTGACAGTGGTGACTCACTCTAGTCACCTCCCTCCCTGAGTGTCTGCACTTCACGTTTCTAAGTAGTCTAAATGGTCTATCTTGGGTCACAGGCTACACCCTAAGAAACTTTTCTCAGCATCTTTCCCTGTATATTTGCTTGTGTAGTGTGGAGGGACAGTCCTTTTCTGCCATCCAGATCTATAAATTCAGACACTAGGACCTGTTTACTGAAAAATGCCAATTCTAGTGACATCATCTTTTCTTTATCTCTAGAAAGAGGAAAAAAAGTATCTCATAGTTAAAAAAAGTATCTCATGATTAGTCTAAAATGTCATTTTCCTGCCAGGAGCAAAACTTTGGATGTTTTACTCACTTGTGGTTTTTTCCTGCCTCTTTTGCACTTCCCTTTTTTTTTTTTTGATGGTGCCTGCAGCATGTGGAAGTTTTCCGAGAAGGGATCAAACCTGTGCCACAGCAGTGACAACACCAAATCTTTAACTGATGGCCACCAGGGAACTCCACCTTTACATTTCTCTTAAATGACATTTGAATTCTTAAAACTACCTTTATGAGGAGTTCCCGTCGTGGCACAGTGGTTAACGAATCCGACTAGGAACCATGAGGTTGCGGGTTCGATCCCTGCCCTTGCTCAGTGGGTTAACGATCCGGCGTTGCCGTGAGCTGTGGTGTAGGTTGCAGGCGAGGCTCGGATCGGATCCCGCGTTGCTGTGGCTCTGGCATAGGCTGGTGGCTACAGCTCCGATTAGACCCCTAACCTGGGAACCTCCATATGCCGCGGGAGCAGCCCAAGAAATGCCAAAAAGACAAAAAAAAAAAAAAAAAAAACTACCTTTATGAAATTGGAAGAAAAATGTTCATTGAGGGTCAAATATATTTTTTAATTTTTTCATAAATAGATATCCTGAGAATAAATTTTAGTATACTAATAATAACTTTTTAATTTCTTTTAAAATCCATTTATTTCTCCTATTTAAGTAAAAAATTACTGTGCTCTGATACTAGCATAAAATCCAAGCTTAATCATTCCTGCCTTTAAATTAATAGAAAAAGGTTTACATTAATTTTTCTGAAAGGTAAAATACCTGGTGTAGAGATAGAGGTAGAGGATGGATTTTGGAGAAATGCATAGTAAGTGTTTATTCCTTTTCTTCAGATCATCTGTTAGAAAATATTCAAGGGAGAAACTTTAATCAGATTAGATATTGTCCTTTTAATCAAAAAATGATTTAGTAAGGATATTTTTTCTGTCAAATAATAAACTTTTTTTTTTTTTTTTTTTTTTTTTTGTCTTTTTGCCATTTCTTGGGCTGCTCCCACAACATATGGAGATTTCCAGGCTAGGGGTCGAATCGGAGCTGTAGCCGCCCGCCTACGCCAGAGCCACAGCAACGTGGGATCTGAGCTTCATCTGCCACCTACACCACAGCTCACAGCAACGATGGATCCTTAACCCACTGAGCAAGGCCAGGGATCGAACCCACAACCTCATCATTCCTAGTCGGATTCGTTAACCACTGAACCATGACAGGAACTCCATAATAAACTTTTTTAAAAGCAAAATTTGAAGGCCATATATGAAGATTCCATTGGGACAAGATTAATACATTGGTGGGGGAGGTTCTTGAGGGCCTAAATTAATGTGGAACTAAAACATACCACCAGCCCTCTGCTTAAGTATGTTTCTACTGGTGAAAGGCCCCTTTGGCTGAATATGGCCTTTGAATTTCATGACAAAGGTCAACTATCATCTTGGAGGAATCAAATATATCCAGTTTTAAACCTCAATTAGTGCCTTTGTTCTACACGGATTCTAGGAAAAATGGCCAGAGCCTAAAACAAATGTGACACCCAGGAGGAACTTTTCAAAGCAAGATGTCCGGAAGTTAAAGTCTGTGTTTTGGGGATGATCCATCAAGTCCAGAGCAGGTCAGGGGGAGCAGCACTGTGCAGCCAGAGGAGCAAAGGTGTGAAAAGTGAGGAGAGAGACTGTACTCCCGATTTTTCTTAAGAGTCAGTTATGATCATGTCCAACTAGGTGAAAATCATGGGATGACATGACTGGTTATACCTCTTCATTATAATCCTTCTGTTTGTCCTCTCTCTAAAGAAAAGAACTGAGTCTCTTGATGGTGTTGGTATTTTTAAATAGATGCAGTTCAATGAAAACTTCTGATCAGGTGTGATTTGCCCCCAGTCGATAGATGGGAAATTAATTTTGTTCACCTTCACAAGTCCCCTGCTGTGTGCACACCACCACATAAAACACTTTCAAATCCACTGGTAGGCAGAGGGAAGAGGAAGCAGAGGTAGCCTGCCATTCAAATCACAACTACATGCCAGAATATGCAATGCAGACAAATCATTTAAAACCTAGATGGTCCAAAGATATAGAGGTTAGTATAATCAGGAGCAGATTAAGTGAGGATGGGGGAGACTAAACTTGAAATGGGACTTTAGGCCTGGATAGGTTATTGAGAAATAGAAGATAGGAGGATCCCTGGGTCTCTTGGCTATGCAGACATCCTGAGCTAGGATACTTTAAGATGAAATTCAAGTCCATTGGCAGCTGTAAGGGAACAGAATTTTATGAGTTTGTAAGCAATTGGAATCTCCGTACCTGAGTGATGAATGCCAGAAGTAAGCTTCATCTCTTCCTTCCAGGTGTGTCTGCACAGCTCACCAGCACTTGGCACCGTCGGAATACATCCGTAGGAACACCGTTTTGGATGGCTCCTGAGGTCAGATAGAGTTTTGAGGGAGACAAATATAATATTTGATCCTTTCTGAGTTTCCTTTTCATGTGTATTCTATCTCCATATGTGTTTTGGAATGTACTAGAAAAAGAGGTCAGTTGTGTTGTTTTTCTTTTTTTTCTTTTTTTGTCTTTTGTCTCTCTCTCTCTTTTTTTTTTTTTTTTTTTTTTTTTTTTTTTTTTTTTTTTTTGAGGGCTGCACCCACAGCTTGTGGAGGTTCCCAGGCTAGGGATCTAATAAGAGCTATAGCTGCCGGCCTACATCACAGCCACAGCAACGCCAGATCCAAGCCGACGTCTGCGACCTACACCACAGCTCATGGCAACGCCAGATCCTTAACCCACTGAGTGAGGCCAGGGGTTGAACCCACAACCTCATGGTTCCTAGTCAGATTCATTTCCACTGAGCCACGACAGGAACTCCGGTTGTGTTGTTGTTCTGTGAGATACTTGCATGTGTGAGAAGGGACATGAGAGATAACAAATGGGCTGTGAATGAGTATATGAATAAATGAAGGATTAAATGACTGAGTCAGATGAGGTGAAGAGAAGCTACCGTTGAACAACACAGGTTTGAGCTGCAGGTCCACTTATACACTTTTTTTTTCAATAAATATAGTACCTGTATTATCGTTTTTTAGATCTTTTTTTAAATTGATGTATAGTTGATTTACAATGTTGTGTTAGTTTCTGGTGTACCTCAAAGTGATTCATATGTATATTTTTTTCATTATAGGTTATTATAAGATATTGAATGTAGTTCTCTGTGATATACCTTAGTTTTTCATTAAATATACTTTTAATTGCTTAAACTATATTTTTGTTTTTGATATTTAGATTCTGTTTTTAACTTGGATAGAAATAATAAAAACTCCCAGCTTTGTTTAAGATCAGATTCTGGTCTGTTAACCTATGTATTTAATAAGTTCTCATATTGAGTCGCTCTGCTTAGGGCCATGTTCACTTAAGATTCTTTTCACTGTCATCTTTGGAAATGTGTTGAGAAACTGCTGGAATAGTTGAGGAAAAATGTTTTCTAGAGTCACATCTTTTCTCCACAGTCACTGTTAATGCCTTTAATCCTTTTAATTATGTGTATCAGTAAAGAACACTTATGTTTGAAAGCTCTCTCTGCAACCTTTGGGAAAAGCTCTGCTATTTACCTATAACTTTCTAGGGAGTGAAGAGAGGAGAAGGAATTCAAATATTACATTAATATTGCAAAATCTTAGAATTAAATTTGTTTGAGCGTTAAGTCCTGGTGTACTGTTTCTATTTTGATACTAATCCAATTACTACTTAGAAAAAAAAGCTAAAATTTAAAGGTAATGTAAAATATGGAGGAAGGAAAAGTTACATTAAGAAACTTTAAACAATTCCAATGGATTCAAAAACTTTTGAACAGGGAGAACATCTTAGAATAAAAGGTAGAGAGTACAGTCATATAAGCAAAAACAAAATTGAATAGAGATTCTCAAATGAGTGTTTCTTCAGTTTGTTCTGATATATTACTAGTGTTTCAAAAGCTTATGAAAAAATCTTAAAAATGAGAAATTAATAAAATTTAGCTATAATACCAAACATTGTGGGGAGCTCCCATTGTGGCGCAGAGGAAACCAATCTGACTAGTATCCTTGAGGATGTAGGTTTGATCCCTGGCTTCACTCAGTGGGTCGGGGATCCAGCATTGCTATGAGCTGTGGCACAGATGCGGCTCAGATCCCATGTTGTTATGGCTGTGGCATAGGCCAGCAGCTGCAGCTTTGTTTCTCACCTTAGCCCAGGAACTTCTATATGCTGAGGGTGTGTCCCTAAAAAGGAAAAAATACACAAAAAGCAAACTTTGCATCTTAGTCACATATGTTAATAATTAGTGTAATAAATGCTATGATATATAATAACTACATGATTGCAGTTAATAGTTAGCTTATATGTTAATTTTAGTGGCAAAGCTATTTTATTTTATTTATTTACATATTTCAAGTTCACTAGTAAAAGCAATTTTGATTAGTAGATCTTAGAATTAATCTATGCATGAAAGGAACTGTTATGATATATCTAAATTTAATTACCAAAGTAGTAAATGAGTTAATAACTAAAATTGACAGTTATTTTACTGAGAAGTCATTATTTGTTATTAATAAGCCTACAGTAGCACAAACAGTGTTTGAAAGTGCTTTCCTGCTCAGCAAACCAACAGATATTATATAAAAGAGAAAGGGTCACTGCATCTTTTCAAACTTTTTCATGTAAATATGTGTTCAAGATTTTGTGTATGTTGTATTCATGGCTCTGTAATAAGCATTTTCCAACTTGTGAATAGTTGGCACTATTTTAATAAATTCCACTTATCCAGAATTGTTGAAGAATATATTTTGAATAACCAGCTATCTAGTTAATGAAGGTATCACATATATACCAGCTATGTGTTAAATTTCTAAGAATTAGAAAATAAGGTAAACAAATGTAATAGTCTTGATAATTAATGGCATAGAATTATTTTAGTGTTTTAAGATGTCACAGGCAAGCTTGTTCAAGGCAATTATCAATTGAAAAGCAAAATTCTTGATTTGACTTTTTTTTCAATTCAGTTGTAGATCAGAGGTAGCATTTGTTGCTTATATAAAGCCATCCTTCTCAAAGGGGGTGGAGGAAGCAGTGACTATGGTAGTTGACCATGTAACTTACTGTGTAAGCCAGGACACTTTGGAAAATGACTATTTATAATGACTCTAGGAAAGCAAGCATAAACCGGGAATGTCAAGGGCAAATTGGGGCATGGTTCACCCCAGCTATGAGGTTATGATTTTCCTGGAGCACAGGTATGAAGCTGTAAAATAATGAGTTATCCTGAAATAGGAATTTTACGAAGGGGAAAAAAACAAACAAATGTGGTGTGGAAAATACTATTTTCATACTCAGGTAGATAAAGTTATATTATACAATAAAATGGAAAGTTCATATGAATATATTTTAACAGTTTTTTTGAGAGGGAATTCACATACTGTATAATTTACTCGTTTAACATAAAGTTTAATGATTTTTTAGTGTATCTTTGAAGGGTTGTACAACCATCATCACGATCTGATTTCAGAACATTTTTACTCTCCCTGAAGGAAACCCCATACTCATTAACAGTCACGCTCCAGCTCTCAAATTCTGTTACACTAGGCAACCGCTAATCTGCTTTCTTTCTGTCTGTTTGCCTGTTCTGGACATTTTGTATAAATGGAATCACACAGTATGTGGCCTTTGAGTCCTGTCCAGCTTCTTTCTCTTAATGCCCATCCATGTAGTAACATATGTCAATGCTCAATCCTTTTTTAAAATTTTTTTATGACTGCACCTGTGGCATATGAAAGTTCCCAGGCCAGGAGTAGAATCAGAGCTGCAGGCCTATATCATAGCCACAGCAACACCAGATCTGAGCCACATCTTCAACCTATACCACAGCTTGTGGCAATGCCAGATCCTTAACCCACTGAGTGAGGCCAAAGAATTTTTTTTTTTTTTTGTCTTTTTGTCTTTTTGCCATTTCTTGGGCTGCTCCCATGGCATATGGAGGTTCCCAGGCCAGGGGTTGAATCAGAGCTGTAGCTACCGGCCTGTGCCAGAGCCACAGCATCACAGGATCTGAGCTGCGTCTGCAACCTACACTGCATTTCATGGCAACATCGGATCCTTAACCCACTGAGCAAGACCAGGGATCGAACCCACAACCTCATGGTTCCTAGTCGGATTCATTAACCACTGAGCCACAATGGGAACTCCGAGGCCAAGGATTGAACCAGCATCCTCGTGGATACTATGTTGGATCCTTAACAATAGGAACTCCTACTTCACTCCTTTTAATGGTTGAATAATATTCCACTGTGTGTGTGTGTGTGTGTGTGTGTGTGTGTGTGTGTGTGTGTGTGTGTGTACATACACCACATTTTATTTACCCATCACTGGACATTACACATTTGGGTTGTCTTCACCTTTTGGCTGTCATGAATAAAACTTCTATGAATATTCGTTCCATGAATTGTTGACATAAAAGTTGGGACTCTTGTGTTGCTCCCAGTGTTTTAGGCTGTGCTCTGATTTCAGCAGTTCACTCTTCTGTGACAATAAAAACACTTTGGTAGGAAGAGTTGAGAATGCTGTGTAAGATGACATTGACATCACCAGCATACGGACTCTAAATTGGGAAACTATATTCTGTTTCTTTTCTCTCTGTCCATATATATGTACACACATAATTTATTTATTTATGTGTTGATTATTGGCCTTCCGGGACTTAGAATTGTATTGGTTCATGACCTTCTTGTTTATTTGCCCATGAACTCACCACCCAACCCAGAACCAGGGTGTCACCACTAGCATCCATTTGCCTCTATGCTTTTCCTCTGTCCCATCTTCTGACCCTTTCCCTATTGTAATCTTGTCCTACATGTTGTGTTTGTTATTGCCTTCCTTTTATTTTTAATCATACCCATATGTTTCTACTTAAACTGCCTTCTGTTATTGCTGTTAGTGTCAGATGTGAATGAAGATCTGCCTATGAAGGTGTCACCCTTCCTGGATGGCATGTGTGTAGATGTTACTAACTAGTCTTCGCTGTGCCAACACAGGGATTTTTTTTAATATGTTAATAAGCCAGATGTTAAGTGAAAGATGAAATAATGTTCCTGATAGAACCTTAAGTTTCTTTCACTTTGCATATCATTTCGTGGTGCTGTAGTTAAAACTCTAACCTGCCATCATCCCCAAATTATTTTTTATTTGTCTTGTGAGTTGGCATTCACAAAATATAAAATTTCTTTAAAGTAAAAAATAGTTTTAAAATGTAAAGTTGAATTTTCTTTTTGTTATTACTGATTTTTTTATTATTTGCAGTCCATCTGTATTTATAGTACATATTTAGAAATAAATTGTATAGTGACTTTGTAATAATTCTTCTATATAATTCGACTATTTAATAATATTGCAAAAAAGATTCCAACTTTTTTTTCTTGTCTCTCATAATTTTTCAAAACCTGATTGTTTGGAGTTTCCGTCGTGGCACAGTGGTTAACAAATCCAACTAGGAACCATGAGGTTGTGGGTTCGATCCCTGCCCTTGCTCAGTGGGTTAACAATCCGGCGTTGCTGTGAGCTGTGGTGTAGGTTGCAGACATGCCTCGGATCCCGCGTTGCTGTGGCTCTGGTGTAGGCCGGAGGCTACAGCTACGATTCGACCCCTAGCCTGGGAACCTCCATATGCCATGGGAGCGGCCCAAGAAATAGCTAAAAAGACAAAAAAAAAAAAAAAAAGAAAAAAAAAGAAAAACCTGATTGTAGCTTTACTATTTAGTGTGCTCTCAGATAAGCTGCTGATAAAGTCTTATCAATGTTTTTTTATCCAGTGTATTTTTCTCTTATTTTTCTGTATTTCTCCAAGCTTGTCTCATTCCTGCCTTCTAGTTGTCAGAAAAGATCAAGGCCATTTAATTAGACTGCTCTTAAGCTTGTTTTTCTTTGCCTCCTTTGCTTTTTATTTGTTAAAGACATGTTCTTTATATTTGCCAAGATGAATGATTCCAAAAACCTCTCAAATGTTTATCAAGTGACTATCATTGCACAAGTGTTAGCTCTGTTTGATCCCATCCTTTCCCATTAGGGACACTGTTTCATTCCCATTTCTGTTTTGCATTTTCAAAAATATTTTTTTCATAGGCTTCTTCCCTTATATTTGTAATCCTGCTAAGATATTCTCTTCTCAGAATAAAACTGCCACTACTAATTATACTTTGAGCTTTTACTCCCCTGCGTTACTACCTTTGCTCAGAGTTCTCAAACCTGTTTGAACACTTACACATTGTTCTAAGCATTTTGCTGTGTGCTTTGTTAAAGTCACAAACTTCATTTTTTTCCCGCATTTTCTACTAGGTGATTGCATGTGAACAGCAGTTAGATACCACTTATGATGCCAGATGTGATACGTGGTCCCTGGGGATCACAGCTATTGAGCTAGGAGATGGAGATCCTCCACTCGCCGACCTGCATCCCATGAGAGCACTCTTCAAAATACCCAGGTCAGAAGGCTCCCACCCTGGGGTACCTACAGTCCACCTTTCTTCCTGCAGCCACCGAATGCTGGTCATGCTCCTTACAGAAATACCCAGATATATTTCAGCAGGTTGGGAGCAGAGTGGCCTGGAATATCATCATGCTTCTTCTGAGACCCTCTTTGACCTATAGTCTCATTTCCCTGGTCTAAGTAAAAGAGCTTTCTCTTGATACTCATACGTCTTTTTTCTTTGGCAAGGATTTGATCCCAGAAAACAGCAGCTCCTGCCACTCTTTTTTGGGGGTGGATAGAAGGAGGCAAAAAAACAACGCAGGCATTTATCTAAAAGGTGAAAAAAATATGTATACATATAATGTTTAATATATATTATATATTAAAAATTTCTTATTGATTTTTCCCCAACTTTTTCTTTTGGCTGAATGTCTCTTTATTTTCCTTTATCTATTGCTTTTCCCTTCCTCTTTTTTATTTCCCTTGCAAACTGTTATTGAAAAAAAAAAAAACTGGGTCATTTGCTCTGTGGAGTTTTTGACAACCTAGGTTTTGTTGAGTGTATCCTTATGGTGCTCGTTCCTCTATCCCTTGTATTTCTTGCGAATTGGTCTCCCTTCCACTCTATCCCCTCCCAAATTTATCACTGAGGCTCCTGGCCCACAGTCAGTGCCCCAGAGATGTGTCCCATTTCACTTTATCAATCTGGTAATTTTTTACTATTTGCTAAGACTTCCCTTTGCTTAGAACTTTAAAATAATAGTTTTAAGAAAGTTATAAATAAAATTTAATGGTAAAATAATATGGAGTTCCCATCGTGGCACAGAAGAAACAAATCTGACTAGGAACCATGAGGTTGCGGGTTCGATCCCTGGCCTTGCTCAGTGGGTTGGGGATCTGGTGTTGCCGTGAGCTGTGGTATAGGTCGCAGATGCTGCTCAGTTCCCATGTTGCTGTGGCTCTGGTGTAGGCCTCCATTTGCCACGGGTGCGGCCCTAAAAAGCAAATAAACAAACAAATAAATAAAATGTATTGATAAAATAATAATAATTTAAAACATGTCAGTGTTCTGAGTTCCTGCTGTGGCCAAGTGGATTACGAATCCCACTACAGAGGCTTGGGTCACTGCAGAGGCAATCGTTCAATCCCCAGCCCAGCTCAGTAGCTTAAAGGACCCATTGTTGCCACAGCTGCAGCTTGAATTCATTCCCTGGCCCGGGAACGTTCATATGCCTTGGGGCTGCCATTAAAAATAAATAAATAAATAAATAGAATATGTTAGTGTTCTGAATATATTAATATAAAATGCTAAACTTAGAAGAAAAATCTCTTCGGAGCCGGAAAAGCATTTTCCTACTCAGACCCCCTCCCCTTCAATGTGTATATTGACAGACTTTCCCCTGCTTTTCTTATCACTAATAAAACACTTTTTTATATATGTTTTAGTTAGTTCCTAGATATTTCAGAAATATATCATACCTAAAAAGACTGCCTATTTTTATTATAAATCTGTTGTCTTTTGAAGACTTTAAGGGTTTTGCCCAGTACCTTAATTTTAATGAAACACACCGAGGGCCTGTGGTGACAGGGGTCAAGGGCAGAAAGGTAAGGTATGTTACAGTTTTTTACCACATTTCCATTAAATAAATTTTGTGGTCCCAATGCCTATAGAACATTGAATCACATGTACAAAGCCCTGGCAGGGGGTGGTTCTAGTCCTAAAGAAACAACGCCAGTATGACATACTCATTTCCAAATAGATCTATTTGGAATTTTGTCATGTGGTTAAATTAGTATAGCACCAAAGCATTTGAATTTGGTTTTTTGTTTTTTGTTTTTTTTATTTTTTGGCTGCCCTACGGGCATGTGGAGTTCCAGGCCAGGGATCAGATCTGAGCCACAGTTGTGACCTATGCCGTCGCTTTAGCAATGCCGGGGATCTTTAACCCACTGTGCCAGGCCAGGGTCAAACCTGCATCCCAGGTTTAATGCAGATGCCACCCCTGATCCCATTGCACCACAGTAGGAACTCCTTGAATTTGTTTTTAACTTTATTTGGAGTTTTCTATCCTATCTATTTGTTCTGAATTACAGTACATTAGAGATGCATATATCATCTTATATGTAACAATTTCAGTGTCTCTCTCGGGTCTTACTGTTTGTAAAATATACTGCTTATTGGTAAGTGAGGAAATAAGATTACTAAAAAAAAAAAAAAAAAAAGGCAGAAAACCTGCTCTATACCAAGTCCAAGAAATTTAATTACATTTGAGGGAAACAAACAAATCTGTGTATCCTAACTTCTGTTGTCATTCAGTATGTAAGATGCAGCACTATTCTTTCTGAACCATTTAAATGAGGATTTAAATGACCGTAGTTAGCTTAGTGTTGTAATCCTTGGTGATGATGCCACATGGAGACGGATGCTACTGCTGATATATATGGTATCTATGAGCAAGGTACCTGTGGATACTGCATCATCTTGGTTATTCTTACTTCTATCAGGATATCTCTAAGAATACTGACTATAGAAATAAGTAGGAAAAAAGGGGGCATCTGAGGGGTTCCTATTATGGCTCAGTGGTAATGAACCTGACTAGTATGCATGAGGATGCAGGTTCAATCCCTAGCCTCGCTCAGTGGGTTAAGGATCCAGTGTTGCTGTGAGCTGTGGTGTAGATCCCGGACACAGCTCGGATCTGGGTGTTGCTGTGGTATAGTCCAGCAGGTGCAGCCCTGATTCAAACCCTAGCCTGGGAACTTACATATGCCATGGGTGCAGCCCAAAGAAAGAAAGAAATAGGGATATGAAAAGCTACCTAGTTCTGAATGTTCTAAAATCATCAAAACCTTGTTATACTCCAAGCAAGCCAACAGGTCTCTTGGAAGGGAAATTTTCAGAACAGACAGCAAAGCAAGCTTGTTGGAGGAAAGAATTGCTTCTTTTAATGTGCAAATCAACAGTCTCCAAATAGCCCTAAGGATTGTAAAAGTAGCTTTAGGAGTGATATAGGGTAGATGAGTAGCTGTACTTTTCTTTAATGACCCTGTACAGACTGTACATTAATTTCATTATAAGCTATTTAAGAGTAACGCAGAGCTGAAGACAGAGTATTTCCATGACACTAATGAAAACAGAGAACTGTTAGAATTCACATAAAGCAATACTCAGAAAATTCACCGATCATGGTTGATCAGTGTGGCTTGATTACAGTCAGATCAGCCTCATTTTTAAATGATGTTCCTTTGTACTCATGAACATACCAAAAAAAGAAAAGATTCGTTTAGCTGAAAATGAAAGGAATTAATAACAGAATCTTCTAAGTGGCATTTGAAGCTTTATTGCTGATCATATTTTCCAGTTCCTTACTTTTGTAACCTTGTTTCTGACCATCTATGCAGAAACAGCAGAACAAGTCATAAATGCATTCTGCTCTGAAGGCCCCTCTCTATTGCAGTTTCCTCCATATTCTGAACAGTTCTCCTTCCAGGTCACCTCCGTATATATATATCCTGAATGGTCCTCACAGGCTTCTGTAGGACTCAAAGTAAAAAATCTTTACTATTACTTACAGGAGCCATTGTTTCTCTTCAGCTAAGTATTTATGTTTTCCTCTAGGGCTCTCAGTTCAAAGCACAAAGATTCTTTCAAAGAAAAAAATTACCAGTTAGAGAAAAATGGGTCATGTATTAAGTGCTTTCAGAGAAACAAGGAACCTGTCATTCCATATAAAGAATGATTAATTATCTGTCTTTGACTTGGAAAATGATGATAATGCTTGATTATACCTGGAAGAATCTGAATGCAGTGATGCATTAGTCTCTCTGGCTCTGCCTCTTAATTTTATCCTAACTAACCAGTACACATAATCCAACCTTGTATCTTGTTTTTCCAGGAATCCACCCCCCAAACTGAGGCAGCCTGAGCTATGGTCAGCAGAGTTCAATGACTTCATCAGCAAGTGAGTCACAACAGTGTTTTAAAAGAATCTAAGAGATCACATGCTACTGTAACTTTGAAATGTGCTTCTGAATCTCCTCCTCATCTATGGAATTAGTCCCAGAGATTTCCATTATTTTCTTCAAAACAAGCATTTATAGTGGCTTCGAATATTCAGTGAGCTCATTATTGCTCCAGTAATTGTGGGACTTCAAGGATTCTTCAAGGAGGTAGAGCTCAAAGCCTCTGGCCAAAACAAGAATTATTAGACATTTATCATTGCCCTACTAGTCTCAATGTAATGCTCCTCCCCACCTTGAGAAACCTGTCTTACTCCTTCCTACCCGCTGCTGGGAAAGGTATGTGCCCCTAGTCCTCTTCCTGCCCATATACAGGATTATATGCCCCTAACCTACCAGCAAGTATATCATAAAACACCTCTTTCCCCAGCCAATCAGCAGGTCAGCAGGTGTATCTTAAGACTTCTCCTCTCCCTGGGCTATAAAAATAGACATGACCCCACACTCAGAATTGGCTCTCCCTAATTGTCAGGAAATTGTCCCACTGCGATAGCAGTGTCTCTTATCTCAATAAACTCTTCTTTCTTTTCAACCTCCTATGAATCTGGAAAATTCTTTTTCAAACTCATGCACCCAGACCACAACAGCAGTGATCTCAGGGTCACGTTTGTTTCACTTATCAATAGCTGTGCTTTTTTGGATGTTGCATCATCCATGAACCCATCCGTCTGTCCCCCTGCCTTTTGCAACAGTGCCTTCAGCATTTCCCACCATCTCACCCATCATCTATTCAGTCTGTTCCTTAGCTCTTCATTTATCTGCATCACTAATTCTCATCACAATCAGGGATTTTTCATTACACTTGGTGAGTCAGATAACCATATAGATAAAATGTTTATACATTTGAAATTCACTTTTAATTTGGCAGATACTTAGTGCAAGTGCCATACCTCCAGACAATTGACCAGAAGTTATGATTCAGCCATTTCTAAATCTGTCCATGAACTTTTTTTCATAATCTTTATCATGATTTCACCTTGAAAATATAAGGTAAGGGATGATTCCAGGTTTTAAATGGAAGAGAGGGGTCCAACTTCACTCAGAAAATGTAAAAAGGTTGCAAAGAGAGTAGAGGAACCAGTCATCCTTGTTCGTAACTGCTTCATCTGGTTTTCCAACCACAAACATCTGTGTGTTTCTAAAGAGGCTTATGAAAACGCAAGGATTGATAATCTGTATTTTTGTTTGTGTTTTAGTTTTCACTCAGCTAGTCATTACTGAGTATGTACTATGCATTGTAGAATATTTATCTTTTTTTTTTTTTTTTTTGTCTTTTCTGTGGCTGCACCCACAGCATATGGAGACTCCCAGGCTAGGGGTCTAATCAGAGCTGTAGCTGCTGGCCTACGGCAGAGCCACAGCAATGTGGGATCCGAGCCACGTCTGCGACCTACACCACAGCTCACAGCAGCGCCAGATCCTTAACCCATTGAGCAAGGCCAGGGATTGAACCCGCAACCTCATGGCTCCTAGTCGGATTCGTTAACCACTGAGCCACGACGGGAACTCCTGTAGAATATTTAATAAACTGCAGTCAAAAGTTCTCCCTTATACGGACCAGAAATCTGTTTCTGTCTTAATTATACCAGTTGATCCTAGGGTTTTTTGCCCCTTGTAACCACTGAAAACTAGCCTAATTCCTCTCCCAAGTATTTGAAGACAGCTGATTAAACATGCAGGTCAGATGTTCCTCTTACGATACTAGATGTGCTCACCTGGTTGATCCTATCAAGAGGTGTAATATGCATTAGTCCACCTACTGGAGGACCTCAAGAAACTCCCCTGACATGGAATTTAAACATTCTCAGCACATAGACTTCCTGCAATGGGTTAGCAGTTTTATCACGTAGAAAGAAATAGATCAATTGAGAAACCTTTAAAGGCATTAGCAAAGGGAAACTGAAAAGCTAGGTTTAATTTCAGATAAGCATGAAAACTGTAATGACTTCATTGTTGTTTTTCTTTGGCTCCTGGCTTGTCAAGGAGACTGCAGTGGAGACTGAGTTCAATTATCACTCTGCAGTCATGCTTGCTGGGAGGCTAGGGAAGTGGAATTCAGTTGGAAGTTGGTATCACTATAGCATAATCACTCACAGATGTGTGCACTTGCACAAACATTCATTTACCATATTGCAATTTTAACATTTTTTGAGATACATTTCTTGAGCTGAGCATCGATGAGGAACATCATTCCATTGTTTCTAGAGTAGTTTTTAGTACTGTGACTAATAAAATTCAAAACTCTAACTTATCTAATAATTGCATGTTCCTTTTTGCCAGTGCAGGTGCTTGACTAAAGATTATGAAAAGCGACCTACAGTGTCAGATCTTTTACAGCATAAATTCATTACTCAAATTGAAGGCAAAGATGCGATGTTGCAAAAACAACTCATGGATTTCATCAGCACTCATCAGTGCACAGGAGGCACAGAAAAGGCCAGGTAATCGAATAATGTCTTGACCATAAAAGTCCAGAGATCATCTAGAGTCTGACAGCTTTATAATGAAATGGTTGTTAAAGTGAGAAAAGAACTCCCTGGTTTAATTATTTAAACTCCCTGGTTGTGGTTTGGAGATAAGCATGAAAAGTGAATGTCACATGTTGAGTTGCATCCTGATATTAGTAAAATTAGTGGCTGCATTTTTAAAACAACTTCATCGGAACCAAGAATGAAAACTTCAGTGGATGATTAGTAATTGTTTATATTTTCTTGTATTTTCTTCTCTTCCATGAGGTAATATATCTTAGATTTGAGATTTAAAAAGTAACATAACACTGAAATACTTTTTCTTTTTTCTTTTTTTAGGTACGTACCCAAGGCATATGGAAGTTCCCAGGCTAGGGGTCAAATTGGAGCTGCCCTGAGCCACATCTGTGACCTACACCACAGCTCATAGCAATGCCGAATCGTTAACCCACTGAGTGAGGCCAGGAATCAAACCCGCATCCTCATGGATACTAGTTAGGTTGTTTCCACTGAGCCACAGTGGGAACATCCTTGAAATACTTTTTGGCACTGTTATTTATGGTATCATTTTCCCTGGTTAAATTATATTCAAAAATCACTTTTAATGTTTTTTGTATACTTCCTGCTTTTATTTTTAATGAGCTATTATGTGTATTTTTTATAATATTGAATATTTTCACTTACTATAGATGGTATATATGTTTATTTTAGGAAATTGAGGAAATACTTAGAAGTGTACAACATAAAATTAATTATAGCATTTTAACCTATAACCTAATATCTTGTGAATGAAAATACTTTTAAAAAACTTAATTGGAATATATGTGTCCTGGAACCTGCCTTCTGCTACCGACTAGTGAATATCCATGTCTTTCAGTACCCTTCTACCACAAATTCAATTGCTGTGCAACATTCTCTTGCATGACTATTCCATGGTTGATTTAAATAATCCCCTATTATTGGACATTTAGTTTTTATTGTTTTTGTTCTAATAAGTAACACTGTAATGAACAGAATGCACACAAATCTCTTATTTCCTTAAGATAAATTCCTATAGGTGGTACTGTTAAGTCAAAGAATCATTTTTTGTAATTTAAATTTATTCTTGAGTTTCACCTATTAGTTTCATCTCAGGAGCATATAACTCTTTAGGGAGCTGGAAGAGGTAGGTAGAAAATAGGACATAACCTAAAAGACAGTTATATTTGAATTCCTGTTGAGATTTAACATATTTAATTCCTATTTCTTTAATGCCTACTATGTGTAGGACTTTGTGTTATATCATATGATTTTACAACAACCCTGAGGGAAATATTTTATGATCCCCCATTATCATAGCTGAGAAGAACTGAGGATTGACGAGGCTAAGTAACTTGTACAAAGCTGCACAGGTAATGAATTATGTAACAGCGATTCAATAGCCCAATCCCAAAGACAAAGCTTTATTCACATGAATATAAGTGGTCAACGATAGTGGACAATCTTGGGAAATAATAGTCCTTCTCTCAGTGACTTTACAACCCTGCTGAAGAGACCATCAGTGAGGAAAAATTGAAGTTGTGAGTGGAATAGAATGCCGTAAAGAAGGAAGCAGGCGTGTGGTTTATCGGGAGGAGGTAGTTGTGGTCTCCTCCATGCCCATCATTATATCTTTGCGTGGATACAATTCCATAGTCTGGCACAATTCCATCCTTCCCAAAGCAAATGGACAAACAGCAAGCATGCACCAACATTGTAGGGAGTGCTCATTGTTAAGAACTGTGAAGGATCTGAGATTTTATTCTACTGGCCAGGTAATAAGTTGACCTGACAGGTTCATGAATGCTACCAGAATATATGAAATTCCTGAATCAGAAGCAGAGGGCTTTATTACTCACAGTTAAGCCTGCAGCATGAGTTTTATGTTCATGCTGGTTGTCTTCACTTCATAAGTCCTTGGGGTGGTGGGAATGGCCTTGGTAGATGCTGTATAGACAGTGAGTTTGCCTCACAGTTTGGGAATCCAGAGGTTGGGAAGCTGTGATGTTTCAAAGGGGTTGCTAGAAAATCTTCCTAAATTTTTCCCTAGTTTAGACTTTATCTTTACTCTTCTGGACAGCAAACAAAACTTCTATCTGTCCTGGAAAGAGACACTATCTTTAACTTCAAGCCTGTTGGTATAGGAAGCAGAGCAAATACAGCCTTGAACAAAAGCTAACACAAGTCGTGGACAATTGCCTCCCCTCCCCACATTCAAGCATTCTAAGAATGGTTGAACTCTGCAGTTATTTAGGTCATAAGCCTGGTGCTCTAAGTTCTAGTGATTCAAAAACATCATTGAAAATTACTATATATTGGACATTGTGTTAACCTAAGTTTAATACTTCTGTTTGAGTCACAAAATGTATTCTTTGTCCAGTAAAGAATTCAGCATATGTGTTTGGTATGAGAACTCATGTCTTACACAGTTACGGAAATTATACAGTCATTATTCCTTTAAATATAGATTCTCTCTCCTTCTTTTTATTTCCTCCTCCTAAGATATAAATATTGGAATGTCCTGGTTTACCTTAAAGTCTTGTAATTTCTCCTTCATGTTTGTCATCTATTTATCAGTCTCTGCTGTATTTTGGATGATTTCTTCAAAATTGTTTTCAAGTTCACTAATTCTCTCTTAGACTAGGCCTGGGCTAGAGTTATCCTGTATACTGATTTTTCATGCTAGTATTTCTACCAGTATCTGTGTTTTCCATTTTTAGAATTTTCTCACTATTTTATTTGTTAACCATTTATTCTTTCGACTTGTGATATCTGTCCATTCATATCTGGCTAATTTCTTTTTCTTTGTTGTGAATATGATTATTTCCTTTGTCTCTTGGCCTTAGACTACTTAAAAGTCATTTTTTGATTTGCATTTTAACCAGGTTGAAATGTCCTGATTAATGAGTTCCTTTGTTTCCTCCATATGTGGTTACCTTTTATGGCTTAGAGTTTTAGTTTGCTCTCTCATCTTTAATAGGTGGTGTTTTGTTTTGCTTGTCCTTTCTTTCTGCATTTTCTTCTCCTATTTTGGAGGTTCTGCCTTTGCTGTAATCTGTCTTCAGGAGCCCCCCAGTCAAAGCCTTTCTGCCCATCTTGGCTTTGTAGATATTGCATATCTCATCACTGAGCCAGTATGGAGTAGATCCCATGTCTCAGCTCTATCCTGCAGTATCAGGTACCTGGCTGCATAAAAGGAAGAGAGTGCATAATTTTTTCAGTCTTCTCTTCCAGGCAAGATACACATTCAGCTCCATTTCTCCACTGAACCCAGGTCTGGACCTTTGTTTTGAGGGGTGTTCTGTTTCCTTACCTTCCAGGCCTCTTCTGCCTATTTCTAGTCCTGGACTTCGAGTCACCTAAATGTTCTGTTCCCCTTACCCAGTGTGTATGTCATCTGTTAGATCCACTGTAAAGATCATCTTGTTTTAGAGAATGTCTTTGTCATTTTAATTCTGCTTGAAAATATTTTAAAATACATTTTATCTTTCACAAGTGTAAGTGGAAGGGGTGGGAGTGGAGCTTGTGTCATGAACCCACAGCACCCTTTGGAATACAGCTCTATGACTTCGTAGGAGGAGGAAGAAAAATGCTCTCAGAATTTTTATTTTAGTCCCCAGATGCGAGACTTACTCAGGGAAATGAAGAGGCTCTGGGATGCAAAAGTAATCTCTTCAAGATCATGCAAAATTATTTGATTTGTCGCAGTTCCCAACATTGATAAAACTGATTCAAAATCTGACTTTACTAAATCAATACACCTAACTCAGAGCAGACATTTTTGGTATATGATATTAACCTTTGGAATTGGGTTGATATATGTGCTTGGCAGGATCATTTTTTTTTTAATTCACAATTCAGTTTTAAAAATGAATTTCTACTCTAAAGTGAATAAAATGGAGACAAACTTGAATTACAAAGTACTTAAAAGAAAAATTTTTCTCTTGAGCATCGTATTCTAAAATATTCAGTTATCTGATTTAATGGGAATAGATAAAACTTGTTGGCAATTGAAATGTGCTATTCAGCATTCTTGACTAAAAGCAACATAAGCCAACTTGAGAAGAAAGGCAATTTTGTGAAAAATACTGCACAGCTTAGAGAATTGAGAGGAAGGCAGAGAGCCAGACTTAAGCAGGAAGCCAAGGAAGCAGGGTGCCTCAAATAGTCCTCCTCAAGAACCACCTGTTAAGAGGCCGCCTCTGATACCTGCCCTCAGTCCTGCAACGTTTCCTGCAGCAAAGCAACACTGGTTTCTTAAAAGCCACAACCTATACACTTTGAGGTATTTGCAAACTGATCTTGAGCTTTGTGTCAGTCCCTCAGTGTTCTAAGTTCCACACAGGACCATTGCTTCCCACTGCTGAGGTCACAGGCCCATGCCATAGGTGAAAAATGCAGGGAGAAACACGGAATCACCAGGTTCTCCCTCCCTTCCGGTTTCTAAAACGACAGGCAGAGTTTTTCCTCACAGCCATCTTGGAATTTTCCCCCACAGAGGAAAGGTGTTTTGAGCTGTCCTGAAGCAGTGAATACCCATCATGTAAACAGGTTCGTAAAATTATTTTACACACCTTGAATATTTAGGTACAAATACTATTTACGTGGTGACTTTGTGTACCTTGTAAATAAAGGAAAAACCCAGCCCTGCATCTACTTGAATGATAATAAATTCCCAATTAAAATTTCTTTCAGTGGTAGTTATACTGGTAACATGTTATCTTGTATTTTTTGGGTTTTATATAAAGCAGAATAACTTGGTACCCTTAACATGCTAGTGGTAACCTTTGATGTGTAGAAATTATGTTTTGCATGTAATTTTATAGAAGCAAAAAAGGAATATTTATCAGAGTAACTCAAACATGGTTAATTCTTGAGCCAAAAATAGTAGATGTGTTTGTGATGCTGTTCTAATTATCCCACTTGTCCCAGCATATATAGGTTTCAAACCAGGATGTAGGGCATATTTGAGACACATCTTAAAGGATTAACAAATGCAAAACAAACTAAAAAATTGTCCAACCGTTCAGTGCTAAATATGCCTGGTTCAAGCTGTCAGTTCTTTATTTAGGTGTGGGACTTTTTGTAATATAAATGCACTAGAATGAGATTTTGATTTTACACCCCCCCCCCAAAAAAAAGAAGAAAAAGAAGAAGGAAACAGAAAAATCAATAGGAAGTAATAATAGAGTTCTTTCAGTGCAATACAATGCATAACCCCATTTTACTTTCTATTTTCTGGACAAGATAATTTTCTTGTAATGGCTATGACTATGTCATGGCGAGAATTATTCACCATTGGAATATTTACTCTTTAATACAGGGGACTTCTAAAATGCTCCTGGCTGCTCTCATAATAACTCCTTTTGATTCCTGTCTCCACATGAGTATTTCAGAGACACTTCAAACTCAACCTGGGACCTTATGCTATCCCACTCCAAATTAGTTCTTTGTTCCTTTTCTTATTAGTGGCACCACCACCCAAACCATTATTCCTGCCAGAAATCCAGGGATAAATCTTGCCGTATTCTTCTCTCCTACTTTCTGTTTTCAGTCCACAGCAAGGCTAAATTTCTTACACCCCCACTCAACCCATTACCAATTGGATATAATCCTTGCTACCATGGAAATTATGGATTGAGGCGTGTTCGTGTCGTTTCCGTATTATTTGAGGGCACTGTGTAAAGCTCTGGATGAGGTGCTACATAAGGGTCTGACAGCTGGAACAACTGTAGAGTCTGTGCCCTGAGTTATGTGTCTTGGACAGACACTGCCACCAGCTCATGCCTTGATGAGACCTTTTCTCCTAGATTTCATACAGATAGTTCCTTTACCACTTTATTTTGTCCAAAATAAGACACTAAAAATTAGTCTTCCTTTTTAGTAAAGGGATTAAAAATAAGAATGTAAATAACCATTATACACAGTAAGACATTTCAGTCCCATAACAGGAATACCAATAATATCCTGTGAGAGTTTGGAAGATCAGAGTACTTTGACTAGCAGGGATAGGCAGGCTTATCTGGGAAGTAGCCTTAATCAGCACTGTGGGGAATAAGCAGGATTTAATACTGTGAAAATAGTTATCCCTAGAGGAACTTTGTTGCTGAAAGGAAAAGCCTGTGCAAAACCACGGCAGCAAGGAGAAATGTCCACAGAAAAGCAAGCATTGAACCAAAGTTGCAAGGGGGAAAATTCATAAGTAAGATTGGCAAGGGAGATCCCATCATGGTTCAGTGGAAATGAACCCATGAGGACACAGGTTCAATCCCTGGCCTTGTTCAGTGGGTTAAAGATCCAGTGTTGCTGTGAGCTGTGGTATAAGGTGGCAGATGCAGCTCAGATCCTGTGTTGCTGTGGCTGTGGTGTAGGCCGGCAACTACAGCTCTGAGTCAGCCCCTAGCCTGGGAGCTTCCATGTACCATGGCTGTGGCCCTAAAAAAGACGAAAAAAAAAAAAAAAAAAAAAAAAAAAGAGTGGTGAGATATGCAGAGACAGACTAGAAGGCACTGAAAGGCTGAGAGGCTTGACCTGTAGTCTTGACAGCCCCCACTAGGCCGTACCCCTGAGCCATCTGTGTCCTGCTGTGCACCATCCTTTCTTGGGTTCTAGGAGGTAAACCATGGATGTATCAAGACAGAATAATTTTGGATGCATTTTGCTTTTCCCCCATATTTCTTCCTAACTTTAAACTTTTGTTATATTTTTGAAAGTGGTGGAATTTGATCCCCGTCATGTTTAATTATCAGTGCAGTTAGTGGCTATTGTTTGGATATTTTGAAATGAGAAATCTATTGACATATACTTATTTCTATGTTTTTGTGGGATGTTTTCATTGCCATGCACATGCATGTATATACGTGGTTCTATTCTAAGTATATTTTATCTTGGAAAATCCTGATCTTATTTTGGCCAAAATAAAGGGTTGAAGGAATTGTGCATGTGAAATTTAGGAAAAAAGGTCTCATTAAGGCATGAGTTGGTGGCAGTGTCTGTCCAAGACAGATGACTCAGAAAGAGACAGATGAAAGTCTGGGAATGTAGTAAGGACCCATCTAGGACTAGGCAATTTAGAAAAGAAAGAATCACTTCTCCTTTCTCACTTGAAATATACCTTTCCTCACTACTTTCCTTTTTGGGAAAAGCTCTTAAATAAGGCAAGACCATTATGAGTATCTTTGCTTTTAAGTAGCAATAAATAAATAGTCCAAATAAACAGGAAGAGGCAGTTACTCACCATAAGTCTTTTTTTTTTTTTCTTTTACTGTACCTCTCCTTCCCTGAGTTCCTTTCATTATTCTCTTGGGTAGCTAAATGGCATCCTCTCATGATTATTTCCAGCAAGCTTCAAACCCCAGCTTCCTGCGTGATTGAACTTGAAGTTCAGCTAAGTTAGGTAAAATATACTGAGGTTAATGTTTTGTTTCCTCAAACTCTTACATATCCTGTTCCACTATTTCTTTGACAGTGTATATTGCTTTTGAAAGAACCAAGGCAATGAGATTCCTTCCTTTGTCACACTGGCTTCTTCTGCAGAGTGTCCATGACATTTTCAATAATTTCACCCAGCTGTGTCTTTATGTCAGTCCTTCCATATATATCACTTTCACCTGTACCCTGTACTGTGCTGGAGCCAGCTCCCTCCGGCTCCTGCCAGCCAGGTGGATGTTTGTTCTTTTCTTCTGTCTCGGGTGCTACAAGGACACACTTACCCCTGTGAATTCAGTCATGTATATTCTGCATCTTGTTGCTTTTCTGTCATCATTTTCCTCCATTTCGTTTCTGAATTCAGCTGACTCAGTTTTTATCTATTTATCTCCCCATCTTATCTCTTCATTAAAGCCTTGTACCTTCTCTTGAGGATTTTTCTCTTTTAATGAGATATCCTGTAAGAAAGGTCTGAGGATGGGGGAACTTTTTGTCTCAAGTTTCCCCTTGATTCTTTTATGTGGTCTATGTTCTTCGTCTGCCTTTTGCTTATAATCCTTAACTCTTCCTCCTCCTTTTAAAAAATGATCATTATTTTCTTTCCCCAGCACATCTCCCCTCCATGTTGAACCTTGAAAAAGTCAGTGTACAGGGCCACTAGCTGGTAGAGCCAAGGTGTCACTGTTCACATTGTATTCTCTGTGTCTCACAGCACAAACCTGTAATGATGGTCTTTCTCTGTCATAATGGAGCCTCTGCCCCTCCTTGTCCATTCGTCCCACTTCCCCCTGGCCACTGGCCACCTCTCTGCTGGATGAGTATATGATGGATCATTGACCTGTGGTCTTCTCCATTTCCTCACCCCCTTGCTCTTCTGTGTGTTGCCCTGGGTCTCATCAGGACCCTTCCCCACTTCTGGCACAGCCCACCCATGCCCCTGGACCTATAGCTTCAAGCAAGGGCTCCTCCAGTACATCTCAGGCCTGTGCTTTTTTTTTTTTTTTTTTTTTTCCCAAGTCTCTGTAGTTACTGATTGAGGTCTAAAGAATTATGTGTTGGTTCTTAGCTTCCTCTCTCATTTTAACAGATTTCATAGTACTTGACAGTTATGCCTTGTAGATAGTGATTTGGTACTGTGGCCATTTCTGTTTCTCATGAAAAAGAGACATTTCTCTGGTTTCCATTCTTTTTGTTATTTAGTGAGTCTAAAGGGAAAGGAACAATTACTTTATGATCTTTAACTTGAAGTAACTGTTACCTACTTTCTTAGTAAAGTAGGACAGGGTATGATAATCACAGTTTTTTTGACAATTCTTGCATAAAGAGCTGGAGGCTGTGTTGCTTGCCCTTGAACCTGGCCTTTTCTGTGATGTCTTGGTTAACAGGAGAAGCAGAAGTAATGCTCTGGCATTTTTGAGCCCAGGCCTGCCAAGGAACACTGAGTAATGCCCAGCCTGGCCAGCAAGGACTCCATAAGGGAGTAGCAAGGGCTCCCTAAGTGACCAACAGGGGTGTCAGCTACCGACACCTAGCTGAGCAAGAGCTGAATCATAGTGGTATCTGGCCAAAGCACCCTTGTCCACAAGCACTTGTGAAACACTCTGGGGACTTCCTTCCTAAGGCCACAAGAGTCCTACATTAGTATGTGAAGGTGGCAAACATGAAAAATTTGATTACTAGTATTAAGACCCCTCTTGTACCCATAAATGGTGTGGGGTACAAGTCCAGGAGACACTACTCATTTCATATTCCTCGTGAATGCTCTCACCCTAGACCACAGAGACATGACATTAATGGTGCCCCCAAGACCCCAAGACCATGCGGATTGTGTGGATTGTGAGTCAGGAGCCTGGGAAGATTCTGAATACATTTGTTTTACAACCCCAGATATCAATGATACAAGCTATGCACATGTGATGTTAGCACAAATAAAGAATGGGGTAGAGTGAAAAGCTCTCCCTGGTTCATTGTTTACTGTCTAGGTCCTGATGCACTTTGAAACATTTTGTCCTCCTGAGGACGTTCTCATAAAATGACGTTCACCTAAAATTGCTTTCAGCACATCTATACAAGAAATCCTATGATGCTTCTCTAAAGTTCATGTGGGCTAATTTATTAGTCATTTCCTTAGTCTTTTCAACATCAATCAATGGAAGATTGTTTTTTTATTAATATTTAGTGTTGAACTATGTTGATTCCATAGAGGGAAATCTATATTTTTTCAGATATTAGGCCCACTTTACAAATCCTGAAAGCTCATATAAGATTTCTAAATTCCTGTAATGTTAATGTTTCCAATGATGTTCTAGAAATCATTAATTATTTTAATTTAGACGTTACCTATTTTTAACTATTTAAACTGACTCAAATCCATATGTGTTCTTAAAATATTTGCCCATATATTTCTCATAATTTTAGGTATTTTGTTTAAAGAGGTTCTTGAAAATGATCACAGTTGATTTCATGGGATAAAAGTCTATGAATACAAGCATGCATATATATATATGCATATATATATATACACACTTAAAGCAAAATATAACCCGTTTTTTTTAAAAAAAAAATCCTGAAAAATTCTGGATATATATCTTTTGGCCTCTCTTAAAGGCATTAGCCTTTAAAAAATTTTTATTCTAGAAAGAAAAAGTTAAAATCTAAGGGATTATCAAGAGCCTTGACCTCCCTTATAAAAGTTTCAAGAAATAGTGCAATAATGCTTCTCTGTTTCTTTTCTTTCAAATTTTAAGAGCCTAGGACTTGATGCATCCATTTTTCATATCAATGCTATAAAGAAAAGACACATTTGCATAGAATTACATTTACTGTTGAATTCTGCGGTGCCTCACAGGAGGCAGGACACTGAGTATAGATAATACTAATTTTTTTTTTCTTTTTTTTGTCTTTTTGCTATTTCTTGGGCCGCCCCTGTGGCATATGGAGGTTCCCAGGCTAGGGGTTGAATCAGAGCCATAGCCACCGGCCTACGCCAGAGCCACAGCAATGCGGGATCCGAGCCGCATCTGCAACCTACACCACAGCTCACGGCAACGCCAGATCGTTAACCCACTGAGCAAGGGCAGGGACCAAACCCGAAACCTCATGGTTCCTAGTCGGATTCGTTAACCGCTGCGCCACAACGAGAACTCCGATAATACTAATTTTTTGCATCAAAGCAGCATGCATGTATTGAGTGGAGGGCAAAGCAACCATTTTTCCCAGGTGCCTTCACATTTTTAGTCCTCTAAATACATTCTTGCCATCATGTCAAAGGCCTTAATAATAAGTATATTGAGAGTAACTTCCTGGAAAATTTTTGCTTTAAAGTAGCTGAATCTTTTAACCATCTTTTTGCTGGGGAAGAGAAGAAAGATATTTTTTAAAGGTAGTTGTCAAGGTTTAGAGCAGAATGTTTCAGCCTTTGAGTAGAATTCAAAATGACATGGCCCTCATTCCCTACTGCCAGGCACGTAAAGCTTTATCTCTGGCTGTTCAGCTGCCCTAATCTTGTTTGCTTCCTCATTTAGTTTTGTAATCTCTGAAAAAAAAAAAATGCTGTATTTAACAGAATTTTTTAGTTTTGGAAGATTATGATTCACTTTAAAGTTAGATTTTATACATTTATATAAATACAGCTGGGTATGTTTTTTTTTAAGGGAAAAATCTGACATCATGATTCCTAGTGTTTTATCAGAAAGAAGAAAGGAAAATAAAGAGCTAACTATGGTACTTCCAGTCTTAGGAATAGAAATTGCAATAGAATACTATGACTTCATGGTTGATTCGTATATAGATTTGACTGTACCACAAGAACACCTCAAAAAAATAGTATGCAACCGTTGATACATAAATTAAATAAGCATATGTATATAAGTATTATCTGGGCAGCCCAGCCTAAAATGTGGCTGTTGACCCCTGTCCATGGATGCAAATATAATTCCCGTGTATTTATTCAAAAAGGGTGCAGGGTGGTCATGAATCCTGTTTGGGGTATGTTAAATTTGATCTGCCAGTTGAACATGAAAGTAGAGTTATCAAGTAAATTGTGGAATATAGGGGTCTTTAGGGGAAAAGCCCATGCTGGAAATAATCATTGAGTCATTTTCTTATAGAGGTGTTTCATGCCATGACACTGGATGGGGTCACGAAATATAAGGGTTTAGCAACTGAGCAGAGGGAGAGAAGCCAGAATAGGTGAGGGACTGTGGTCTTTCCTGGTGGAAGAGCAGGGGAACACAGTCTGTTTTGAGCCACTTAAACCAAGTTTTTCAGGGAAAGAGTAGTCAACTCTGCCAAATAGTGCTGAATTTTTTTTTAATGGAGTAATGCTGAATTTGGACACACCAAATTCTTTGATGACCTTGACAAGTGTCCTCTCAGCAGGTTGAGGTGGAGGGAAGCCCCAACTGGGAGAAATTAAGGAAAGAGGTGAGGTGAGGAAGAGATTGGGAATATGAACTACTCTTTCAAAAACTCAGCTATAAAAGGAGGAGAAATGGGGCAGTAGTTGCAAGGCATGGAGGATCCAGAGAGATTTTTTTTTAAAGATGGAGATACTAGAACACATCGTACACTGGTAGAGGGCGAGGTTGATGCCACCAGAGAGAGGGCAGCATTACAGTAGTGATCCTGGAGAAAGCAAGTGTTCAAATAGAAGAGCTGGCTTTTGCCCAAAGCAGGAAAGTTTATCTCTCATCACCAGAGAAAAGACTGAGAGACCAAGATGACGCAAAGATGAAATCCTGTCAACTTGTTTAAAAACTGTGCATATAAAAAAGGATAAAAGGAAATATCATAATATGAGCAGTTATTTATTTCTTGGTGGTGCAGTTACAGTGATATAGTGATTTTTTTCTTATACTTTTTCATATTTTTCAAATTTTTTAAAAAAGAAAGTATATTATTTTTTATGTTTATGAAAATTAGCATAGATGGCCAAAAAAAAGCCACATGAAAAAATGCTCAACATTACTAATTATTAGAGAAATGCAAATCAAAACTATAGTGAGGTACCACTTCACACCTGTCAGAATGGCCATCATCAAAAAATCTACAAATAATAAATGCTGAAGAGGGAGCCCTCCTCCACTGTTGGTGGGAATGTGAGCTGGTGCATCCACTATGGAGAATGGTATGGAGGTTCCTTACGAAACTAAATATAGAACTACTATATGATCCAGCAATCCCACTCCTGGAGAAAACTGTAATTCAACAAGATACATGCACCCCAATGTTCATCACAATACTATTTACAGTATCCAAGACATGGAGGAAACCTAAATGTCTATCAACAGAGGACTGGATAAAGAAGATGTGGCACCTATATACAATGGAATATTACTTAGCCATAAAAAAGAATGACATAATGCCATATTGAGCAGCATGGATGGACCTAGAAATTATCATACTAAGTGAAGTAAGTCAGAGAAAGACAAATATCCTGAGATTACTAATATGTAGAATCTTTTTAAAAAGATGCAAATGAACTTATTTGCAGAACAGAAACAGACTCAGAGATTTGAAACCAGTTTTATGGTTACCAAAAGGGAAATGTGGGACAGGAAGGATAAATTAAGGGGTTGGAATTTATAGATATTTACTACTATATATAAAATAGGTGGGTAACAAGGACCTACTGTATAGCACAGGGTAATCTACTCAATATTGTGTAATAATCTTTATGGGAAAAGAATCTGAAAAAGAATGATATATGTATAACTGATTTGCTTTGCTGTACACCTCAAAATAACAAAAGTTTCTAAGTCAGTTATATTCTAATAACACTTATTTTAAAAATTAATGTAATAAAGATAATCACCCATTCTCCATGACCCTTCATGCTATCATTCCTTGAAAATTCAGACTGCATGAAACTCCCAGCCATATTTGTTCTTAACCAGATAGTTTTTCTGTACTTATTTTTGTCGTACAGGTACTTGTAGTGACTCTAGTAACTCTACACATAGAAGGAACTATGCTGTTCCATCTTTGCATTTACTCTGCATGAAGATTCTATCTTTCCATGAAGATTCCGCACGTAGAAATTGTCTCTTTCCTGCTCTCTTGTCTCTACACTCAAGGTGAAGAGAAGAAAGGCATTAGATACTTTTGATAGATGGAGGATCTCACCATCAAATATTTTTGCAAACACAGATGTCAGTTTCATTTCAACATCTAAAACCAGGTCACTCTGAAATAATAGCACAAAGAAGTCACATTCACAGCAGAAATAGACAAGACTTCTCAGTAAGGAGATTTTTCTTCAGCCTCCAGATAATTATTTGTGAAGGAAAAAATGGATCTGTGAATGAAAAGGGCACTGGAAACTGTGGTGGAGCTGGGTCATGGTGACATCTGTCACTCCTGTCATTGCCAGAGTTGATCTGCTGTTCTGGCTGGCCAGGCTGGTGTGTGCCCTCCCCACCCCCCTACCCCCTGCCTCATTTCAAAACCGCACAATTGGCCAAAGGGGTCAAACTGCAGATAAATAAAAACTAGCCTTCCAGTGAGAGCATGTGTGCCCACTTATACTACCAGTTGTGACTTTGTTAGTGGAATTTAAAGATGGATAAGGAAACTAAAACAAAACCATTGATTAGATTTCTGTTTGACAGCGGATTTCTGTACTACCCCAGTGGCCCCCGAATCACCTTAGAAGATACAGCTTGATATTTACAAGAGAATGTTTAAGCAGAGTAAAAGCAAATAAAGCTGTTGCATTACAGTAGTACAACTGAATAGGAAGGATAAAAATTTAACATGGAGCAGCAAGAGTTGTCTTTTTTTTTCAGTGTGTAGAACTGATATACAAGTGAAGCTATAATAACCACCCCTGAGGGTATTTGTGACCTTTGACAACACAGAAAGATAATATTTGTAGTCTGAAACCATGTCTCTCCAGTATGACAGAGTAAATGAAAAACATAATCTGGTTAACTAGTTGTAGTTTTCACAAGAGGGCAAAAATCTTATTGGAAAGATTCTGACTTTGCCTTCTCCATGTCCTACAGAAATTGAATGTTTAATAAAGTAACAGGAATGGAAATTAATACTATAGAATGAAGGCAAAAGGGAATGTGAAAAGTGTAAAACGATCTTGAAAGATAGGATAATGGTGAAGATTGGTCTAGATAGGAGTTATGGCCGTGGTGCAGTGGCTTAAGAATCTGACTGCAGTGGCGCAGGTCATAGCCTCAGCTTAGATTCAATTCCTGGCCAGGGAACTTTCATATGCCACAGATACGGCCATGGGGGAAAAAAAAAAAAAGAAAGAGAAAGAAAAAAGGGATTGGATTAGATAGTTTCCTTTGACAAGTAGTTATTTATTTATTTATCTATTTATTCCGCACATATTTGTTAAGTACCACTGTGTACCAGCTTGTGTTTTAGGTGCTTAGGATACATTCGTGACCAAAGGAGACATGTAAGAAGATATAAAATATTTTCACAACTGATGATTCTTTTATTTTCATTCATAGAATACACTTTAGACTAGATTTTCTTAATCATTCATTACAACCTTATTAGCTATTAAAATGTTTAACTCATTTATAAGCTAATGACTTAACTGCATGATTTATGTATTTTCAAAACCCCTGTGAACTAGTACAGCTCTGTCCATTAATCCATCAATATTTGAAGCAGTAACCAGTGCCACGTCCTTGATTTTAAGATATTCTCCTCCAAAAATGAATCTGTCCAGATATATCCATCCTAGCTGAAATTGCCTTTTTTGTTTATAATTTATTGTTAACTTTTCCATCAGAATGTGTGTTCCAGGGGAGCAAGGATCTTATTTGTGGTCTTTATAGCTTTATCGCAGCTGCTCACAATGCCTGAAACATCTTAGGTGCTCCAGAAATTTAGGCTCTACCGTGTGTGTGTGTGTGTGTGTGTGTGTGTGTGTGTGTGTGTGTGTGTGTGGAGTGGGAGGAAATCTAATGAATCAAAGCAGGAATTGAGATCTCATATTAATCCTTGGTTTGTTGAATTTTGCCACAGAATGAATACATCCCAACTTGCTAGCCTCACTTTTCATAATTTTTAAAATTAAAGGGAATTGGACTGTGTTATATTTAACTTTCTTTTCATTCTTATACCCTATGATCTATACATGGTCAAACATGTACTTTTTTAATATTAAACTAGACAATATTATTGATACAACTAATCATGCCACTTGAAAGAGTATGAGTCCTTCACTAGTGCTACTTTATTTTTTGGTTGGTTGTTTATTTGTTTTTATGGCCTCACCTCTGGCATGTGGCATATGGAAGTTCCCAGGCTAGGGGTCAAATCAAAGCTGCAGGGGCCAGCCTATGCTATAGCTACAGCGACTCCAGATCTGAGCCGCATCTGCAACCTACACTGCAGCTTGCGACACCAGATCCTTAACCCACTGAGTGAGGCCAGGGATCGAACTTGTATCCTCACAGAGACATCAGGTTCCTAACCTGCTAAGCCACAACAGGAACTCTACTAGTGCTACTTTGTCACCACAGTTATCATTGTCTTTTTTGTATTTATTTGGCACCATTGCCTCTATTATGTTAAGACCCAACCAAGTGATAGCAGTGCTGACCATGCTTCCTAGAGCGGTCCATTGTGATGGCCCTGCACAGCAGGCCTTGGTTGGTGCAGAAATACAGATGTGGGAGAAGTATAAATAGGCAATTCCCAAGATAGAAACTAAGTACATAATTAAATATAAATTAAAATGGCCATTTTTACATGACTATTGCCTTGGGAATGGATAAGCAATGAGATCCTGCTGTGTAGCACTGGGAGCTATGTCTAGTCACTTCTAATGGAGCATGATAATGTGAGAAAAAAAGAATCTATGCATGTCTGTGTAACTGGGTCACCATGCTGTATAGTAGAAAATTGACAGAACACTGTAAACCAGCTATAATGGAAAAAAATTAAAATCATTATATTCAAAAATTAAATATATATAAATTAAAAGTAAATATTAAATAGACATAGAAAATATAAAGTAAATAAGGATAAAACTCATGATCATAAAGATAATGATAATAATAATAATAGTTAAAATGTATTAAACGTACCAGGCACTGAATGAATCACTTTACATGTATTATATAATTTAAACTCACAGCATCCTTATGAAATGAGCCATTATTATTTCCATTGTATTTCTGAGGAAGCAGAATAAGTTACTTACCCAAGGCCACATAGCTAATAAATGGTAGGGCCATAGTTGGAATAACAATAGTAGTTATATATAAAGCATCTTCGTATGCTTATTCTAAATGAGAGTTTTACAGGAAATAAGCCATTTTATTTATCCTCGAAAAATCTTTTGTTGTTGTTCTGAGCATTCTGATCCTACTGCCCATCTTAACTGCTATGTTGGCATCTCAAATAATATGGTGATCTAAGCAAAGGAAAGGGTTTATTTTGCTTCAGAGATAACTTGATTTTCTGCAAAACCACCTCATAACTTGGTTCAGTATGTAATAATTTACCCGTCAGTCCCTATTTCACCCTGGCTTTATGGCCATTATTACTGCCTGCTTGGCCATGCCCCGTATTCCTTAGCCCCTTGACCCTTTGACTGGAGAGAAATCTGTTTTTTAGAGAAATCGAAGTTGAGGAGTTATACTCTAAAATAGGGTAAAACCGTCTTCTCAACTCCCCTGATGAAGTCATTGTAAATGGTAAAACTCAGTTTTGCAAAGTCATGGAAAATGACTTTGTGTTTTCTCTTCAAAACAAAGGAGTCAGCTATACCCTTCATAGTATGCCCATCAATACACAAACAGGTTGGCAAAGAATTCCAGAATCGGAAGAGGCAGTGGAGATTACAGGATTCGGTTATTTTTTTCATTAGTCTAGGTAAGTTTATTAGCTTTCAGCACTTTTTGGTGATAACATATCTTTTTAGGAAATGATGATAGTGATAAATTTATCTTCTTAAACAAAACAAAAATTTGTGTGTTCCCGTATAAGATTACTATCCTAATATCTCAGGGTAGCGCATATTCAGTGTTCCTTTGAGTTTCAAGAGTTCTTGATATATTAGACATATTAAGTCATTGTCCATCATATGCATTGCAGATATTTTTCCAATTTTGTCTTTTAACTTTTACATCCTCTCCTAGAAATTTATGATTACATTTTCAATCTATAAGTTTGTTAATCCATCTGGTATTCATTTTTACATAAAGTACATGATTCCCCAAATTTTAACCAGCTGTTCCAGCATATTTTCTTGAATTTTTTTCTTTCTCTACTAATTTGGGATGCCATATTTATCATATACTATGTTCTTAGAATAGATGACCCTAAATTACATTCACTACTGAAGTTTAACCTGCCTTGGCTTTCTTTACTTAAGGATGATGTTTATTTGTAGAGCACAGTAAAATGATTTTTTTTCTTTCATAAAGTATGCTCCTCCACCCTGTCATCTCCACACCCTTCCCTTTGATTGAAGTATCCCATTGGTTTCCCATAGTGCCTGGAGTCCAGCCTCACCATGGACCCCGGTCCCTCTCGTTGTTTCAGCTGCAGGGCTCGTCCTTGAGTCCAGATCTCCACACATGCTCTTTTTTTCCTTTTTCCCCATCAGTTATTCAGCCTGACAGCCTCCCCACACTTGGGTACATATAAAAGTCTAGATTTAGTATTTCCCATTAAAACTGTGTGTCATAGAATCAAATTCTGTGAATATTAGGAGTGCATTGTGGTAAGAGGGAGAAAAGTGGTAGGTCAGATAGGGTTTGGTGTCTAAACTGACTTATTAAGAGGCTTGACAGGAGTTCCCATCAAGGCGCAGCAGAAACAAATCCAACTAGGAACCATGAGGCTGCGGGTTTGATCCCTGGCCTCGCTCAGTGGGTTAAGGATCCGGCGTTGTCGTGAGCTATGGTGTAGGTTGCAGACGCGGCTCGGATCTGATGTTGCTGTGGCTCTGGCATAGACTGGCAGCAACCGCTCTGATTCGACCCCTAATCTGGGAACCTCCATATACTGCAGATGCAGCTCTAAAAAGACAAAAGACAAAAAAAAAAAAAAAAAAAAAATGCTTCACAGAAAGGGTGGGACGTGAATCAACAGAGAAGGATATCATTTACACACCGCTGGTTGGCTGGGGCTCAATGTTGCAATTCAAGCCACCAAATACATGTATTTTTGCATCTTTGTATCCTTTCTGCAACACTTCTTTCTGGCCACAAGTTTCTCCTAGTCTGGCAAGAATGAGGAATATACCTAATTAAATGTAAAAGGTACTCTACTGGTGATGCATTCTCACTGGAAAGACCTGCAGCAGCTTCACAGAGAGGGTGAAATGTGAGCTTCACTTTGCACCATAAATAGACTTTTGCCAGACATGGAAGGAAAATCATTCCAGGCAAAGGAAACAAAATGAACAAAGCACAGCATCTTGACAATACTTGGCATATTGGGGAATACTCTGTACAGACATGATGGGTGCTGGAAAAGTTGTGTCAAGCCTCCAAAGATGGGGGAATTTCATGCTAAGGAATTTTTAAGTCATACTGTAGAAAACTGAGTCATAGTATTGAAGCTTTTCATCATCACAATGATAAAATATTTTCTAAGTTCTGGGAGGCTAGTACAGAAAGTTTCACGGAAGATAAATTCACAAGAGTGGGAAAGTGAGGGCACTGGCCAGCCAAATATTGATCCCCCTGATCTTCACCAGCCACCCCTTGTCATTCCCCAGTCTCTGGCTGCCAACTGGGCCCATAAAATCAGATGAAAAGTTCAGGGCTTTTCACTTAAGTACATAATTAGATTTATTTCTCTATTTTCTTTTTCTTTTTTGGGCTGCACCCATGGCATATGGAGGTTCCCAGGCTAGGGGATCTAATTGGAGCTGTTGCTGCTGGCCTATGCCAGAGCCACAGCAACGCCATATCCAAGCCACATCTGCAACTTACACCACAGCTCACAGCAATGCCAGATCCTTAACCCACTGAACGAGGCCAGGGATCGAACCTGCAAGCTCATGGTTCCTAGTCAGATTCGTTAGCCACTGAACCACAATGGGAACTCCTCTATTTTCTTAAAAATCCTATAGTATATGAGTTTTTTTGAAAATAGGGTGATACATAAGATGATACTCATTGAGGTCAGCAAAGTTGGAGACCAACTATGTGCAAATCCTGTGCCAGAATTGGTAGGAGATATGCCTTCACTCATTCATTCAACTAATATTTATTGAGGACCTACTATGTTCTGAATCATCTCCTTATTCTAGGATACAACAGGAAACTAAAGACATAGTCTTGTGTATCTGAGAGCTTTCAGTGTGGTACAGGATTCACATATTAACTAAATTAGCCACACAAATAAGTGCATAATTTAAAATGCCATAAACTTCTTATGGAAGAATCTAAGAATGGTAAAATAGGAGTAAAATACTCTTCTTATTATTAGATACAAGTCTTTAATCTGGTCTGTTATTTGCAAATGTTTTCTCCCAGTCTGTGACTTCACTTTTTATCCTTTTAACAGTGTCTTTCACAGAGCAGAAGTTTTTCATTTTAATGAAGTCTACCTTATCACTATTTTCTTTCATGGTTGATGCTCTGGGCTTTGGGTGTTGTATCCATAAACTCATGTCCCCACCCAAGATTATCTAGATTTTTCTCCTACGTTATCTTCCAGGAGTTTTATAGTGTAAGGCTGGTGTCTAGACAGTTGGGGTTTTTTTTGTTTGTTTGTTTTGTTTTTAAGGTCCACAGGTGCAGCGTATGGAAGTTCCTAGTCCAGGGGTCAAACCACAGGCACAGCTGCCAGCCTACACCATAGCCACAGCAATGCAAGATCCGAGCGGCATCTGCAATCTCTACCACAGCTCACTGAAATGCCAGATCATCAACCCACTCAGCGAGGCCAGGGATCAAGCCCACAGCCTCATGGATACTAGTCAGGTTTGTTTCTGCTGAGCCACAACAGGAACTCTCTAGACAGTTTTCTTTTTCTTTTTTTTTTTTTTTTCCTGCATGTGATGTCCAGTTGTTCCAGCAGCATATGATGAGTTTTTCCTCTCCTGAGGAACTTTATAGTCTAGTGGAGGGAATAGGACCCATGCACAAGTGATTAGCTGAAATAAGATATTTGTCCAGAAGGTTATACAGAATTATGCTGAGGGTTTAAAACAGGCGACATTTGAGGTAGACAGTGAAAGGTAAATAAAGTTTCATCACCCAGATGGGACTAAGGAGGAAATTTAAAAAAGCAAAGAATGGGAGTTCCCATTGTGGCACAACAGCAGCAGCAGCATCTCTTCAGCACCAAGACACAGGTTCAGTGCCTGGCCCAGGACAGCGGGTTAAAGGATCCAGCTTTGCCGCAGCTGCGGCGTAGGTCATTACTGCATCTCAGATCTGATCCCTGGCCCTGAACACTCCATATACTGAAAGGCGGCTAAAACAAAAAGGACAAATCTTCCATATTTCAAAAATCCCACTCTGACTGCAGCATTGAGAAGAGTGTAAGAAGGCAAAGGTGGCAGCAGGGGGCTGCCATGGTGTGAGATGAAATGTGGCGGAGGTGATGGTGGTAGGAAAGGTTTGGTTCTAAATCTAATTTGATAATAGATCTGATGGGATTTGTATGTAGGTGGCAGGAGGGGTATGAGAAAAAGAGAGAAGCCAGGAATCACGCTAAAGGTTTTTGCTTGAGCAGTCAGAAGAGTGAAGTCACTGTTGACTGAGATGAGGATCACAGGCAGGAGCAGGTTTGGGGCTGGGCTGTTCAGAAGCAAGTCTGGGACATGTTAAGTTGGCTACCCAGACTTCTAAGTGAAGTGTCCAGTGAGCAGCTGAATGCTTAGGTCTGGAGATCAGCAGAGTTGTCAGTGCATGAATATTATCAAAAGCTATGAAGTCAGGTCTGTGAGTCTGTTTCTGCTTTGTAGATAGGTTCATTTGTGCCACATTTGAAATCCACATAGTGGTATCATATGATGTTTCTCTTTCTCTTAGACATGGAGAACAGACTTGTGGTGGCCAAGAGAGAGGGGTGGAGGGGGGATTGGGATTGACTGGGAGCTTGGGGTTAGTAGTTACAAACTATTACATTTAGAATAGATAAGCAATGAGGTCCTACCGTATAGCACAGGGAACTATATCCAGGCTCTTGGGATAGATCATGATGGAAGATACTATAAGAAAGGGAATAGAGAGTTCCCATCGTGGCGCAGTGGTTAACGAATCTGACTAGGAACCATGAGGTTGCAGGTTCGGTCCCTGCCCTTGCTCAGTGGGTTAACGATCTGGCATTGCCATGAGCTGTGGTGTAGGCTGCAGACACGGCTCAGATCCTGCGTTGCTGTGGCTCTGGCATAGGCTGGCAGCTACAGCTCTGATTCGACCCCTAGCCTGGGAACCTCCATATGCCACAGGAGCGGCCCAAGAAATAGCAAAAAAAGACCAAAAAAAAAAAAAAAAAAAAAAAAAAGAAAGGGAATGGGAGTTCCATTGTGGCTCAGTGATAATGAACCTGAGAATGCAGGTTCGATCCCTAGACTTGCTCATTGGGCTAAGGATCCAGTGTTGCTGTGAACTGTGGTGTAGGTTGCAGGCATGGCTTGAATCTGGTGTTGCTGTTGCTGCGGCTGTAGCATAGGCCAGCAGCTGCAGCTCTGATTCCATCCCTAGCCTGGGAGCTTCCATCTTGCCGTAGGTGTGGTCCTAATAAAAATGAAAAAGAAAGGAAGTGTGTGTGTGTGTGTGTGTGTGTGTGTGAGAGACTGGGTTACTTCATTGTGCAGCAGAAATTGGCACAACACTAAATCACCTGTACTTTAATTTTTCAAAAAAGCTACGAAATCAGAAAGTAGATATTGATGAGAAGGAAATAGGTCTAAGGAAGCTGAAGCTTGGAAGACTCAAAAATGTGATAGTGGGAAGATGAGGAGGAACCGGAAACCAGATACGGAGATGGAGATGACAGTGAAGTGAGGAAGAGAATCAAGAGATGGGCCCAGGACACCAAGACAAATGTATTTGAGAGGAGCTTGCCAAGTGCTACCAGTAGATTAGGTATAAATGAGAACCTAGAATGGACCATTGGATTCAGCTGTGGGAAGGTCATTACTATCTTGAACGGAAGATGTTTCCATGCAGTGTGGCGATGACAGCCTTATTGACATGGGTTTTCTTCATAGGTAGAGTGAAATTGAAGTTAAGTATAGATATTTCTTTGGAGGATTTTTGCCATAACGTAAGGAAATGGAACAGTAAATGGAGGAAATGAAGTCAAGGATAGATTTGTTTGTTTTGCGGAGGATGCTGCTATTACAGCTGAGAGGAAACTGAGTGATGTAGGAGCAAAGAGGAACCGCCAGGAGTGATGTCCTTGGAGTGAGTGGGAGGAGCAGGAATGGATGGGGTTGGCCATAGACACAGAGAGGACCATTACCAGTAGTGATTTCGTTCTCTGAGCAATGAGAAATCGTTAAAGTTTGATGAGTAAGTAGTATGATTCTTGTTATTCCTCATAATCTATGTATTCCTTCCCCTTTTACTGATGGACAAATTCACATGTTTAACAGTCTGTCCGAAAATATACGCTGAAAATACAGTTCTGCTCAAAATAAAGTGGATGATTTCATGTCCAGAAAAGCTGAAACAGACCCTTTTGTTTACCTCAGCAACTTCTCCAGACTTTATGTCAAATCAAGATCTTTATGGTTATTGAAATTGCTGAAATGTTGCACTTTGAAAATAAACTTCCTAGTATCCGAAATCAATTTCTACATACATTTTACCTTTTGAAAGTCTGCAGCATGGTTTATTTTGTATTCTTCTTAAATTTTTCTGATTAATAGTTTTTCAAATTATCACTCCTGGACCACCAGTGGCCTAACACTACCTCAGACAAAATTGGAAATGTAATGAATGCAAATCTCTCTGAGTCACCATCTTGTAACAGATTAAATCACATATCAGAATTTAGAGGAAGCTTTAAAGGTTATTATATGTAGGATAGTTTTATTTATTTATTTATTTATTTTAGGGCTGCACCCACAGCATGTCCCCAGGCTAGGGGTTGAATCAGAACTGCTGCTGCCAACCTACACCACTGTCACAACAATGCAGGATCCAAGCTGCATCTACAACCTACACCACAGCTCACGGCAACACCAGATCCCCGACCCACTGAACAGGGCCAGGGATCTAATCCGCATGCATCCTCATGGATACTAGTTGGATTTGTTTCCTCTGTGCCACAATGGGAGCTCTATGTAGGATAGTTCTTGACAGAAACAATAAACTCTTTTGATCATCCATGATGTAAGTGTGACATGTCACATTTTCCCAGTGAAGAGGAAAGAGCAGATCAAATGCATGAGGCTATTTTCTGGAAAATAATTATTTGTTAAATTTAGTAAATCAGCATCACAGAAGTTTTTCAGTCTCTCATATATTTAAATCTTACTTTGACTATGATCAGTAATAATTTCTCAAGTCAGAAAGGGTTTTCTTTCTTTATTGCTCTTCAGACATGAACGTCTTTACACCAAGAAAAGTAACTTCAGCAGATCTCTAATTCCCAACCTCAAGGATGTAGATGATTTAGCAACCCTAGAAGTTTTGGATGAGGTAAGAAATTCAGTTTAATCAAACTTAAATATTCTGGTGGGTTTGTTTGTTTGTTCGTTTGTTTGTTTGTTTGTTTGTCTTTTAGGGCTGCACCAGTGGCATGTGGAGTTTCCCAGGTTAGGGGTAGAATCAGAGCTGTAGCTGCTGACCTACGCCAGAGCCACAGCAATGCCGAATCTGAGCCCCTTCTGTGACCTACACCAGAGCTCACAGCAATGCCAGATCCTTAACCCCCTGAGCGAGGCCAGGTATCGAACCTATGTCCTCATATATGCTAGTTGGGTTTGTTAACCCCTGAGCCATGATGGGAACTCTATAGTCTGTATATTGTTAAAAATTTACAGAAGTGATATGAGCAGAAGGCTCTTTGAATAGCATCTATAGGTTTCAGCTTCCTGATCATCTCCCTCGTTTTCAGTTTTAATTTCCAGCGCTCTCCATACTGGTGTCAACTCTTTCTTTCTCTCTTTCTCTCTTTTTTTTTTTTTCCCCTCAGTCTTTTTATCTCTTTAGGGCCACACCTGCAGCATATGGAGGTTCCCAGGCTAGGGGTAAAATCGGAGCTGCAGCCTCCAACCTACGCCACAGGTGCAGCAATGCCAGATCCGAGCTGCATCTGCGACCACAGCTGATGGCAATGCCAGATCCTTAACCTACTGAGCAAGGCCAGGGATTGAACCCACATCCTCATGAATGCTAGTCGGATTTGTTAACCACTGAGCCATGACAGGAACTCTGCAACTCTTTCTTTTTTGATAATCAAGTTACAAAAGTATGAGTTCCCACAAGTCTGAGTTTCTTCCTCTTAATTCTCTCCAGGCATCTCAAAGGGCTGATTTATTGCAGTCAGAAAACAGTTTGCTTCCTACACCACCATCTGGCATCTTCCCTCCTTTTCCTCTCCTGTTCCACACTCAGGGACAGGACCCAGAGTCTCTAAGATTCCTCAAGAGCCTGCCTGTTACCAGGATCAGTGATCCGCCTCATGGGATCAATGAGCCCACCCTTTAGGGAAATGAATTCTGCTTGAAACTCCTTATTCCCGTGACCTTAGAAGTATTCCAGACCAGTAAAGTATAGCCTCAGCCTCTTTCTCCTCGCCCCCTTTTATTCCAGATAATCATATCGTTAGAGAAATGAATACCTCTCTTTCAGTAAAAGGCTGGGATCACTATCCTGCCTGAACCACACACTTTTATTTTTTAATACTTCTGACACATGCCTGAACATTTTGCTTAAAAATGCAACAAATCAGGAGGCATTTTTCTAAACAGAAGTAGTCATTTGGTAAATTTAGGGTTGCGTAAACAACTCAAGTACTTCGTCGGAATAATCTCTCTGAAGAACATCAAGCATCTTGTCATCAAATTGTGTTTGCAAGTCAGAGATTGGCAACACCTTTATGAATATTTGTGTATCAAATTTGCCAATGATGTGAATCCCTAGGCTGGTGGATTACAATGAAGGCTTCGATCATCACTTTGCTAACCCATATATGAAACACAAGGTTTGTTTGTTTCTGTTGTCTGTGTTTTATTTTTTGTCCCCCCCCTTTTTTTTTTTGACCTAAGATCTTTTGCTTTTATGTCAGGTACTATAAGTGAGGACTTCTGGCATGATTAAAATTGATTCCATGTCCCCATATGATTTATCAGCTGTGGACATTTCTGTACTTTTTACTCTGCCTCAAGCCAAATATTTAAGCAGGGGGCTATGACATCTCCCAGAACCATTGAGTAACCTTGATGGGGAATAAAATCATGTTCATTGTATCTTCCCTTCCCTTTTCTAGTATTCTTTCCCTTTACATTATGTGCTGCATTTACTTATTTCCTTGAAAGCTTTGTGTGTATGTGATCCTTGTGACATATGTCCTGTGAAAAACAGGTAGCCGTGACATTCCTGTATGGCTTTCAAAAGAAAATACCCATCAAGGGAAGGGGTAGTTGACCTGATGTGACACATCTTACTATCGATAAATCTCTTTCTGTCTGATCCTTGCTCCAGAATCCAGATATTTTATTTATTATTGCTTGCTTTAAAAATGATAATTGACCTTTGGTGATTTTGAAGAAAGAGAAATTATTTTTATTTCATTATAGAATACAGTCTCAGAGCAGCTTGAGAAGTGTTACTCCAGAGATCAGATTTACATCTATGTGGGGGACATACTCATTGCTCTGAACCCTTTTCAGAGCCTGGGTCTTTACTCCACAGAGGTATGTGGTGTGGTTTGCATTTTCTTACTTTGTACAAATAATTTTACTATTCAGATACTTAATTTAAATTATTCTAAAGAATATTTTATCCAATTTCTTGAAAAAACAGTTAAATAAGTGTTAAAACGTAGAGATAGGAAAAAAAGATGAATCAGTCTGGTTGCAGTTTGTGGTCTTTATGTGAGATGTGGTAATTACTTCTAGTTATTGGTAATTGGTAACTGGTCCACACTGAGTATCATATCAGTGAATAGATGCTTAAAAATGTGTATCCTTAATGTCTGTCTCTGAACCAAGTATGGGAGAATCAAAAGTAAAATTATACTGAGTTCCTGCTCTGGTGCAGTGGGATCAGTGGTGTCTCTGCAGCACCAGAACACAGGTTCAGTCCCTGGCCTGGCATAGTGTGTTGGGGATCCAGCATTGCTGCTGAGGCTTAAATCTGATCTGTGGCCTGGGAACTCCATAGGCTGCAGGACAGCCAAAAAAGAAAAAAGAAAAAAAAATTTACATTGTATGTATAGGTCCTATGTACTTAATGGATATAAAACTTATCATTATGAGTTTAAAACTTCCTTTTGACATACTGATTGGTTTTTTATATCAGGTAATATGTTTTATAAATATAGATATATAATTATCCATTATTTAGCCCCTAATGTTTAAATATAGAATAATATTCTGGAGTTAGGCTAAGTTGTTTTTCATTTTTAATTGAATCCATACTCTTGCAGCTATTTGTGTACTCTAAAATATATTTAGCACTGTACTTAATGTTATTTTTAATTCTGTCAGTCTCCTCCACTTTAAGATTTACAAGAATAATGGCAAATATATGAATCTTGGCCAAAATTTTAGAAGATCTGGGCTCTAGTGCAAATTCCACTGTGATCTTGGGCAAATAAAATGCGAGTGTATAATTAAATGATATGAAAGGAAAAAAGTGGTGATCATATGTCAGACATTATTATATCCAAGGAATAGTCAACAAAATGATACCTGATTATCTTATTTATAAAATATCTTCTTATTTAAAGAAATAATAGTATTTTTGAAACTTTAAGTTCTGCTTTGGAAGTGGCATGCACTTCCGAGTCTTCTTTTAAATACCACTGCCAAAATGATGTCATATGATGTATCATGTTTCTGGGCTGTTTTATGTCAGACTTTTATTTCACATAATTGTCTGCGAGGTGTGCAGTATGTATGTAACATGTATGTAATGTTTGGCCATATGAAACTATATTTTGATTCATGTTTTGCTTTTAAAATTAGCACTGTATCTGTAAATAAATAAGGTTTAAGCAAAAACAAAAACAAAAACCCTACAAAACATGTTGTTTTTAACCTTTAGCATTCCAAACTGTATATTGGAGCAAAGAGAACTGCCAATCCTCCTCACATTTTCGCCATGGCTGACTCAGGATACCAGTCTATGGTAACATATAATTCAGATCAGGTAGGGAGAGTCTCACATTCTTGGAAATTCTCCTCTCCATTTGTCATGCCTCCGCTGAATTTTGTGATGATAAAGTCTTATGGTTTTCTCTTCTCACTGTACAGTGCATTGTTATTTCTGGAGAAAGTGGTGCTGGAAAGACAGAAAGTGCTCATCTTTTAGTTCAGCAGCTGACGGTGCTTGGAAAGGTATAGTTTATCTTTCCTCTCTCCTAACAGGAATATTTGTTATATTTCACAACTTAATTTAACTGATTATGTTAATATTCACAAATTTCAACATTTAATTAGTGCACAGAAATTATAACACACTTGTCCTTTGTGACTTTAAAATATAACGAACAATATAAAAAGTATATGCTTTGTTTTGAGCCTTCTCTAATCTTTCTCACTCTTAGTAGGCAAGGCTTTATAAATGTGATTTTCTCTCTTTTTCACCCTAGCATATTCACTGAATGCTTTCTTTACTTCCTTTCCTTTTGTTACTAGCAAGTTAAAATTGGGCTAATATACAAAAATTGTCTTTGTATATTATATACATACTAGCAGTGATCAATTAGAAGTTTAAATGTAGAGAGTTCCCATTGTGGCTCAGTGGTAACCAACCTGAGTATCCATGAGAACGTGGCTTCAGTCTTTGGCCCCACTTAGTGGGCTAAGGATCTGGCATTGCCATGAGCTGTGGTATAGATCAGAGACACAGCTCGGATCTGGCATTGCTGTGGCAGTGGAATAGGCCAGCAGCTACAGCTCCAATTCGACCCCTACTAGCCTGGGAACTTTCATATGCCACAGGTGTGGCCCTAAAAATCAAAATCAAACAAAAATAAAAAACCAAAAAACAAACAAAAAAATTTAAATGTAAGGGTATCATTTATATTAGCACCACAAAACATGAACTATTTAAATCTAGATCTCACAAAACGTGCAAGATTTGTATGCTAAAAAGTAGAAAAAGTAGGTAAAGAAAACCTGAATAATAGGAGAGATATTCCATGTTCGTGAATTAAAAGACTCAATATTAAGATGTCACTTCTCCACAGATGGGTCTGTAGATTCAGTGCAGTTACAGGGAAAATCCCAGCAGGATTTTTTTTTTTTTTAAGAAACTGACAATCTGAATCAAAAATTCATATGGAAAGGCAAAGGAACTATAATCAAACATTTTTGAAAAAGAACAAAATTGAAGTATTAATACCAGCTGATTTCAAGACTTACTATAAAGCTATGATAGTCAAGACATTATGCTATTAAAGAAAAGATGGCATACAGATCAATGAAATGGAATAAAGAAATCTGTACATTCATGGTTTATTAATTTACAAGAAAGGTGCAAGTTCAGTTAATAATAGTATCTTAACAAAAGGTGTTGGAATGCCCATACAAAAATATCGAACCTTACTCTAGACCTGACATACTGTAAAAATTAACTCCAAATGGAGCATAGGCCTAAAGGTAAAATGAAAAACTATAAAATTTCTAGAAGAAAATTGTCAGTTAACTTTGTTCTTTGTCATTTTTTGTCAGGCAAAGAGTTGTTAGATACAGGATAAAAACCATAATCCATAAAGGAAAAATTTGATTTCACCAAAATGAAGAACTTTTTTTCTTTGAATGACATTGTTAAGAAAATGAAAACACAAGCTGCAGACTCAGAGAAACTCTTTCCTAGTCACATATTTAATAAAAGACCTGTATCCAAAATATGTATTTTTTAAAACTCTTAAAATTCCATAATAAGAAATCAAATAATTTAAATGAACAAAAAATTTACTAGCAATTTCACCAAAGATGATTTGTAAATGGCAATAAAGTAAGTGAAAATATGATGTTCAACACCAGTAGTCATTAAGGAAATGCAAATTAATACCACGATGAGACACCATTACATACCCATTAAAACAACAAATATTTTTTTAAAAATATGACACCCCCTAAGTGCTGACAAGGATGTAGAGGAACTGAATGAAACTCTTCTGTATTGCTGGTGAGAGTGCAAAATGGTACAGCCACTTTGGAAAACAGCTTTGACGTTTCTTTTTAAGTCTAACCATACTTCTCACACAACCCAGCAATCCTACTCCTAGATATTTATCCAAGTGGAATGAAAACCCATGTTCATACAGAAAACTTCAGACAAATAATTTGTATCAGTTTTATTCATAATCTCCAGGAAGTAGAAACAACGGAACTAGGAAATGAATAAACAAACTCTGGTACATCTGTACAGTGAAGTATTACTCAGCAGTAAAAAGGAATGAGCACTGATAGAAACAATGAAGCTCAATGGATACGATTTGGATAAATCCAAAATGCATTAGGCTAAGTCAAAGAAGCCTGACTAAGAACTGCTGTGTGGTTCACTTACTGTGTCATCCTTGCAAATTTAAAACTATAGGCCCAGAAACATATCAGTAATTGTCAGGGGCTAAGGGTAGAGGAAAGGAGTAATGGGAAAATTTGGGGGGTGGTGATGAAATTGTTCTATATGTAGATTTTAGGGGGAATTTTATGATTGCATATGTATGTAAAAACTTCCAGAACTGAATACCATAGAGGATGAATCGCACTCTATATAATCTTACCTTAATTTTTAAAAATGGAAAGTAGAGGATAGAGACTTAGTTTGATTTTCCAGGTGGGTCCTTGAAATGAGTTAAGTCAAGAATAATGCATTCTCAATAAGGCTAATGGCAAAAAAAAAAAAAAAAAAAAAAAAAAAAACAACTTTGTGCACAGCTTATCCTTATGAAAATGCTTATTGTGATCTGCATGATTAGAAGTAGAGTTGTCTTAAAAATTTTGCCATCACTGTGATGATAGGAATCTTGCATTACAAAGCACTCTGGGTAAAAGCACTCTGTATAAAAGGGCAAGCCCTCATAGTGTCAAACAGCTGCTTCACTGAGTCCAATTCATTATTGAAATGTCATGTTGGAAGAATTTCACGTTCCTATTAAAAATCAATTGACTTGTTTTATCAGTTTCCATCATGTATGTGGGCATAGAATAGAAATATACTCGGGGAATAAATACGACCTCTAGTACCAGACCTGTCACCCCTCAGGACTGGAAGATCCAGTAGAGACCAGGAAGGGAGTGCTGCTACCTCAGGGCAGTCATCTCAAGCCCTTCCCACCCCTTGCCCAGCAACTCCCCTCTCCTTACTTCTGGGATAAGCTTCATTCTACAAGCTTTTAAGTGCAGTGAAATAGATGTCATTTTGTAGGGAGAAGGTGGAGAGGCATAGCGTATGTTCCTGGCACAGAAGAGTTGAATATCTGAATTAATTTACTCAAAAGGCTTTCGGCGAGGGCCTTTGATATTCTTTCTTGATTTGTGAGGTCGATAGAGGCTCTCATCAATAATGAATTAACTTATATGAATGTAGTTTTGTAGATGTCGGCCAGCTTGCTTATCTGATCTCTTTAACTTATGCTAGATCTAAAAAGGTGATTTGATATTAATTGGTGATGGTGATATAAGAATGTAAGAATTCTACCCTTATCAGGACTTAATGTGTCTTTTACTTATCTTCTTGATAAAGATTTAGCAGATACAAAAATGGTAGTTTGGTGGATAGAATTTACCTTTGTAATATGCAGTCTCCAAAACCTTATGGAGCAGGGAGTTCCCGTCATGGCGCAGTGGAAATGAATCTGACTGGGAACCATGAGATTGCAGGTTCAATCCCTGGCCTCGCTCAGTGAGTTAAGGATCCGGCATTGCCGTGAGCTGTGGTGTAGGTCGCAGATGCGGCTCGGATCCTGTGTTGCTGTGGCTCTGGCGTAGGCCAGTGGCTACAGCTCCGATTCGACCCGACCCCTAGCCTGGGAACCTCCATATGCCACGGGTGCAGCCCTAAAAAGACAAAAGACAACCAAAAAAAAAAAAAAAGAACTTAAGGAGCAGGGTGCTGCTGTTATTTAATACAGGTGAATGATGTTTTCCTACCTTTTTCATGAATGCAAGGCTGGCCCCAAACAACATTATAAAAGAGCCAAGTTTATCCCAATTCTCACTTCTCTCTTCTCTTGTCCATGATTGCCTCTTTTAGAAGATTCCTAGAATCCTTTTATGCCCCTCAAAGCTCACTGTGAATACCCGCTTTGGCCCATCCAAATTCTAAGATAGCCTGTTTCAGAAAGACCTACATCTCCCCTCCATTACTTAAACATGTCCGTACCTCTGACACAGCTGACTTTAGCCAAGTGTTACACTGAAAATAATCCAGTTGATCCAGTTTCTACCAAGATGTGAATGACTGATACCGCCTTCAACCTCCAGCATGGGGGAATGCCTTTCTAAATGAATTTCTGCCTGGTAGAATTTCAGGTAAAGTGGTAAAGGAAGAAAAACCAACATGTCGTTTGTCTGAGGGCAGGAAAATATGAGATGGGAGTAGGAAAAAATAGAGACATAGTCAAATAGGCCTGCTGGCCTTGACCATGAATCCACATTCCTTTCCACACACCTGAGCTGTTCTTGATTTGTACAGTTATTCCCTCTGCTCTACTTCTTTTTAATTTTTTTAATTTTTAAAAAAATTTTTAGGGCCACACCTGCAGCATATGCGGTGTGCTGCATAGACTGCTTATAAATTGTGTTTGTAAGTCAGGAACTGAATAGAATTATATATGAACAGAAAAAGTCTAAAATATCTCTTAACCCCTCTAAGAAAGTGAGTGCATGCATCTAGGGGAGGGGAAAAATATATCAGGTTGTAACTTCTAGCAACATACCAAAAATATGCTCTTGTATGTTCATATCTACATAAAGTGTTTATCAGAGAAGAGACCTTTCATTCTGCACAAAAATAATTTTTTACATTTCTTTTTTATATATTGACATTTTCTCTAGGCTAATAACAGAACTCTGCAAGAGAAGATTTTACAAGTGAACAATTTGGTGGAAGCCTTTGGCAATGCCTGCACTGTCATAAATGACAATTCTAGCCGCTTTGGAAAATACTTAGAAATGAAATTTACCCCGTCTGGAGCTGTCGTGGGAGCACAGATTTCTGAATACCTTCTGGAGAAATCCCGAGTTATCCACCAAGCCAAGTAAGTTCATGTCACAAGTAAGTTCCCATTGTCTGAGATGCAAAGATGATGCTTTTGTTTTAGTAATAAAATGTCTTAACTCATTTAACAGAATTTCAACAAAAATTCAACAAAATTTTATTGATCATCTGTTATGTGTGAGGCATTTCTGTTGAAAACAGTCCCTCAGCACTGTCTTACTCTTTCATATTTCACATCCAGTAGGGGAGTTAATAAAAAACTTAGAGTTTATGAAAACAGAAAGCCTAAGCCTGGAGTTCCCGTTGTGGTGCAGGGAAAACAAATCCGACTAGTACCCATGAGGATGCAGGTTCAATCTCTGGCCTCACTTAGTAGATTGAGGATCCATCGTTGCCATGAACTGTGGTGTAGGTTGCAGACAAGCAGCTCAGATCCCTTGTTACTGTGGCTTGTGGTGTAGACCAGCAGCTGTAGCTCTGATTCGACCCCTGGCCTGGGTACTTCCATATGCCACAGGTTTGGCCATAAAATAAATTAAAAAAAAAATCCTAAGCCTATCACATAGATACTAACAGGATAAATTAATTTATGAAGTAGAAGAGAATATATTTCTTTATACAAAACTAATGTAAAATTTAATTAGAAAAAATACTCGTGGGGTTCCCACTGTAGTGTAGTGGGTTAAGGATCCAGTGTTGCCACAGCTGTTGCATAGGTCACAGCTGTGGCTTGGATTCAGTCTCTGGCCCAGGAGCTTCCATATACAGAAGGTGGGGCCAAATGAAAAAAAGAAATAATAGTCTTTTTTTCCTTAAATGCTGGTATATATATATAAATAGACCTTTTATTAATTATCCTCTTCCCAGTGTTTATACACAAGTGACCAAAAACAAAAAGAAAGAAAGAAAAGAAAAGAAAGATTCAGGAAAGGGTGTTACTGTATTGTCCTTTTTCTTGCCTTCTGATATAAGCCGTCAATACCATGTTCTGGTACATTTAGGTTGAAGGAGTTCCTTTTGGCAATTTGTAGCTCAAAGACAATATTTCTTTCCTGTGCTAATGATTTCAAAACATCTTAGTTGTTCTTATGGAAAAACAACAATCACAGTGTTAGATTTATACCCTGATCTTTTTATGTATTTTTTTAAAGTTGTGGCAATTTAGAGTCTTTCAGTTTTCTTATGTTGGTTTTATGCTAAACATATCTACATTATTGTAGTAATGTGTCGTATGTTAAATTCCTGGGAACATAAGCTCCTGATATGTGTTAGTACATTAGTATTACATAGAAGTGCCTTCACATTTGCTATCATTCAATTTTTGAGTAAATTGTGAATATAAGTTGCCTGGAGCCAACTCCTGAGTTCAGCCTTCCATGTGGAGATTATTTTCTGGTCTTCAATTCCAATTATTTAAGGAATTATTAGGCAAACACAGCTTTTTTTTTTTTTTTTGTAAATGATCTTTAAAAAAATGAAGATATCAGGGATGTAGAATTCTTAGTAGGTCCTTTTAAAAATGATTCCTGTAAGTGTTACTATGCCATTTGGGAACTGAAAGGAAAGAACAAGTTCAATGGGTTTAACTGAGAGGACTATTTGTAGAGGTGGAGGGCATCGAAGAACCAAGAACTAATGGTGAGACACCCACAGATTAACAGTGTTGAGAAATCATTACTACCCCTGGATCTGAAGGGCAGAAGGAGGGAGCACACCACAGAGTCTGCTGACAGCTAGGGCTTTGGAGCAGGGCTGCCTGTCTGGAGCACATCGGGGTCTGCAGGGGATTGGTTCCAGAACCCTCTCCCATGTCCATGGATGCTGAGTGGGCCTCCATGTCGGTGGGTTCCACATCCACGGATTCAGTTGGTTGAGTCCCCGGATGCAGAACCCATGGATATTGAAGGCCAACTGCGCGGTTTCTGGGAGGAAGAGAGCAAGGGGAGGAATAGCCTCACCTCTTCTCTTCTTCCTCCCCCCAGTCCATTCCTACCTGTGCTTCTTATTGCCACACTCAGCAGGAAGCCAGGGAGCAAGGGAGCTTAGGCTTTACAGTCTGTAGAGTTTAGACTTGGGGATCACAGAGCAAGGCAAAGAGGAGTTGGGAATGGATCTGAGATCGCAGAAAAGACCTGGAGCAGACTTTTTTTGTCTTTTTCTTTTTCCTTTATTCTTCTGAGCAGACTTTTTTTTTTTTTTTTTTTTTTTTTTTTTTGCTTTTTTAGGGCCACTCCTACAGCATATGGAAGCTCCCAGTCTAGGGGTCGTGTCAGAGCTACAGCTGCCAGCCTACATCACAGCCACAGCAACATCAGATCCAAGCTGTGTCTGCAACCTATACCACAGTTCAAAGCAATGCCAGATTCCTGATCCACTGAGCAAGGCCAGAGATCAAACCCATATCCTCATGTATACTAGTTGGCTTCATTTCTGCTGCGCCGCAATGGGAACTCCCAAGCAGATAAGTTTTTTTTTTTTTTTTTTGGTCTTTTTGCCATTTCTTGGGCCGCTCCCGAGGCATATGGAGGTTCCCAGGCTAGGGGTCGAATCGGAGCTGTAGCCACTGGCCTATGCCAGAGCCACAGCAACGCAGGATCTGAGCCGCATCTGCAACCTACACCACAGCTCACGGCAACGCCGGATCGTTAACCCACTGAGCAAGGGCAGGGACCGAACCCGCAACCTCATGGTTCCTAATTGGATTCGTTAACCACTGCTCCACGACAGGAACTCCGGAATTTCTTTTAATGGAAAAAGTCCTTTTCTCTTTTTGCCTCTACCCGTGTTATCTCACCCCTCTCTCTGACCACAGTTATTTTTGAACTTCTCATGATGGCATTTCTAATGCTGGTACTATCCTATACATTGTGACTTAAAATCTTTCCTAAATGTAGATATTTTAAAGAGACGCTACTCAATTCCAAGAAGAAAAGGAGCATGTTGAAGTCAGTGCTTATAAATGCTCACAAATAAAAATACTAGCTCTTTCATTGCAGTTTTCTCCTGTTACTACAATTTAGTTCAGCAGGCATCAATTGTGTTTCTCTCACATGCCCAGCACTTTGCTAGACACTTCAAGAGACAGCCCCCAAATGGCAAATGTGTGTTCTCTGCTGTGGAGAGAGAGAAAATATTATTTATGGAGCAGTTAATCTGTGTCAGGCACTGTGCTTAGCACTTTACTTCCATAATCTCTTTTAATTCCTTCAGCAATATGACAGGGTATTATTGTCTATTTTATACAGGAGGACACAGACCAAGAAATTGTAATAAGGGAGTTCTCTGGTGGCCTAGCAGTAAAGGATCCAGCATTGTCACTGCCGTGGCATGAGTTTCCTGGCCCCGGGAAACTTGCACATGCCAAGAGAATGGCCAAAAAAGAAAAAAGAAAATTGTAATGAGTTGCCTACTGTCAAAAAGCTGATAAGAACTGAATCAGGATTTGAAGCCATGTTTCTCTGATTTCAGAGCCCACCACTCACTCATTCATCCACCCATGTGGCAAATATTTTTTGAGTACTTACTATGTGCCCGGAGCTATTCTAGGCACAGGAGATATAGAGCCAAGTAAGACAGGATTCCCATGGAAAAACACCGCCTGGCCTCCTGGGAGCCATGTGTGCCTTGGTCCTGAGCTTGCTGATCACTGATTAGCTTCTAACCTCTCAGGAAAGTGGGCAGTGGGTTCATCTGCAGTGAGTGAGCAGGTGGATGGCAAGGGCGGGGGATTGAGATTGAATGTCCTTGAGGAGGGTGTCCTAGGTCCTTGAGGAGGGAGCTGTAACTAACCATGAAAAGCTAGCCACACTCTCTCCTGAGCACCCTGAGGGGCCCTGTGGGCACAAAACTGCCTGGATGGCTTTCCAAGCCCCATTGCAGGGCACTTGCAGGTCAAAGATTCCAAAGTTTCACGTGTGGGGTCACACCCTTGTGAGGACTTTGCCGTAGTGTTGAGGTATTAGAGGCCTTGGCTGCACAGTGATTCCCAGCGTCCAGGACACATGAAACAGCCTGGAGGGGTTTCCTACAGATGGCTGAGTGGGACCCTAAGGATGCATCAGAGTCCACAATAGGGGTGGAGCCAGAGAAATACACTTGACCCTTGAACAATGGAGAGTTTAGGGGCACTGACCCCCTTTGCGGTCAAAAATCTACATGTAACTTTTTTTTCTTTTATGGCCACACCTGTGGCATATGGAAGTTCCCAGGGGGAATCAGAGCTGCAGGGATCGAATCAGAGCTGCAGTTTAGGCCTACACCACAGCCGCAGAAACACTGGATCCTTAACCCACTGAGTGTGGCCAGGGATAGAACCCGCATCCTCATAGAGCCTATGTTGGGTCCTTCACCTGCTAATCCACAATGAGAACCCCTGCATAGACCCTTTGACTTTCCCCAAACTTACCTACTAATAGGCTGTTAACCTGAAGCCTTACTGATAACTTAAAGAGTCAATTAATATTCTTACAATAAAGTAAGCTAGAGAAAAAAATATTATTAAGAAAATTATGAGGAGAAAATCCATTTGCAGTACTGACTGTATTTGCTGATGCCATAAGTTTACAAGATGAATCATCTGTCAGCATCTACATCAGTATTGTCTTAGATGATACAAAACACTGCAGATGTTATATTCACACTAGACATCAGAAATGAAAAGATAATATGAAAAAGAAATTCTCATTTGTTTACAGGTGTTAACAATTCATGCATTGATAACGAAGAAGCAGCGATATGATTGCCTTATGTCAGCTGGTGTCCTCAATATAATTGCTTTACAGTAGCCCAGCCTAGACACTAGTGAATGAATCTTATAAAATGTTATGGCACACAGTATTACAGTCATATTCATCATACAGTTTTGGAAACATGGGTACATTAAAAAATAAATAAATAAATAAAAATAAAACAACACTTGCTAGAGTATCCACTGTGGCACAATAAGATTGGTGGCATCTTGGGAGCCCTGGGATGCAGGTTTGATCCCCAGCCCCACACAGTGGGTTAAGGATCTGAAGCTGTGGCTCAGGTTGAGACTGTGGCTTAGACCTGATTCCTGGCCGGGAACTCCATATGCCACGGGGTGGCCAAAAATGAATGAATGAATGAATGAATGAATGAATAAAACATTCGTGATGATAGGCTGATAGGTAGTTTTTCTAATTACGAGAGAAGCATACTGCATAGTAATGTCATTCTTTGAAAGCAGAGTGATAAAATAGTAAGAAAAGTAGGAGTTCCTGTCGTGGCGCAGTGGTTAACGAATCCGACTAGGAACCATGAGGTTGTGGGTTCGGTCCCTGCCCTTGCTCAGTGGGTTAACGATCCGGCGTTGCCGTGAGCTGTGGTGTAGGTTGCAGACGTGGCTCGGATCCCGCGTTGCTGTGGCTCTGGCATAGGCTGGTGGCTACAGCTCCGATTTGACCCCTAGTCTGGGAACCTCCATAGCCTTGGGAGTGGCCCAAGAAATAGCGAAAAAAAAAAAAAAAAAAAAACAAACAAACAAAAAAAAAACCAGTAAGAAAAGTAACACATTGTTAATTATGTATTAACTCACTTGCCCTATTCTTCTGTGAGGATGGGTTATCTGGGGAGTTCCCTTCATGGCTAAACAGCTAACGGACCCAACTAGGGGATCCACGAGGATGCAGGTTCAATACCTGGCCTCGCTCAGTGGGTTAAGGATCTGGCATTGCCGTGAGCTGTGGTTTAGGTCACAGACACGGCCTGGATCCCGAGTGGCTGTAGCTGTGGTATAGGCTGGCAACTACAGCTCCGATTCGACCTCTATGCTGGGAACTTCCTTATGGCACAGGTGTGGCCCTAAAAAGCAAAAAAAAAAAAAAAAGGGAGGGGGTTTCCACTTCAAGTCTTGCACATGCTATGCTACACATGCTTTTTTATATTTATTGAAAATTTTGCATGTAAATGGACCCACTCAGTTCACATTTGTGTTCTTCCAGGGTCAGCTGTACCATCTGGAGGCTTTCTGAGACCGCTTGCTGTGACTGGTGATTCTAGTTGCATAAGTGTGTGGGGAATGTCACATGCTCTGCCTTCTTAAATGCAGCTCGGATGTAGTTAAGGCGGGACATGAGATGGGGAATCTTGTGAGGTGTCTGCTTTTCCTATTCTTTTCATTCTCTAATTGTTTATCCACTGAAGGTCAGTGTATTTCCTCTGGCATCTCCAGGTCTTGTCAAATTAGAGTTCTCCGTAAATGTAAACTGATAATTAGAGAGAACATCACTGATTGTGCATGTCTGCATTTATGAGTCACTTCTCTAATTGCACACTGCCTCATTTAAGTGTTAAAGGTGTGACACATAGAGCAATCAATGTGATTTCATTAGAACAAAACAAAATTATATGCTGTGCCAGTCTTAGAGAGGTCTTATTAGTGTGTGATGAGAAAAGACCAGAGCTAAATTTTTGGTTTAGGTCTAACCTTTCTCCTGACAAAGCTGATGTTCATCGAGTGTTACCAGTGACTGCCACAAATAATGGCTGGGGATGTTGAAGGTACAAACACTACCAGCTCTAAAGGATGGTGCCATCCTCACTTCAGCATCTGAGCCTGTGGACTTGCCTTTTCTTGAAATGCCCACCTGTCTTTGCTTCCATGACCGGGACTCATCTGGTTCCTCTCCTCCCTCTCTGAGTTTTTCTTCTCTAACTTAGATTCATCCATCCACTCCCAAAATGTGTATTTATCAAAGATTTTTCTTGGAGCATTTCTCTTTTCTCTCTATATTCTCACACTTAGGAACTTCTTCTAATACCATGGCCTCGATGGATGGCTCTATGTGACTGACAGCCAAATATGTACTTCTCACTGTCTCTTAAATTCTCATTTTTCATTTTCAACCACCTGGATATCCTGCTGTCATCTTGAATGCAACTGAATAGAGGCACACCTACATATTTACTAGGGCAGGAACAATGAATAGCAAATCTGATTTTATTGATCCAGAGATGAGGAAATGAAGTCTGAAGAGATGAAATAACTTTCCCAGCCACCCAGGTTATATATCCTAGAGTCAGGTAAGGACCCAGATTCCCCAAACTCTTTGTTCTGTCTTTCCCCCACCCCACCCCCCAACTGCTAAGAACCCTCTTTTAGCAGGTGCTATCCTTTCAGAGAATCAGTTTTATTGTCGTGCTGAGGGTACTTGCAGCTCGAGCCTGAGCTGTGTTCACTGCTGAGATACAAACGTACTGATGTGACTGTGGCTATGGTGTAGGCTCCAGCTGCAGTGGCAGCTCTGATTTGACCCCTAGGCTGGGAAATTCCATATGCTGAAGGTGCAGCCCTAAAAAGAAAAAAGAAAAAATAGCTTATTGCTAAAAAGGCTAACCCTCAACCTGAGCCTTAAACGAGTTGTAATTTTTTTGCCGGTGGATGGCTGCTGAATGATCAGGGTGGAGTTTGCTGAAGATTAAGATGATTGTGGCAACTTCTTAAAAGACAGTTGCCTCATTGATTGACTCTTCCTTTCATGAATGATTTCTCTGTGGCATGTGATGTTTTTTAACAGTATTTTACTCACAGTGGAACTTCTTTCAGCATTAGAGTTAATCTTCTCAAACCTTGCTGCTGTTTAATCAACTAGGTTTATGTTGTATTCTAAATTTTTTGTTGGCAGAGTTCCTGTTGTGGCTCAGTGGATTAAGAATCCGACTAGGGAGTTCCCGTCGTGGCGCAGTGGTTAACGAATCCGACTAGGAACCATGAGGTTTCGGGTTCGATCCCTGCCCTTGCTCAGTGGGTTAACGATCCGGCGTTGCCGTGAGCTGTGGTGTAGGTTGCAGACGTGGCTCGGATCCCACGTTGCTGTGGCTCTGGCGTAGGCCGGTGGCTACCGCTCCGATTGGACCCCTAGCCTGGGAACCTCCATATGCCTCGGGAGCGGCCCAAGAAATGGCAAAAAGACAAAAAAAAAAAAAAAAAAAAAAAGAATCCGACTAGAATCCATGAGGACACAGGTTCGATCCCTGACCTTATTCAGTGGGTTAAGGATCTGGGCATTGCTGTGAGCTGTGGTGCAGGTCAAAGACTCAAGTTGGATCCCATGTTGCTGTGGTGTAGACCAGCAGCTGAAGCTCCAATTCAGCCACAAGCCTGGGAACTTCCATATGCTGCAGAAATTGGTGCCCACAGCATATGGAAATCCCCTGGCTAGGGATCAAATAGGAGCTGCAGCTGCCAGCCTATGCCACAGCCAGAGCAATGCAGGATGGGACCTGAGCCATGTCTGCAACCTACACCACAGCTCACAGTAGCCAGATCCTTAATCCACTGAGCAAGACCAGGGATCAAACCCACATCATCATGGATACTAGTCGGATTTCTATCCACTGCACCACAACAGGAACTCTGAGCAAAATTAAAAATCATAAATAAATAAATAAATAAATCTTTTGTTGTCATTTCAACAGCATCTTCACGAGGAATAGTTTCCATCTCATGAAAACATTTTCTTTGCTTATCCATAAGAAGAAACTTCTCATCTGTTAAGGCTTTATCATGAGATTGCATCAATTCAGTCACATCTCTTCTCATCTGTTAAGGCTTTATCATGAGATTGCATCAATTCAGTCACATCTCTTCTCATCTGTTAAGGCTTTATCATGAGATTGCATCAATTCAGTCACATCTCTTCTCATCTGTTAAGGCTTTATCATGAGATTGCATCAATCAGTCACATCTTTAGGCGCCTCTTCTATTTCTGGTCATCTTGTGGTTTCTACCACATCTGCAATTGCTTCCTTCACGAAAGTCTTGACCCCTCTAAGTCATCCGTGAGAACTGGAATCAACTTCTTCCAAACTTCTGTTAATGTTGATATGTTGACTCTTCCCATACATCATGAATGTTCTTAATGGCATCTAGATGAGTCCCTTTCATAAGATTTTCAATTGAAATTACCCAGATCTATCAGAGGAATCACTGTTTATATGGCAGCTATAGCTTACAAAATACATTTATTAAATAATAAATATATTAATATATTTATTAAATAATAATAAGAAATTTCCCTGTGACCCATGGGCTACAAAACAGATGTTGTGTTGGCAGCAAGAAAACATTAATCTCATTGTACATCTCCATCAGAGCTCTTGAGTGACCAGATGCCTTATCAATGAGCAGTAATATTTTGAAAGAAATCTTTTTTCTTTCCAAGCAGTAGGTCTCAACAGTGGGATTAAAATATTCACTAAACCAAGTTGTCAACAGATGTACTGTCATCTAGCCATTGTTGTTCTACAGATAGAGTAGATTGAGAATAACTCATAAGGGCCCTAGGATTGTCAGAATAGCAAATGAGCAATAAACTTTAACTTAAAGTCACCAGCTGCATTCGCCCCTAATAAGAGAGTCAGCCTGTCCTTTGAAGCTCTGAAACAAGGCATTGACTTCTCCTCTCTAGCTATGAAAGTCCCAGATGGCATCTTCTTCCAATAGAAAGCTGTTTTGTCTACACTGAACATATGTTGTTTGCTGTAGCCACCTTCATTAGTTGTCTTAACTAGATCTTCTGGATAACTAGCTACAGCTTCTGCATCAGCATCTGCGACTTCTCCTTGCTCTTCTTTGTTATGTTATGGAGTTGGCTTCTTTCTTTAAACCTCTTGAACCAACCTCTCCTAGCCTCAAACTTTTGTTTTTGTCTTTTTAGGGCCACACCCACAGCAAATGGAGGTTTCCAGGCTAGGGGTCAAATCGGAGCTGTAGCTGCCGGCCTTTGCCACAGCCACAGCAACATGGGATCCAAGCCGCATCTGCAACCTACACCACAGCTCATGGCAATGCTGGATCCTTAATGCACTGAGTGAGGCCAGATATCAAACCCACATCCTCATGGATACTAGTCGGGTTTGTTACAGATGAGCCACAATGGAAACTCCTCCTAGCTTTGAACTTTACTTCTGCCATTTCCTCACCTCTCTCAGTCATCATAAAATTGAGGAGAGATGGGGCTTTGCTGTGGATTAGGCTTTGGCTTAGGGGAATGTTGTTTGATCTGTCCTGACTACTAGAGCCTCTCTCCCTCTCCCTCCCTCTTTCTCCTTCCCTTCCCTCCCTCTACACACACACACACACACACACACACACTCTCTCTCTCTCTCTCTCTCTCTCTCTCTCTCTCTCTCTCTCTCTCTCTCTCTCTCTCTCTGGATAACCCTGACTGATACAGAAACAGAGAAGAGGCTTGTACAACAGTTTCGTAGCCCCTGACCCACATACTCTGGTAACATCCAAAGCTTTGTGGTGGGGTGGCATCTAGCCCAACTGTAAGAGGAGTAAGATAAAAAGAATAAAGACAGCAAGGCCCTTAGAGTTTGAGGGTTATTTTATTTTAACCCCTGTGAGAGGAACCCTCCTCCACCCCAGCTGCAGGCTCTTGAGCCTGGTCAGATAATGAAGTGCAATGTCAAGGGAAGGTTTAAACAAGAGGATGGTGTAGTGGGAGGGTGAATAAGCCAAGGACAGATGCAAATCCCAGGACAGATGCAAATCCCAGGTCTCCCAAATGGCCATCAGGGTCACCAAGCGTAGAAGCAAAGCAGAGTTCACACTGTAAGGCAGGATAGAACTTGCTTGTTCTTGGGGAAGAAGTGTGATCCATCCTTGAACTCTCCAGAGCAAAAGGAAGATGAGGAAAGGCAGAGAAGGGGGCCCCTGGGATCCTAATAGTTATGTCATGGCCCATCCTGAGCCAGAGACTCACTTCATTGTGACCCAGAGTACTTGATTGTACTAGTCCAGGATCTTGGAAATTCTGTTTTTATGTAGACCTGCAGAGTCATAGAACTTGAGATGCGTGAGAACATGTTTCTCATGCAGTGAGAAAACTCAGTCTCTCTCCCACTAAGTGAAGTAAATCAGAAAGAGAAAGACAAATACCATATGATATCACTTATATCTGAAATCTACTATATGGCACAAATGAACCTTTCCACAGAAAAGAAAATCATGGACATGGAGAACAGACTTGGGGTTGCCAAGGGGGAGGGAGAGGGACTGGGAGGGACTGGGAGTTGGGGGTTAATAGATGCAAACTATTGCCTTTGGAATGGATAAGCAATGGCAACTTGCTGTATAGCCCTGGGAACTATGTCTGGTCACTTGTGAGTGATGGAGCATGATAATGTGAGAAAAAAGAATGTATACATGTATGTGTGACTGGGTCACCTCGCTGTGCGGTAGAAAATTGACAGAACACTGTAAACCAGCTATAATGGAAAAAATAAAAATCATTATTTAAAAAAGAAAAACTCAGTCTCAGAAAGACAGTGTAGTGAGGTGGCTAAAGATGTGGGTTTGGGGAGTTCCCATCATGGCTCAGTGGTTGGCAAATCCGACTGGGAACCGTGAGGTTGCGGGTTCGATCCCTGGGTTAAGGATCCTGCATTGCCGTGATCTTTGGTGTAGGTTGCAGACGTGGCTTGGATCCTGAGTTGCTGTTGCTGTGGCTCTGGCATAGGCCGGTGACTACAGCTCCCATTGGACCCCTAGCCTGGGAACCTCCATGTGCTGCGGAAGCGGCCCAGGAAATGGCAAAAAACCAAAAAACCAAAAAAAAAAAAAAAAAAAAGATGTGGGCTTTGGAGTCAAATACCCCTGTTTAAATCCAGTGTGGCCATCAACTCTGTGACCTTAGTGGAGTGTCCCCTCTAAGCTCTGTGTCCTTGTATGTGGAATGAGAGGGTTGTGGCAGGTAAATGAGGTAATGCAGCTCTTAGTGCCATCCGGCCTGCTCTATTCATCATTAATTTGCTTCTTTTTCCCTGCCTCTGCTGTCAAGTAAACCCAAGAAGTTAGGGAGTTTTGACTGTTTTGTTCCTCTTGTGTCCCCAGTGCATATAACAGTGCCTGGTGGAGACTTACAAATAATGTGTTCAGTGATTCATGCAAAGTGCTTAGCAGAGTCTGGAATTTGATAACAGTGGTTGTTGAAAATAATAGTAACAGTTACAACCACAGAAAGCCAAAATCCAGTATTCTGGGAGGTCCACATTGGTATTTACAGTTGTTGCTCTTTTTTTTTCTTTCTTTCTTTCTTTCTTTTTTTTAAAGCATTTTTAGGGCCACACCCACAGCACATGGAAGTTCCCAGGCTAGGGGTTGAATCAGAGCTACAACCACCAGCCTACATCACAGCCACAGCAACTCAGGACCACATCTGCGACCTACACCACAGCTCACGGCAACGCCAGGTCCCCGACCCACTGAGCGAGGCCAGGGGTTGAACCTGCATCCTCATGGAAACTAGTCAGATTCATTTCTGCTGCACCACTGTGGAAACTCCCTACAGTTGTTGTTCTTTAGCAATTAAAAAATACTTACACTAACCACCTTCCTGAAAATGTCTTATTTTTTCAGTGGAGAAAAAAATTTTCATATTTTTTACTACATCTACGCTGGTTTAGCTGAGAAGAAGAAACTAGCCCATTACAAATTGCCGGAAAATAAGCCTCCCAGGTAAAAATAAATCCAGTCCAGCTGGTTGGACTTTCATGAGTAGTACTTTGCCATCCACTTAATTTTAGATTTTTCACCTACCCTTTCATGTTTTTTCCAGATACTTAGAAAATGACCACATCAGAACAGTACAGGACATGACGAATAATAGTTTCTATAAATCCCAATATGAATTAATTGAGCAGTGTTTCAAAGTCATCGGTTTTACGATGGAGGTGAGTATGGAAGACATTCGAAACCTCCTTAGGAAGCCTCTTCTTGTCATCACTAGTACTAAGAGTCAGCATATACCAAGTGGTCAGTGTATGCCAGACATTGTGGTAAGTGCTTTACATGGATCATTTTTAAATTACTGAAACGACCTTTTGAAATAACTAGAATTATAACGTTTACCTCATATATGAGGAAACCGTGGCCTTGAGATATAACCGAATTCAGTTTTGTTCTTAATCTTTTATTTATATTTACATCCCTCCTGGGTGTGTGTGTGGTGTTTGTGTGTGTGTGTGTGTGTGTGTATAAATGACATTAAATGTGACCACAACACATGTTCTTTTTTTTTTTTTTTCCTGTCTTTTTCTTTTAGGTCTGCACCTGCGCCATATGGAAGTTCCCAGGCTAGGGGTCAAATCGGAGCTGTAGCTGCTGGCCTACACCACAGCCACAGCAACGCCAGATCCAAGCCGCATCTGCTACCTACACCACAGCTCATGGCAATGCTAGATCCTAAACCCACTGAGCGAGGCCATCGATGAGGGCCTTTGTCCTCATGGATGCTAGTCAGATTTGTTTTCACTGTGCCATGATGGGAACTCACACATGTTCTTTTTTAGTGTAGTCTTTTTTTTTTTTCTAACAACTTTATTAAGCTGTAATTCGCATCCGATACACTGTTTAAAAGTATACATTTTAATGCCTTTTACTGCAGTCACAGAGGTGTGCATCCATCCTTGTAATCTCTTTGAGAATATTTTCATGTTCTAAATTTTTCACCCCCAAGAGAAGGGTGCTAGTGATTGGCAGTTCCTTCTCATTCCCACCCCTCCTCTGCTTTTGGACACCCCAGATGTATTTATTGTGGACATTTCACACGAATTGAGTGATGCAGGATATCACCCTTTGGGACTGGTGTCTCTCATTTAACACAGGTTGTAGCCTATGTCAACACTTCATTTCTTTTTATTGAGGGATAATATTCCATTGTATGGATATACCTCATGTTATTTATCTGTTCATCACTTGATGGGCATTTGGGTTGTATCCATTTTTTTGGCTATCATGACTAATGCTACTGTGACCGTCCCTGTCCAAGTTTTTCTGTGACTTGAGTTTTCCCTTCTCTTTGGTGTATACCTAGGCAGGGAAGTTCTAGGTTATACAGTAACGCTATGTTTAACCTTGCGAGGAACTGCTAGACTGTGTTCCAAAGCAGCTGCACTATTTTACATTCCAACCTGTAGCATATAAAGGTTCTGATTTTTCTCCACCTATCTCAGTACTTCTTAATATCTGCTTATAGCCATTCTAGTGGATATGATATGTTATGTCAATATGGTTTTGATTTGCATTTCCCCTAAAGGCTTATGATGCTGAACTTCTTTTCATGTACTTATTGGTTGTTTTTCATTTCTGTATCTTCTTTGAGGAAATGTCTGTTCAGTTTCCTTGCCTATTTTTTAATTAAGCTGTCTTTTTATTATTGAGTTGTAAGAATTCTTTGTATTGTAGATACAAGTGTCTTATCAGGTATGTAATTTGCAAAAATTTTTCTTTTTTGTTGTCTTTTTACTTTCTTGATGGCTACCCTTTGAAGCACATTATCTGTATTCTTGATTTGGGTTTTTTTTTTAATTTTTATGAATGTATTTGGTTTCTTGTGTTTTTTATAAAAAGAATACTTGATCCCTCTGTTTCTTCATTTTCCTTATTTACTAGTGAAGGCATTTAAGGCTATAAATTTATCCCAGAGTAATAAAGATTTCCGGAGTTCCCGTGGTGGCGCAGTGGTTAACGAATCCGACTAGGAACCATGAGGTTGCGGGTTCGGTCCCTGCCCTTGCTCAGTGGGTTAATGATCCGGCGTTGCCGTGAGCTGTGGTGTAGGTTGCAGATGCGGCTCGGATCCCACGTTGCTGTGGCTCTGGCGTAGGCCAGTGGCTACAGCTCCGATTCGACCCCTAGCCTGGGAACCTCCATATGCTGCGGGAGTGGCCCAAAGAAATAGCAAAAAAAGACAATAAAGATTTCCTTCTGTGCCCTGGATTGTATTTTTAAATTTTTATAACAAAGTATCTTGTTTAATAGGGACTCTAGAAGAAGGCTTTTAGAGAAGCTTTCGACTCTGCTCTTAGCAGTTTACTGTTTGCTATGTTGACTCAGTCCTTTGATAAAAAGTATACTGTACTCTGAATGTGAATCAGGCTTCTCGATGACCTCTTGCAGGAAAGTAATGTGCAATTTGTTGGATTTTGATTTCATTTTCATCAATGACACTTCTGCAACTTAAAACCATTAATGTGTCTGCTTAAGAAGTTTACTAAAATTTCTTGGGCTATCAAGTCTCTACGAAGAGCCTGAGCTAAAAATAATACCTAATTCTTCTCCAGAAATTTGGGAAATTTTAGCTGCAGGATGTAAAATATAAAGATGCTGATAGAAGCAAAACTTTACACAAATCATTCAGATTGTGTGCAGCGAAGTTATTGAATCTAATCATTCGGTAGCATGTTTTTCGACACTCTTGACTCCCTTCTAAAACGAGGTTGTCAACAATACCTTTAGTTCATTTGATGCATTTGCTTTCCAAAACGTAAATATTTTTAAAGCTGAACTCGTTCTTGCATAGAGAAAAGTTTACTGCTCAGTGTGTTTTCTCCAAATATAGAGCTTCTGTTGGCATTGCTAACAATGGGTCACCGTCCTCCAGTCTTAACTTTTCTTTGAAAGCCTTTTTGACTCCCATTTGGGTATCTTTGCTGCAGGCCTGAAGGAAAAGATATTCTTAAGACCTTGGCTTTAGAGAATGAGGTGTGACCTCTGCCAACTGGGTGAGGTTTGGAGAAGGACAGATAAATGGCTTTTCTTTTGACATGAAATTAGGGCCTTACCTTCAGGAGAGGTTTAGATAAACCAGGGTAATCTTCATCCATCAGGAAACATTCCAACGTTTAGAGTTAATTTTTCTGGTGTGGCCTTTCTCCGTAGCCAAAAGGAATACAAATTTGTTGAGGAAACTCCCTACATGGCTGTCTTTACAGCTCCAGAATTTAGGGTCCTCCTTGAGGTCTAATAAACTTCACTACTCTGATTCTAGATGCATGAACTCATTGTGAGGAGGCGTGGGTGAAAGCCATCAGCCATCAGGGACCTGGCGGGCTGTTTTCAGGACCAGCTGGGGAGAAATAACTCCTCTCAGCACTAGAGAAGAATTATTACCATGACTTTCCCATAGAGTTCTCAGTTTTTGCCAGAAGACAGAATTGTGTGGACAAGAGGGAAGCAGTACTGTAGATGCACTGGCAGCCAAGGTTGAATGAATCCTTAAGGCAAACATTTTACTCTCAGGAAGTCTTGAGGTAAAGTTGATTCATTTTTCGATTTAGAAGTAGAGACACCAACTCAACCACCTTTATTTCTGAAGGATGTATTCTTTCCATAGTTTCATGCCTGTCCAGCTTTGGCAGTCCCTCTACAAACTACAGCTCATACCAGGAAACTCAGTGGTTCTGTGGCCTCTAGGCAGAAAGATGATCGGGGTCCTTCTCTCTGTTGATGCATTTAATAGCTTTTAGGCTGTAAAAAGGAAAAAAGAATCCATCATTTGGTAAGATTTCTGTGGGTTTTTAAGGAAGCTTCTAGACTTTGCTTTTAGCTATAATGTTACTGTGAAGAACTTCCCATAGGTGAGGCAGATAGATGCATGGTTCTTAAAGGGCCAGTATATAAATCTCATTCCCTTTCTCTACCCTCACAAAAGAAAAAGAAAAAGGAGGAGGAGGAAGAGGAGGAGAAAAAGACAAGAAGCAGCAGCACCAGCAGCAAAGGTTGGCAGGGTGGCCAGATTGATGTATAAGGACAGGACAGTTTGCTTGACCAATAGCAGCCTTTGCTGGAGAGCTGGGAGAAAAAATGATGAGAACAGAATAGGAGTTGAACAATGGAGAGATTCCTAAGCTTATAGAACTTACTGTGGCTATCTCATGTGAAGAGCAGAGTGGTGTATGCCCTTTTCTAGCCATGAGGTTTGGGTGGTAGGCATATCATGCTGAAAACTGTACCGTCAACCTTACCTGACTACCTATTGAGAACAATCTGAACTGTACCATTTGGAGTCAGAAATGATCCTAATACATTTCCTAATAACATAGACATTTTTATTGCTAGTGAAATAAATGTGTTTGAGGAGTTCCCATTGTGGCTCAGTGGTTAATGAGCCCAACTAGCATCCACGAGGTCGAGGGTTAAATCCCTGGCCTCGCACAGTGGATTAAGGATCCAGTGTAGCCATGAGCTGTAGGTTACAGATACGACTCAGATCCTAGCCAGCAGCTACAGCTGCAATTTGACCCCTAGCCTGGGAACCTCCATATGCTGCAGGTGCAGCTCTAGAAAGACAAAAAAACAAAAACAAAAAATCAAAAAACAAAAAAAACAAAACAAACAAAAAAAAAACCATGGAGTTCCCATCATGGCTCCATGGTTAACGAATCCAAGTAGGAACCATGAGGTTGCAGGTTCGATTCCTGGCCTCACTCAGTGGGTTAAGGATCCTGCATTGCTGTGGCTGTGGTGTAGGTTGAAGATGAGGCTCGGATCTGGAGTTACTGTGGCTATGGTGTAGGCCAGCAGCTATAGCTCCGATTAGACCCCTACCTTGGGAATCTCCATGTGCCTTGGGTACAGCCCTAGAAAAGACAAAAAAAAAAAAAAAAAAAAAAAAAAAAAAGTGATTGGAAGACTTCCTGGAAAAGAAAGTCCACAACTCAGAAGACATGAGTTTCAGTCACATTTGAAGTGACGTATGATCACCATCCAGAGATTTCAGACCAGCTATGGGAGATACTCCAGGGGTTTCCACATAGTCCTGTTCCAGACATAGTCCCATTCATATGCTTTAATTCTGAGGTCTCAGGCATCACTGGTGACCACCTTGGTCTTTTGTTCTCATTCTGGCTCAAAGGACCAAGATCTTATCCTCCCCTGAGTGTTTTTAAGCACAATATAAAACCTAGCTTAGCTGCATCATGGGTTAAAATAAGATATTTACTGCTCCAGCAGGTGGCATGATGCTAGTTAGTTTACGTTTGTCTCTACCTCACCCCAAGACCTTCTTGGTCATGGATACTTCCAGGTGTATCTTCCTCACTTCTTCCTGCCAACATTCAGATTCCAATCTGTCTCTCCCCCTTCTGTTGCATTGCTTTCCCTCTCTCAATTCCCACTAACCCTGCCCTCAGGCATAGCCTGTACCTGTGGAAACAGGTTAATTTAAGCACTAGGAGGTATCCTGGCTTTTAAAGCAGAAGGGTGTGCAGTGAAGAAAGAAAAAAAAAAAAAAAAAAAAAACAGCATCTAGTCCTGTTTCCAATCCTTGGTCATAAGACGGATATGGATGCCTCTTTGGACTGCAGGCCTCTGGGCCTGTTGGTTGCCTGGTTGGAGGAAAATAGGAAAGATTAATTGGATCTCAGAGCATTCTCCAAACTGGAAGCATGTTGTACACCAAGTCGGCAGCTCCTGCTGCCAACCAGGGGCTGGGCTTCTTGTCAGAAGAGCTTATCTTCTTCCCAAGTCCTTCCCCCAGAGGTTGCTATCTTAGAAGGGGGGAATCATTTTTAATTGGTTTGTTTACTTCTAAGTCCCAATCATTAGAGGCAATGTTTCACTTATACTTGGCTCAGCTCGTTTCCGTTGCCTGGTAGAACAACGTTTAGATTGCATTAAAATGAAACCAGTCTTGTAATTAGCACCTAGTGACAAATATAATTCATTTGTATAAAACTGTATGTTCCAAACTTAAACATACTCAGTGTTCATTGAGCATCCAAACATGCAGCTTGGGATAAAGGAACATATAACATCTGTTTCTGGAGCTGAAGCACAATCACTGCTAAGTATTTGTGAACACATTTGATCTGGCACAAGTAACTCTCCTGGGATGTGGTGTCTCCCACCTAAAAACAGAGCTTCAGAGAATTAACAGGGCTTTGAAGTTCTCACTGTGGCTCAGCGGGTTAAGAACCTGACTAGTATCCATGAGGATGCTGATTCAATCCCTGGCCTTGCTCCACTGGGTTAAGGATCTGGCGTTGCTGTGAGCTGTGGTGTAGATCACAGATGCAGCTGAGATCCCAAGTTTCTGTGGCTGTGGTGTAGGCAAGGCAGCTGTAGCTCCAATTCAACCCCTGGCCTGGTAGTCTGGGAACTTTCATACGCTGCTGGTGCAGCCCTACAAAGCAAAAAAAAAAAAAAAAAAAAAAAAAAAAAAAAAAAAAAAAAAAGCTGACTCTCCTAGTTTGGAGACAGTGGAATTAAACCAAGTGGGTATTTACTTCCTTTTTATTCCACTCCTGCTATTTGTTTGTTTGTTTTCTCACTGGCTTTTTTGGATATGTGCTTTGTCCATAGTGGCTTCAATTTCATTTTGGAAAGAGGAAGCTTTCAAAATCAAGTGAAATGGCTTGATGTTCACATCCTCTAAGCACACCTCGCTGCCTTTACATTTCATTGCTGCACAATTTGAGTGACTCTCCAATATAGAGAGTGTCTCTCTCATTCTCTTTCTCTCCCCTCGTCTCTCTCTGATTGGTGTCAACAGCACAAAGGATGTGTGTCCCCTTAAATATTCCCAGAGTTTGAAGTTCTCTCCTACATTTGTGATTCAGCACATGCCAGGGAAATTGACAGGCAAATCAAAATCAAATATTCTCTAAAAATAACACAAATTGGAAAACTAAAACTTTTCAAAACATCTGACTTCCTAAACCATTTTCCTGCCATCACTTTAAAATAAATGATTAGTAGTTTTATGAGTCAACTCATTTAGAGGCAGTTTTTCCTGTGTCATGACAGGAATTTTTATTTGTTTCCTTTTGCACAGTCATATATCTTTTGTGTAAGATGAGAATGCCTTTTTTTCCCCCGCTTTAATTTTGCTCAGATTTCTTATGACAGACTAAAAACACAAGCTAGTTCATTTTCTTTGGATTATCGGTTATGGCTTCAGTTATGGTCCACTAATATCTGTGAAGTAAATTTTAAACTAACTATAATGGAAAAAATAAAAATCATTTAAAAGATAAAATTAAAACATAGAAACTTTCAGTAAAAGAAAAAAATAAAATATTTTAAAGCATCACACAAAGTGGTAAATTTCTGTAAAACATTTCATTTTTTAAAGTTGGTTTTTACAAACTTATGGTTACCAAAAGGGAAGGGTAGCAGAAAGGGGTGGATTGGGGGTTTGGAATTGGCAATTTTGTATATGGAATGGATGGTCAGTGGGCACCTGCTGTATAGACCAGGGAAATCTGTTCAGTGTTCTTTGATAACCTATATGAGAGTGAATATGGGTGTATGTATGGCTGAATCACTTTGCTGTACAGCAGAAATTAACACAACATTGTAAATCAACTATACTTAAATAAAATCAAATTTTTATAAAATTGGTTTTAGCTAGGGTGGGAGGGGCATAGAAGTCCCTTTTAGTTAGTCATTTGACAATAGTTTAATAATTTGATACTTAGTCTGCATTCAAGATGCGTAATATAAGTTACAATTCTTGGATGTTATTACTCAGCCAACACTGATGATTTGAACAGAATGATAGGACCAAGGAAGCCAGTTGGGTAAAATAAAAGTAATTCTTTACCAAAAATTCAGAGTCTGTGAGTTAAAATCTTTGGTCACTGCTTGTCTCTTGTATCTTTAGACCCATTACTAAGCCTCTCTGGTCTAAGTTTCTTTATCAGTAGGAGGAAGGCAAAGGAGTGGTTTATTTCTGAGTCACTTCCTATTTTTACTGTGTTTGATTTTGTGGCTAAATATAGGGCCATTTAATTTCATTTTAATCTTTGCAAATTGTTCACGTCACTTTATTGCTTTAACTACCTGCAAAATTCAGCCTAAGTATAGAGAACACATTAATATCCCTTATATACAAATAACTGCCAATGCTGATTGCCGAGCTTCACCTTTCCGCTCATTGGTTCCTGTTTGCCAGGTCCGTGGTCTCCCACAGCATTCTCTCCAGTGGTACCCACTCAGCCTGCTCCTCCCCATTCTGCCTTCTCTGTTGTTTCTCCGTGGAAGCATCATACCTTGGCTCTCACAGGACTAGACTGGGTAGGGCCACATTCCCCAGCCTGGGCTGCTGTCACTTTTGCCATGGTCCATGGTGATCCCCACCCACTTGGAGGTCCATGCATTGTCCCCTGCCTCATCTCCCTCTTGATGGGTTTTGGTTAGGCAACATGTGTGGTCTGAGGCTCTGAGAGAGGACGTACAGCATGTCACCAAAAGGACCCTGCATCAAACTCAGTCTGCCCAACCTGGGCTGAAGCTTCTCCCAGAGGGGAAAAAAAAAAAAAATCGGAAAAATGAGGATCATACATTTTCCATCCACAAGGGCTGTACCACTTAGAAGAGTTGATTGGCTTTTGGAAGGAAACAGCTTATATAGTCTTTTTGGCCTCATAAAATAAAACTATTAAGTCAGGATGCAAAGCCAAAAGAAGGGAACGATTAGAATTTTTTAAACAATGCTGAGGAAAATAAGCAGAAACTGTGAGGCACAGGTTAAAAGTCTTTGAGACATATACAACAGATTTGTTTTGAAAGTGAAGGAAATTTTATTGTCTTTTGACTGACACAAAAGACAACAGTTGACAAGCATTTATTGAGTGCCAGCTGTCTACTAGGCCCTGTGCTAGGAATTAGAGACCTGAATTGGTCACAGTCTCTATCCTCAACAAGTTTATAGTCTGATAGAGGACACATACACTGGGCATAATTAATAAAGTGGAGTCAATTCTGTGATAACAAACAGGCAGAAACTGTTACAGAAACATGAAGTCTGATGGTCAGCAAAGGGTTCTGAGAAGAGATTATATATGAAGGATAGGGAAAAGAATGGTTTGAGCTAGAACTAAGGGATAAAAATAATGTGGAATTCTTGGGGACCTATAGAAGTTGGGCTGGCTGAAAAATGTGTGAGAGAGAAGTAGCTAGAAATGAGGATGCAGAGGCAGGCAGGCACCAGAAGATGCAGAACCTTCTGTGTGAGCCTTGGTGAGGAGCTGGATCTTTATCCTTAAGGGAATAGGGTCTATTGAAGGATGTTAATTAGGAAATACATGATTTGATTTTCATGCCAGAAAGATCATCAGGACAGCTGTGTGGAAGATGGGTTAGAGAAAGGGCAAGGCCAGAGGCAAAGAGACTAGTAAGAAGCGTAATACCTGAGGCTGAGCTTATGCATTGCTTATGTGTGTGAGCCCAGATATGACCCAAATCTTGATGGACAAACATAAAACTGAAGTCAGGCAAATCACCTATTAGTTGTTAATGTTCAAAGAAGGTATGTTTTGATAGTTTATTCAATATATTATTATTTTACTTTTTGGCTGTACATGTGGAATTTCCCAGGCCAGGGATCAAACCCATGCCACAGCAGTAACCAGAGCCACAGCAGATGTTATGCTGGATCCTTAACCCATTGAGACACCAGAGAACTAAAATTTTAAAACCAAATACTCAATTTTTTCCTTAGGCTTGTCAGTTCTGCTTAGGTGTCTTTTTAAGAGCAGTTTTAGGTTCACAGCAAAATTGAGTACAGAGATTTCCGATAAACATCATATACATGTCCCCCACTATACTCACAGCCTCCTGCACCATCAAAATTCTACACCAGAGTGATAGATTTGTTGCTAAGGATGAACTTACATGGATTCATCATTATCATCCAAAGTGCATAGCTTACACTGGCTTTCACTCCTGCTGTTGTACTTACTTTTATTTTGGAAAAAGGTGTAATAACATGTATCCAATCATTATAGTATCATGCAGAATAGTTTCACTGCCCTAAAAATCCTCTCTCCTCTTCCTTTTCATTCCTCCTTTCCCACTCACTCCTGGAAACCACCAATCTTCACTGTCCTCATGGTTTTACCTTCTCCATAATGTTACATAGTTGGAATCATACAATGTGCAGCCTTTTCAAGCTGGCTTCTTTCACTTAGTATTATGCATTTAAGTTTCCTCCATATCTTTTGAAGGCTCGATAGGATTGAGTGATATTCACTTGTCTAGATGGACCACAGTTTATTTATCTGCTCACCAATTGAAGGACGTCTTTAGCAATTATGAATAAAGCTGCTGCAGAGTCTGTGCACAGGTTTTTATCTGAACCTAAATTTTCAACTTCTCTGGGTAAATACCAAGGAGCAGGATTACTGGTTCATATGGCATAGTATGTTTAGTTTTGTAAGAAACTGCCAGGCTGTCTTCTAAAGTGGCTGTACCATTTTGCATTCTCACCAGCAATGAATGAGAGTTCCTGTTACTCCACATCTTCTCCAGCATTTGGTGTTGTCCGTGTTTTGGATTTTGGTTATTCTAATAGGTGGGTAGTGTTATCTCACTGTGGTTTTAATTTGCATTTCCCTGATGACATATGATGTAGACCATCTTTTCACATCCTTATTTGCCATCTATAGATCTTCTTTGGTGAAGTATCTGTTAAGATCTTTTTCCATTTTAAAATTAAGTTTTTTGAATTTTTTTATTATTGAGTTTTAAGAGTCCTTTGAATATTTTGATAGCAGTTTTTTAGCAAATGTGTCTTTTAAAGCAAGTATTTTCCCCCAGTCTGTGCTTGTCTTCTCTCACCTAAATTACTGCAGTAGTCTCCTGCCTATTCCACTTTTCCATCTTTTCCACTTTGTGCCAGACTCATCAGTTTAAAATATAACTGTTTTATTTTCCTCATAACCCCTCTTCCCCCTGAAATGTCGTGTCTGTTTGTTTATTTAATGTCTGCCTTAGAAAACCAAATCAAAAAAACAGGAAAGCAATATAAGAGACCTATGGGATAATATAAAGCGGGCCAATCTACACATAATAGGAATTCCAGAAGGAGTAGAAAAAGATAAGGGAATGGAAAATATATGTAAAGAAATTATCGCTGGAAACGTCCCAAATCTAAAGGATACTGAGTTCAAGATACAGGAAGCACAGAGGGCCCCAAACAAATTGAACCCAAATAGACCCACACCAAGACACATAATAATAAAAATGGCAAAAGTTAGTGATAAAGAGAGGATCCTAAAGGCAGCAAGAGAAAAGCAGAATGTTACCTACAAGGGAACCCCCATCAGCTGATTTCTCTACAGAAACACTACAGGCCAGGAGGGAATGGCAAGAGATATTTAAAGTGCTAAAAGGAAAAAATATGCAACCTAGAATACTCTCTCCAGCAAGAATATCATTTAAAATAGAAGGGGAAATTTTTTCCAATAAACAAAAACTAAAAGAATACAGCAACACAAAACCCAGGTTAAAAGAAATGCTGAAAGGGCTTCTCTAAACCAAAAAGAAAGGAAGGAAAGGGAAGAAAAAAGAAAAGAAAAAAAAAAAAAAAGAGGAAGAACTAGGACTGAGGAAACCGCAGTCAGAGAGCAGTCACTCAAATAAGCCAGCATACAGATGTAATCATGAACATGCTTCAAACAAAATAAAATTTAAAAAAATTTAAAAAAGTCATCAAAATCATAAAATGTGGGCAAGGGATGTTAGGAAATAAACAACCCTTTTTGTTTGTTTGTTTGTTTGTTTCTCTTCTTAATTTTAATATAGTAATGAAGTGTTTGAACTTACAGAACCATCAGGCTAAAACACAATTATAGAAAGGGATTAGCATACTTTAAAAACAGGGCAACCACAAGCCAAAACCAAATATTGCATTCGCAAAAAATGGAGAAAAAAAAAAACACTCAAGCAGATAATAACAGGAGACCATCCAACCAAAAAAAAAAAGGAAGAATGGAGAACCATAGAATCAACTGGAACACGAGGTTCAAAATGGCAATAAATAATCATCTATCAATTATCACCTTAAATGTCAATGGACTGAATGCCACAATCAAAAGATACAGAATGGCTGAGTGGATAAAAAGGCAAAAACCTTCAATATGCTGCCTACAAGAAACTCACCTTAGGACAAAGGATACATATAGATTGAAAGTGAAAGGGTGGGGAAAAATATTTCACGCCAATAGACATGACAGAAAAGCAGGAGCCGCAACGCTCACATCAGACAAAATAGACTTTAAAACAAAAGACATAAAGACAAAGAAGGACACTACTTAATGATTAAGGGATCCATCCAAGGAGAGGATGTTACTATCGTCAACATATATGCCCCAAATATAGGAGCACCCAGATACATACAACAAATATTAACAGACATAAAGGGAGATATTGATGAGAATACAATCATAGTAAGAGACCTTAATACCCCCCTCACATCAATGGACAGATCTTCTAGACAGAAAACCAATAAAGCAACAGAGATCCTAAAGGAAACAATAGAAACGTTAGACTTCATTGATATCTTCAGGACACTACATCCAAAAAAAGCAGAATACACATTCTTCTCAAATGCTCATGGAACATTCTCAAGAATTGACCACATATTGGGACACAAAGCTAAGCTCAATAAATTTAGGAGCATAGAAATTATCTCAAGTATCTTCTCTGACCACAATGCCATGAAATTAGAAACCAACCATGGGAAAAGGAAAGAGAAAAAACCTACTACATGGAGACTAAACAACATGCTACTAAAAAACCAATGGGTCAATGAGGAAATCAAAAAGGAAATTAAAAACTACCTTGAAACAAATGATAATGAAGACATAACCTCTCAAAATCTATGGGATGCTGCGAAAGCAGTGCTCAGAGGGAAATTTATAGCAATCCAGGCCTTTCTCAAAAAAGAAGAAAGATCACAAATTGACAACTTAACCCTCCACCTAAATGAATTAGAAAAAGAAGAACAAAAAAGTCCTAAAGTCAGCAGAAGGAAGGAAATTATAAAGATCAAAGAAGAAATCAATAAAATAGAGACTCAAAAAACAATAGAGAAAATTAATAAAACCAAGAGCTGGTTCTTTGAAAAGGTAAACAAAATTGACAAATCCCTGGCCAGACTCATTAAAAAAAGGAGAGAAAGAACCCAAATAACTAAAATTATAAATGAAAAAGGAGAAATCACAACGGATACAGCAGAAATACAAAAAACTATAAGAGAATACTATGAACAACTATACGGCAACAAGTTTGACAATCTGGAAGAAATGGACAATTTTCTAGAATCTTACAGCCTGCCAAAACTGAATCAAGCAGAAACAGACCAACTGAACAGACCGATCACTACAAATGAAATTGAAGAGGTCATAAAAACACTCCCTACAAATAAAAGTCCAGGACCAGATGGCTTCACAGGTGAATTCTATCAAACATATAAAGAGGAATTGGTGCCCAGCCTCCTTAAACTATTTCAAAAGGTTGAAGAAGAAGGAATACTCCCAAAGACATTCTATGAGGCCACCATCACCCTCATTCCAAAACCAGACAGAGATACCACCAAAAAAGAAAACTATCACCCAATATCATTGATGAATATAGATACAAAAATTCTCAACAAAATCTTAGCCAACCGAATCCAACAACATACCAAAAAAATTATACACCATGACCAGGTTGGGTTCATCCCAGGTTCACAAGAATGGTTCAACATACGCAAATCAATCAGCATCATACACCACATTAACAAAAAAAAAAGTCAAAAATCATATGATCATCTCAATAGACGCAGAAAAAGCATTTGACAAAGTCCAACATCCATTCATGATCAAGACCCTCGCCAAAGTGGGTATAGAGGGAACATTCCTGAATATAATCAAAGCCATTTATGACAAACCCACAGCAAATATCATACTCAATGGGGAAAAACTGAAAGCCTTCTCACTCAAATCTGGAACAAGACAGGGATGCCCACTCTCACCACTGCTCTTCAACATAGTTTTGGAAGTCCTAGCCACAGCAATTAGACAAATAAAAGGCATCCATATAGGAAGAGAAGAGATAAAACTGTCACTGTATGCAGATGACATGATACTATACATAGAAAACCCTAAGGACTCAACCAAAAAACTACTAGAACTGATTAACAAATTCAGCAAAGTAGCAGGATATAAGATTAACATTCAGAAGTCAGTCACATTTCTGTATACCAGCAATGAAATATTAGAAAAGGAATACAAAAATACGATACCTTTTCAAATTGCACCCCCAAAAATCAAATACCTGGGAATACACCTGACCAAGGAGGTAGAGGACTTATGTGCCAAGAACTATAAAACTTTAATCAAAGAAATCAAAGATGTAAAGAAATGGAACGATATTCCATGTTCCTGTATTAGAAAAATCAATATTGTAAAAATGGCCATACTACCCAAAGCAATCTATAGATTCAATGCAATCCCTATCAAATTACCCAGGACATTTTTCACAGAACTACAACAAACAATCCAAACCTTTATATAGAACAACAAAAGACCCAGAATCGCCAAAGCAATCCTGAGAAACTAAAACCAAGCAGGAGGCATCACTCTCCCAGACTTCAAGAAATACTACAAAGCCACAGTCATCAAAACAGTGTGGTACTGGTATCAAAACAGGCAGACAGACCAATGGAACAGAATAGAGAACTCAGAAATAAACCCTGACACCTATGGTAAATTAATCTTTGACAAGGGAGGCAACATAAAATGGGAAAAAGAAAGTCTATTCAGCAAGCATTGCTGGGAAACCTGGACAGCTGCATGCAAAGCAATGAAACGAGAACACACCCTCACACCATGCACAAAAATAAACTCCAAATGGCTGAAAGACTTAAATATATGACAGGACACCATCAAACTCCTAGAAGAAAACATAGACAAAACACTGACATCAACATCATGAATATTTTCTCAGGTCAGTCTCCCAAAGCAATAGAAATTAGAGCAAAAATAAACCCATGGGACCTAATCAGACTGAAAAGCTTTTGCACAGCAAAGGAAACCCAAAAGAAAACAAAAAGACAACTTACAGAATGGGAGAAAATAGTTTCAAATGATGCAACCGACAAGGGCTTAATCTCTAGAATATATAAGCAACTTATACAACCCAACAGCAAAAAAACCAATCAATCAATGGAAAAATGGGCAAAAGACCTGAATAGACTGTTCTCCAAGGAAGACATACAGATGGCCAGCAAACACATGAAAAAATGCTCAACATCGCTGATTATAAGAGAAATGCAAATCAAAACTACCATGAGATACCACCTCACACCAGTCAGAATGGCCATCATTAATAAATCCACAAATAACAAGTGCTGGAGGGGCTGTGGAGAAAAGGGACCCTCCTGCACTGTTGGTGGGAATGTAAACTGGTACAGCCACTATGGAGAACAGTTTGGAGATACCTTAGAAATCTATACATAGAACTTCCATATGACCCTGCAATCCCACTCTTAGGCATCTATCCGGACAAAACTCTACTTAAAAGAGACACATGCACCCGCATGTTCATTGCAGCACTATTCACAATAGCCAGGACATGGAAACAACCCAGATGTCCATTGACAGATGATTGGATTAGGAAGATGTGGCATATATACACAATGGAATACTACTCAGCCATAAAAAAGAATGACATAATGCCATTTGCAGCAACATGGATGGAACTAGAGAATCTCATGCTGAGTGAAATGAGCCAGAAAGACAAAGACAAATACCATATGATATCACTTATAACTGGAATCTAATATCCAGCACAAATGAACATCTCCTCAGAAAAGAAAATCATGGACTTGGAGAAAAGACTTGTGGCTGCCTAATGGGAGGGGGAGAGAGTGGGAAGGATCGGGAGCTTGGGTTTATCAGACACAACTTAGAATAGATTTACAAGGAGATCCTGCTGAATAGCATTGAGAACTTTGTCTAGATACTCATGTTGCAACAGAACAAAGGGTGGGGAAAAAAATGTAATTGTAATGTATACATGTAAGGATAACTTGATCCCCTTTCTGTACAGTGGGAAAATAAAAAATAAAAAATAAAAAAATTTTTTAAAATTTTAAAAAATTAAAAAAAAATTAATGTCTGCCTTCCCACTGCCTGAAAACCCCAAGCAAAGGATCTTCAATCAGTCGTGCATGCTGCTAATAAATCTTTGACTAAAGCAGTGTCTGTTATAAAATATATGTTTATTGGATAAGTGAATTATAGATATACACATATTTATTCATTCAACAAATGTATAAAAATATTTACTATATTCATCATGCATTTATATTTGTTATATATAAATAAATAAATAACCCTAAAAATTTTTTTCACATCCAGTTTCATCAACATTGTGGAATGTTGGAGTGGGTGGTATAATCTCTTTTGTTAAGTGTAGGAGCAGAGGTAGAATAAATATAGCAACATAAGTAAACAATAAGGGACTTTTTCTCTTTCCTATATCTCATTGAACCATGAACATAGTTGGAATGACACCTGGAAGTATCACAGACTCCAGAGCCTCAAAGAAGCTGTGTGTGTGTGTGTGTGTGTCCCCAAGTTTGCATGGAGATGCTAATCAGGTGGATAACTTGGAGGCTACTGGCTATAACTGAGTGAAAAGGATTATAACACAATGGAATCATCTTTTTGTAATTCCTAGGGGTAGGGGAAAGGGAAGGTGGGTAAGTTGTTTAAGAATAATAATACAAAGCTATACAAACTGTTGTCTCACAGGAGGCTAGTGGATTAGAATACATATTTATATATATATTTGTGTGTGTGTTTCTGAACATATTTTTCATATGCCTTTTTTAGGATTTTATGACTATAAACTCTAAGCTGTAAACCAAAGTTCTCATGCCTGAACTTAAACCAAACATAGCCTTTGATTTTGACCCTGAGGTATTTTGATTTTTCTTCCTTAACTCGCTTTTATCCACACATAAAACCATGCTTTTGAACCTCAAGGAAATTGAACATAAGGAAATGGACACATTACATTCTGAAGTTAAGTTTTACATGGATTGATTTATCTGTGATTAATTTAATGAATTAGCCTTTCTACTTCCTCTGAGGGGTGCTCCTCATTTCTATTATCTATTCATATTTGCATTCATAAAATATTTTTAAGCCCTCACTGGGTAGCAGGCACTGGGCTCACCTGTAATATTAAAATACCTAGTAATTAATTGACCATAGATGCTTTATTTATGGGCTTTCTGTCCTGTTCCATTGATCTGTATTTCTGTTTTTCTGCCAGTACCATATGGTTTTGATGACTGAGGTTCTGTATAGTCTGAAGTCAGGGAACCTGAATCCTCCAGTACCATTTTTCTTTGTCAGGATTGCACTGGCTACTCAGGGTCTTTTGTGTTTCTAAACAAATTTTAAAATATTTTCTTCTAGTTCTGCAAAAAATGCCATTGGTAATTTGATAGGAATTGCATTGTATCTCTAGATTCCATTAGGTGGTGTAGTCATTTTGACAATATTGATTCTTCCAAGCCAAGAACATGATATATCTTTCCATCTGTTTGTGTCTTCTTTGATTTCTTTCATCAGCATCTTATAATTTTCAGAGTACAGGTCTTTTGTCTCTTTAGGTAGGTTTATTCCTAAGTATTTTATTCTTTCTTTCTTTTCTTGTCTTTTTTTTTTTTTTTTTTTTTTTGTCTTTCTCTCTTTTTAAGACCGCACCTGTGGCATATGGAGGTTCCCAGGCTAGGGGTCCAATAGGAGCTGTAGCCACCAGCCTATGCCAGGGTCACAGCAACACAGCATCCGAGCTGTATCTGGACCTACACCACAGCTCATGGCAACGCCAGATCCTTAACCCACTGAGAGAGGCCAGGGATTGAACCTGCATCCTCATGGATGCCAGTAAGGTTCATTAACCACTGAGCCATGACAGGAACTTCCCTAAGTAGTTTATTCTTTTTAATGTGGTGATAAATGGGATTGTTTCCCTAATTTCTCTTTCTGATCTTTCATTATTAGCATACAGAAATGCAGTCAATTTCTGTATATTAATTTCGTATCCTGCAACTTTACCAAATTCATTGAGGAGCTCTAACAGTTTTCTAGTAGCATCTTTAGGATTTTCTAAGTATGGTATCATGTCATGTGTAGGCAGTGATAGTTTTACTTCTTCCTATCCAATTTGGATTCCTTTTATTTCTTTTTCTTCTCTGATTGCCATGGCTAGGACTTCCAAAACTATATTGAATACAAGTGGTGAGAGCAGACACCCTTGTTTTGTTCCTCATCTTAGCAGGAATTCTTTTAGCTTTTCATTGTTGAGAATGATGTCAGCTGTGGGTTTGTCATATATGGCCTTTATTATGTTGAGGTAGGTTCCCTCTATGCCTGCTTTCTGGAGGTTTTTTGCATCTATGTTCATCAGTGATACTGGCCTGTAATTTTCTTTATTTGTGATGACTTAGTCTGGTTTTGTTATCAGGGTGATAATGGTGGCCTCATAGAATAAGTTTGGGAGTGTTCCTTCCTCTGAAATTTTTTGGAATAGTTTCAGAAGGATAGGTATTAACCCTTCTCTAAATTTTTGATGGAATTTGCCTATGAAGCCATCTGGTCCTGGACTTTTTGTTTAACAGTTTTTAAATCACAATTTCAATTTTAGTATTTGTGATTGGTCCATTCATCTTTTCTATTTCTTCCTGGTTTAGTCTTGGGAGATTGTACCTTTCTAAGATTTCGTCCATTTCTTCTAGGTTTTCCATTTTATTGGAGTATAGTTGCATATAGTAGTCTCTTATAATCCTTTGTATTTCTGTGATGTCCACTGTTATTTATCCTTTTTCATTTCTAATTTTATTGATTTGAGTCCTCTTTCTTTTTTTTCTTGATGAGTCTGGCTAAGGGTTTATCAATTTAGTTGATCTTTTCAAAGAACCAGCTTTTAGTTTCATTGATCTTTTCAATTGTTTTCTTCATTTCTATTTCATTTATTTCTGCTCTGATCATTATGATTTCTTTCCTTCTGATGACTTTGGATTTTATTTGTTCTTGTTTTTCTAGTTGCTTTAGGTGCAAAGTTAGATTGCTTATTTGAGATTTTTCTTGTTTCCTGAGGTATGCTTGTATTGCTAGAAAATTTCCTTTTAAAACTGCTTTTTCTGCATCCCAAAGGTTTTGTTTTTTTTTAATTTTAATATATTTTATTTAACCTAGTATGTTCAAATTATTACCATTTCAATATGTAATCAATGTAAAAAATTATTGAGAAATTTTACATTCTTCTTTCATATTGTATCTTCAAAATTTGATGTGTATTTTACACTTTCAGTGCAAATGCTCAATAGGCACATGGGAAAAGTTGCTAAATAAACCTCACATGTAATCAGGGAAACTCACCAAACTGGTTAAAAATGTAAAGGTCTGACAGTGATAAGTACTGGCAAGGATATGGAGTGTTCATACATTGATGATAAAATGCTCTACCATTTGGAGAATAATATTTAATGTTTGAAAATATGCATAATATTCATCCCAGGGATTCAATTTCTAGATATATATACTTGAGGAAAATTTTCTCCTAAGTATGCAAGCTTCCCATAGGTTTTGGATTGTTGTATCTTTGTTGTCATTTACTTCTAGGTATTTTTTAATTTTCTCCTTGATTTCTTCAGTAATCCATTGCTTGTTTAGTAGCATGTTGTTTAGTCTCTGTGTGTTTGTGTTTTTTGCAGGTTTTTTCTTGTTAATTTATGGTTTTGTAGCATTTTGATCAGAAACGATGCTTGATATGATTTCTTTTTTTTTTTTTTTAAGTTTACTGAGGCTTGATTTGTGTCCCAGAGTGTGATCTATCCTAGAGAATATTCCTTGTCCCTCACTGAGTAACAAGTACTGTGCTCACCTCTAAGATTAAAATAACTAGTGAGGTGAGCTTATTTGGATCCTTGTCTACTTGAGTTGCTTGAATTTGATGTCATAGTCTGTGGGATGACCTTATTATGCTGGAGGCTAGTCTGTCCACACCCACAGTCACTACCTTGCCATCCTCAAGGGGAGAGTGATGTGAATATTTCTGTGCTATGTTTCAGCAACTTGGAAGTATATATAGTATACTGGCTGCCATCTTGAACATTGGAAACATTGAATTTTCTTCTGTGGCAACTGAGCACCAGATGGACAAGAGCCACATTTCTAATCATGCAGCTCTGGAGAACTGTGAGTTTCATTATCTTCCATTCAAAACCAAACTCTTAAGAAAAGTCTGGAGTTCCCATTGTGGCAAATCTGACTAGGAACCATGAGGTTGCAGGCTTGATCCCTGGCCTTTCTCAGTGAGTTAAGGATCCAGAGTTGCTGTGAGCTGTGGTGTAGGCTGCAGAAACGGCTCGGATCCCACATTGCTGTGGCTCTGGTGTGGGCCAGCAGCTACAGCTCCAATTAGATCCCTAGCCTGGGAACCTCTATATGCCATGGGAGTGGCCATAGAAAAGGCAAAAAGACATTAAAAAAAAAAATCTGATGACATACTGTAAGTCTCACTTAAGGATAATGCTAAGCAGTTGTATTTTATGAAATCCTAAAAAAGAATACTCAGATTGCTTGTGTAAAATGAAGTTTTCAAAGTCCACTATTTAGAACAGATCCTCCTGTCTCCAAATTAACTAATTTTTTGTAGAAAACATTTTGAAAAAATAGGCTTTCATGGCTATATTAGGGGCTATTACATTTCAATGCAAAAAAACAGAAAATGTAATTAAAATTCAGCAAACAGATCTGAAAAATAGTTGAAACTGTTACTGTATAGATTTGGCATCTCTAAGACCTGAATATTTATTTTCATACCAGCCAGGTTTTTATATATACATAAAATGATTCTTTTTTTTTTTTTCCATCATAGCTGGTTTACAGTGTCCTGTCAATTTTCTACTGTACAGCATGGTGGCCCAGTTACACATACATGTATACATTCTTTTTTCTCACATTACCATGTTCCATCATAAGTGACTAGACATAGTTCCCAGTGCTACACAGCAGGATCTCACTGCTACTCCATTCCAAAGGCAATATTATTATTTCCTGCATCTATTAACCCCAAGCTCCAGGTTTTTTAATATACCTTCTTCGTCAGTTGATTAACTTGAGAGTCATTTTCTTTTCCTTTTTTTTTCCCCTAGGGCTGCACCCACGGCACATGGAGTTTCCCAGGCTAGGGGTCCAACCAGAGCTGCAGCCACTGGCCTATACCAGAGCCACAGCAACATGGGATCTGAGCTGCATCTGCGACCCACACTACAGCTCATGGGAATGCTGGATCTCCAACCCACTGAGCAAGGCCAGAGGTCAAACCCATGCCCCCATGGATGCCAACCAGGCTTGTCAACCACTGAGCCACAACAGGAACTCTCAGTCATTTCCTATTTAAGAAAAGCATATCATGGTAGTTGCTTCAAATCAGCTTGAATCTTGCTAGCAGAGTTTGATGAATTATTTCACTAATTTAATGTTTCTCACTGATACCTTGCCGTGGCAAAGCTTTTTTATTTAGAATATACCCTATTGTTTTATTTTAATACTGGCATATGTCTCCACCATTCCATATTTGCTAAAAGTTTAATTTATAACTTAGGAAATCATGATATAAATTTTTATTTATATATTTTTTTTCTGATTTACCCTTACTCAGGAACAGAATGAGATGTTTTCAGGTAATTTCAGTGGGCCAAGTTCCAGACCACTCTGGTCTGGACCTCTCCCCAGATTACTATCATCTCTAGCCCACTGAGTCTCTGGAACCAACTTGGTAATACAGCAGAACAAGTGTCTGAGGTTGGCATGTAATGATTAGCAGGTATCTGGAAAGCTTGCTCTGGTTTTTCACATATGAAGAAAACATAATTGGCACAAAGATATTAGGTCATCAGAGGTGGAAATAATAACCAGAAAACTCCAGTGAAAAGAGTCAAACCTCACCATCTAATCATAATTAGAAAAGTTATCAGCCACCAACAGAATAAGTCTCAATAGAGATATGTTGTAGTTATGAATATGCTTAGAAACTACCCATTTCTTTTTAGCAGAATACAGTCATATCAGTCACAAAAGGTTAATATGAATATAGTTTAAATTAATTAAAGCACTTTCTAGAACAAGCCACTCATGGAAAATAGAATTTTACTAATTGACAGTAGAGTGATTTATAATTAAAGTTACAAGGAATTATCTCCAAACCAAGGCCATGTTTCCAGATGATTTTTACAAGTGCATGATTTCAAGCAGGCACCAATTTTGTCCATTTTATCCCATAACTCTCTCCCAAATATGACCTTTCTCTTTGTCTCCATCATCATTATTCTCTTATCTAAGACAGTTGATTCATTCCACATCAATTCTTGAACTTTTCCGGGCCATTCTCAACAATTCATTCAGAAACCACTCAATGTGTGTCAGTGAGGTGTCTCAATCTCCCTTTCCCCATCCTTGTCCCTCTCCTTCTCCCCCTCTCTCTATCTTCCCACTTATACTTCTTAATTAACTTCCCATTCCCTCTGGATAAAGACCATCAGGCTGAGAGCTTTACCTTACGAAGTGTTCTACTTAGCAGTACATCCCTAGGACAAATGCCTGACATGTAGTAACCGCTTAATAAATAGATATATGTCAGATGAGTGAATAATGTGGCAATGGAAATAAAAATAAACAGTCATAGGAGACACTATTCAGATATAGATCCAAGTGGAATTACCAGAAAAGGCATTACAAATTACTAGAGAAGCAGTGCTGTCATGCAACTGGCCAACTATTTGGAGGAGGGGGTGTTTGAATCCTTCTCATACACCATATACCAAAGTGAATTCCAAATGTGTATCCATTTAAATGCAGATAAGTAAATAAATAATTAAATGTAAAGGGAAAATGCATTCATATTATCCTAAGAAGAGAAAAGACTTGAAGGACTTTATGTGCAGAAAACCAAGAGAAGAAATGATTTTTTTAAATGGATCTATAACTACATAAAAATTTAAATTGTCTTATACTAAAAAAATAGGAAAACAAATGAAATTACAATGCAAATGAAAATGAGGGAGAATACTTGCAGCATACATATCAAAGCATTACTCTCTTTAAACTCTAAAGAGCTCTTAGAAGTTGATTATGAAGAGATGATTCTATCGATGAAAGGGGCAGTTTACAAAATAAGAAGCACAAATAACTAATAAAAATATGAAAAGCAACTATTCAACTTCACTAAGAAAAACAAATTGAATGAAGAAAGCATTATTTTTGAAAATAATAATTCCTGATATCTAGGAAATTGTGTTGAAATTATTTATCTTTCATTTGGCTGATAGGAATGTTGGTTCAGAGTTGCTAAAGAGCAGCTAAAACGTATGTATATAAAAGCTTAAATATGTTTATATCCTCTGAACCAGTTGCTGATTTAGGCAATTTATGCAAATAATGAAAAACAGGAACACAGATTCACACCCAAAATATTTATCCTAGCATTCTTTACAATTGTGGACATATGGAAACAACCCAAACATCCAACAATTTAATAACTGATACATTATGATGTATGTCAGAATATTAGGCAGCAAATTAAAATTATATTAACCAACAGTATTCAACCAAATATGAAATGCCTAAGATATTAAGGTCAAATATTTGTGCAGAACAGTGGCAATAAACCCACCTAGAAGGAAAGAAATGTAGAATGTTTTCTTTGAAGGTAAGATTTCTGCAGTGAGTCTGTATTACTTCTACAATGTGAAAAAACATTTTGTTTAAATAAGGCTCAACAGTTTAAGCCGTATAACCAAGAAATATCTTGTCCTACATGCTAAAAGTAAATTTCAAATATTCAAAATATTTTCAAAGAAGAACAACTGATTTGAAAAATTAGGCTATCTGTCATGTAATAGTTTAGGTTAAGGATGTTTTTTATATGTAAAAATGATTTTTGTTCACTGAGCTTAAGTTTTACTCATTTAAAATTTCCTGTGATATTTGGTTATCATTAAATATTAAATGTTTATTCAGGCAATAGGTTTACAAACTTTAGTCATTGAAATATGTAACAAAGTAATATGATGAAGGTATATGAATTTCAAGATGTTTTATGCTTATTTGTTTCTATATTGCAGAAGTTACTTGTTGGGTATATCCCTGAAGTCTAGGTAACCTTGCAATTAATTTCTATGTTTTGAAAATGTGTAAAATAGTGGTATCCAGTATTCATGTTTTCATGAATCTTATATTATGTTCATCATGAGTATTATATTCGTTATGTTTTTAAATTGTTTAACATAATTCAGTGAAATTATTTGTGGTTTGTGCAGCTTGTCACTCTGTCAGCCAGTTCATCTTGGGCTGTGCCATGTTATACAATCGCCTACCTTTAACCAGAGATAGGGGAAGAAATGATCAGAAAGGGACATAAAACTCTCATTAAATAGGAACTTATTTTTGCATTATAAAATCTTCACATTTATCTCATGTCATTTGAAGAAGGTGAATTAAGACGGTTTTCTTTTCCGGGAGATTACTTCATTATCAGGATGTCTTCTAATAACACATCTTTATTTATTTATTTATTTATTTTAGCTGCTTCTTTGCTTTGCATTCAAGCAGATGAGTTACAAGAAGCTCTTACTTCCCACTGTGTGGTCACTAGAGGAGAAACCATCATACGACCCAATACTGTAGAAAAAGCTACTGATGTCAGGGATGCGATGGCTAAAACCTTGTATGGACGCCTGTTTAGTTGGATCGTCAATCGCATTAACAGCTTATTGAAGCATGACACATCACCTGGGTAAAAATCTTTATGGAAACGTTTTCCCCAAATGTCAGGGGATGTAAATCTGTTTTCTAATTTGCTGATTTGTGTATGAGTCCCTTTGAAGATATTTCTCATTAGTATCATTTAATCATTAAAATTATATTTCTGGTCGATCTGCAATTTCCTAATGGTACCACTTCACTGCACCATGTAGCTGATAAAACTTTAAAACTGTTGGAAAGTAAAAATGGTAGCAATATGAATAAACATAAAGTGATTTTTTTTAATTTGACTTCTCACTATCAATGTATATGTTCTTTCAATTAGAAGGTGCCCTGTGAAGCATATACCATTTTGTACTTGCAGGTCAGTTCAGCAGTTCTTTGTCTTGAGGGATTGAATTAATCTTCAAGGCAAAGAAAACCTTTCTTCTCACATTTTAGCTCTCACTATAACCCTGTGAGGGTAGGTATGACCTCCAATGAAATTTGATTCAGAAATGCTCTAGATAACTAGTAAATGGTAAGAATAGGTTATGAGCAGTAATGTTGTGTGATCATAATAGATGTAAGATGTAATATAAGTCTACAACCTGGCTAGTACCTTATCTTTGAAATAAAGATAATCTCAGCCTCCGCTGACCGAGTGCTCTCTATACACCAGGGATTGTGTCTACATATATCCTTACACCTACATCCAAAGCTTCGTTCTGCCATAAAGTACACAATCTTTGGAAATCTGTGTGTGAAAAACAATGTGGATTCCTACCTTAAGATCACCTCATTCACACTTCTTATGAAGCATGAAAGACCATTTTACACACATCTCAGGCATGTAATTCACTGTTATTTTTTCCACTAAAATACACTCCACACCATAATATTTAAACTCTCTGAGATATCCATTATTCTTCCATGTGTTCTGAACTCTCCCTCAAAATTGCTTTTTTTCCTTCCTGCTGAACTGTACCCTTTCTGACTAGATCTGCAGATTATAATCCAGGTTGCCCATTTTGACTTCATAGCCAAAATAGCTTGCGTATTCATGTGTACCATCTCTCTGTTGGATGTCACGCTTTCAGATGAAAATGGAAAAAATCCAGAATTTTTAAATATCTGTGTATTCCATAAAATGTAAGCATATCTTCAGATACCTGACTTAATTTGTTAGTTGTCATCCTCATGCTTGGCACTAAGTGGTACCCAGGAGGCTATGATGTCTAAACAGGTAGATGTGCCACTAGCTTGTTTAGGACTTGGTAATGTTCTTTTCCATACACTCATGAAAACTATCCAAATCTGAGATATCTAGATTTTTTAACAGAAAGTTTTAAAAAACTAAATCAAGACCATTCAAGTAGTTTAGTTCAGTCCGTCAAGATTTACATTAAGATTTTGGAGAGGTATGTTCTGTGCCAAGTTTGTTTCACCAACTTGTTGTGTGACCTTGGGCAAGTTACTGCATTTCTCTGCCTCTTCCTCCTCAGCTATTAAAGAAAAGCATGGAATAACAAGTCATGGTCTTCATTGTTGGTGGGTATGCTGGAGCCTTTTAAATAAGAATCTCTTGAAAACTAGGTCCTCCACTCCAAAATAAAGTGGATATATTCTACATACCCACCAAAATACTGTACCCAGGTATGATTCCAGACCGCTTTCAGGCCCTTAACTGATCCCAGTTTAAGAATCCCTGAACCAGGAGTTCCCATTGTGGCCCAGCAGAAACGAATCTGACTAGTATCCATGAGGATACGGGTTCTATCCCTGGCCTCGCTCAGTGCGTCGGGGATCCAGCATTGCCGTGAGCTGTGGTGCAGGTCACAGATGCAACTCAGATCCTGTGTTGCTGTGGCTGAGGTGTAGGCTGGCGGCTGTAGCTCCAATTCGACCCCTAGCCTGGGAACTTCCATATGCCACACATGCAGCCCTAAAAAAAAAAAAAAAAAAAAAAAAAATCCCTGAACTAGAGCACCTCTAAGATCCTCCTGGCTCTAACACATTATTATCATGTGAGTTAAGTAACTATCGCAGTGGGATTCTGTGGGACAAAGAGATTGTAAAAGAATAATAAGCTTGATTAAGCCAGAATAAATTTTAAGTAGACATTTTCCCCCATGTAACCACGTCGAATTACACTTACTATTCAGAATAGAGATTTTCAGAGGTGTTTGGATAATTTTTCTTTTGTCGATCCTGTCACATTTTCAGTGTTCTGTAAGTCTGCATTCTGAATTCAGTCGGTTCTTCCACATCTAGAGAACATCCTTCAAATCAGAGCGTTCAGTTGCTGCTCTCATTTCCAAATCACTTCCTCACACGACACTGAGTTAACCTAGAATACATAAACAGTGAATGGAAAGAGAAAGGTTTGGAGTTCCCATTATGGCACAGCGGAAATGAATCCGGCTAGTAACCATGAGGTTGCAGGTTTGATCCCTGGCCTCACTCAGTGGGTTAAGGATCCAGCGTTGTTGTGAGCTGTGGTGTAGGTCACAGACACAGCTCGGATCTGAGGTTGCTGTGGCTGTGGTGTAGGCCGGCAGCTGTAGCTCTGGTTGGGATTGGACCCCTAGCCTGGGAACCTCCATATGCTGTGGGTGCAGCCCTAAGAAGCAAAAAAAAAAGTTTGTGTTTTCCTTTCTAAATTCATAAGAAAATAACTTTGCAATATCCATATTTCTTGGGGGAGGGACAAACTTTTTGATTAAGTCTCAGAGCTTTAGTGAACAGAAGTAACCTTTATGGAGGTGCAGGGAAAAAATGCATTTGGAATATTGAATCGTAAAATAGTATTTAATTGTATTTTAAAGTATTTAATTGTAAAATAAATTCACATATATTTATATCTATCTCCATGTTACTATTTGTCCCATGTTAAAGATTATAAGTGAATAATTTTTTAAAGTAATTATTTTTTAATTTATATTTTTTTTCACTTTTCTAGGGCCACACCCATGGCATATGGAGGTTCCCAGTCTAGGGGTCTAATTGGAGCTACAGCTGCCAGCCTACGCCAGAGCCATAGCAACGCCAGATCTGAGCCTCGTCTGCAACCTATACCACAGCTCACAACAACGCTGGATCCTTAACCAACTGAGTGAGGCCAGGGATCGAACCTGCAGCCTCATGGTTCCTAGTCAGATTTGTTAACCACTGAGCCATGATGGGAACTCCAAATAATTTTTAAAAATAAGTAAAATATTTTTATGAGTTCCCCTTGTGGCTCAGCAATAACAAACCTGACTGGTATCCATGAGGATGCAGGGTCGATCCCTGGTCTTTAATGATTGGGCTTCGCCTTAAGCAGTGATGTAGATCGCAGATGCAGCTCACATCTGGCATTGCTGTGGCTGTGGTGTAGGCTGGCAACTGCAGTTCTGATTTGACCCCTAACCTGGGAACCTCCGTATGTCATGGGTGTGGCCCTAAAATAAAGATACTATATATAATAGATATATTAGCAAGATGTTTTAATTGTCCTGAAATTAGAGACTACTTTCTACTTTTTCACAGAATTTTTGCTTTTCCGGTATGCTTTTTATTGAACATATTCATGCTATATTCTGGATTTTCCCTGTGATTCATGACTCACCCAGAACTGTGACTTTGTGTTCACAAACCTATAGAAAACAAGCTTACTTCGTTTAAGTATACAAGATAGTATAGGAGTAGCTCTGTATTACAAGGAAAATATTGTACCATTTACGTTTGAAAATTAATGCTACCTACTTTACGTTCTGTGGAGGGAAACTTTTTCAATTACAAAAATTTTCACTCTGTGTTCTGATAGTAGTTTCTAAGCTAAATCCCAGAAATGACTGAGATACCCTGCTTTATATGACCTCCTAGAACTTTATAAGAACTCTTTAAGAACTCTATAAGAACTCTATAAGAACTCTATAAGAACTCTCTTTATAAGAACTCAAAATAATGCCTCTTCAATTTTCCAGAGGGAATGATGATGAACTAAGCATTGGCATTCTGGATATATTTGGCTTTGAAAATTTCAAAAAAAATTCCTTTGAGCAGCTGTGCATTAACATTGCAAATGAACAAATTCAGTATTACTTCAATCAACATGTGTTTGCCTGGGAACAGGTACGTTGAGGTGCTCTATTATTTATAGTATAGATGCATGCAGTGTGTGTTATATACAGAATTGTACTATGAAGCAGAGTCTAAATCACAGATATAAAGCATCAAACATTTAATAAAGACCAAAAAACTTTCCTTTTCTCCAAAAAGTTAGTATGAATTTAGTGTGTCTTAATTCATAATGTTGAATGTCCTCCATCCCAAATCACTGGACTCTTTTCCAAAACTTAGCAGGTCTGAGCCCTTGCAAACAAAGACATTTGCTTTGGAAATTTATGTAAGCAGATGTGTCCGGCAGTTTCTCCTTCTGAAGACTGCATTGCTAAAATTCTATTTGAAATTTAAATATCCATCTAAAATGCATTAACTTCAGAATTCCAGTAGCTAGGCAACAGAACGCAAGATAATGGATTTGATGTAAATGCCATGAAGTGGTAATTTTGTCAGAGTACAATGTGTAATTTATGATTCAGCCTCAAAAGTCAGAGATTTACTTGAATTGCACTTGGCCAAACAGTAGTATTAAAATTATTTAAATGAGTTTATCAAGTCTAAATGAAATAGTCATATTTTATATCATTATATGTCAGTTTTCCTTTAAATAATATTGTGTTTACTGATTAAAACTGAAGTTTTTGTTTAAATTTGAAATAAATTAGAGGTACATGAACCACTTTTGATTCAAAATAATTAGGTTTATTGCAAATTTACTTTGAAATTGCACTTTGAAAACAGTGGTCACCAAAAAAGAATTTGGACTGTGGCACTTCTTAGGTCAAAAAAGGGACATAAGGGAGTTCCCGTCATGGTGCAGTGGAAACAAATCCAACTAGGAACCATGAGGTTTCGGGTTCAATCCCTCGCTCAGTGGGTTAAGGATCCGGCATTGCTGTGAGCTGTGGTGTAGGTTGCAGACGCAGCTCAGATCTGGCTTTGCCATGGCTATGGCGTAGGCAGGCAGCTACAGCTCTGATTCAACCCCTAGCCTGGGAGCTTCCATATGCCACAGGTGCAGCCCTAAAAAACCAAAAGATTAAAAAAAAAGGGGGACAAAAGTTTAAGGTTTTATCTTTGTTTGCACAGCTCTCATCTACCCCAGGATCTTGTTCATCAAACATTCATTCTCTTGCCCTCTCTCTCCACCCCTTCTCCACTCCTCTTCAGCAGTGCTACCCTTTAACCTAGTTACATGTGGAAACCCTGAAAAGTCTTCGAATACAAAACCTTTCTCCAGCCCTCTCATGTCTGTAGTCATGGCCCTCTCTTCCCTTCACAACCAAGCTCCTTGAAAGTGTATTCAATATTCATTGTAATGTATTGATTTCTTCCCCTCCTGGGTCCATTGAGCCCATAGCATCCAGCTGTGTACCTGTCCCCACTGCTCCCATGCTATTCTGAATGCTATGCTATTCTGAATCTCATCAGTTATTAGTATCAGAAGCATTTTGGTCTCCATGTTATTAGTCTTTCTGTATTTTCAACCCTCTTCACAGGTTCCTGTTTCTGGAAAATCCCTCAGGCATCACTAGCACACCTTCTGTTTCACTTCTTCTTTGATGGGTTCCTCCTTTACTCTTCCTGCACCATCCCTGGATGCATATTAGAATTACTCAGGTATCTTTGTAAAATCCCACTGCCCAGATCCTGTCCCAGTCCAGTTAAGTCAGATCCCTTGGAATAAGACCTGGGCATCACTGTTTTTAAAGTTTCCCAGTCTCTTCTAGCGTGCAGCCAAAGTTGAGAATTACTGCCCTAAATGCTCATTCCCAAGGAGTTCTGTCCTTGATCCTCTTCTCACATTCACTAGGAAAGAATCTGTTTCCACTCCCTGAACCTGTCCCATCCCCATCTCCAACCCATGCCTCTCTGAACCACCTCCCTTTATGACAGCTTCTGGAGCTTTATCCAGACCTGAACTCATCATTTTCCCTCTCACTTACATTCTTTCTTGGGGAATGACATCTCTATCCACCAACTTACTCAAGCCAAAAAATGTTTTGTTGCATTTCGTTTCTCATTTCTGAAATCTAAAAAAAAAAAATCAATGAGACATTCATATCCCTTCCTTCTCCATGGTCCAATAAAAATATTTGACAGTGTACTATTTGGTTTACGTTTTTTATCTCTCTCACTAGGCTGAAAACTCCTTTAGATCAAGGGTTGTGTCTTGATTCTTTTTTATCTTCAGAGCCTTGACCCAGAGAAAATGTTCAGTAAATGTTTATTAAATCAATGTCATCTTGTTTTAATGACTCACAATGTTCACAGAATCCATTCTAAAGAGAAATCAAAATAAGTAAATTTGGGGGGGTTGCACTTTTTGATAGAGATCTATTAGGATTACCTCCTCATGGAACCAGGTGCACTTTTGTATTATTTCCCATCTGACTACTTAATAACCTGTGTTAGTAGACTTCAGTTATTCTTCTCTTTGGGGTGGTTGAGGTTAGAATCTAGTTGTATTGGAACTAACCTTTAAACTAAGGTACATATCTTTCAATACTTACTTGCTCTTCCCTTTTTATAGAATGTTTTAGTTTATAGTTCAGTTTGATTGATAGCTTTGAATTTCATTTATGATCCTAAGGCTCCTAATTCTTTTGTCTTTGGGCTTGCTACAAATGAAACTACTCTGTACGGATCTTTAAAAAAAATATCCTTGAGAGGCTTTCAAGACAAAACCAACTCAAAATTGCCCCCAACAAATTAAAAATACAACCAGGATCCAAGATTATGCAAAGCACTTTGAGGAATTAAGGCCATTCCCAATCCCTTCAAATGCCTTCCTTGGGTAAGGACTCAAGAATCCCTGCTTCATAATCTTATGGACCAGCATTGGCAGCTGAGTGGTCAAGTGAATCAGTGATCTGGTAGACACAAGAGTACTCAGTGATTCTGTTGATTTTAACCTGTGGGTGCACATGTTTGGGTATTGTTTTCTTTCACTGTAACATCCCTGTGAAAGCAAAAAATTGTAATCAGAAGTGCTTATGTAACTGTATGCATTAGCTATCAGAGGTGAAGAGAGCGCACTTATAGCAATTTCTATACATGAGAAACAACTATTAATGCAGATCATTAATTAAAATCATGGTCACACTTTTTCTGGTCAAACGTAATCACAGATTTGACCTAAGAACTCCTTCATTTAATAAAGCCATTACTGCTTATCAGGAAGACATAGTAGTCTCAGTTTCATGGACATACCAATAATCTGTCCAGTCGGAGTAAGATGCAAGCCTCAGGCAGCATCTTCCCTGATGAAACCACTTCTGGTCCTGCTTAAACTACAGATATTATTTTCATTGACAGTCCTACAACATCGGGACATAAGTTAAAGTTTTGCTGAAGGCATTTCCTTTTTCAGCCCCAGTTCAGTTTGCACATAATATATAGCAAAGTTGATTTTGAAGGTATTTTAACATCTTTAGTAAAAGAGTTTATGACAGTGACCTAGTTTGTTGAGTGGATAGCTTTGTTTCTCAGAATGGTTGCCCACAGCTAACCAATTGTATTCCTTTGAAACATTCCTAAATCTGAGAACCTCACTTTCAACTCACTGGCGGCTGTGCATCCTTTCTTCTCAAAACCTAGTTTTCTATAGACATGAATTATATTCCTCAGAACCTCACCCACAACAAAAGCACCCAGAACTTTATCTTTTTTCTCATTATCTAGATATTTAGAATGTGTAAGAGAGCTGGTCTGGAGTCATATTATTTTTCTAATACATATAATATATAGCTCCAAAGAATTTATGATTTATGATTTCATTTGAAGCTAATATTTGATGTATATTTTAAGCTTCTGTACTTTTACAGCACTGGAAGAACCATTTGACTTTATAAAATGTAAAGGAACAATTTATATCTGAAAACAATAGTTTGAAAATTAAATAATAATCTAGATCCCCACTCCTGCAAATAAATGAGTATTGTTATAATCTTTTAAAATTCAAGACTCAATCAAACTCTTCTAAATAAGTTGCAACTGAAAAGTGTATTCTTTTCTCTCAATTTTATTAATTCCACAAGTATTAATTTTTCAGCCTTCTCTATTCCATTTGTATAACATTTTGACTCAGGCTATTTACTTCCATATTTTTCAAAAAGCTTTTAATTAGCAGCTCAGAGAGGAGCAAACAAGCCATTGCATTTCTGATAAGGAGGTGTCTATTTGCAATAGCCCTCACAGTGAATCCCCATGGTACTTATATAGGCAAGATTTTGCTTTTGTTGGGTTTTTGTTTTGAGGTTTTCTAGGTTTCTTCTATATAAAAGGGAGCTCAACAGTAGTTAGAGTGATAGAAAGCTTGACATTCTCTTCCAGTCAGAGTCTTGCTGGTGCTATAGTGGTGGGTTTTGTCCTTTTAATTTTGTACTGTGGTATATTCCTTGTGGTATAGAATGTACAAAAAGAAATGCGCCCTGTTCCCTAGAAGTTTACAGTTCAAATCAAGGGAGATGAATGCCAACCATGGATTAGTCTCCCATGGACATGAGTTTGAATTGGAACAAAGGCCATTGTTCTTTGGGGCCATTAGGCACCTAGAACTCATGTATGATGCTACAAAGCATTGTCCTAGAATCTTGAAGATTAACTCTGCTTCCTCACATGCCTGTCTATACCTCAGATGAGCTTTATGATCTATGAATGTAGCAGATTTTTCTGGCTATTAACTGAACTAAAGTTTTTTTTAGTGAGGTATTAATATTTGTTTCTCTAAATAATAAGCTGTGTGTATGTATGTATGTGTATGTGTGTCTGGGTGTGTGTGAAGGGGGTGTGTACATATATATATATATAATTTATATATGCACCCATGGGTTCAGAATTAAAAGTCAGAAGTCATTTTATAAGCAGGAAGCTATTTACAGCACATAATGGAAACAATAACTGCAATTATGGCTCAGGCTTCTCACAGAAAGTGATGTGTATAAATTTTATCTCCAGCTGTTCACATCCTAAAGTTTAAAGCTTTTGAGATTTTGAGTGTGGGCTCCAGCACATAATTTGTAACAATTACAGAGAACAAAAATTCGTTCAATTATATAGTATCTACACTTTCAACATTTTTTTAACATCATAAAGTTAAAAGAATCAGTCATCTGATAAAAAAAAATGTGTGGGTGTTCAAAAGGAACTTCTTATAAATGTTTTCAGATTGTTGTGCTTGCAACACGTGAATTTTTATTTTATACCCAGATTTCTTCCCTGTTATGTACACCCTATGTATGCAGTGATGGCAATATTTGTCTTATGTGAGCTCTCCAAGGAATAAGGCCATTTTATAGGCATTTTCCTTAAGCATTGACAGCCATACATTTAAGAAACCCTTGGTATACCATATACTTCCTTTATAAAGGTTTGGCCAAGTTTTAAGTTACTGTTTGAGATCACACACAAATGTTGCTTGAACTTCTCACATACCAAATGAGTATGGAGCTGATACCCAAGTGAGCCGATGAATGTGGACCATTTCTGCAGCATCTCTTGGCTGAGTGTGCCACTCTGCCCCTCCAACCCCTGCAGGCCCCCTCCTGGGCTCCTGAGTCCTCCCCATCCCTCACTCAGCACCCGTGCTGCACACAATCTATTTCTTCTCCATTGTTGAAACACCCTTAATGTGATGTGGGAGTTTTGGTGCTTATTTTGATAATATGTTTTAAATCTTTCAATTATGATTTAAAATAATTTTGAATGAAATATACAATTAGAGCATAGATTCATATACAGTTACAGTGGTTTTCTACATGTCGTCAGTGCAGGGATAACCTCTATTATTTTCTTTCTTTTCTTTTTTTTTTTTTTTGCTTTTTAGGGCCATATCCATGGCATATGGAAGTTCCCGGGCTAGGGGTGGAATCAGAGCTATAGCTGCCAGCCTACCCCACAGCCACAGCAACTCGGGATCTGAGCCGCATCTGCGACCTATTCCACAGCTCACAGCAACACTGGATCCTTTACCCACTGAGTAGGGCTGGGGTTCGAACCCATATCCTCATGTATACTAGTTGGGCTCATTACTGCTGAGCCACAATGTGAACTTCCTCAGTTATTTTCTGTTGCCAAACTGAAAGAAATTTTTTGGTGAAGACTTAAACATGACAGTAAAGGAAAAAGTTTAAGGTGGAAGAGATCCTGGTGTATAGAAAGAAAATTGCATTTCCAAATTTCTAACTGAAGTTCTTCCTTATCCTAAACCAATATCTGTCAATAGGATATAAATTTGTAAAGTCCACTATGATTGTTAAAGACTTTTCAAGAATGGGTACCATACACAAAAAGTGACTCAGTGAAATTTTTCATCTCCGCATGTATCGTATACCTCTTTTTCTGAAAAGGAAGCTGTTCTAGGGAGCATCATTTGAATCTCTTTTCTCCAAAGTTTGTTAAATATATGCAAAATAAAACAAGCACATTTTATTAGGAATTATCCAGAATAACTTTATCATTAGGTTACTTGTCCAATTCTGGATTAATGACCTATATCTTTCAAGTTAATGATAATCAACATTCCCTGGGGCTTGCTATTAACATTCATACAAAGATGCACAGGACGATTGATATCAGCTTTGGATAGAAAATACAGAAAGAAATAGATTCCAACATCAGTTTAATTTAACATCAAGACCTTAAGTTTTTATAGCATGAATATTTACCACTTTGCTCTGTTTTTTTTTTAGTAGTTACTTCAATAAACTATTATTGCTAAAAGTAATATGCATGTATAGAAGGAGAGCAGATGATAAAGCAAACATGGTAAAATGCTAGGTATTGGGGGATTTGGATAAACGGGAATTCTTTGTACTGTTCTTGCAACTTTTCTACAAGTTTGAACACAGGCACGTAGAAATGACAAAGGCATTGATTTAGACCTTAACCTCACAGGCTCTGTGTTTAAAACATACAAAATTTCTTTTGAACTTTGCGGTTGCCATTTCAGCTATAATCTGCTATCAGTATAATGTGTCTGACAGTCAGGTAATTCTGGGTCTGTGTAAATCTCCCAAGGTTACCTTCAAGTGAAAAAGCTGTGAAACTTCAAATATGGTTTCCATTTTTTGTACTGGGAAAACTGAATGTCTTTCAGGTGATCTACTTTTTAGACCAATGGATTCTGCCTCATTTTTATGTATTCAGTTTACTTTTAATTAAAAATATATATTTATTTTTTTCCTGGTGACACTCTTGAACTGTGATTTCAATTTTATAAGGCTCCTAAAGCAATGATTGAAAGTTTGGTTTATTAAATGCACCACCTACCATTGGCTAAAATTCTTCCATGAAGATGCCAAAACTAAATTATCTTTCTGTGAACTCATGTACATTATACATAGCATTATCTATTCTGTGTAACCTTGCATTTTGAGTATATATTTACTAATCACACGTTTTATTTTAAGTCCACTGAGGACAGGGAATTGGTTTTAAACATTTCTTTTATCACCCGTCACAGTGCCTTATTAAAAGATATGCAGTGAAAATAGTCAGTGAATTAAAGAATATATAAAATAGTAATGAAAATAACCTGTAATTTTAATTTGTGAATGGCGCCAGACATTCTGCTCCAGTCAGTGATTATTTGATACACTTCCCCAGTAAGAGTTGCTTTATCACCTAAGAACTAGTGAGTACCCTCCAGGCATCACTACAGGCCATAGTTCAGAGGTAATGTATGTTTTTTCCTGTATAGTTCGTAGCACTGCGGTTGGGAACCCAGTATGAAGGCAAAAATCATAGAAACCCATTTCTTCCTGTTCCCTTTGTAAAATAAGTCATCACCATCTGTGTTGTGCTGGTGCCATCAACACAGTGATTGTTCATTGCTTTTATTTTAGTTCATTGTTCATTGCTTTTATTTTAGTTTATTTTATTCATCTTGTATGACAATATGCTCAACAGCAAATGATGATTAATGTACCTGATATTTTTAGTTTGTTAGGTGAAGATTGTTACTTCCATTTAGTATAGGAGAAAATGAAAATTTATTTTTTGTTGTATTTTATTTTATTTTTATTAGAGAATAGCTGACTTACAAAATTGTGTCAATTTCTGCTGTACAGCATAGTGACCCAGGCATACACACACACACACATATAATTCTTTTTCTCATTCTATCTTCTATTGTGTTCCATCCCAAGAGATTGGATATAGTTCAGTGTGCTGTACGTAGGACCTCATTGCTTATCCATTCTTTTTTTTTTTTTTTTTTTTTTGTCTTTTGTCTTTTTAAGGCTGTACCTGAGGCATATGGAGGGTCCCAGGCCTCAGGTCGAATCAGAGCTGTAGCCACCAGCCTATGCCACTGCCACAGCAATGCCAGATCCAAGCCGCATCTGTGACCTACTCCACAGCTCACAGCAATGCCAGATCTTTAATCCACTGAGCAAGGCCAGGGATTGAACCTGTGTCCTCATGGATGCTAGTCGGATTCATTTCCACTGAGCCATGATGGGAACTCTGCTTATCCATTCTAAACGTAATATTTATTTTTCATTTCACCTTTTTTATTGAAGTATAGTTGATTTACAATATTGTATTATTTTCGGTGTAGAGCACAGAGATTCAGTTATTCATATATATATTTATATTTTTTTATCCTCTTTCAGATTTGTTTCCTTTATAGATTATTACAAAAAAGTGAGTGTAATTCCCTGTGCTACACATCAGGTCCGTGTTTATTGTCTATTTTATATATAGTAATGTGTATATATGTTAATCCCATCACCTAATTCATCTTTTGTCTTCCCCGTTTCCCCCTTGGTAGCCATGAACTTGTTTTCTATGTCTATAGGTCTGTTTACATTTTGCAGATGAATTCATTTTATCTTTTTTTATATGGCACATATGAGTGATATCAAATATTTGCCTTTCTTTGTGTGTCTGACTTCCCTTAGTAGCGTAATCTCTGGGTCCATCCATGTTGATGCAGTTGGCATTATTTCCTCCTTTTCATGGCTGAGTAATATTTGAGAAAATGGAAATTTAAAGACTAAGAAGATTCTGAAAGATTCAACGGCTGGTTAAGTGGCAGAGGCCCAATAGGAACCTACATGCTTGGGGTTCTCCATCCATTGGTTGTTTCTATTATCCACAGCTCTTCACTCCCAACAGTTTAAATGTCATCACGACTGAAAAGTTATGTTCTTGAGAGATCCAGCATTTCTGAGTTTAGATAAAAGGCTTAAATTGGGGGAGATATAGCCCTCACATAGACTTAATTAACATTCTGTAAATTCTAGAGCATAATTTTATTACAATTCTTTAAAAACATCATCTCCCGCATGGTGAAAGCTTGAGATGCGTATAATTCTAGCATTGAGACTAAAAAAGTTTTATTACTACTCTGAGTATCATCAGTACTGACTTTGATGAACCAGAAGCTCTGGGGAGAGGAAAAAAAAAAAAAATGACACCCTTAGTTTAAGGGCAAGGTCATAGGGAGCGATTTTTTTTTTTTTTCTTTTTACAGCCGCACTTGTGGCATATGGAAGTTCCCAGGCTAGGGATCAAACTGGGACTGCAGCTGAGGCCTTCACCACAGCCACAGCAACACCAGATCCAAGCTGTATCTGCAACCTGTTACGCAGCTTGCAGCAATGCTAGATCCTTAACCCACCAAGTGAAGCCAAGGATTGAACCCCCATCCTCACAGAGACTACATCAGGTCCTTAACCCGCTGAGTCACAGTGGGAATGCCATAGGGAGCAATATGTGTAAAGTGGGATTTTAGGGAGTTACTGCCAAGTTACATATTGTTCACAAAATCTGGGAGTTCCCGTCGTGGCGCAGTGGTTAACAAATCCGACTAGGAACCATGAGGTTGCGGGTTCGGTCCCTGCCCTTGCTCAGTGGGTTGACGATCCGGCATTGCCATGAGCTGTAGTGTAGGTTGCAGATGCGGCTCGGATCCTGCATGCTGTGGCTCTGGTGTTGGCCAGTGGCTCCAGCTCCGATTGGACCCCTAGCCTGGGAACCTCCCTATGCCGCAGGAGGAGCCCAAAGAAATAGCAACAAGACCAAAAAAAAAAAAAAAAAAAAAAAATCTGAAGCGTTTCTGTACATGTCCTGTCCTGTTATAGAATGAATACCTAAATGAAGACGTCGATGCTAGAGTTATTGAATATGAAGATAACCGGCCTCTCCTAGATATGTTCCTGCAGAAGCCAATGGGTTTACTGTCCCTCCTTGATGAAGAAAGTAGATTCCCCAAGGCCACTGACCAGACTCTTGTAGGTGAGTTTTAAACTCAGTATGTCTACATAGTTTTCATGTAATGCAGTCATGTAATTTTGAATGACTTTTTAATTTTTTAAATTATTTAGTAGGAAATAGCTATGACAAAGCCACATATCTAACTTTAAAGAAGATAGTTTGGATCTAATATGTGGACGGTGAATATTTAGAAAAGAGTGAAATATTCACTGATGAATTAAACAAGTTTCAACATTGGACTTCTCCTTCTATGATGATAGAGCACAGCTATAGGGTTTTATGTTAGAAATGACCTTAGAAATTATCTAGCCCCAAATTAGAAATTGTAGGGCATGGGAAAAGGACAGCTCCATAACTGGAAAAGAGCTACATAACAGGGAGGAAATAAATTCATCTATGGTGTTCTAGTTGTTTATCCAATATAGGCAAATAACCTCAAATTCCTTAATAACCTCTAAGTCATAGTACGTTAATCCATGTTCATGGTAATAATCCTGAGTCATCAAGAACGGTTAAACATATTCATTTTTCTCTTTGAGTGGCAGAGATGTGTATGTAATATTTAAGGAGGATATCATCTAAAATGGTTAAAATTTTTTAAATTTTAAATTTGAAAAAACTTTAGATTAAAAAACAGATTTTTCAGCTATCTGATATTAAATTAAATTTTTAAAAAAACTTAAAATTTTTTAAGTATCTGAAAAAAACATTTTAAACAGTTTTAAATTTTAATGATATACCAGTAAATTAATCTCGTTTGTCATTAAGTTGTTAATTGAGTATATCAGTTCTTTTCCATTTGGTTATTTTTTTTAATCATATTTATTTTTTCCATTATAGCTAGTTTACAGTGTTCTGTCAATTTTCTACTGTACAGCAAGGTGACCCAGTCCCACATACATATATACATTCTTTTTCTCACATTATCATGCTCCATCAAAAGTGACCAGACATAGTTCCCAGTGCTATACAGCAGGATTTCATTGCTTATCCATTCCAAAGGGCATAGTTTGCATCTATTAACCTCAAATTCTCACTCCCTCCCACTCCCCTTGGCAATCACAAGTCTGTTCTCCAAATCCCTGATTTTCTTTTCTGTCGAAAGGTTCATTTGTGCCAAATATTAGATTCGAGATATAAGTGATATCATATAGTATCTTTCTTTTTCTGACTTATTTCACTTAGTATGAGTCTCTAGTTGCATCCATGTTGCTGCAAATGGCATTATGTCATTCTTTTTATGGCTGAGTAGTATTCCATTGTGTATATATACCACAGCTTCTTAATGCATTCCTCTTTTGATGGACATTTGGGTTGTTTCCTTGTCTCAGCTATTGTGAATAGTGCTGCAGTGAACATACGGGTGCATGTGTCTTTTTCAAGGAAAGTTTTGTCCAGATATATGCCCAAGAGTGGGATTCCTGGGTCATATGGTAGTTCTATATTTAGTTTTCTGAGGTACTTCCATACTGTTTTCCATGGTGGTTGCACCAATTTACATTCTCACCAACAGTACAGGAGGGTTCCCTTTTCTCCACACCCTCTCCAGCACTTGTTATTTGTGGATCCATTTAGTTTTTTATTTATGCTTTCTTGATTTTTACTGAAATTCTCTATCATATTTGATTTTTTGAACACATTAATCACATTTATTCTAAAGTCATGTTTTATAACTTCAATACCTGGATCTCCTGTAATCCTTTTTTTGTCATTTATTTTCTTTTGACTTTTGATTAGTCCTCATATTTTAGCATGTCTGGCTGGTTTTTTTGATGCAATTTTTAAAATTAAAGTTAGTTGATTAACAATGTTGTGCCAGTGAAAAAAACCATTGTGTTCCCTGATATAAGAGGCACGTACTATGTATACTAAATACTCGCAGAAAATTTAGATCCACATTTTTTCCCCTCATTTACCATTGGTAATATGTAGATTCTGTTTCTTACCATTAAGCAAGAAATGTGTGATGTTGCTTCCTTTTGACTCTCTGAAGGGCTTATTTTCTCCTAGTTGGGCAATACTAGATGGAAAAGAAAATAACCCCAAAGTTGTAGGGAACTCATTTCATAGTCATCACTTGATTTCGATGTTAAAATGTACCTTCGAGTTCATGAAACAATAGAGAACTTGTGTTGGTAAAACTGTTGTATAAATACTTTATGATCTTACTGTGTTTCCTATGTAATCAACAACAACATGTAGCTCCTCTTGTAGAAAGAGAGCCAAAATACAAATTTCTAGGCTCATGGCTTTGCATTCAGCTATGTTTCACAAAGCTCTCTGGACAATCTCAAGCATGTGGTTTCTTTCCTCCATAACAGTAGTTCTTAAAATGTGGTCCCCAGACCCAGAACATCACTAGGAACTTACTAGGAATGTTAATTCTTGGATCCCACTCCAGAACTACTGAGTAAGAAGCTCTAGGGGTGGGAGTCTAGTTTAGCAAGCCCTCCAGATGATTCTCATGCTCATTCTTGATCTCAAGTTTTGCCCTAATGTTTTATAATTATATTACAAATCTGCACGTAATAGCTGTATATAACTTCCTATGTTTTTTCACTGCACATTGTCCATTTTATAGTTAAAAAAAAAGATGAGTCTGTCAACCAGTATTTTTTTGAGGCCCTCCTCTGTGCTTGATATTGGAGTTAAATTTTTTTCTACAGAAAAATTTGAAGATAATCTGAAATCACAGTACTTCTGGAGACCTAAAAGAATGGAGCTCAGTTTTGGAATTCACCATTATGCAGGAAAGGTAAGAACTCTGAAGCATTCTAACTGAGTCTCTCTTTAGTCTTTCATTGAATAGTAAGGCCATGAACTTTATGGCCAAAAATATTTTTTAATGGTTATAATGAGATAGAGTCCATCTTTCTTTTTTTTTTTTTTTTTTTTTTTTTTTTTTTTTTTTTTTGTCTTTTGTCTTTTTTGTTGTTGTTGTTGTTGTTGTTATTGTTGCTATTTCTTGGGCCACTCCCGCGGCATATGGAGATTCCCAAGCTAGGGGTTGAATCAGAGCGGTAGCCACCCGCCTACGCCAGAGCTGCAGCAACGCGGGATCCGAGCCGCGTCTGCAACCTACACCACAGCTCACGGCAACGCCGGATCGTTAACCCACTGAGCAAGGGCAGGGACCGAACCCGCAACCTCATGGTTCCTAGTCGGATTCGTTAACCACTGCGCCACGACGGGAACTCCGAGTCCATCTTTCTGATCCTAAGATCTGGCTTGGGATGAGATTGGCTGGCAATGGACATCTGCTTTTTTTCCTGTTTTAAATAGTACCTGGGAACCTTTATCAACTTCCTTCTTCAGAATTAAGATGCTTCTCTGTCTACTGCAGCCTTTATGTCTCCTCCTTCCCAACAAGAAAAGGTGCCAGGCTGAAGGTGTGGCCAGTTAACTGAGCTGATTAATTAGAAGTAGCTGATGGACTGTCATACAGTTGGAGGAAGCAGTGTTTATGCACTGATAGATATGCCTTCCCACACCAGAGCAAACCTCAGATATGTTATCCTACACCCAGAAAACATTCTTTCCCTTCTGTGGAAAATAACAGGTCTTTCCCTCACAATGATATTAGAAATATTGGAGGGCTAAAAGATATTCAAGTCGAGAAGGAATGTATGGAATGAGAAATGCATAAATAAAAGAGCACAGAACCCCGAGCATTCTAGTCTACTACAACATCTGGGTCAGCCAATGTGTCACAGACTTTTGTCCCTGAAAACAAAAGTCTGCCTTAAATATAGTTATAGCCTTTCTCATGATTGTCTGCACATGATTTTTCCAAATAAGCCTCCTTTAAAACATACTTTAAGAGTTTCCTGGAGTTCCTGTCATGGCTCAGTGGTTATCAATCCGACTAGGAACCATGAGGTTTCGGGTTCAATCCCTGACCTTGCTCGGTGGGTTAAGGATCCCATGTTGCTGTGGCTGCGGTGTAGGCTAGCAGCTACAGCTCTGATTAGACACCTAGCCTGGGAACCTCCTTATGGCATGGGTGCGGCCCCAGAAAAAAACAAAACAAAACAAAAAAAAGAATTTCCTGTGATCATTTTATCTAGCTGTTTTTAACAACTATATTAGTCTTCTTGGGCTTCCATAACAAAAATACCAGAGGCTGGGTGGTTTAACCAACAATTTATTTTCTCACAGTTCTGGAGGCTGGAAGTTCAAGATCGAGGTGCCAGCAGAGTTGGTATCTTGTGAGGCCTCTCTTCCTGTTTGCAGATGGCTGCCCTCTCTCTGTGCCCTCATGTGGCCTTTTCTCTGTGTACCTATGAGCGGGAGAAAGAGCTCTCTGCTATATCTTCCTTTTCTTATAAGAACACCGGCCCTATGGGATTAGAGCGCCCCCCCCCCCAGCCTTATATAACCTTCATCTACCTTTCTATAGACCCCATACAATCCATTTAACCACTTTTACCTCCTTATACACCCTGTTCCCAAACACAGTCACATTGGGGATTAGATTTTCAACATACTAATTATGGACGAGAACAATTCAGTCCCTGACAACAATCACATGGGACCGTCCTCCAGAAACCTTCAGGTTACATTGATCTTTAAAAGGTCTGGAGTTGCCATCATGGCTCAAGGGTAACGAACCCAACTAGTAACCATAAGGATGTGGGTTCAATCCCTGACCTCACTCAGTGGGTTAAGGATCTGGTGTTACCGTGAGCTGTGGTTTAGGTCACAGACACGGCTCAGATCTGGGTATTGCTCTGACTGTGGTGTAGGCCAGCAGCTATAGCTCTGATTCAACCCGTAGCCTGGTAACTTACGTATGCCACAGGTGTGGCCCTACAAAGCAAAAACAAAACAAAACAAACAAAACAAACAAACAAAAAAAACCTCCAAATTATTTAAAAGTGCCAGCAACACAAATATCCACAGTGTATTTAGACCATACTACCACTGAGACAAAATGTATAAAGGCCTTTGCACTGCAGGCGAGTCAGTTATCAGAGAAATGAGAATACCTTCATGGCCCTAACCCTCCAAACAGAGAAGGGGAAACACAGAGAATTTCCACCATAAGAAATGGGAGGAATCAAAACTCTTTGATCATTTCAAATCAATAAAATCAGTGGGACACACATTTTTCTCTGAAAAGATAACAGTGGAAACCTGGAGAGGTTCGCTTTTCCAACCAAGTTGTAAGGGACTACTTTTATAAATTTTGTATGTGTGTCACTCAGCAATGAGGAAACTCTCAATAAACATCTATTGATAATGATGCTGCTGCTGATGCTGATGATGGTAAGGATGATGACGTTGATTGTGAAGATGATGACAACGCACTTTGTCAACAGGTCACCTATAATGCGAGTGGGTTCTTGGCTAAAAATAGAGACACTCTTCCAACTGATATTGTGCTGCTTTTGAGGTCATCAGAAAACAGTGTAATTAGGCAGCTAGTCAGCAACCCTCTGACAAAAACAGGTAAGCTAAGGCAATTTCCTTTCATTTATTTGTGTGTGAGTTGGTTTTTTCTTTTTCCAGTTTCCTTTCATTGTGAAGGTTCCTCACGCCCACTCAAGTAGTTTCTGCCTCTGTGATTTTTATGAGTGTAATCCTCAGTTTTTCATGTTGGTTTGCTTTCAGCTCACTAAATATGCATATATTAATAGCCTCTGCCCAGATCACCTGAAGAAAATATAAAACTAAATGTAAAGAAGCTAGGTTTTCTTTACAGAAATGTATTCGAAGCACTTGCCAGGAAATACGGTGGTGTCCTGGCTACTTACTAAAAGAGTCCAATAAGTCACCTCCAAAGAGTTCTCAGTTACCTGCTGTGTCAGGTGTGGGCAGCTTTTGGATCATTCTTTGGGAAAAGAGTGAAAGTGATTTAATATTTCCTGGTATGTGTCAGACATAGTGTCACCTCTCATCAAAATTCTGTGAAGTAGGCATTATTATCCAAACTGTAACTCAGAAACTTAGTAAATGATCCAAAATTGAGCACCATAGCTGGTATTCAAACCCAGATCTTCTGGCTTCAAAAGACATTTTTTTTTTTTTTTTTGTTAAACCATGATTTTCCATGGCTTTGGGTTGTGTACAATTGTATAACCCTAACGCCAGGCACATATTTCTCAATGTTAGGTTGAAAATGTCCTTTGCCTTCAACCCTACTTGATTTGCTTATAACCACTTCATGTGAATTAATAATCCATATGATTTTTAAGGCCCATTGTAAAGCTTACATTTGCATCAAAAAATGTCAGATTCCATTTAACACACATGCAAAAAAAAAGCAAATTGCTCCCTTTATCATAATTACTTCATATTTTTTTTTCCACTGTACAGCATGGGGACCAAGTTACACATACATATATACATAATTTTTCCTCCCTTGTTGTGTTGCGATGTAAGCATCTAGACATAGTTCTCAGTGCTACACAGCAGGATCTCATTGTAAGTCCATTCCAAGAGCAATAGTTTGCATCCAATAACCCCAAGCTCCAGATCCCTCCCACTCCCTCCCCCCCCGGGCAACCCCAAGTCAATTCTCCAAGTCCATGATCTTTTCTGTGGCAAAGTTCATTTGTGCTGTGTATTAGATTCCAGATATAAGTGATATTATACGGTATTTGTCTTTCTCTTCCTGACTTATTTCGTTCAGTATGAGAGTCTCTAGTTCCATCCATGTTGCTGCAAATGGCATTATTTTCTTTTTTATGGCCGAGTAGTATTCCATTATGTATATATACCACATCTTCCTAATGTGATCGTCTCTTGATGGACATTTGGGTTGTTTCCATGTCTTGGCTATTGTGAATAGAGCTGCAATGAACATGCGGGTGCATGTGTCTTTTTAAGGAAAGTTTTGTCCAGATATATGCCCAAGAGCAGGAATGCTGAGTCATATGGTAGTTCTGTGTGGTTTTCTAAGGTACCTCCATACAGTTCTCCATAGTGGCTATACCAGCTTACATTCCTACCAACAGTGCAGCTTACATTCCCTTTTCTCCACAACCCTTGAGTGCTTGTTATTTGTGGACTTACTGATGATGGCCATTCTGACTGGTGTAAGGTGGTATCTCATGGTAGTTCTGATTTGCATTTCTCTAATAATCAGTGATGTTGAGCATTGTTTCATGTGTTTGTTGGCCATCTGTATATCTTCTTTGGAGAAATGTCTATTCAGGTCTTTTGCCCAATGACCCAAAAAAGGTCATTGGCTTTTTTGCTTTTGAGTTGTATAAGTTGTTTATATATTCTAGAGATTAAGCCCTTGTCAGTTGCATCATTTGAAACTATTTTCTCCCATTCTGCAAGCTGTCTTTTTGTTTTCTTTTTGGTTTCCTTTGCTGTGCAAAAGCTTGTCAGTTTGATTAGGTCCCATTGGTTTGGTTTTGCTCTTATTTCTGTTGCTTTGGGAGACTGACCTGAGAAAATATTCATAGGGTTGATGTCAGAGAATGTTTTGCCTATGTTCTTTTCCAGGAGTTTGATGGTGTCTTGTCTTATATTTGAGTCTTTCAGCCACTTTGAGTTGACGTTCATGCATGGTGTGAGGGTATGTTCTAGTTTCACTGATTTGCATGCAGCTGTCCAGGTTTCCCAGCAGTACTTGCTGAAAAGACTGTCTTTTTCCAATTTTATGTTCTTGCCTCCTTTGTCAAAGATTAGTTGACCATAGGTGTCAGGGTTTATTTCTGGGTTCTCTACTCTGTTCCATTGGTCTGTCTGTCTGTTTTGGCACTGGTACCACACTCTTTTGATTACTGTGGCTTTATAATATTGCTTGAAGTCTAGAAGAGTTATGCCTCCTGCTTGGTTTTTGTTTCTCAGGATTGCTTTGGCAATTCTGGGTCTTTTGTGGTTCCACATAAATTTTTTGATTGTTTATTCTAGTTCTGTGGAAAAATGTCATGGGTAATTTAATGGGGATTGCATTGAATCTGTAGATTGCTTTGGGTAGTATGGCCATTTTTACAATATTAATTTTTCCAACTCAGGAGCATGAAATATCTTTCCATTTCTTTATATATTCTTTAATTTCCTTGATTAATGTTTTATAGTTCTCAGCACATAAGTCCTTTACCTCCTTGGTCAGGTGTATTCCCAGGTATTTGATTTTTGGGGGTGCAATTTTAAAAGGTATTGTGTTTTTGTATTCCTTTCCTAATATTTCATTGCTGGTATACAGAAATGCAACTGACTTCTGAATGTTAATCTTATATCCTGCTACTTTGCTGAATTTATTAATCAGTTCAAGTAGTTTTGGGGTTGACTCCTTAGGGTTTTCTATATATAGTATCATGTCATCTGCATACAGTGACAGCTTTATCTCTTCTCTTCCTATTTGGATGCCTTTTATTTCTTTTATTTGTCTAATTGCTGTGGCTAGAACTTCCAAAACTATGTTGAAGAGCAGTGGTGAGAGTGGGCATCCCTGTCTTGTTCCAGATTTGAGTGAGAAGGCTTTCAATTTTTCTCCATTGAGTATTATATTTGCTGTGGAAATTACCTCATATTTTAGAGCAAATAAAAGAAAATCTAGGGAGTTCTGCTCATCAGATTAAAGATCTGGCATTGTCACTGCTATGGCTTGGGTTCATCCCTGGCCCAGGAACTTTTGCAGCCTCAGGTGCAGCCAAAAAAAAAAAAAAAAAAAAAAAAAAAAACAGAAATGCAGCACTTACCTCTACCTTTTCTATTCTCTAAGCTGGAGGGTTTTTTTTCTGAATATAGAATTTATTATAAATTTTCACATAATACTATTTTTTCCCTAAATGTTCCAATAACTGGTTAACCAAGCATGTGAGTATGAAGATTGGGGGACCAACAATGCTTGTTTTCAGTGAGATCCTACCATATAGCACAGGAAACTATATCAGTCTCTTGGGATAGACCATGATGGAAGATAATATAAGAAAGGGAATGTATATGCATGTATGACTGGGTCACTTTGCTATGCAGCAGAAATTGGCATAACATTGTAAATCAACTATACTTTTTAAAAAAACAATGCTTTTTTAAAATATTGAAGTAAATGGAGGGACCTTCTAGCCCAGAAGGAATCTAAAAGGCATATTAATTTTATCTACCTTCCCATAGGTAATCTGCCACATTCTAAAACAAAAAATATAATAAACTATCAAATGAGAACTTCAGAAAAATCAATCAACCTGTCAAAGGTAAGAAGATGTATTTTTCATGGCAGTGAGTCTAAGAATCTAACCTTTACAATGGAAATATTTGTATGCTAAGAGTCAACAGCCCTTCCCTTTGTTTTCTCCCTTTGATCTTTCTTTTCTACTTAAACAGATATTTATATTATGTCCATATTACTACTAGTCACTAAAATAATCATGCATTTCTGATATATTCCTAACTCTTCACTTATAATTAATGTTACACTCAGACCAATTAAAACTAAGATCAGAGATATTCACATTCTAGGCAAGACTCATTAAAATCCAGAGACTGACAGAACAATTACCTAAAGTAAAAATTCAGCATTCTGCTATTTTATGTATATGAAGGCATAGACCATGGAAAATTCCATGAGCTCCCCATAGATCATAATGTACACCAGGTGCTAAACCATCACTGTCTTTCTTGGTCTTAGGGTGAAACTGGAGAAGCCACACGTTACGCCAGAGAGACAACCAACATGAAAACGCAAACAGTTGCATCATATTTTAGAGTAAGACATTAAATTACAATGTGTTGTTATTTAGGCATGTTACTTATTCTCAATGAGAGTCACAGATTAAAAGTAAGTAACAAATACCAGAGTGCTCTTAGCAAAAGAGAATTTTTGTTGTATTCCATTTACTGTCTGTTAGATACAGGATATATCAGTGTATTGTCAAAAACCTATGGATTGGTTTACCTTTGTATTTTATTGATAAAATTATTGCATACTAGGTTAATCCTAATGAAGGTCTACGGCTTGGTTAAAAATTGTCCATAGAACCAAACACCTTTCCACTAGAATAAAACCATAAGGGGATTTTCATTCAATGGTATGATAACTATCCATCCTCCTGTCCGCTCCTAAATGATCTTAGCATGGCAGGTGGGACAAGGCTGAGCATCCATTTCGTCCTGTACCTCCCTGTACCTAGATGAGCTGAAAAACCTCAAAAGAAAACCAGAGCTAGTATAGACATGGGGCAAGGAGAAGGGGAAGTACAGTAACATGCCAAGGACATGAGTCACTGTGAGTCACTGTGTCCTGAGCATAGAGTCTAGGTGACCTTTCTTCTTTGGACAAGATCGAGATAGGAAAGAAAAGAAGCACTTCATTTTCTCTCTGTTCTGGAGAACAAACTCTAGATTACGCTGCCTTCCTTCCTGGACCCAGTTCTTATTTATCTATTCTGATAAAGTTGTATTAACCATCCAGTGAAAATTAATAAAATACCACCTAAAACTTAGAGATTATTAATGTTATCATCTACTGTAGGAGAAGAGGAAGAAATTGAGTTAAATTTACTCTGTATTCAGTGAATAAATCGTATTCCCTAACAGAATCATGAAATACATTTAAAACTAACCGGGTAGCTTTATTAAATATTCCTCAGGTCCTAAGCCCATAGCAGATAGCGTGTGCTTCATCACCTTTGAGTAGCACCTAGTCTATTTATGTGCTTAATATCTCATGTTTGCTGCCAGTACATCCACCTTACAGCAGGCTACAGAGCTGAATGACTGAGAATATTTACAACCAGATTATTTTCTAATTTGGGTATGTTATGCAAGACCATTATCGTGCCACTGTCACTGAATGGTGTGTGTACGTTTAAACCATTCATTCACAACATTGTTGTACACCTCCGGCTGCAGTGAAAAGTAGTAAAAGATATTCCATATAGTATGTAATGTATTTTAAGTTATTTTTCATTCTTCAGAGGAGCATAAATAAATGTAACACTCTGCCTTGGTCCCTAAGAAACACCAATGCCTAAACTGCAGGGAGCTCTTGCTCAAAATGCCAACAGACTTGTATATTACCTTTCTATCTCTAATGCTTGACAGATGTTTGCATCACGGAAGCAATGATGACTCACAGATAAGTGTAATGAAAGGATCTATGAGACCCAGCTATTTAAAGAAGCACACAGCTGAGTCTCAGTGCCCTAGAGGAAAGCATGCAAATCCAATGCTTTGTCAGTTGCCCAGTTACAGGATTGGGTTTGCACTGGCTTGGCACCCCAGGCTTTGTATGTCCCTCAGTAAAGGGGCTCCAGCTGTCAACAGCTATCTATGCCTACACATTCATTACCCTGCCAACAAGTTGTAATCTTGGTCTTTGACATACTAGTTTTATGAGACTCCACTTTTAGCTGAACCATGATTATCCTAATATGTTACATACTTAGTTGTCCAGCAGTTGGCTTCTGTTTTAATAATGTGTTGCTGCAGAAAATAATTTTCATATCTATGTGATTAAAATATTTTAAAATAAAGAAGAAAATTATCAACCTGAAGCAAATTAGGGTACCTAAGTGGATTTGCTTATTTTTATAACTGTATCCTATATATTAAAATGCTTTAACTTCTCAGTCCTTATTTTAAACTAGGAAATAATACTGACAGGGATTAAAGTGTTTACTTGCATACTTTCTATAAAAAAAAAAAGTCAAGGAAATTAATAGCATAAGGAGGAAACCAGACTGTGTGTCTAAATATTATAATTTGGCAAGTTTCCCTGAGAAAGTATAGTTACTTCCAAAAGAGCTGTATCAAAAATAATTTTATCTATTAATTAAAGGTGCCTTAAGAATTTACAGGCAACCTTTTAGTAACTACATTCCTAGTTATTACCTCTATATTTTTATGAGTAAATATGTATTATTAAAAATTACTATAAGTAAAGATGTCATAATACATACTTCCCTCACTTATTGTGAATTACTGATTAACACTCAGTTTTCAGATTTTATTCTTGTAATGAAAGGATAGACCTACAAGCTCATAAATTTTTTTTATGCTATGCTGGGAATTTACTTTTTGTTGCACGTTATAGTATTCTCTGATGGATTTGTTATCTAAAATGGTGGTGGGCCAGCCTCACTTTGTCCGCTGCATCAAACCAAATAATGAACGTCAGGCAAGAAAATATGACAAAGAGAAAGTTCTGCTACAGCTTCGCTACACAGGCATTCTGGAAACAGCGAGAATTCGAAGACTGGGATACTCACACCGGATACTTTTTGCCAACTTTATAAAGCGGTAAGTGGATTTCTTTTTAAGTTTCCATGTGCAATTTACATAAAAATTCGTAAGAAGAATGACAGGTAACAAAAAGAGAATTGCCTCGGTATTCTAAGGAGGAAGCATTTTGTTCATGAAGATGATGGTATATCAAAAAGAGAAGGTGACTCTTAACTGGGGATGGAACTTTCAGTTGTCAGCTGGGAGACCCAGGTCACAGACACATGTTCTAGGATGCATGTCGCAGACAAGATGATGGAGAGGTCTGAGCTTCTGTACCAAGGAACTCCAGGATCCAGTTCCCATCTTAGCTCTGCAGATTGCTATGTGACCATGGGTCTATACCAGTCCTTGTCAACCAGGGGAGCTTTGCCCCTCAGAACACATATGTTAATGTGTGGAGACATTTTTAGTTGTCACAACTGATGGGAGGGCAGGTTGCTGCTGGCATCTAGTGTGTGGGGACCAGGGATGTTGCTAACCATCCAAAAATGCACAGGTCAAGATAACCCCCTGTAACAATTAATTATCCAGCCTGAGATATTAACAGGCTGAGGTTAAGAAACTCTGGCCTGTATGGAACCTCGTTTTCCTCATCTAGTGAATCTGCCACAACTACCTGATAGAGTTGTTAGAAGGATCCAGTGAGATATCTCTAAAGATGATTTAGAAGACAGAAAACATCAATTAGGCATTGAGTCCTTTTCAGAGCTCAAGATTAATGCAGAATGAATTAAGCTACGTATTAAATATATATCATCAAGGAACACAATGGTGCTATACGCTTAATATTTTAAATGCTCAAGTTTCTGATATTTATCAATTTGATGATTTCTCTTAGCCATTACGCTTGAAGTGTCAATTTTCAAAAGCAAAGTCTATTACAATTTTAAGATAAAATTTAGCATTGGAGGAAGTCTCCATAGGTACCATTCTCTGCCTTTTTGAGAGTATGTAAATTAACATTAAGAAGAAAACAAAGTTCTGTGATTGCACAGTGAACTGTGATTTCTAAATCACTCTCCCCCAAAACAAAACAATGTATTATCTTCTATCAAGCATTCTTTTAATTGGGGTAACCAAGACCCTTTCTAAATAAAATGAGAATTCTAATTCTTTTTTCAAATTTTCATGTTTTCAGTAATTCATGATAGTTCTTGATTTTTTTCCTTAGAGACCTCAGAAAGAAAAGAAAGGTATTCATTTGAAGTGCTAGATATAAAGGAAACCCCACCACATTTTCACAACAGAGAGTAAAATTACATAGATGATGACTTAACATATTGGAAAATCCTTTATAGTAGTTTAGGATTGACATAAAAACCTCAAGTTATAGAGTTCAGAAGGACAACCAACATTTCATCACTGACTTTACTTCTCACAGAGCAGACCCAATTCTATATTCAAAATTCAGAAATAAAAAGTATTAAAATTTTTTATTGGCCAGTAGGTAAATTCTTCATTTTGTACTTGAAGGCAGGTAACCCACGTTTGTGAGTTTCAAATTTCAAATTAAAATTTGACCTTATTATCACACTTCTTTTTTCTTTTCTTTCTTTTTTTTTTTTTTTTTTTTGGTCTTTTTAGGGCTGCACCCACAGCATATGGAGGTTCCCAGGGTAGGCGTCAAATCAGAGCTGTAGCTACCTGCACCACAGCCACAAGAATGCAGGATCCAAGGCATATCTGCAACCTACACCACAGCTCACAGCAACACCAGATCCTTAACCACTGGAGTAAGGCCAGGGATGGAACCTGCATCCTCAGGGATGCTAGTCAGATTCGTTTCTGCTGAGCCACAATGGGAACTCCACACTTCTCATTTTTTAGGAGAAGAGTTAATCTTTAGCTTGCTTAAATATCAATATAAATAACAACATAGTCTTAATATAAGTACCCTTAAATTTCAGTGACTTTTTAGATATACAAGGCACTGTGCTAAGTACTTTGGAAGACACTGAAATTTTAAAGCTGGTTTGATCCTCAAGAATTAGCACTCCATTTAGGATTCTCAGAGCCATAGGCATGGATGTTAATAAGCAATGCAAGGTAATACACACCAAGATCCAAAGGAATGGTACATAGTGTAAAAGTTCGGGGAAGAGAAGATTATCTCTAAGAAGGCTGATTAGAGAAAATATCAAGAAGGAGGACTAAACTGGAATATCGGTGGTGGGTGTGGTTTATGGAGAAGACAGGAAAGGGCTTTTTCAGTGTACAGGCTGCTGTTCCAAAAACCAGAGAGACTCGGACTAGACTGGCTCATCAGTTTGTGTAACTGAAGTGACAGAAGTGATAAAGATGGGATCAGATAGGAAAAGCCACTGGGTTAAACTTACAAAGCAAGAGCTTTGAGTGCTTGGCTAAATTGGTAGTTTCAGAACCATCTGTGGTTTTATAATAACAGACCATAGAAGAGCTGACCCTATTTTCTTGATGGTGTTGTAGTTGAAAGTAGCTTATTTAGAAAGTCAGAGATGAGAATAAAATTTCCAAGTCCCATGCTGTTATGGAATAGCAATAGTAAATGACAAAGGGAAAAAAACTAAGTTTCTGGAGAACATGTGAATAGCTGTGAATCTGGGAATCTCCAGAAATAAACCTTTCCCTGCCACTCATTTGAAAGCTGTCACCCAAATTAGCATAGACCCTTAGGAAGGCAGGACAATTTGCAAAGGCCCTGTGGAGGTGTAAATAGGACTGAATAACCCTCCTCTGTTCGGGCCTTAGCCCTTGACTAACTCTCCCTGTCAGGTGCAAAATTCATCAGACCTTTTGTCCATTCTGTGGTAGGTAGACTCTTCTGTTTTGTGACAAAGAAGTAATCTTAAAGGAAGATACACAACATGAACTTCCTTTGCACAAGACCCTGAGTTTTCACTGTAGTTATTTCAAATGAACCCTTATACTAAGAAGCCCCTGAAGTTGGCCTGGCTTTTTCCCCCAGGCACCTGTACGTAGTGGTTTGGCTATCAGAGCTCTAATAAAACCTAAGTTCGTGAAGGGAGTAGTATAGTGAAGTCAAGAAGTACACATGCTTTAAAGTAAAAAAAAAAAAACCCAGGTTTCAATCCCAGTACTGCCACTTACTAAATATGTGACCTTGTTTTGAGTATCTTTACCCTTTCCCATTCGCAAATAAGTATGATGATGATAGTATCTACTTCATATGTGGTTATGAGCATTAGGTGAAATTAGCTACATGAAGTTTATTAATAGAACCAGATGTCAGCAATACATATCAGCTATAATTATTTTCACTATTTTTCCCTTAGCCCCAACCTCTCCAAATTACTTATTACCTACTATACTGTGGCCTCAAATACCACCTAAAAAAAACAAAAAACAAACAAACAAAAAAAAACAAAGCAGAAGTCAGTACATTGGCTTAAAAAAGGGGCACCACAAAGCACTGGTCTGGGGCTTTCCTCTGTGAACTCCCCAGGTCTCCTAGATGTGTGTGTACTTCCACAGCCAGTTCCCAGAGGCAGTTCATGAGTCACTCAACAAGCATTTAATTGAGCACCCACTGTGTTCCACTCAGATTGTAACCCAAAGATTAAGAATCCAAATATTGGAGTTCCCGTCCTGGCACAGTGGTTAATGAATCCGACTAGGAACCATGAGGTTGCAGGTTCGATCCCTGACCTTGCTTAGTGGGTTAACAATCCGGCATTGCTGTGAGCTGTGGTGTAGGTCGTAGACACAGGTCAGATCCTGCGTTGCTGTGGCTCTGGCGTAGGCTGGCAGCTACAGCTCCGATTAGACCCCTAGCCTGGGAACCTCCATATGCCACAGGAGCGGACCAAGAAATGGCAAAAAAAAAAAAGACAAAGAATCCAAATATTAATAAAAAGAGCCTCTGGGTAGTTCCCATTGTGGCCCAGCAGGTTAAGAACCCTTCTCATATCCATGAGCATGCGGGTTCAATCCCTAGCCTTGATCATTGAGTTAAGGATCTGATGTTGCCACAAGCTATGGTGTAGGTCATAGACACAGCTCGGATCTTGTGTGGCTGTGGCTGTGGCTCTGGCCATGGCCAGCAGCTGCAGTGAGCCTCTGACGTTAAGAAACAGACCATGGAGCTCCTGTTGTGGCTCAGCAGAAACGAATCTGACTTGTATCCGTAAGGACGCAGGTTCAATCCCTGGCCTTGTTCAGTGAGTTAAGGATCCGGCATTGCCACGAGCTGTGGTGTAGGTGGCAGATGCAGCTCAGATCTGGCATTGCTGTGGCTGTGCTGTCAGCCAGCAGCTGTAGCTCTAATTCGACTCCTAGCCTGGAAACTTCATATGCCATGGGTGTGACCCTAAAAAGCAAATATATTCATTTTTCAATCTTTTGATATAGGTTTATTTTTTCTTTGAATAAAACTTCACTAATCAGAGTTTACTGACTCTTTCTTACATAACGATCCATAATACCTTTTTATGATTTCCATTAATATTTCTTAAAGTCAAGCAAGAAGCTAAAGATACTCCTTTCCTCACTCATATTCCATCACCTTACCTGATATTTATTTGAATGATGCCTCATCAAGTGTGACTGGAATGAATGAACAGGCCTGGTAGCAATCACAGCCGCCCTGGTGGGAGCAGAAGCACCCAGGCACACTAGCCAGAGCTGCTGCCCATGCGCCCCAGGTGTGCAGTGGACGTCAGTCGTGTGTCTGGACACAGAGAAAGAGGATATCTGTTAGTCCAGTTGGTCTGTTCATTGAAGATATGTTGAAGAGTGCTTCTAGAATATTGAAAGGGTAAGCCTTTTTCAAGGAAGGAGGAGTGAGGATTGGAAGGACAAGCAGGCATAGAGAATTACACACGGAGGCCTTGAGCCATGAGCGCACGTGACCCTGTGGCATAATTGTGAATAGCCTTCCTGACTGGAGCTCAAGATGTTGGTGGAAGATGGCTAAAAGTGAGGCAGGAAAGGCGGAGATTCAGAGCAGAGGGGAGCTTGCAGACTCATCATCATACATGACAGCCATTTAAATGGCTGCTTTTCAGCAGGCGTGACCATTGCATTGCCCACATTGCCCCTGCTAACCAGCTCACATACGTGCCCTGCCTTTAAAAGCACCTGCTTTTGCCATCCCAGCTTAGAAATGAGAAATTCCCAGAGACTTTCAAGTCAGGAGAGGGCTTGATCATATTTTCATTTTATTAAGATAATTCAGACAGAGCTGTAGCCATTGGCTGGGGAGGGGGGAACGATGGCGTGAAGAGAGACATAAAGTCTGGAGGTGGTTCGCAGCTGTCAAGGTGAGAGGTAATGGGAAGCACATGTCAGGTAAAGGCAGTAGGAATAGAAAGACAGGGATTCCAGAGGGATATCTAAGCTTGTTGGTTACACTGAGTGACGAGTAGGGAAGTATGCAGGTTAACCCATAGATGTCTAGCTTTGGTAGAGGGGGTGGTGTCATTCATAGAAGTAGGAACTAGCAGAGGAAAGAAAAAAGGTGATACATTTGGCTGAGTTTGGAGGGTCTGTGGGATAACTTGGTGGGCACACAGAGCAAGCAGTCAGAAGTAATATGTTTCTCGTTCATGAAAACAGGGCTGAAGATGTGCACATAGGAATCATCACATACAGGGAACAGTCAGGGCTGCTCATGTAGACACGTGTGGAGAGAGCTTAGAAACAATGTCAAGGAAGCCTAGAATGAAGCAGCAAGTCTAATATGAAGCATGTTGAGGAGATGGGGTGGGAACTTTGGGAACACTTAAGACGGAGAACTACAGAAAGAACACTTAGCATTTGGATGGAAAACAGCCCACTAAGACTTCATCACTAAAAGATCATATGCCATTAAAGAAGATCCCGGGAGTAGAGGAGCAATAGGAAGTAGAGAATGCAGAAGCAGTTATTTTAAACCATCTTTCCACTTGTCTGTAAAGCTACTGGGGAATATAGAATCATTTCAGAGGGGAGACACTTAGGCGGTTGTTTTGCACTAAATGAAAGGAGCCAGGAGAGAGAAAAGGGATTGAAAATATATAGAAGAGAAGAGAAGGAGGAAGAGGAGGAGACAGCATCTGGAACACAGGCAGACAGAGAATGAATATCTTCTCTTCTGAAGGAGGGAAGAGCAGATGGGGGCAAACAGATTTGTTGTTGGAAAGAGGTCTCTGGAGCTGGTGTCTGGTGGCCTCTAGAGAAGCATCACCAAGCTTACCTGTTCAGAGCAGTGCAGTGGGCAGGGGCAAGTGAGAGGCATGGAGAGGGCAGAGGAGATGGAGTAGCTGCTTGAGGATCAAGAGAGGAAGGTAGCCACAGACACCAGTCAGGATTCTGAGCATCCTTATGGGCCAGTTGAGAAATCTCCCATTTACAGGGGAGCACGTGAGGGTGCTGGGGATTTTCTCTGGCAGCACCCAGAGGCAGGACATGAGAGCAGAGGAAGAGATGCTTGGGTGTTTGGGTTTGCGTGTTTACCGCACATGTACAACAGAAGAATGAGAGTGGAGGAGTCGAGGGGACTCATACAGGGTGGCTTCTGTGTGAACTGTGAGAGGGTGGCTGGGTCTAGAAGACAGCAGTGCCAGGAGATGGTTGGTAAGCTGAAAAGGGCAGAGTGGCTACTGGGGGCGCAGTATATCCACAAGCAGGTTCAGTCCTGACATGGACAGGCCTGAAGGAAGGGGGGTGTCTAATGGGCACTGCCTGGGGTTATTTGCACAGATAGCAAAAGCTGTGGTCATCACTTCATTCTAGGCCAGGAATCTCCAAAGAGCCTGACATCTGCAGCTGTAATGAGATGGAACTTGGTGGAGCTGGAATATACTGCTTTTAAAGGTTTTATCTACAGGCTCATTTTTAGTTGAGGAAATCAGTACTTAAAGAGGTTTCATGATGTGTTCAACTTTACACAGATAATTATGCTCCTCCAGCTCTCAGTACAGCGGTCTTCATTTCCCCATGCTTCCTCAGCTTCCACACACCACGGCCTCTGTTTTGAAATTCAAAACCTACCAAAGTGTGTTGCTATGTTTCCTCTGGACTGTCGGGTTCATCTTGCACCAAGAAATTAAATAAAATAAAGGGGTGTTGAAAAGTCTAGAAATCTGCCTTTTGGCACAAGATAGCTGACCAGTGTAATCTAGTTTCCCTTCCTTTAACTCACTCCCTTTATCCAGTAAGCTTTGGGGATAGCTTGAAATGCTCGAGGCCTCTTTCATTTCTCTCCTCCATTAACCCCTGACTCAGTTCCCCTTCTCCACTGTTGATATAATGTGTGAAGTTTGCATAGAATTAAACTCCTTCATCCAATTTGAAGATCAGCTTCCAATGTTTTTATGATGGTGAAAAAAGAAGAGTAAAAATCTTTGCCTCTGCTCCTGCCTCTGCAGTTCTTCTCTGCTTGTAAGGACCAGAAAAGCGTTGCTTTTTTAAAAATATCCAGCTAATTTTTTTTTAAGACAGAGTTTTTTTGGGGGGTGGGGGTGGGGGATGGATTCCAGTGGGATTCCAGTGTCGTATTATGTTGAAAAGCACTGAAGTGAAAAACAATGCTCGAATCACACAAGTAAACTAGTCCAGATTTCCGTGAGTGTGGAATTCCATTTACTCCAGAGCTGTTCCAAGACACCTGAAGGATCCACCAGGCTCCTGAGATGTTGAACTCTTTTTTTTTTTTATTAGCATATAATTGATTTACAGTGTCGTATCAATTTCTGCTGTACAGCATAGTGACCCAGTGATATATATATACATATATACATATATACATACATATATATACCCATATACACATACATATATACACATATACATACATATACATACACATGTATACATATATACATACACACACACACACACACATATATATATACACACACATTTTTTTTTTCTTTTTCCCATATTATCTTCCATCATGGTCTATCCCAAGAGACTGGATATAGTTCCCTGTGCTGTACAGTAGGACCTCATTGCTTATCCATCCTGAATGTGATAGTTTGCTTCTACCAACCCCACACTCCCCGTCCATCCCACTTTTGTGCAGTACTAACCAGCCCTTTCTCCTGTTCAAAGGTACCACGTTCTCTGTTACAAGTGGTGTGAAGAGCCTCCATTGAGCCCTGATACCTGTGCCACCATTTTGGAAAAAGCTGGTCTCGATAACTGGGTTCTTGGAAAAACCAAAGTAATGTTTTCATGTAATTTTCTGGAAAAAAAAATGCTTATAGTGGATGTACTGAGAATGACAACATTTTAAGATGATTGAAAAATCATGGATTTTTTATGTTATAGAATCTCTAGCTTAAAATAAGGAAAGAATTGATAAATTCATAAAAGTTTCCTTCTTCAGCAAAATTAGACACTTTGCTCTCCTACAGGTCTCTTTTAAGAAATTCAAGAAAAATCTTTCTTGAAGATTTATTGAAAACAGACTCATGAATTATGAGGAAATATATTATCTCTATTATATCAGCACCAAATATAGCCAGAAGGCTGTAGAAGATCATAATGATCTCAGTAGGATTCTGTTTTTTCTTTTTTCCTGATGCTCAAATCTACTTCTATTGTAAACTTGAAATATTATTACACTCACTATAGGTGTTTGGATATTCATGTGTTTATGTATGAGATTTGAGAGCCTATGAGATCTTAGCTTATTTAATCCCTGAGAGAGTGAAGTACAGAGTCATAACCCAGTTTGAATATGGAACTAAGACAGGTGGCTTCTTGGAGAAAAGATGCATTTGACTTCTCAGATATCCTCAGAGCTTTGCAAACAAGATGGGGATAAGGAACTAAGAGTACCAAGTCCTGGGGTACATTAAATGCTTCAGTGAGGGAGGATAGAGAAAAAGAACCAATCTAAGGCAAAGAAGTACTCAGAGTGACCACTCAAGAGTGACTGCTGTCAACCACATCATAGACACAGACTGAAATCCCACAGATGCAAAGAAATCTACATCAGCTGTTCAGATGAAAAGTTAGATCTGTAATAGTTTAAGGAATCTTTTAAGTGTTTATCTTAAACTGAGTGTCCTACATATTCAGTAATCTGTATTTACTTTAGTATTTAGTAAGGAGAAATTGTGAGCATTAAAAAGATATGTATTCTATTCATACTGTTTTCTTTTAGATTCTCAGAAAGATGATTTTTTTTTCAGGCTGGAATCTTCATGATTTATGATCCAAAACACATGCCAAACTTCAAATGGAGTTTTAAGTTGCAAAAAGGCCCTTTGTGGTTCCAGTTTTGCATGATATTTAAGTAGCATTTTAAACCTATTTGTATTTTTCCATTTCATCTTTTCTAGCTCATTAAGATGGATAAAAGTATTCAATATAAGAACATCTCTAATGCTGTGCAAAATAAAAAAAAATGATGACCTTTTTAAATAGATTGAATTTTAAATGAATTGTCAACAGTAGAATGGACTAAATATATTAACATCTAGAGTCCTGTAGAAATTAAAACGAAATTCAGTCAAAACCTATAATGCTAAACTGTTTGCCTAGGGTACCAGACTTCCAAGTGATGGAACGCTAAGAGAATTCTACAAGTCAGGGTTACCAGGTCTCATGACTCAGCTCTTAAATTTTAATTTAAGTGACTTATTTAGCAGATTCAGTAAACTCTCTTTGAGGTGACTTTCATTAGTAAATTTAGCCATTATAAGAAAAAAAAATACCTTCATATTTCCTGGGGGTGGTTGAAAACTCTTATTTGAGAACAAGCCTTCAGGCTCCTCTCTTGGTCCAATTCATTTTGATTTTAGAATCATCAAAAATCAGCCCTCCCTTCTTCACAGTAACCACTGTATCCAGTGAGAAAATTGTTAATTATGCACGGGGTCCTCTCTCTGCCTTATTCTCTCTACTGAAGGGCAGTATTCCTGGTTTATTCACCTCTGTATCCCAACACATGAGTACACAGAATAGATCTCAGTGAACATTCGCTGAATGAACTCCTTACAAATAGGTTTGTAAGATGTTTACGTTTGAGAAATGTGATTGTCTTTTCTTTTGAAAAACGTAAAAGTTAGAAGTTCCCACCGAGAACACACTGAGGTTAAGAATCTCACTGCGGAGTTCCCGTCGTGGCTTAGGGATTAACAAATCCGACCAGGAACCATGAGGTTGAGGGTTCGATCCCTGGCCTTGCTCAGTGGGTTAAGAATCTGGCGTTGCATGAGCTGTGGTATAGGTCAAAGTCAAGGCTCAGATCCTCCGTTGCTGTGGTGTAGGCTGGTGGCTACAGCTCCCATTAGACCCCTAGCCTGGGAACCTCCATATGCTGCGGGAGCAGCCCTAGAAAAAGGCAAAAAGACCAAAAAAAAAAGAAAAAAAAAAAAAAAAGAATCCAACTGCAACAGCTCAGTTCACTGCAAAAGCCCAGGTTTTGATATAATGTGCAATGGATTAAAGGATCCGCTGTTGCCACAGCTGTAGCGTTAAGTTGCATCTGCATTGTAGGTTGCAGCTGCAGCTTGGATTCACTCATTCTCTGTCCTTGGAACTTCCATATGCCATTGATACAGCCATTTTAAAAAAAGAAGTCATAAAAATTAGCTTGCCCAGATTATATGATGCTAAAACTTTAATAAAAGAGCTTGATGCCCTCCACTCATATTGGCCCATCCAACAAAACCTAGGTACCTGTTGCCCATAAACAGTATGATTGTTACATTCTTTCTCAAAGAGGAGTTTTCTCAGACATAAATATCCATATATAATGTTATACCAGCGTCCAGACCAAAGAAGCAAAAGATAGTGATTTCCAAAATCAAAAAGTAGTTAGAATATAATCTAGTCTTCAGAGCACCACACATGGCTGTTTCACATCTGCATGCCATAATTTTATTTGTATTTTATTGCTTTTAAGGTGTTCCTTAAGTATTATCATGTGGAACAGTTAAATTTAATGCGAAAGGAAGCCATTGACAAGCTTATTTTGATTCAAGCCTGTGTCAGAGGATTTTTGGGTTCAAGAAGATACAAAAAAATACAGGAGAAGAGAAAAGAGAGTGCCATAATAATACAGTCAGGTAATCACTCAAACTGTCTCATTTGTAGCAAAACAATGTTATTTTTAGATATGGTCATGAAAAGAAGTATTACCTACCAAACCTCCAATTCTTAGGTAGTTTTTGTTTAATTTCAGGCACTGTTACTTTGATACTTTCTCTGTACTAAATCTGAATGATTGTTTTAGTGATTGACAGTTTTAATATCTGAATAAATGTTTTGCTTTAAATAAAATAATTCAGTTTAAATTTTCTGTCACAATGAAACACGGTTGACCTATTGTGCAAGATATAGCAAGTGACTAAATTAATGATAGATCTCAAGGCTCATATTATAATAACCCATTGAACAATAACATTTTCCCCACTTAATTCCAAAGGTTACTCTTGCCATAATATTTGACAATTTAATTAAATCTCATTTTGTTAAAGGGCATCTACTTTTTTCTATTAACTGTAGGGAAATAATATTTATAATCATATTCCACAAATATGTACTAAATGTATTAATAGACTTTGGATTTCACTTTCCGTTTTTTTAAAAGAAACAAATTTAGGAATTCCCGTTGTAGTGCAGTGGAAATGAATCCAACTAGGAACCATGAGGTTGCGGGTTTGATCCCTGGCCTCACTCATTGGGTTAAGGATCCAGTGTTGCCGTGAGCTGTGGCGTAGGTCACAGATGTGGCTTGGATCCCACAGTGTTGGCTGTGACATAAGCTGGCAGCTATGGCTCCGATTAGACTCCTAGCCTGGGAACTTCCATATGCCATGAGTGCAGCCCTAAAAAGCAAAAAAAAAAAAAAAAAAAGAAAGAAAGAAAGAAAGAAAAAAGAAACTATATTTAGAACCTAGCACGGCTTAATACAATATCTTTCAAAAATTTTTGGCTGGATATCCGTAATGTTTTTTTTAAAAATCTACTTTACTCTATAACCTAATCCATACACATACTACAAGCAATGCACTCTGATAGTTTTATTCTGCTTTATTTTTAGATGCTAGATTTGGCCAACTAAATCAATTTTATGATCCAATACTGATGCGCAGTCTGTGTTCTGAAGACCACTGATGTGGTGGACAGAGTAGCAGACTAACATTCAGGAGAATCCAGGTCCAGATCCAGTCTGTCAGTCTGTAGGGGCTTATCATCATCTTCTGGAATTTAAAGCCCTTAACCTCTCCCTGGGACCAGATATGCAGGCCCTATAATTTGGGTTCTAATTCTTTATCCACACTTCCAAAATTCATAAAACATTGAAAAAAGAAGTTTTTCACAACTCATTTGGAAGGGAAACATAATATTTACAGTCCTTTATTCATTCCACTTTGTAAAAATCGTATGTTTTTTCTGAGAAACATTCATGTATTTGATTATGGAATACTGACCTGCCATAGGGAATGTTACAGAATACATGTTACTTGTTCTGAATTACCTTTCTAAAACTAAAAAAAGAAAAAAAAAAGAAAAAAAAAGTTTAAATCTTAATTCTGAAATATATCCAGCTTCAGGGATAATTGGCCAAAAGGTCCAAAACAAACTAGATAATAGGGGCTTTCTCTCATGAGTAGCTGAACATGACAGAAATAAAAGGAATATAAACATGAGCATATTTTAAGCAAAGGCATGAGTGCATTTGTTCTTTTTCCAACTTCGCTCATCTCTATCATTATAATTTCATCTTAATACTTCCCTTAATATGAAAGGTACTCTAATTATTTTCCTGCTAAAACTTGTTATCTGGGAGAGTCTCATTAATAAGTCCCATTTTTATTTCATGAACCTGTTCTATTTGGTGTCTTCAATTTCATTGTCCTCTTTAACTTTGATGATCAAAACCCATTTGTTTCTACCCATTGAAATAATATTCTTTTGTTTATTATAATTAACACTACTCTGGGCCTTGTGTGTTTCAGCTGCAAGAGGACATCTAGCCAGGAAACAAAGGAAAGAAATTGTTAACACAAAAAACACAGCAGTAGCAACCATTCAGACTCATGATCAAGAATTTGACTACAAGAGAAACTTTGAAAATAAAAGGTATAATGGCATTTATTCTTATAGCATTTTGACATTAGAGATTTTTCAAATCTAGAAAGTCACACAGAGAAGTTCACAGTTTTTCTTGTACCTAACCAGGTTCCAACCCCGATGCATCAGATGTCTGGGGACATTCCCTGGCCACTTTTGTGTTATTTACCCTGTTTGGGAGTTTGTTGGTATTTCACTCCAATAACTACACTTTCCTCCTCAAAGTTTTTTCTTTCTAGGCTTTTGCCAGACTGCTCCGAACATTTCTACTCCTAATTCTAAGTATTCCCATTTTTAAATCCTCCTCTACCTCTGAGTAATGTTCCTGGGCTCACTCATTCCCATGACCGATGTGCCCTGGAACCCTAAGTCACAGTCTATTCTTCAAAGCCTAATACCTTTGTCCTGTCTTTTCCTGAGCCTCCGCATCTAGATTTATAAGTGCATTTTTGCAGGAACACTTGAATTCATTTATACAGGAAGCTTTCTGATAAGCAGTGGGGACACAGAGTTTAATCAAACAAAATCCTTATCCTCAAATTGCTCAGAGTCATGGAATAGAAACATGACCAATAAATACATAAAAGTCTAGTAACACAAGAATCTACTAAATTCTACCAAACAGCTACTCAATTCTACTAAAAAATATAGGCAAAGATTACAGTAGGACCATAGATAAGGGTTGGTTGGTAGGGGTTAAGGGAAGAGAAAAATATCTAGATTTTGCCTAAGTGGGGAAACTTGAATTGATTGAAAGATGAATAAATGGTTCTCCAGGAAGTCAAAGGGAATTCCTTCCCCAACGCCAGCCATCTTGTCTTTTTCCCCAAGTTTATTGAGATTTAATTGACACATGGTGTGAGTTTAAAATATACAACATGATGATTTGATACACATGTATGTATTGTGATATGATGCGATCTGCTTAACACATCCATCACCTCCCAAAGGTTTGTTTGGTTTGGTTTGGGGGTGGCTTGGTGAAAACATTGAAGTTTTACTGTCTTAGCAAATTTCAGCTCTACAACACAGTGTAGTCACCACATTTTACATTAGATCCTCAGATCTTAAGTCTAAAAGCTTATATCTTTTTACCAACTTTGCCCTATTTCCCCCAGCTCATCTCCCAACCCCTGGCAACAACTTTTCTCCTTTCTGTTTTTGTGAGTTTTACTTTTCTTTAGATTCCACATATAACTGCTAGCATGTATTATTTGCCTTTCTTTGTCTAGTTAACTAAGCATAATGCCTTCAAGGGTCATCCATGTGGTTGAAAAAGGAAAATTTTCCTCCTTTCTCATGGCTGAGTAGTGTTCCATTACATATATATACCATATCTTTACTCATTCATCCACTGATGGACACCTAGGTTATTTCTATATCTTGGCTGTTATGAATGATACTCCAGTGACTATGGGGATGCAGGTATCTCTTTGAGACACTGGTTTAATTTCTTTGGATGTACACCCAGAAGTGGGATTACTGGATTATATGACAGTTCTATTTTTAGTTTTATGAGGAACCTCCATACTGTTTTCCATAGTGGCTGAACCGTTTACATTCCCACAAGTATTTCCTTTTCTCTACCCTCTCACCAACATTTTTTATCACTTGTCTTTTTTATGATAGTAGCCCTAATAGGGGCAAGGTGATATACTGTGGTTTTGATTTGCATTTCCCTGATCTTTAGAGATACTGAGCATCTTTTAATGTACCTGTTTGCCATTTTAGTCAGATTTTTTTGGTATTGAGCTTGTGAGTTCTTTATATATGTTGGATATTAACCCTTTATGAGATATATGATTTGCAAATATTTTCTCCTATTCCATAGATTGCTTGTTCATTTTGTTGATGGTTTCCTTTGCTGTTCAGAAGCTTTTAAGTTTGATATAGTCCATGTGTTTATTTTTGTTTTTGTTACCTTTGCTTTTGGCATCAAATCCAAAAAATTTTTGCAAGACAGATATCAAAGAGCTTACCCCCTATGTTTTCTTCTAGGAGTTCTATGGTTTCAGGCTCTAAGTTCAAGTCTTTAATCCATTTTGAGTTGCTTTCTGTGTATGGTGTAAAGGAGGAGTTCATTTTCTTTATATTCCACATGTCTGTCCAGATTTCCCAACACTGTTTATTGAAGAGACTGTCCTATAGCCATCGTATACTTTCAGCTTCTTCATCATAAATTAATTGGCCATAAATGTGTGGGTAAATGTGTAAATTCTGAGTAATCTGTTCTATCAGTTGATATGTCTGTTTTTTTGTTTTGTTTTGTTTTTGTTTTTTTTTTTTGTCTTTTGTCTTTTTGTTGTTGTTGTTGTTGTTGTTGTTATTGTTGCTATTTCTTGGGCCGCTCCCGCGGCATATGGAGGTTCCCAGGCTAGGGGTGGAATCGGAGCTGTAGCCACCGGCCTACGCCAGAGCCACAGCAACGCGGGATCCGAGCCGCGTCTGCAACCTACACCACAGCTCACGGCAACGCCGGATCGTTAACCCACTGAGCAAGGGCAGGGATCGAACCCGCAACCTCATGGTTCCTAGTCGGATTCGTTAACCACTGCGCCACGACGGGAACTCCTGATATGTCTGTTTTTTATGGTGACATCAGCACCATACTCTTTTTTTTTTTTTTTTTTTTTGTCTTTTGCTATTTCTTTGGGTCGCTCCTGCGGCATATGGAGGTTCCCAGGCTAGGGGTCCAATTGGAGCTGTAGTCACTGGCCTACACCAGAGCCACAGCAACTCAGGATCCAAGCCGTGTCTGCAACCTACACCACAGCTCCCGGCAACGCCGGATCGTTAACCCACTGAGCAAGGGCAGGGACCAAACCCGCAACCTCGTGGTTCCTAGTCGGATTCATTAACCACTGTGCCATGACGGGAACTCCTTTTTTTTTTTTTTTTTTTTTTCATACTCTTTTGATTGCCATAGCTTTGCAATATAGTTTGCTTGTCTTCTTTATTAACATTATTTTGACTAATATAAGTATTTTCTGGAGAGCGTTATGGAGATATTCAAAATACTAGCATGGCCACTCATTGAAATTGTGGTGTTCTTGGTTCCTTACCTAGTTCTCTGATTGCTGGCAGAATAATGGGGATTCTGTTATGCTCCCTTTATAAACCTGAGGATGCCGTAGGAGGCCTAGAAAGTGACCACTTGGATTAGGAAAATTGAGGTGAGGCCTAGTAGCTTTTTCTAAGTTTGACCCCCAAAAAAGAGTATTTCTTTAAAAACAGATTGAAAAAGAACAGACTATCCCAAGGCTTTCCTGGGCCAAAACTGGCAATCCTCCCAAGAAGGATGTTGGGGTGTTAGGTTATGACTTTTTTATTTTAGGTTATGACTTTTTTATTCTACCTTAACACTCTTACCATGTGGCTCTTATGAGGCTTTTGCCCACATGCATACACCAAAAAAAAAAACTATATGGCTTAAAAAAAAAAGTTATAGAGAAGATCTTATCTGCCAATAAGGGGAAATCATTTTGGAAGGCTATAGATAAAGTAACAACTGTCAAATTTTAGCCACAGTATTATAAGATCCTGTACTGTAGCAGGGACACTGCTTTTCCTTTAATTTTGTAAACTATTTCCTGTGATGGATAGACTTAGAGCTTATTAAAGTACAGCATGCCAGCCTAGAGAACATCCCCAAGTTATTGGCCTCAAATCTAGATATGGTTTCCCATCTCCTCACTGGAGGGACTTTGTTTTGAAAAGGACCTATCTTGAAGTGATTAAATTCCTTAGGATTTTGATATCTCATTAGGTGAAATTATGCTAGCATATTTCTCACTCTAAGTTGAGTAGCTGTCATAGTTGTTGCACATTTGGGGGAACCATTTGATTACTGTGACTTGATAAGTTTTTATTTTGAGCTTTTTGTCCCTTTTGCTTTCCTCCCAACATCACCTTAACATGTGCTGTGACCAAAGAGGTAATAAGCTCTAGTTTAATATCATATATTGAGATGCAGTATGTTTTATACAGGGAATCTTTTGTGAAGAAACAGACAGAGAATGCAATCTTCACGAATGAAACAGCTCCAAATAATAAAGGGAATATATCTGTAGTGAAAACTTCCACTTTCAAAGCTGAGGAGGAAGCCACAAAGGCAATGGAAAACAACAGAGGCTCTCAGACTCAGAAAAAAATGAACAACCTGTATGGAGAAGAGGCTAAGCAAGAATTGTGTCTGGTGGGGGACCCTTGGGCAGAAGTCAGCCCCAATAAGAACTATATGAAAGACTTGGAAGAAAATAGTAAGATAAGGAAAGTGGAAAAGGAGGACGCTGTGGTCCAGAATTACTGTCAGAGGTATACAGAGGAAAAAAATTTTGAAGACTTGAAAGCAGCCTGTCTAGAAAGAAAGGCTGTAACAGAAAGGCCAAGTTACCCAGGACTTTGGTTAGCAGAGAAAGACACTTCAGCTTATAAGCAGCCTTCTTTTAAAAAAACTTTGGAACCTAGCCTGAGCCAGAGGTCGGTCTGTCAAAGTGCAAATAGCAAGGAAAAAGAAAAGAAGACATCTGTGGTCACCCAGAAAGCATCTGCATGCAGCCATCAGAGAAGCCATCTGAGGCAAGAAACAGTCCAAGAGAGGCAAGTTGAACCAGCAGTACAAGCCCAGGATGAAGAAGATAAAGCAGCGGTGTTCATTCAGAGCAAATACCGGGGCTACAAAAGGAGGCAGCAGCTAAGGAAGGACAGGATGTCTTCTTTTAAAAGTCAGAAGGTTGTTGCAACACCGACAGAAGTAGCAAGAAATCCTCACAATTTGTATTCCTATCCCACAAAACTTGAGGAATCCTGTAACATCAGAATGAAGAGTGACAAAGACTCAAAAGCAATTTCAGAAAAAGCAGCATGTGATTTGGCAATTTTTTCAAAACAGGTATGTAAACGAACAGATTTATTTGCTAGTACCACTCTCTGGGAACTCCATGATAACAGAATTAAACCAGCAGTTGATAACTGATATATAGTTTCATCTGTTTCAATGACACTGCAAACCTTTTCAATAAAATATCTGAGGAGCTGTGCTATTCAAATAGCCATAAGTTTTTAAAATAATTTTCTGTGAGAAAATTAGTATAAAATGTCATAGAAATCTTATGTAGTAAGAAAGACTAGTCATTGGTTTATACCGCCTACTAAAATACCGGCATTTGACAATGTGAATTTCCATATATCTGAGATCTTCCACTATAGCTTAAAAAAAAAATCAAAATCCTCTAGAGTCTATGCTTTCTCTGCCCTGAATCTTGAGAAGACATATGAGATATCAGAATCAGGTGAGTAGCATTACTATGGCATTTGTGCAGTGTAGGTGACAGTCTTGAGCTCCATCATGGCAGTGAGAAACCACGAAGAAAAAGCACGAAGGAAAATTCCCTCTTGACTATTTCATGCCATTGATAGGCATGTTTCAACTATTTCTAAAGGGGGCTTTCAGAGTTCCTGTTGTGGGTCAGGGCTTAAGTACCTGACTTAGTGTCTGTGAGGATGCAGGTTTGATCTCTGGCCTTGCTCAGTGGGTTAAGGATCCGTTGTTGCCTCAAGCTGCCATGTAGGTCACAGATGTGGCTCAGATCTGGCGTGGCTGCGGCTGTGGATGTGGCAAAGGCCAGCAACTGCAGCTCTTATTCAACCCCTGGCCCAGGAACTTCCATATGCCATAGGTGCGGGCTTTAAAAAAATAATAAGAGGGAGTTCCTCTAAGTTGTGGCTCAGTGGTTAACAAATTTGAATCTGACTAGTATCCATGAGGACTTGGGTTTGATCCCTGGCCTCACTCAGTGGGTTAAGGACCTGGTAGTGCCATGAGCTACGGTGTAGGTCGCAGACTCAGCTTGGATCTGGTGCTGCTGTGGCTGTGGTGTAGGCCAGCGGCTGCAGCTCCTATTCAACCCTGAGCCTGGGAACCTCCACATGCCATAGGGATGGCCCTGAAAAGAAAAAATAAATTAATTAATTAAATAAATAATAAGAAATAAAAATAGGAGTTCCTGTCATGGCTCAGTGGCTAACGAACCAGACTAGTATCCATGAGGACACAGGTTTGATCCCTGGCTTCGCTCGGTGGGTTAAGGATCTGGCATTGCCATTAACTGCGGTGTAGGTTGCAGACATGGCTCAAATCTGGTGTTGCTGTGGCTGTGACATAGGCCAGCAGCCACAGCTCAGATTCAGCCCCTAGCCTGGGAACCTCCATATGCCATGGAGGTTTTGTCTAAAAAGACAAAAATAAACAAACAAATAAATAAATAAAATAATAAAAGGAGACTCTAGGGCTTCTCCCAGGTGTACATGGAATGCTGGTAAATTAGTGCCATGGAGAGGTCACAGCAATCTGATCCCTGCCCATTTCAGTTCTTCCTCTGTTTCTGGATGTTTCACCTGAGAAAAAAACGTTGTGTGGCAGGTCCCTTATTTTTTCCTGTGTAAAATGAAGGATTTTCACTAGGTGACCTCTACAATTAATTCATACTATAAATTAATGTGTACTGCCAGGGTAGTCGATAGTGTATGAAATCATAGAAAAAATGTCATAATGGGTTAGTTCAAAAAAGAATCACTTATTACTCTTGAGTCCCTAAACTCCGCTTTTTGTCTGAAGGTGGCTGAGCCCACAAGAAAGCACGGTAACTGCCCTTGGACACCCCCTGACTGGTAGAGATGTGGCCCAAACATTTCCAACCTCTCGGTGTTCACAGGTCTGCCATTGATTTAGCCTCTTCCTGTTCTCTGTTTTTAAGCACATGGAAATATTGTAATATACATTCAGTGCATCCTTTCATTTTGATAAACCTGCTCACTCTAAAGACCAAAGTGGGGATTACGACCCTGACCTGCCATGTATCTGAGACATTCAGGAGCTGTGGCCTTGCCAGCTGTCTACCTAGAGCTAGCAGCTAAGACCACAGAAGTGGATCCAGTGCTCCACGGAGCAAAGAAAGAGGCAGAAAAGCAGGTCACCTGTGTTAACAGATGAGGAAGAGGGGACAGGATGGAAAGAGGAACCAGAAGAGAGAGAGGGGGGCCCTGACATCAGGCAAAGAAGAAAGGACAGAAAAGGAGGGAGGTTAACACAATCAAGACATCAGAGATGTTCCTGGAGAAAAAGCCAGACCTCAGGGACCCTGAGAAGGAGTATCAGGAAAGAAAGCTGGGGTGGGGGGGGGGGGGTACATCTGGCAGTTTTGACTGGAACATGTGAGGTGTGCAAGTAGCACAAAGGAAGAGGATTTGTCAAGTGAGGCCTTTTTCTGACCTTGGTACAGGGTCAGGGTGAGTCATGGAGAAGAACGTGGGAGTCCCAGGGGGCTGGATCAGGGATTGGACAGACCCCTGTGGAGTTGGCCGAATTGTTTCCTTGATGTAATCTGACACATGACCTTCTTTTTAGATATCAAAGCTATCTGAAGAGTATTTCATTCTGCAGAAAAAACTGAATGAAATGATTTTGCCACAGCAACTGAAGCCTCTTTATCTGAGTGTCTATCCTCATAAGCCAATTGCTAGACGAGTTTCTCCTCAGCAGTGTCTCTCAGGTAAAGATGGGTAGAGAAGGAACCTCCAGAAGGGGCAGGCAATGCCAGATGCTTGATTTGTTTATTAGCTGCCCACCTTCATTCTATGGCAGATTTGCGGTGACTGTGTTCTAATTGTTGGTGAGAACCCTCATTGCATCTCATTATTTACGTGCAGATACTCATTTTTCCAGACTGTTCCACACACCTCATACCGTCTCTGATTTCATTCTCCTTTTTTCTTTGTTCTTTTTTCCTTTTATATACACTTAAACTAGAACTTGGAAAGTTACACCAGAATAGAGTAGAAAGGGATGGGATTGGGGGTGTGGAGGGCAGGGTGCAGTTTTGATAAGATGGAGCAAACAAGTGAAATATGTCTGTATCTTCTGGCAGAAGTCTGTACCTTAAGTAGAAGGTGCAAATCTCCATTCAGATACACAAACCCATATGCACTATTAAGTTTTCTTCTTATGAATCTAAGTCACACTCTGCCCCTACTCACTAAACTGGTGGGGAATTCAGGCTGAGAAATTATTAGGCCTCCTGCCTCCCCAGGGCTGTGCAAAGGCCCTGGGGCCTTATATACCCACCAAAGTATCAGGTAGAGCCTTTTGTCACTAGTTAGTTGCCCACACAGTTAGTTGCACAGTTACTGTTGCAACACTCGTCTCCTAGCCAGCCTCATGACCTCATGACAGCTATAAGTCGGGAAGCTCCGCTGCTCCCCTACCTGCAGGAGGTATCGGTAAACTGGTGAGTCAAGAGTCCTGCCTGGTCCACACCAGGTAGCCCTCTTCTCTGCAACTTTACCACCTCCTCCAGGGGCAGCCACCAAAGGGCCTGCTGACCTCTCCCTGGGAGAATCTGCATTTATTTTCTTTTGTTCCTTTTCTCTGCATTTCTCAGAGGCCCTCCACCCTCTCCAAGACTCCTGCATCACCTCTCCAAATACAGACATGCTGCTAAGCTCAGACAGCTTCTGCAAAAGTCCCTTGTGTAGGAAAATACTAAGATGAGCCTGGCTATTTGTCTGATATGGGAGGAAGGGAAGCTGTCTTAATGCTTCCATCAATTATCCTGCCACATTGTTTTCAAGAATTATGTGATACTTAAAAAAAAGAAAACCGCCACAAAGTGTCTCTTCACTTTTCCACTCTCTGCTCCTCTCAGGCCCTGACCCAAAACCTCTTGCTGTGAAGAAGCAGCTTAGGAAGTCAGAGCCCAGAGTGTCCCATTAGTTTGAGTGCTACCAATGACCCCTGCCTAGAGGCTGGTTGACAGGAAGGAGCTGGGGGGGGGGGGGGCAGTCAGCCTCCCTCTAGGTTGTGTCTGCAGTGGCCCTGGTGAGGGTGGGGCAGGGAGGTACTGTTGGTGGAGGAAAGCCGGGGAGGACCTCAGGGTTCCCTGCAAGCAGCTCAGCCAGTTCTTAACAGGAAAGGGAGTGGAGGCTGCCATTGTATTGTCATAACTTGTACTTTTGATCATCGTAGGGAGTTTTGTGTGTGTCATGTGTACATGTGTATATGTGCTTATTGAAAATGTATATGTTTAATGTATATATGTACAGGAGTTCCTGTTATGGTTCAGTGGGTTAAGAACCTGACTAGTATCCAGGAGAATGCAGGTTTGAACCCTGGCCTCGCTTAGTGGCTTAAGGATCCGGCATTGCTGTGAGCTGTGGTATAGGTTGCAGCTCTGATTCAGCCCCTAGTCTGGGTACTTCCATATGCCACAGGTGCAGCTGTAAAAAAAAAAAAAAAAAAAAGTACAATATGATGATTTCATACACATACCTAGTGAAATATAATTACAGTCAAGCTATTAGCATATCTTCTCACATAGTTACCATTTGTGTATATGTGATGCAAGCACCTGAAATCTCCTCTCCCAGCACATTTCCAGGATTCAAACAGCATTAATACCGGTAGTGACCTTGCTGTACAGTGGGTCTGTAGACATCTTCATCCTTCATACCTGCAGTTCGGTACCTGTGACTAACATCTCCCCATTTCCCCCACCTCCCTAGCCCTGGTAACCACCATTCTACTCTCTACTTCTAGTGTTTGACTTTTTAGATTCCATATATGAGAGAGATCATGCAGAGGTTTTTTTCTTTCTGTGTCTAGCTTATTTCACTCAGCGTATGTCCTCCAGGTTCATATGCAAGATCTTCTTTAAGGCTGAGTAACATTCCTGTGTGCGCCCATGTATCACATCTTTATCCATTCATCTGTTGCCAAACATTTAGGTTGTTTTCCTGTCTTTGCCATTGGGAATAATGTTGCAATGAATATAAAGATATCTCTTTAAGGTACTAATTCTGTTTCTTTAGCATATATACCCAGAAGAGGGATTGCTGGATCGTAGAGTAGGTCTATTTTTAATTTTTTCAGGAATCTCCATATTGTGTTCTGTAATGGCTGAACCAATATACCTTCCCACAAAAGGTGTAAAAGGCTTTTTTTTTCCTCCACATCCTTGCCAGCATGTGTTTCTCTTTGTCTCTTTGATAATAGATGTCCTAATACATCTGAAGTGAATCTCACTGCGATTTTGATTTCCATTTCCCGATGATTCGTTATACTGAGCACTCTTTCATATGCTATTGGCCGTTTGTGTGTCTTCTTTGGAAAAATGTCAGTTCCGGTTGTTTGACAATTTTTTAATCTGGTTGCTTATTTTGTTTTTGGTTTTGTGTTTTCTATTGAGTTGTATGAATTCCTTATTTTGAATATTATCCAAGACATATCCAATATATGGTTGCAAATATTTTTCCCTCTTCCGTAGATTGCCTCTTTTACTTTGTTGATGGTTTCCTTTGCTATGCCGAAGCTTTTTAGTCTGATGTAGTCCTACTTGTTGATGTTTATTGCCTGAGCTTTTGGTGTCATATTCAAAATGTTATTTTCAAGGCCAATGTCAAGGAGCTTTTCCCCTTGGATATCTTCTAGAATTTTTCTAAGTTTTTTCCTAGGATTTTCTTCTAGGATTTTTATGGGTTTAGGTCTAATGTTTCAGTCTTTCATCCATTTGAGTTGATTTTTTGAGTGTGTAAAATGAGTCCAATTTCATTGTTTTCCGTGTGGATATCCAGTTCTCTCAATGCTATTTATCCTTTCTTCATTGTGTTTTCTTGATACCCTTATCAAAATTAATTGACCATATATGCTTGGCTTTGTTTCTGGGCTCTCTATTTTGTTCCATTGACCTATGTGCCTGTTTTTATGCCAGTACCATACTGTTTTGATTGCTTTAGCTTTATTATATAACTTGAAATCAGGAAGTATGATGCCTCCAACTCTCCTTCTTTCTCAAGATTGCTTTGTCAGGGACTTTGAATATGCCTAAAAGCAGCATATTTTTTCTAATTCCCTTTATTCTTTATTCCTTTTATTCTTCAGTGTGCCATTTTTTTAATGGACCTAAGAAGACTATCAGAAATCAATTCTTGGAGTTCCCATTGTGGCTCAACAGTAACAAACCCAACGAGGATCCATGAGGATATGCGTTCAATCCCTGGCCTCCCTAAGTGGGTTAAGGATCCAGCATTTCTGTGAGCTGTGGTGTAGGTCACAGACATGGCTCAGATCCCGAGTTGCTGTGGCTCTGGCATAGGCCAGCAGCTACAACTCTGATTTGACCCCTAGCCTGGGAACTTTCATATGCAGCAGGTGTGGCTCTAAAATACAAACAAAAAGAAAGAAAGAAAGAAAAATCAATTCTTAGCTTATTATAATTCAGTAGAGAATTGTAATTCAGTGACATTTCTTTAATTCTTCAGGTTTAGAGGGAGAAACTTTTGTTCCATCCACATATAGAGAAGTTACATATTCTACTACACTCATTTAAGGCTAAGCTGGCAAACATCTGAATTGTCCCATGCCCCTGAGAGTAGCAGAAGAAGTGCCTGAGAGAGGACCTGAAGAAAACAGGAGGGTCTGGGGCAGACCTGACAACCCAGAACCCAAATGTATTTTAACAAGCTGTAGCCTTATTTTATAAGGTTTCTCTCTCTCTGTGAGACATATTTCTCAATGTGCAAAAGTCTCAAAAGTGACATAATGTCCAAGTGAAAACTGAAGAAGGCATTATGAAGTTTAAAAATAAAATAATGTACGAGTTCCCGTTATGGCTCAGCAGGTTACAAACCTGACTAGTATCCATGAGGGTGCATGTTCCATCCCTTGCCTTGCTCAGTGGGTTAAGGATCCAGCATTGCTACAAGCTATGGCATAGGTCACAGATGTAGCTCAGATCCAGTGTTGCTATGGCTGTGGTATAGGCTGGCAGCTACAGCTCCAATTCGACTCCTAGCCCAGGAACTTCCATATGACACAGGTGCGGCCCTAAAAATAAACATAAAATAAAATAAAATAAGGTAAGTACAGGAACTACTTATATTTTATATCTTTGTTTTGATAATAATTATTATAAGTTGAAACCAATAGGCATTAACTGAACCTGCATTTTCATTGAGAGAAATGTAGTGTAGAACATATATAACTAGAACATGGCCATTTGATCATAGAGTCTATCCTGCTGTCTTCATAAATATGCAATGACGTTGCATTATTCTCTTTGAATAATGTGCAGAGTTAGTCCTTTTACAGGGAGGGGGATATTTTTCTTCTTGATTATGGTGCACCTGGCAATTTGTGTTGACTGATGTGGAGAGAAGAAAAAGATTAATTGTAGGATAAATAAACCCTGATAACACAAAAGCACGTTTTCTTTCTCTCTTTTCAGAGAAGATATGACTGTCCAACAGGCTGAAATTCTTTGATAGGCTGCAAAGTTAACAAAGAAGGATGTGATAATAATTCCCATGCTTCGTTTGCATAATACTGTCAGTAAATTCAACACTAAATCAAAGCAGCCCCTTGTCATATATACATACAGTAGATAGAATAAAAATGCTTTTGTGTTGCTTTCAGAGGAAAATACAATAGCAAACTTCTATTTATTTCTCAATTGTTATACCATCTAGAGTCATGCAATAATCCCAATATTTTCAGTTATGATGGTACCGATTCAGTATTTTTTTAGGTAGGCCAAAGGTTTTACCATTGTAATGCTGCCACCTAGAAATGCATTTTACACACTATCCAAGAATATGTCTCCACATGTATTTGTAAACGTATTTACATTCGTGTGAAGACCATGTAGGTGAAATAATGTAGGTCAAATGTTTTGCAGGAATATTTTTTCATTGAGAATAGAAAGTAAAGAGATATCAGAAGTTATATTGCTTTCTTACCCAGCATACCTCTGGTAAACACTTATCTTCCTAAATTTATTTTCTACTAGTCTTTATTCATAAGAAATAATACTCATTCCTCCCAAATCATTAAAAAAACTACAGTCTTCAATATCCAAAACCAAATGATTTTACAAACTTAAAATCCAGTGAGTATCATTTCCTTTTAGCATTTTAGTTATATTAAATACTAATCATAAAAGTTTACCCTCTGAATTATAGATTTCAATGAGTTAACTGAATTAATTCAGACAAAGCAGTTGACCTAGAAACCTTAGATGGTAATAGCTAAATTTTTCACACCTAAATTATTGCTTCCATTCCATAATTTTTATCTGTTCTAAACCACAGAGGACACGGAGCTGATATGGAAGCAGAAGGGCAATGAACCATATGCTTTCCCCAACTTCCCATTAAATTTCTAATAAAAATGTAGCAAAAAATAGCAACCATGTCAGCAGCACTGGTAAGTTTTTCCTTGACGTATTTTGACACTATATTATTTAGATACACAGGGTTAATTCAAAGGAAAATTATATTGCATATTTAATAAAATAACATGGTCAATAAAATTAATTCACATAAAGTTTATTTATAATTCATATCACATAGAGAAAATACTGTTTCCTTAAATGTCTAGTATACTTTAATTTTTTTTTCTTATAACTAGACATACTGGGCTAGTCCATTAACTCCCAAGTTGAACTGGATTATGTTTTCTGACCATGATGCAACTGAGATAGAAGTTTAAAAAAAAACAAATTTGCAGATTAAAAATCAATAAGAAATCTTAAGTGAAGAAACTATAATTATCAAGTATTTCAAAATAATAAAAATGAGGATAGCTACACATAGAAACTATGATTTAGTGCAACCAGATCTGCATTCATGGAAAAATTCATATCATTGTTTTCAATATTAACTGAGAGAAATTAATGAAAAAAAGGATATAAAGTAAGAATTTTTTTAAAAAAGTATTATTCAATACCAAGAAAAACAGAAAAGAGTAACAATTATGAGAAGACAGAAATATACCAGATAGCTAACTAAAGCTTAAATAATATTTTTGAAAATAAAATTGACTAATTACTTTTTAAAAATTAGAGATAAGAATTAGACTATAATAGCTATGATTGATAATACTAAAATCTTGGCATACTATGAATACAGTCAACTTCACAGGAACAATTTGAGGCTGAAATATAAATTTCTAGGATGAAATAGTCAATATGATTATATGTCTGTCAAAGAATTACCTTGAAAAAAAGTTTCCAGGAACTCATAGTGTTTTAAACAAATGTATTTAAAGTTCATGGAACAGATAATTCCCATTCTTTGTATCTGTTTGAGAAAAAAAGAAGAAACATAGAAAGTTAACTGTTTTATGAAGATCATCTACCCCAGAATCAAAGGCTAATAAATAATCTTTTAGGAAAAAAAAAAAAGAGGAGGAGGGGTGAAAAGAAAGAAAAAGAAGAAAGCGATGGCTCAGGGATTTAAAAGTAAAACTCCTAAGAATGGTACTAGGTAATTTAATGCAACATTACATTAAAAGACTATTCAAATAACACATATCAATGTAACCTACCTAATATCAAAAGGTTAAGAGAAAAAAGACATCTTGATAAATGCTAAAACAGTTTTCAATAAAATCTAACATTATGTCCTAATGAAAAGCAAAAATTAGGATTAGAAGAAGATTCTTTAGCTACTGCTAAAGAATATATTTCTTAAGCCAATTGTCAACATCATAATTCATGGTAAAACACTGAAAGCAGATCCATTAAAAAACAGTATTACGAGAAGGATGCTAGTACAACACTTTTATGTTATTTAGGAATTTTTAGCTGAAGCAACAGGTCAGCAAACAGAAGTTCCAGGAAAGCATAATTATTGAAAAAAAGTAGAGTAAGAATATTAGTAGATAACATGAATTTTGACCTTAAAAATACAAAGAATGAACCAAAGTAATGATTGATACTAGCAGAACAATTCAGCAAGGGTATATTATAGGGGTATATACATATTCTTTCCTGTGATAATTTATAATGTGAAAAGACCTTATTGGAAATAACAGCAAAAACAAATATAATACCCTGAATTAAAGTTAGCAAAAAAAACCATAAAGAGATAAAAATAGAAGAGGTGGATAATGGAATGGCCCAATGTATTTCTGGATTGAAAGATAAGAAATTGTAAACATTCTAAAAGTGATTTGTAGGTTTAAAAAATCGCATTCAATTTCATTGAGATTTTCTTGAGAATTTAATGTCCCTAAATATCATTTGTAAATTTCCAGAAAAAAAGAATAATTATAAATGAAGACTTGCCTTTTAGGTAATCTGTAGATTCAGCACAATGCCTATCAAACTACCAATGGCATTTTTTACAAAACTAGAACCAAAAAAAATTTACAGTTTGTATGGAAAGACAAAAGACCCTGAAGAGCCAAAGCAATCTTGAGAAAGAAAAACGGAGCTGGAAGAAACAGACTCCCTGACTTCAAACTTTACTACAAAGCTAGTCATCAAAACAGCATGGTACTAGCACAGAAAACAGAAATATAGATCAGGGGAACAGCATAAAAAGCCCAAAAATAAATCCATGCACCTATGGTCAATTAACCTACAGCAAAGAATACAAGAATATACAGTGAAGAAAAGACAGCCTCTTCAATAAATGGTTCTGGGGAAACTGGACAGCTACATATAAAAGAATGAAATTAGAACACTGTATAACACTATACACAAAAATAAACTCAAAATGAATTAAAGACCTAAATATAAGACCAGATACTATAAAACTCTTAGAGGAAAACATGGAGCACTCTTTGACATATATTGCAGCAGCATCTTTTTTGATCCACCTCCTAGAGTAATAAAAATACAAACAAAAATAAATAAGTGGGACCTAGTTAAACTTAAAAGCTTTTGTATAGCAAAGGAAATCATTAAAAAAAGAGAAGACAACCCACAGAATGGGAAAAAATATTTTCAAATGAAGCAAATGACAAGGGATTAATCTCCAAAATATACCAATAACTCATGCAGCTCAATATCAAAAAACAACTCAATCAAAAAAATGGGCAGAAGATCTAAATAGACATTTCTCCAAAGAAGACATACAGATGGCAAAAAAAAAAAAAAAAAAAAAAAAAAATGTAAAAGATTCTCAGACTTCTCATTGTGGCTCAGTGGGTTAAGAACCTGACTGTCATCCATGAGGATGCAGGCTCAATCCCAGGCTTCACGGATCTGGCATTGCCACAAACTGCCATGTAAGTCACAGATGCAGCTTGGATCTGGCATTGCTGTGGCTGTGGCATAGGCTGGCAGCTGCAGCTGCAGTTCAACCCCTAGCCCAGGAATTTGCATATTCCACAGCCGTGGCCCTGAAAAAAAAAAAAAATCAAAATAGAAAAAAAAAGAGAGAGAGATGCTCCACGTTGCTAATTATTAGAGAAATGCAAATCTAAACTACAATGAGGTATCACCTCACACCAGTCAGAATGGCCATCATCAAAAAAATCTACAACCAGGAAATGCTGCATAGGGAGTGCAGAAAAGGGAACCCTCCTACACTGTTGGTAGAAATGTAAGCTGGTACATCCACTATTGAAAACAGTATGATGGGTCCTTTGAAAACTAAATAGAGAGAACTACCATATGACCCAGCAATTCCACTCCTGGGCATCTATCCAGAGAACACTATAATCTGAAAAGATACATGCACCCCAGTGTTCACTGCAGCATTATTTACAATAGCCAAGACATGGAAGCAATCTAAATGTCCATCAACAAAGGAAAGGATAAAGAAAATGTGGTACAATGGGATAATACTCAGCCATCAATGTAACAATGTCATTTGTAGCAACATGGGTGGACCTAGAGATTATCATACTACATAAAGTAAATCAGACAGAGGAAGACAAATATCATACCATATCACATTTGAATCCAAAAAAAGGATACAAATGAACTTATTTGCAGAACAGAAACAACCTCATAGACTTTGGAAACAAATTTATGGTTACCAAAGGGAACAGATTAGGCAGGAGGAATAATTTAGGGGTTGGGATTGACATAAATACACTACTATATATAAAACAGGCAACAAGGACCTACTTATAGCATAGGGTAATCTACTCAATACTGTGTAATGACCTTTATGGGAAATAATTCTGGAAAGGAACAGATATGTGTGTATGTATAACTGATTTGCTTTGCTGTATACCTGAAATTAATAAAGCTTTCTTTTTTTTTTTTTGTCTTTTTGCTATTTCTTGGGCCGCTCCCATGGCATATGGAGGTTCCCAGGCTAGGGGTCGAATCGGAGCTGTAGCCTCCAGCCTACGCCAGAGCCACAGCAACTGCGGGATCCGAGCCGCATCTGCAACCTACACCACAGCTCACGGCAACGCCGGATCGTTAACCCACTGAGCAAGGGCAGGGACCAAACCCAGGCAGGGACCGAACCCACAACCTCATGGTTCCTAGTCGGATTCGTCAACCACTGCGCCACGATGGGAACTCCACTAATACAGCTTTCTAAGTCAACTATATTCCAATACAATTTATTTAAAAAAAAATAAGTGAGGATTTGCCCTTTCAATAATAAATGAATAATATAAAGGTATTATTAGCTTATGATATGACCATATCATGTGGTTATATGCCTCTGTTATGAAAATCAACCACAGATTAATGGAACAGGATAACTCTAAAATTGACCATAGTATTTATAAAAACCTGTCATAAAAGAATACACAGCAAACCAATAAGAAATGGTTGGATATGGAGGTGTGGATCCAATCCCCAGCCTGGCACAGTTGGTTAAAGAATCCACCATTGCCACAGCTGTGATGTAGGTCACAGCTACAGCTCAGATTCAGTCCCTGACCCAGGAACTTCCATATTCCACAGGTGCAGCCATAAAATAAAATAAAAAATTTTTAAAAATGGATACTGCTAAAAATTTTTTCTGATTTGGGGAGAATAAATGAAACAGTCTTACCTTGTACTGAATACTCCAGTATTTCTCGGATATGATTTCATTTAAATATGAGAAATAAACCAAGAGAAACAGACCATGTGAACTATTGCACAATCTCTACTTAGGAAACAACAAAGTATAATAAGTAATAAAAGGAATTACAAAGAAAAATTTTGGTTGATTTAGACTCTTTAAATGTTAAAACCTTCTAGATATTAGAAAGCATCATTTAAAGAACTACAGACAAACGGTAAACTATTTAGAACAAATGGAAAAATGGTTAACATATGTGATATAAAAAGAGCTCATAAATAATTAGGAAAAATACTAACACCCTCAGTAGAAAAAAAAATGGGCACAAGACATTTATTTATAGAGGTACAAATGCAAATGGAAAATAAACATATATATGTGATTGCCCCAGAAATTAAAATATATAAATTAAAACAAGTTACTATTTTTTACTTACCACAATGGCAGGAATGGGAAAATATTTAACAGTGACAAGAATGTGCTTATTAAATTGTTCTCAAACAGTAATGGTACAACTGTAAAAACTCAACATTTCAAAAAGTGATTTGGCACATGTAAAAAAAAAAATTGAAAATAGTTTATATCATTCACCCAGTAAACCCACTTATGACAACTTAGCCTAAAGAAACAATCAGAGCTGAAAGAGAAAACTTATGTACATGGCCAAAAATAACATTATACAATAAGAAAATGATTAATAAGTAATGACACCTTCATATATGGAATATAAACAGCCCTTAAAATTCATTTTTCAAAGAATAACCTTGGCAAACAGCTAGCTAATCTGACTACAGGATACAACAGTGCAGAAGTGGAATTGGAACACTATAAATAAGTCCACTGAATCTTCCCCCATGTCAGGTGGTTCACTGACTAGAAAAGCCAAGAGATGGCTAAGTGAGGACAGAGTGCTGGCGCGCGCACTCGCTCTCTCGCGCGCTCTCTCTCTCTCTCTCTTTCTGAATAATGTTCCTACAACCTGGGTCAGAGTTTCCACAGCCAGGTGGGCTAACACGCACATGCCATCTCCAGATATATAAGATTTGTTGCCACTGAACCACTGAAGCTGGCTTGCCATCTCCTGTTGCCATGCTTATGACCAGACATGCCCTCATAAAGAATAAGGGCTTTTTAGTCACGTTGCTGTATAGTAGAAAATTAACAGAACTCTGTAAACCAACTATAATGGAAAAAAACAAAAATTATTTTTTAAAAAAAAGAATAATGGCTTTTCTTAAATATTGGTATAGTTGCCCTTCCCATCATAGGAACCACCTATCTTGTTACAAAATATGAGCAGGGTGGGGGTGGGGCCAGGAAAAAAACCTAAATGTTGCTTGTTTAGTCAGATAAGGTTCTTTTATTCTGTGTTTCTAAAAGGCCAGTTTGAGAACATGACTGTGTGCCATCAATGAACACTTTTCCAAAATTTGGCTCTTTGGAAATAACTAACATAGGTTTTCACCTCAAGCTATGTACCCAAATATTTTTCAGATAGGTGAAGATCAATGTGACCTTGAAAAATAACCAAGAGGTCATCAGGGGCGTCTTAAATGCCACCCTTGAGTTTTCCTTATGTATCAGTCAGGTAAGCATGTGTCTTTGTTGTTGTCTCCATCATTGCATGGACACACACACAGGATGCATGCTCACAGTTCAGCATGACGCCCAACAACAGTGGCGCTCTCCAGACGCCATCGGCATCACTCCGGGCACTCCTCTAGGCTTCTCTTCCTTTAACGACTGTGCACATGTGTGCGGGAGGGGGAGAAAGCTCACCTCACCCCGTGGACCAGAATAAAACTAACTGGGCTTTGCGAACTCTAATCCATGACCTCTGCCCCACAGCGTTGATGGGAGTAGAGGGCACACGTGTAGTGATCATGTCCAAGAGACAGTGGCAGTCTGGAGGGGACGTCTCGGGTCTCACCACTCACACAAAGCTACTTTATTCTCCTGTTTCTCCTGGGACCTAACTGGAAGAGACACGAGAGGCAGGCTGAGGGCAGCATCTTACCCAAACCTAAGAGTGTAATTTAGAAACGAAATGCTCAGTTAAAAACCTCAGTGCTGGGAGTTCCCATTGTGGCTCAGTGGGTTAGGAACCCAACTAGTATTCATGAGGGTGCAGGTTCAATCCCTGGCCTCGCTCAGTGGGCTAAGGATACAGCGTTGCTGCAAGCTTTGATGTTAAATCTCTCTGATGTGGCTCGGATCTAGCATTGCTCTGACTGTGGTGTAGGCTGGCAGCAACAGCTCAATTCATCCCCTAGCCCGGAAACTTCCATATGCCGTGGGTGTGGCCCTAAAAGACCAAAAAAAAAAAAAAAAAAAAAAAAGATAGAGAAAGGGAGTAAGGGAGGGAGGGAGGAAGGAAAAACAATGCTCAGTTTTCATGGTTCTGATGCAAAGCATTCACATCAGAGAGTGGCAGTGACCTGTAGAATCAGGACAGGTGTCAGATGGCTCTAGGGCATGAATGTTTAGTTGATAGAAAGAGAAGATCCAAAGGAAGGAAGGGCTTGAGCAGTTCTCAGCAGGCAGCTGTGGATGGGGGCCGGCAGCTGCCTGCTGAGAAGGTCAGAGAGAGCCTGGGAGTCAGACCACTGAACACTAAGGCGTCCCTGAAGCGCCTCCCCTTCAACTTCCACTTCAGGAAAACTCGAGGGAACACAGAGCAGGGTGAAACAAGGCATCCAGGGCAACCATGAGAAATGAAAGTATCTTGGGAAGTCAGAGCATGAGGCAGGGCAAGGCAGAGAGGAGCACAGAGAGACTGAACTGCCCACGCAAGCCCAGTTCTCTCCTAGGGCACCTAGCCTGGCTGAAGGGCAGATGAGATGAAAGGCAGAAAGAGCAGCTTCTGGAAGGCAGGTTGCAATCCTGACTAGGGCGAATCCTGCCTCTAACAAAAAGCAGTGAATATTCCTATCTGAGATTTCCTGTGGGTCACTATGTTGCTTCAAGTTCACAGACTGTAAATGGAAATGTACAAAAATGAAAAAACTGACTTCTTAAGAAATTACAATTACATAGGTGCATTTCTGAGCTGCTACTTTTGCAGACTATACTCTGCATGTTTAGTTAAGTAAAATAGTGTAATTATTAAAATGAGAATAATACTGAAATTTAATTTTCTCAAGCAAAAATTAGCAGTGAGTTTTAAATATCTTCTTTCTTCTGAATTTGAAATGTTGAAATGTTGGGTTTTTTCATTATTTTTTAAATGTGCATTCCTGAGCCACTCAAACACTTAATGAAATTATTGTCAGAAGTACAATATAAATAAGCATTTTACCTTCTGGCTATTTAATATAGCCACAACCTTTATCAGCTAATATTTATCATGCACATCACACAAAATAGTCACAAACCTAATTTTGCTACTGCCAACATTGATACACTGCTGGTAATTTGTGATTATAAATGTTTATGTCACTTTCATAATTAAGGGGTTAGAATGACATTAGCAGGCAATGTTTGTACTCCCCCAAAGGAACAAAAATTTAGAGGGCAAAATAAACTTAGGCTTCTCTGAAATATTTGTATGCCGATAAATTCATGGGCAGTTTGTTCTTCAAAAATACAAAATAGCCTGGGGAAATTTAATCTGAACAGTAAGACCCTGTTGAATACATTCATCAGTAATGTTCACTCACTGGCTGCCCACGTTAAATGGCAGTATCTTCAGGAAAGATACCCTTTAATAATATCCAGCCCTCTGCTTCACACTATCCTGGTGAAGAAAAAAGTCAATAAAGCAGACTCTGCAAGATGTAAGAATTAGTCTGAAATTCTGGAGTTTCCATTGTGGCTCAGCAGGCTAAGAACCCAACATAGTGTCCATGAGGATGTGAGTTTCATCTCTGGCCTTACTCAAGGGGATAAGGATCTGGCATTGCCACAGGTTGTGGAATAGGTCACAGATATGGCCATGTGGTTGTAGGCCTGCAGCTGCAGCTGCAGCTAGGACTCCACCCCTAGCCTAGGAACTTAAAAGTGCCACAGGTGTGGCCATAAAAAAAAATTCTGGGGAGTTTCTTTCGTGGCACAGTGGTTAACAAATCTGACTAGGAATCATGAGGTTGCGGGTTCAAACCCTGGCCTCACTCAGTGGGTTAAGGATCTGGCGTTGCCGTGAGCTGTGGTGTGGGTCACAGACGAGGCTCAGATCCCACGTTGCTGTGGCTCTGGCGTAGGCCGGTGGCTACAGCTCCAATTAGGCCCCTAGCCTGGAACCTCCATATACCAAGGGAGCAGCCCAAGAAAAGGCAAAAAGACAAAAAAAATTCTGAAAATTCCACACATTTTGAAATTTTTGCAATACTCTCATGCATATTTATAATCTTACCTAAATGTGGACAAACCACACATTCCAGGATTCTTTTTAATGCATTATTTTTTTCATTTTCTCTTTTTTTCCTGTTTCTCTCCCCCATTCTCCTTTTCCAATCCATATTCGTCTCTCCATCAGGAAACTCTTATAAAACAGTGTTCTTTTATATCTTTTGTAGATATGTATAACTGCCCTTATACATATGTATAAATATAGAGATTGTTGTCATTGTTTTATTAAACACTTATACATCTTTGTTCTCCCTCACTACCTTAGCAGGAACCCCTGCTCATCAACAGGTATAGCTATGACTCATTCTTTTTAATAGCCATATAGTATTCCATAGGAAGATCATAATAATTTATGTAACCTTTCCTCTTTTGCTAGATATTCACTTTGTTTTGATTTTTTGCCACTATGAAAAATCTTGCAGTTAACATCTCTGAAAATGTCCTTGTATCCTGATTTTATAGGGATAGGGGTGGGGTTACTGAGTTGAAAGGTGTTTTGGGGTTTTGATAGATTGCTTTCCTAAAAGGCCTTAACAATTGATGTTTCCTTCAATAATCTGTTTGAATACACTTTTACAGACATCCTGTCCAGCAGGGTTATACTTTTTTTTTTTAATTTTTGCTGACGTGTCTGGAATAAAATGATATTTCACTGTTATTATAATTCATATTTTCTTGTCTGCTGGCAGGCTTATTTATTTCTCATGCTTATTGGTTTTTTGGATTTGCTTATCCTGAGCTTATTTATATCTTTTGCCAATGTTTCTGTTGATCTATATTTTGTCATCATTTGCTACCTTTTTATGGCTTCTGAGTTTTAGTTAAGACAATTGTACCCTTAGATTGTTCACAGAGTCATCTGGATTTTCTTTCGAGAAATTTTGAGTTCTTCTATTTGCATTTATCTTTAAAGCACCAGAATTTATTTTTATATCTGGTGAAAATAGTGAAGAAAATTATATTGACTCTCTGCTCTTCACTTAGCACTATGTCTCAAGTGGAATCAGACCTCTTAACATCTCCAAACGCCTATCATCAGCAGAGGTCCAGTAAAAAGGCAAGAGGGCAACCAGAACCTAAGACATAATGTCCACCACCATCCAAAAACACATGGTCCCACTATTTCTTGTGGTTGCCCAGGGGAAGTGGGAGGAAGTGGGATGGACTGGGAGTTTGGAGTTAGTCGATACAAACTATTGCAACTGGCGTGGATAAGCAATGAGATCCTGCTGTGTAGCACAGGGAGCTATAATCACTTGTGATGGAACATGATGGAGGATAATGTGAGGAAAAAGAATGTATATGTATGTATAACTGGGTCACTTTTCTGTATAGCAGAAATTGGCAGAACATTGTAAATCAACTATAATAAATATTTTTAATAATAAAAAATAAAACGGTCATAGGTAAGACATTCCCATTGTGCCTCAGTGGGTTAAGAACATAACATAATGTCCATGAAGATGCAGATTTAATCCCTGGCCTCACTCAGTGGGTTAAGGATCCAGCATTGCAAGCCCCAGTGTAGGTTGTAGATGCATTTTGGATCTCACGTTGCTGTGGCTGTGGTATAGGCCTCAGGTGCAGCTCTGATTTGACCCTAGCCCAGGGAATTTCTATATGCCACAGGTGTGGCAGTAAAAAGATTTTTAAAAAGTCATAAGCAAAATAGTAAGTGGCAAGAAGCATGAGATTGTGTCGTATTATTTTGCTAGGGCTGCCATAACAAAGTTCCACAGAGGATTAAATAACAGAAATGTTATTTCCTCACAGTTCTTAAGGCTAAAGACCAAGATCAGCATGTAGGCAAGTTTGGCTTCTTTTGAGGCCTCCCCTTGGGTCACAGATGCCGTCTTCTCCCTTTGTCCTCATGTGGTCTTCCTTCTGTGTGTGTCTGTGTCCTAATCTCTTCTCATGAGGACACTGATCGTATTGAACTGGGGCCTGCCTTAACGACCTTCCTCTAAAGATCCTTCCTCCAAACACTGAGGAACTGAAGGTCAGGACTTTTGCATATGAATTTTGAGGGGACGCAATTCAGCCCATGGCAAGTTTCAAACAATTTGCACAGCCCGTGAGTACCATTATTGTTCACATGGGAGGGAAGTCACTGGACAGTCAGTGAAACCTTCATGGAAGAGCTGGAAGTGGACACAGGCATTGAAGGTTGCTTAGGGTTTCCCATGAGGCCACGGAAAGCCTTTCTATGAGAGGATGAGAATAAGCAAAGTTAAGAGCTCTCAACAAGGTGTGCTGAGATTCCAGTGAGGTGCTAGGCTGACCAGAGGAGATAGTTCATTTGGGGGAAAATGGGAGATAAAATTGAAACTACTGAGAGTGTAGGGAAACTGGATTTCAGAGAGGTTTAGGCTTAAGGAAAAAAGCATGAATTTTTGAAAAGTGCAATTTCATCATTAAAGGGGCATTTAAGGGAGGGGAATCTGGTCTTCATTTGTGAGACGGAGCACGGAGAACACATTATTAAAGGAGCCACAGTTATTCAGGGAGCAGTTTAACCCAGAATTGTAGCAGGACTAAACAAAGAAGAAATGGTGGATGAATATTAGACATTTCACATGTATCCAAAAATTGGCAGAAGTTGATCATTGCCTGGTTCTGGGAAAGGAGGAAGAGGAATAAAGCAAAGGTGACGTCAATATTTTAAACCTGGGGGGTGCTGTTGAGTGGTGGTGTGTACATAATCTTAGATGGAGAAGAAAGATGACCCCTGAATCAGCTGAGTCTGAGAGTCTGAGATGGAAATACTCAATAGGGTAAGAAATTAGGGCAGAGTTCTGGTGGGTGAGAGGAAGACACCGGAGGTAATGCTGTCAGAAGTCATCCCTAGGGAGTCTTTGTTCAACGTGCAAGGAGCTGGGGGCACAATGATTCGATCCTGGAGGCAAAGGATGTTTACTCATCCAGCAGACTTTTATTAAGCACTTCCTGTGTGTCAGGTGTTTCCTTCAGTGTCAGGAATACAAAGATAAATCAGATGAGGTGTCTGTCCCAGGAAACCTCCCCCTCACTCCTGAAGGAAAGGAGTGGTCGATAATGTCAAATAGTGAAGAAATCAGAGATAATAAGGACATAATTGGATTTGTCAGTAAAGTGGTCACCCTTGACTGTCCAGAAGGCAGCTTCTGTAGAGTCTTGGTGATAGAAATCAGATTGAACAGTAACATCTGATGAGAAAATGGAAACAAGAGCAAGACCGCCTTTATTCCCAGAATGTTTTTCACTCTCGTGGAGTTTATTCTTTGCCGCCTTAAATTTAATTAATTTCTATTATAGTAATAATGTTCTGCTATTTTAATTCAGATCTTAAATAATATTAAAGTCAGGTTAAAATTGAGTCCCAGCTCACCTTTATGTTTCAAAATACATAATAACTTGATACTATATTTTAATGTGTCTCAAGGCTCAAGTTCAGTAGCATAGGTGGATTCAGCCAGCAGGTTTAGAAATGATCAAACTTCGCAAGAGCTGATAGGAGCTGTTTAATAATCAGCTCTGGGAGAGATGATCAATAAGGAGAAGGAAAATAACAAAAGAACATGCATTATGGTGGTGGCAAGAATTACCATCTTTCCTTGTGCTTGAGACAGTCTAAGGCAGGATTCAGGGAGTTCCCATTGTGGCTCAGCAATAACAAACCCAACTAGTATCCATGAAGACTCACATTCAATTCCTGGCCTCGCTCAGTGGGTTAAGGATCCAGTGTTGCCATGAGCTGTGGTGAAAGTCGCAGATGCAGCTCAGGTTTGGCATTGCTGTGTCTGTGGCATGGGCCGGCAGCCGTAGCTCTGATTCAACCCCTAACCTGAGAACTTCCATATAAAAAGCAAAAAATAAAAAAAAAAAATTTAAAAAGGCAGGATTCAGATAGGGCTCCAATACCTGGATTTCCTCCTCCTCCTCTGTCTACTTCTTTGGAGAAAAGGGAAGAGAGAGAGTGGGAGGTGAACTTCCCGGGGTTGGTTGGAAAAGTGCTTTCACTCCTCCTGTCCAGTACAAATCTCCGTTAACATGGTCTCATTAACAAAGAGCCCATTTTCTTTGTTTTCTTGTTTTATTCCAAAGTGGACAGTAATGGGGGATTGGCCTGGTTTTCTCTGGTTCCCATTGTTCCAGGCCTTCTACCTCAATGACCTACTTGCAGCCAGCTGATCTGTCTTTGCCATCCAGCAGTTTTCCATAAATTTTAAAATGAATGAGCTCCATAACCTTAGGGTATGAAAGCTGTTATAATAAGTATGTTTGCCCATTGGGCTGGGCCTATGGCTAGAACGTTAGGCACCTGTGAGTCTCCATCCTGTATGCTGACACTGACACTGACACTGCCAGTCACAGTTGGGTACACATAGTATGAAATAGTCATTGATTTGGTCAGATTTGTCTTGATTTGATTAGAATGGTTTGGGGCAATTCCATTTCTCTGTGTATTTCTGCCTCTGAGAATTAGGAATCTTTGTTGTCCCTTCACTGTGATTTTTATTTAATTTATTTATTTATTTATTTATTTATTTTTTGGTCTTTTTATGGCTGCACCTGCGGCATGTGGAGGTTCCAGGCTAGGGGCTGAATTTACCACTCAGCCACAATGGGAACTCTCCTCATTGTGATCTCTCAATGCCCTTAAAGTCCTGCGAAGAAATATGTGCTCAAATACCTGTTGAATGTTAGCCATTCTCCAGTAAATACCCATGCCTTACTCCCTACCCCAAACCTGATGTATTTATCTTGCAAACATTCCTGCACAAATGCAGTCAAAGGATGATATAGTCAAGCATCATGAAAGATAGACAGAAATTCTTTGAAGAGGCCTCTTAGCTCTGTAAATATAAAGCTACTTGTAACAAACCCTGGCAGCCAAGCATGAAGATCATCAGAAGCGCTGATGAGGTTTCTGCAGCTCCAAGAACTTGGCTGTAGGAGAGAAAGAGCAGGAGAAAGAGGACAAGCTTAATTCTTTCTTGGACGAGGTTTTTAAAGTCCAATCTGAACATTCTCATAGTTTGAGATTCTAAATTTTGGTGAAAGACTAGGATTTTCAAAAAGAATGCAGCCTGCAGATCATCCGTCTCTCAGTTTGGGTCATAAGGTGCCGTGATACTTTAAGATGAGGATCATGCAACACTTGCATGCATGCATGCATGCATGGGTCATGGTGTAAGGCCAGTGACACAGGGGGGGAAGGACACAGCAAGAGTCTATGAGCATAGTCTTCCTTTTTAAAGATTTTCTGGCAGGTTTGACTCCCCGCACCCCCACCCCCTGCCATCCACCCTCTGAGCTTCTCCTCCACATTACCAAGGTGTGTATTTCTTTTCTTCCCTGTCTCCTGTCCTCCTAACTTCTCAGCGTCTTAGACCACCAGACAGTCGGAAGGACGTGCATAAGGCTTGTGGGGGGAACAAAGAAATGTCCTCTTTCTCCAATTTTAGCCCCAGTTGTATGTCTGTCGTTTGTTATTTAACCCAAAGGAAAGCACTGCTTGATAAACAGCCTTTGTAATTGAGTACTTGTTCATGATCACTTTTCTTGTAGGTATCTCGAAAGGAGAAGAGCCAAAAATATTGAGACCCCCAAGGCGGCCCCGAAAACCCAAAGCATTAAATAACCCTGAGGACTCCACGTACTATTCTCTACTTCATGTAAGTGGCTCACTTTTTTGGGTGGCAGGGGGGGCACACCCAGGGCATATGGAAGTTCCTGGGCCAGGAGTTGAACCCGCGTCAGAGCGGTGACCAGAGCCGCTACAGTGACAGTAAATGGTTCACACTTATTATCACATGGGAGCCATAGCACCCCTCTGGCCAGTGTGGAAACCGACCACACTAGTCCTGTCAAAAGGGAGGGCTCTGCAAAAGGAGATTCCTGCCCCCCAGGCTTCTGCTTCCCTGTCCTCCCCTGTCTGGGTGCTAGGCTTTCCTCCAGCCCCTCTTCCTCCAGGTCCTCGCCTCTCCCACAGTCCTGGAACCCCTACTCCTCCCAGCAGTTTTCCCTGCTGGTCCTTTAATCTGAGCTGATACGATGCATTATTTGCCCTGACAGAGCAGTGCATGATGCAGGAGCTCTCCAGAGAGGGACCTTGCTGTACATGGGCGAGTTGTAGGGAAAGGAGAGGACCGGGGAAGAAGGAGACATTTCTTGAGCATCTTTTAAATTCCAGGCTTAGCGTGAGCTGTGTTCACACCCACTGTGCTGTCAAATCCTAGAAACAGCCCTGAGGGTGGCATCCCCATCTCACAGCTCAGGATTCTAAGGCACAGATAAGGCATGCCCTCGGTGTCGGGGCCATACACTGCACTGGGGTCTTCACGTTCCCCAGCTCCTGCTCACTCATGGTGAGCAACATAGGAGCTCTGAGCATCACCCCTGCCAGCCTGCCCCTCCTCTCAGGTTCCTGTTCTCTGTGAATGCTGCCCTCATCCACCCAGTGGCATTCAGGAACCTGGGACTCATCCTGACATAGTCTCTGTGAGGACATGGGTTCAATCCCTGGCATCACTCAGTGGGTTAAGGATCCAGTGTTACCACAACATGCAGCATAGGTCACAGATGCAACTCCAATCTGGTATTGCCGTGGCTGTGGTGTAGACCAGCAGCTACAGCTCCAGTTGGGCTCTTAGCCTGAGAACTTCCATGTGCCGCACGTGTGGCCATAAAAAGATAAATAAAAGTCTGATCATGCTACTTCTCTGATAGAAAATCTGTAATAACTTCCTGCTCTCCTGTGATACAAAGGCCTGGGCCTTGCTTACCTTTCCAGCCCCAGCTCATTCATTCATTGACCCCTTCAAATTCTTCACTCCAGCCATTCTGTCTCATTAACCTCTTTCTGTTCCTCAGATTGTCCACAAGCATTTGCCCTTGGACATGCTCTTTCCTCAGCCAAGAACACATTTTCTCTCACCTTGTGTAGTTGAAACATCCCCAGCCTAGATGTCTTTTTTTCTCCAGGAAGCCTTCCTGACACTCCCAGATCTCAAAGGAGCTCTTCCTTTATCCTTCCTGAGTGTCCCATACTTCCCCATCGTGACTTTACCTCCCTAAGGAGTGATTGATGTGGTTTCTGTGAGGCCACAGAGTCTGCCTTTGCATTTAGCCTGACACACAGTAGGCATGTGATGAACGTGTATCATACAGATGAGGGCAGGAAAATAAGAGTGAAGTACAGTTAGTAAATCAAGGAGGTAGAAGATTCCAGAGAACTGCCTTTGACTTTGTTTTTCTATACTGTTCAAAAAGGAGGTGGGGGTGGGGGTGGAGCAGATAGCCTGATATTTGTTTATGTAGTTAAATAGAAGGAGCAACAGCAGAAAAAATGAAATAATAAAAAAAAAATTATATCGCAACAGAACAAAGGGAGGAAAAAAATGTATACATGTTAAGTGTAACTTGGTCCCCATGCTGTACAGCGGAAAAAAAGATAAATAAAATAAAATAATAAAAAAAAATAGAGGGAACAGCAGAGAGCAAGATTGGAAATTACCAAGCATTTCCTATTAGCCCTGAACTTAGGGAGTAAATGGTGCTCAGTGACCTTTTTTAACTGCAACTGCAGATACCATTCTTTTTTTTTTTCTTTTTGTCTTTTTTAGGGCCACACCCACGGCATATGGAGGTCCCCAGGCTAGGGGTTGAATCAGAGCTATAGCCACTAGCCTACACCACAGCCACAGCAATGCCAGATCCCAGCTGCGTCTGCAACCTACACCACGGCTCACAGCAACGCCGCATTCTTAACCCACTGATCGAGGCTGGGTATCACACCTGTGTCCTCACGGATACTCATCAGATTCATTTCCTCTGAGCCATGACGAGAACTCCCCAAAACCATTCTTGGTATGAGTACTTAAAAGAGACTTTGAAATAGTCTCTTACAGGAACAGAAGATGAAATGTAGAGTACTAATAGCCACCTCGTCAGTGAGAATTATGGAGTGGTTTCTGGGACTCACAAGTGAGTCCCTGCTTCCAAGAAGTTTACCTTGTCATCGCACTATTATTTTTTAATGAATATAAAGTGTTTTCATATATCTTAAATTATCAGTGACTGGGATCCTTTTTATAGCCCTGAGTCTTGAAATCTGTGGCTTCAATGAAACATAAAATGCTAGTATGTAATTTGAAGGAAAACACACCATGGGTTCATATTTATCCAGCCCTTACTCAGATTTGGGGTGTTGCACATAAGTGAAATTTATAGCCATGATGGAGCCCATACCCTTTACCCATCAAAACACTGTCTGTAATTTTAAATGGTTTCCCTGAAAAGCTTTTTAAAATATACTGTACCTTTTCTTCATGACCCAAGGTCACTGCAGTGAGGAAAAAAAAAAAAAAATGTGCTTTATTCAGGTCTGTGCTTATCAGAGAGCCTCCGTGATAGCCATATCTAAAGCAGCACCTGTCTCTCGGTATCTGTCTGCCCCACCTCATTTTTCCTCACAGCAGATATAAATATGTGTCTTCTTGTCTCCTGTCTGACTCTCCCCTGTGGACTAGGAGCTCTAGGAAGGCAAGGGCTCTGCTCACTCTAACAGCCCCATCGTTGCTCCCCATGAATGTTTGCTAAATAATACACTTGAGACGAGGCTCTTGGGGGCTGCTGAGCTGTGGACCCGACGCCCCTCACCCTTGCCCAACACAAGCAGCTATGCTCACAGACGTCTCAGCTATTTATATAGCTTTTGTTTCTCCTTGGATATCACCACATACTATGGCCCTCCCAACTGCCTTCACACCAGCTCTCTTCTGTGATTTGATGCTCTTAATCTCCTACATCTGGGAAATGTGGCTGTTGTCATGTCCAAAGTAAGTGTAGGCTGAGGCCGAGAGGTTTCCTGTGGAGGAGAGGATGCCAGCTGAGCAGCCACTCCTGTTGTCCCCGCCTGCAGTGTCTGCGTTAACGCCCAGGAGCTGTGCAGCCATCGGCAAAAATGACTCAAGGCCAACAGCTTCCTCAAAAAGTGAGCAATGGACAGTGCCACATCTCAAGTCCCCCCTCCCCACCATCCCCCCACCATCCTATTATTTTTCTGGTGCCTTCTTTCAGCTACAGCAGTAGGTGGTTTGGCCACTCCAAGGTCCCTTGGTTTATAGGTATGTTTTGGCCACCTTCTTTATTCTTGTGCAGACCTCTGAATCCATAATGTATGCATGTACTTCCAAAAGGAAAGTAAGATTGTAGCCACCAGGATGTAATGCAGATATATTTTAAAGTTTTACCATAAATATGGAGTTCCTATGGTGGCTCAGTGGAAACGAACCCGAGGACTCTGGTTTGATCCCTGGCCTCGCTCAGTGGGTTAAGGATCCGGTGTTGCCACAAGCTGTGATGTAGGTCGCAGACGAGGCTCAAATCCAACATTGCTGTGGCCATGATGTAGGCCAGCATCTGCAGCTCTGATTCAACCCCTAGCCTGGAAACGTCCATATGCTGCACCTGTAGCCTTAAAAAAATATAAAATAAAATCAAGTTTTACCATAAGATGTATTTACTTATGTCAGATGGGAGGGAGAGGGATCTGTTCTTTCAAAGGCCTCCTCAAAAAACATCCTCACAAGGGAGTTCCCACTGTGACTCATCAGGTTAAGAACCCAACACAGTGTACGTGAGGACACGGGTCCAATCCCTGACCTCACTCAGTGGGTTCAGGATCTGGCATTGCCACGAGCTGTGGTGAAGGTCACAAATGCGGCTCGGATCTGGCATTGCTGTGGCTGTGGTGTAGGTTGGCAGTTTCAGCTCCAATTTACCCCTAGCGTGGGAGCTTCCATGTGCTGCAGATGTGGCCCTAAGAAAGAAAAAAAAAGAAAGAAAGAAAGAAAGGAAACAGCCTTACTGGAAAATCTCCTCCTTAAGTCATCTCTGTTTCCTTGTCTTTCTCTTCCTTTACTCTGGTTCTACAAGAAGCCGCCATAGGATATTTGCTTCTTTATTTGCATTTCAGAGTTCAGGTTTGTAATGTCTCATATAAATGAAAATATGGTTGGCCTTAGCAGTTCAGGCATATCTTGTTTTGTTGTACTTCACAGATACTGTTGTTGTTGTTGTTGTTGTTGAATTAAAGTTTTTTTACAACCTTGCATAAGGCAAATCTATTGGCACCATCACCATTTGCTTGCTTCCTGTCTATGTGTTATATTTTGGTAATTCTTGCAATGTTTGAACCCCTCTACCAGCATTTTTAGCAATAAAATTTTGTGGGGTTTTTTGCATTTTAGAGCTGCAGGTACTGCATATGGAAGTTCCCAGACTACGGGTCGAATTGGAGCTGCAGGTGCCAGCCACAACCACAGCGACACAGGATCCAAGTCAAATCTGCAACCTACACCCACAGCTCATGGCAATGCTGGATACCCAACCCACTGAGCGAGGCCAGGAATCCAACCTGCATCCTCATGGGTACTAGTCAGGTTAGTTACTGCAGAGCCACAACGGGAACTCCAGCAATAAAGTATTTTTAAATTAAGGTATGCATTTTTTAGACGCAATGCTATTGAACACTTAATAGACTACAGTATAGTGTAAACATAAGTTTTATGTGCACTGGGAAACAAATTGTGTGACTCGCTTTATTGCAGTGGCCTGGAACCAAACCTGCAATATCTCTGAGGTGTGCCTATAAACACCCCTGATGTAAAGCCCTATGTGATAAAATTCATATTAAATCCTCTTCCAGGAAGTACAGTATCCTTCTTCATGAGAAAGAATGCACCTTCCTGCATCCCTTTTAGCCCTAGAGCCTAGGGAACTAAGAGACAACTAAATGTAAGGCTTCATCTTAACACTCATTTCTTTTTCCTTCTTTGTTCCTTATTGACAACTCCTGTTTTATTACCTTGATTACATAATTGCCTCTATTATAAACCATCTTAAACAATTTTGGGAAAATATATCATCAAATTGCATCTCATTAGAATATTCTAGCACAAGCAAGAGTGAAATAAACCAGGGCAGTATTTCCTCTTCTAAGAATTCCTGTAACTGAGAACCAACTTATACATGCCACCTCCCAGAGGGAAATGCTGATCCTGAATTAAAAGAGGTCCTCGCCAACTTGAGTATTCAAGAGCTGAACATAATTTGATTCTTGGTGGCACAAAGGGGCCCTCTGTCACTCAACATCATTCAGCATAACTTTGGATTGTAGTAAATTGTTATCAAGAATAAGAAGGACATTTTTTTTTTCAGATAATGGATCAAGGAGGCAGGACCTCTCATATTAAAACAAGAACAACCACAGCAAACAGGTCCCATTAACTGTACTGCTAGAGGCCATGGTACCGCTGCTGGTCATATCATTATTTGTAAGCACCTCCTAGCCTAGGACACTGGATCAAGAAGGTGAAGAAACAGCAGATGGGAAGGAGGACAGGAATATAATTGGTATCCTGCCCCTTACATTGTTACTTCTGAAGGATCCACTCCCAGACTCCAAGCATTTAAGCAGTTACTTCTATCTCATCCACCCACTAAACTACCAATCAATGAGAATAAAAGAAACTATGAACTCCTTGGCTCATCTAACATTTTAAGGTATTACAGATGATAAATTATGAGAAAAAACAATTCCATATATCTAAAGATAACTTGGGGAAACCCTCAATAGTTACAAACTATTATTAATTGTCACTTTATTATCTTGTACTTTTATGGTGCCAGCTAACTTGATAGTTGCATTAGGGTTTCCACAGTTATAATACCTTCAGCTTGTTCAAGGTGAGTGGCATTTGTTTTCTCAGCCTAGATGACATATATGCTCTTTTCAACATGTAAATATAGGAGCTCAAATATAATGAGATAGCACACAGTTGAAACACATCACTAATGTTACAGTACAAAAGATAATACTGCTGTGTATGTAAGATAAAACGAAATACCATTTCGTTAGTGTTCAAATTAAAGTATTGATTAAAGTATATCTAATTGTTTCTATACGTAGACATCCGAATTTGTGCCTTGATACGTAAAGTTGTCAACTATGAAAACACTTTGCAAATGAACATACATGCCATCCGTGCTGCTTTTTTATGCCATAAATGAGCTTCTATAGGTTAATAAAGTCAGATTTCCATTCTTCTGTGCATTGTTGCACCTGCCCTAACTATCCACCCATCTCCCCTGCCTACAGACAAGGATGACATCAAAGCCACCTCATTAACCTGCCTAAATACTACTAGGTCTGTGATAGAGAGATGGGGTTTCTGGAAAATCTGACATTGTGTCCCCATTTGTAGGTAGATAGACCTGATATATTCTTGTGTAGACTGGACACCACTGTGTGGTGAACTCTTTTTTCATATGGAATGCAAACAATTAATGTTTGTGGTTTAAAAAATCCCACAAATTCATAATTAGTAAAATTTGAGTAAGCTAAAATTTTTAATTAACATTCTTTTTTTTTTTTTTTTTTTTTTTTTGTCTTTTTGCTATTTCTTGGGCCGCTCCCACGGCATATGGAATTTCCAAGGCTAGGGGTCTAATCGGAGCTGTAGCTGCCAGCCTATGCCAGAGCCACAGCAACTCGGGATCCAAGCCGCGTCTGTAACCTACACCACAGCTCACGGCAACGCCGGATCGTTAACCCATTGAGCAAGGGCAGGGACCGAACCCGCAACCTCATGGTTCCTAGTCGGATTCGTTAACCACTGCGCCACGACGGGAACTCCTGAGTAACATTCTTTAGATGGTATTCACTTGCTTATTTCTAAATTATCTATGTAGGAATAAATTCATATATTAATACTATAGTAATATATCAATTATATTAAGATCATAGTATTATATAGATTCTTTTTAATTATTCTGTTCCCTTTAGAAGTCAATCCAAGAAGAAAAACGAAGACCAAGGAAAGATAGGTAATTATTATTTCTAAATTTTAAAGTCATCTTGTCCAACCAAAATATAAATACATATGTTCAAGTTATGATTAAAAATCACCTATTTTATGCAGGTGGATTTGGAAAGTAGTGTGTTCTCAGTACATTTGGATTATAAATATGTGTTTTATGTGTAATTTATAAGATTTTGCCTATTGGAAATATAATGACATATTTAGATATATACACAGTGCAAGGTGTATACTGAGAATGAATTGTACCATCCAATACAGAATTTGCTTTTCTCGTCCCATTAATATGGTTTTGATTGAGCAGTTTGAACATACCCATGTGCACGACCTTTCTTTCCTCAAACTCTTTTGTCTTTTTGTGTTTTTCAGCACAAGCTAAATCTCACTTTTTATAATGTTTATGGATTGTGAGGAAGGTTTATGTCACTTGCAGCTGTGGTCCACTTGAGTTCACCCTGTTCCCCTTTCCCTAGAACATTTCAGCCCATCAGTGCTTTACTCTTTCAATGTTATAACACTGTGTCAGTCAACTCATTTCCAGACCTTGCTCAGAACAATTGAGGGTTCTTCTATTAATCATGAATGGACACAGAGTTCCTTGTTTATGAATCGGTGGTATTCTAAAAGTTCATTTACAACTTGCATGTTATCTTGAAAAACACTGTTCCACAGGAGCACTGTAACACCCAGTAGTTTTCCAGGCCTATAGCTATGGACCTCAGATGAAATCCCATCAGACTACAAATACTGAGCACCAGAACCAGAAGCATAGTCTGAGTAGATCCAAGAATGAAAATGGTGGAAGACGCACCCTTGTGTTTGTGTGTTTGTGTGCAGGGATTAAAATCTAGTGCAGGAAGTTCCCATCATGGCTCAGCGTTAATAAACCTGACTATGATCCCTAAGGATGCATTTTCGATCCCTGGCCTCACTCACTGGCGTCGCTATGGCTGTGGTGTAGTTCAGCAGCTGTGGCTCTGATTTGACCCCTAGCCTGGGAACGTCCATATGCCTCAAGTGTGGCTCTAAAAAGCAAAAAAAAAAAAGAAAAAAAAATCTAGTGCAAAATACAGTGCAGTGGTTCAAGAAGGACAGAAGGTGACCTGTGAAGGAAGTGACATAAGATCATGACAGTGTGTGCATTAGTGGACTTATGACTGATAAAACTGGGAAGTGCTTGTGTCAGTACATAAAGGTCAGCTTTCCTCACAGTGACCTAAAGGTCATTCATGAGCCGTGACATAGACTGGCCAAATGAGCATCATAATTACCAGCTATCTGGTAACTTAGTTTCGTGCCAAGTTGAGTGTGGTAGAACTGGGCAAAGCTGTTCCAGCAGCTAATGCGCTCTTAAAGGTAAGAGGGGAGGGGTTTGTTTTTCTTTTAAAATATAGGTACATACTGATTTGCACCTTCCAAGACTTCTCTCATTTCTATGAACATGTGTATGTCACTCAGTTATCATAAATATTTTACACGAAGAAAACATGTATCTCGTAAGTTTGAGTAGAAAGTTAGCTTGATACTGTGGTTTGTTTATGTGTTCATTTGCAGTCAGGGAAAATTATTAGATTTGGAAGATTTCTATTATAAGGAACTTTTGCTCAGCCATCCTGGACCAAAGGAACACAATCCTAGTTTAAAAGAACGAAGAAAGCAACGAGAACTTCGGAATCAATGTTTTAAGGCTGATGAAAGGTAATAAATATAGCATTTTCAATTTTATACTCACCATTCCGTCTCTATTTTATACTCACCATTCCATACACCTGATTTTATGTATGGACTAGTGACAAAGCTTTCTTACTGAATATTGCATCATATGCTTGATATGTTGTTTAAAAGTAAAGTCATAAGGATTATGGTACAGTAATCAGACATCCTTGTTTTTCTAGCACAGTCCCACTTTTTATTTGTTTTCTTGGTGAAATCACTAATAGCATCCCCTTTTAAAAGTACCTGAGTTTGGATGCTAAATTATATGGTCATACTATTATTATCAGTATCTGTCCTTAATATTATTTAAAACCTGTGTTTAAGCTCTAACAATGTAATTTTATTTCCTTACTGGTTTCTCAATTATGCTGTGTAATTTCTCAGAATCAGTGGTAACAGACCAAAAAAATGTTTGGGAGAAAGATTCAAACATAAATATGTATTTTGGATTTGATTCTCACTTTGCCACCAAATTTGACGTGTAACTAAAACTATTTGCAGCTTACCTACTACTTCAGGAATCTTTTTTTTTCCCCCTCCCAAAATTTTTGTAAAGTTTTGAATTTGAGGGCACATAATAAGGTGAAAATGTGATATACAGCAAACAGGAGCAACGCCAGGCCATGAAAGGCTGTTTGTCCAAAATCCTACGTGTCAGCCCAGGCACTTAGACCCCCTCACTCAGCTCTTAGGGTTTGACATGTAGTTAAGAGAAGAGGCCTCGGAGTTGGACTGTCTTAGATTTGGATTCTGATTCTGCCACCTAGTAGCTGAGTGACCTTGCTCATGTTACTAAGCCTCTCGAAGCTTCCGTTTCCACATCTGCAAGAGGATTTGCTAATTGCCTGACTTTGTTGTCAGAGAGATTAAATGAAATGATAAATGTGGGGCACTTACCAGCAGGGATGGTGGCTGTTATTGTCTTTATTTGCCTGTCCAGAATCTACCTGAACTTTGATTTCTGCCCCTTACCTTTGAAAAGAAGATGTATTCTTCTGTCTCAGGGCTGAGAACTGTAACAGGTTGAAGCTTAGAGATGTCCTGGTCTAACCACAGAGTTTTGTATGGGAAAATACCAAGGGCCAGAGAGATGAAGGAACTTGCCCAGAGTCATTAGCAAGCTAAAAGCCCAGGGTTTTCACTCCCTGCTCAAAACTGCTTCTCACTGACTTACCTGCTGCCCATTTAACAACCCAATCTGCCTCCTCTCCAGTGTGTGCTCCCCTCTCCCACTGGCAGACACACATCCGCAGAGAAGGTGTTGTGTCTCCTTGTTCTGGTGTCCTGGTGGTATCTGTGGATGTGGAGTTAGTGTTAGAAATGGGAAGCTAGCATTGGTGGGGGTCCTTGGGTGTGCTAGGCTGTGCTGTTATCCTTTTATCTTTGCTGTTATCTCATTCAGCTCTCACAGGAACTGGTGCAGTGGCTATTGCCCTATTTTTATAGATGAGGAGGTTAAATCTGCAAAGGTCTATTCTACAAACATTCACCTAAATAATAAGTGATGGAGCTAGAATTTGAACACAGACCTAAAAATGTTTTTTAATTTTTTTAAATTTTATTGAAGTATAGTTGATTTACCATGTTGTGTTACTATCTGCTCTATGGCAGAGTGACTCAGTTATACATCTATATACATTCTCTTTCATACTCTATTCCATTATGGTTTATCACAGGATATTGAATATAGTCCTCTGTGTTACCCAGTAGTACCTTGTTGTTTATCCATCCTGTATATGCTAGTTTGCATCTGCTAACCCCAAACTCAATCCTTTCCTCCCCTCTCCCCTCCGCCTTGGCAACCGCAAGTCTGAACACAGGCCTTTTTGAGTTGAGAACTGATGACCTTAACCATTACTCTCTCTTGCCTCCTTACGCAAAGCCCCTCATGAGGTGCCTAGGGAAGGGGTGATGCAGTGGTGTGTAAGATGTCACCCTGTATCCACATCCGAGGAGCTTTCTCTAGAGAGAAATTAAACCAGTGTAACAATGCTCACAAGGTAACTCCAAGACAGGATTTTTCTAAACTAAGGACAATCAAAGCGACAAAACAACCAAGTGCAGGAGGTCTACTTTGATAGGATCTTGACTTTAAAATAGAAAGCCAGGCGTTCCCATTGTGGCTCAGCAGAAAGGAATCTGACTGGTATCCATGAGGATGCAGGTTCGATCCCTGGCCTCGCTCAGTGGGTTAAGGATCCAGCATTGCCGGGAGCTGTGCTATAGGTCACAGATGCTCAGATGTGGCATTGCTGTGGCTGTGGCGTAGGCCAGTGGCTACAGCTCTGATTTGACCCCTAGCCTGGGAACCTCCATATGCCATGGGTGCCGCCCTTAAAAGATGAAATAAAATAAAATAAACTACCAAAACAAAACAGAAAAACATCCCTAAAGGACATTTTGGAACAATTAGAGAAACTTGAGGCCAAACCATATATTGGATGATGTTATTGCAAAAAGACTATTTTTATAGATCTTACTATATATGTTATTATTTAAAATAGATCACATATTTGTATATTACATCATACATATATTAATATATTGTTCTGAATATATCATATGTATATTAATATATTATTCTGATAATATATTACATACATTGGAGTTCCCATCATAGGTCAGTGGTTAACGAATTCGACTAGGAACCATGAGGTTGCAGGTTCAATCCCTGGCCTTGCTCAGTGGATTAAGGATCTGGCATTGCTGTGGCTGTGGCTTAGGCCAGTGGCTATAGCTCCGATTAGACCCCTAGCCTGGGAACCTCCGTATGCCGTAGGAGCAGCCCTAGAAAATGCAAAAAGTCCAAATATATATATTACATATATTACATATTACATATATTATCTAGTATATAAAATTATGTGTGTGTGTATTTTTTTATTTTTAACACACACACACATCCCAAATACTGACATCAGTACACCAGGAAAGTATGAGCAGGTCTGGGAAACAGGGACAGCAGCAATGACACATTGAGTGTTGTGAATTTGAATAAATGGAAGCAGGTAGCAGGTAGTCAGTGATTAGATAGATGACTGTCTGTCCTTCTAGCCAAGGCCAGACCTCCCCTTTCTGCCCCGAATCCTATTCCTTCCATCTCCCCAAGAGTATTGTCCTGCAACTGTCCCTTCTCTCTTCTGCATCTTGAATGTTTGTTCTCTTGACTGAATCATTTCTGACTGTCAGCATAATGCAATTGGACCCATCATAGAAAGCACTCTTGACTCAATCTAGAAGTCCGTAGACCACCCGTGTTTCTGCTCTTCATTACGGCAGAAGAATAATACATGAGTGTGATCCTACCTCTCCCAGGTCTTCTCTTCCCATCCTTGAGCCACCACACTCAGTTTCCATTCTTACCACTCCACTGAAACTGTCCCTGCCAAGATCACCATTTCCTGTGACCTGTTCTCCACCTTTATCTCATCCCATCAGCAGCATTTCACATTGTTTCTTTAAACATTTTCTTCACTGGCCTCCAGGACAGTAACTACTCTTCTTGGTTTACCTCTTACCTCATTAGCTGCTCCTTCTCATTCTCCTTTGCTGATTCCTCATTTCACTGACCTGTCAACACTGGAGGATCCCTGTCCTTTGTATCATCAGCATATACTCTCATAACCTTAAATATCATCTATTTGCCTCAAACTCCCAAACTGAATCCTCAGGGCTTATATGTCCAACTACCTATTCAGTATCTTCTCTTGAATGCCTAGTATCTCAAGCTTAACACAACTAAAACCCCTCTTCCTCCCCTAAAATATACTCCTGTACCTTACTCATAAAATGACAACTTAATTTTTCCAGTTGTTTAAGGTAAAAACCTTGGAGACGTTCTTGATTCCTTTCTTTTACACCCCGCATCCATTCCATCAGCGAACTCTTTCAGATATGCCTCCCAAGTATGACCAAAATCTGGCCAATTCTAACCTCCTTTGCAAGCCTAGTCCAAGCCATTGTAAGCCTTGCTTAGACTACTGCAGTATCTCTTCACAGACCTCCTTACTTCCACTGAATCCTTCCACCTCTCGCTCCAAGTAAAATTCAAGCCCTTGCCATGGTCTCAAAGCTCTGCATTGTCTGTCTTGCTGTCCCCTCATCCGTCCTGCTCTCAGTTCTTTGCTATTCTCCCCCTTGTTTACTCTGTTCAAGCCACAGCGATCTCCTTGCTGTCCCATGAACACAGTTTACATAGTGTCATCTTGGGACCTTTACACTGTTTCCCCATCATCATGGAATGACTGCCCTTCCCTAAGAGATCTGCCTGGTTCACTCCTCCCCTTCTTTCAGGTCTCATCAAGATCACCTTATCAGAGAGGCCTTTCCTGATTACCCTCTATGAAGTTGCTTGTACACACACACACACACACACACACACTCTCTCTCTCTCTCTCTCTCTCTCTCTCTCTCTCTCTCTCTCTCTCTCTCTCATCAGCCTTTCCCCCATGAACCTGCTTTACCTCTCAGTAGAGCACCTCCAACCACCTCAGGTGCTGAAGCTGTCTATCTGTGGTCCTCTCCCCCACTGGACTATAAATGTTGTGAAAGCAGGGACTGGTGTTCACCCATCACCAACACTGGTGGCTGATACTTAGCAGATGCTCCGGGAATAAATGAATGAATCAGTGTAGCTGCATTTTAGGAGCACCGTGCTTCCCCCAGGCACGCTGCAGGACCTAAAGGTAAACATCAGCAGAATTTTCCAGCAGTGGGTTCAGAAAGGCAGCCCAGCGGCGTCACTGAAACATTAAAACATTGAAAAAGCTGTCAGGAGCCCACTCCTTTCCGCAAGCAGAATGGTTGGTTAGATTCAGGGAAAGCATACTAAAGAAAGAACTGAGCAATTGCAAAACCATGGTTGTCTATCTGGGCACCTTGAGTTTCCCATTCGACCAGATGTGTTAAAAATTAAGGTACTAAAATAAGTATTTATTGTTCATTGGTTGTGAGTTATTTCAAGCCAAAGGAAGCTCACCTTTCTGAACTACACCATCTGACGCTCTACTTAGCTGTCATCCTAACTCGGCTGCGTTTCATCAGGTTCCACCAGCCCTTCTACTACTCGCTCAGAATGTTGAAAACCTGCTGAGGGAACATCCCTCTTCCCAGCTATTTTGAACGGGCGGTGTTTAAATGCCCGCAGTTTGTGGGAGGTGTGGCAGGAGGACCCGCCTGACTCAGGTGGGCGGGGGTGCGCAGCACTGCGGCGCCGCGGACACTCAGCCCGGGTCTCACTCGCAGGTGCTGGGCAGTGGAGGACCTCGAGGAGGAGGAGGAGGAGAACGGGCCTGCCGCCAACCCCTACGACTACAGGAGGCTCCTGCGCAAAACCTCCCAGCGCCGGCGCCTCGTGCAGCAGGTGTAGCCCCGCTGCTCCGCAGCCAGCGCTGTCGGGATGTGTCTGAGACTGCGGGGCTCACCAGGGCCAAAGCGGGGGACACTCAGGCGCTGTGCCACCAGCTGTTCCTTGCTCTTTGAGCGGCCTGGCCAGCCTCTGGTGCTCGGAAGGCGCAAAACAGAGCCCTTCCGACGCCGCATCTCTGCGCTGCCGCATCCTCCATTCCACAGCATCCTCCACTCCGACCAGTCAGCCAGTTTTGGCATCCCTGGCTCTGGCCTCCAGTGTGTCTCTTTGTTCACTTGTTTGGGATTCTTTCTGTGGACCCAGCTGCGCCTAAGCTGTTGCCTGACGATCCCTCATTTCTCATTTTGGGTGACTTCAGGGATATCCTCTTTCTTGTAAATTGCTCTGCCAGGCCTTCCGGACCCTCTCCAATGAGTTTAGTCTGTGAGAACAGAACAAAGCCCTTGGCGGGGTGGGGAGCTTTGAAGATGGACTTCATCCCAAACTCGCGATTTCCCTTCCCTTGATCATTAAGGTTATTAAATAAAGGAAGTGCCTTGGAACGTCGGTGGCTTTAGGGACTGGTCTACTAGATTTGGGCCCAGGCTCCTACTGTCTGGTTGTGCAGGTGGCAAGTGGCAGCCCCAGGGAGGAGGAAGTGCCTTCTGTCTCATCAGCAAACAACCCCTCACCACCACCACAAGCCATCCCAAACAAACATACCGTCTAACTTAAAACCCCATACTTGAGACACAAATGTGCCTCTAGACTAATCTCCAAATCCAAAAGAACTGATACACCCGTGTACACACACGTACTCGCGCGCACACGCACACGCACAAGCACACACCTTCCTACCAATGTGACTTCCTTTGGCCCTGCCTGTAAAAATTCTGGTCCTGTCACTGAGTTGAACTGTCAGACTTCTGAGGTTCTCCTAGTCTGCAGATTTGAGGCCGTCTCTGCTGCTCTGAATTTTGTCATATTTGAGATGGAGGGGAGTGTGGTGGGGGGGTAGCCATTTGCCTTCCTCAGTTGACTGCATTTTATTTTAAAACCCAGGTTAAGCTCTTCTATGCAAGTGACTTCTGCGTCTGTGCAGCCTGGAGAGAGTACTACAAGGTGGTGAGGTGGTTTCCTGGAAGATTGAGTTGGGAGATGGGTTCTGGCTGGGACAAGTCTTGTCCCTTCTGCCAGTGTCACTGACTCCTGCACCCACAGTCCTGAGCCAAGAGACTTGGGGGGAATATTAGAGAAGAGAAGGAGGGCACTTGCAGTCGGCTGGCCTTTGTTGCACCACTTGCCTGGTGGGTGGTAAGGTTTTCTCCAATCCAGAGAGCACTGAAAGGTCCCCAGTGGTGACTATTACAACCTCTTTTTTTTTTTTTTTTTGCTAAGGGGACTCACATGAGGGGAGGGGAGGGCTGAGCTTTGAGGCCAAGCGGACTCAGGCTCTGCTCCTTAACCTGGGTTCACACCAAGGCCTCCACCCAGGGTTGGAACCTGGAGAAAGGAGCCACCTCAGTGGTGCAGACCCATGGCACAGATGGGACAGGCTGCAGGCTGGACCTGGCCCAGGCATCCATGAAACCAGCACTGCAGGAGGATGGGGGTAGAAGGGGGAAGGGTACCTATACCCCAAGGTTCCCATCCCCCTCTGCCACTACCTATCCATCCACCCGTCACCAAGATACCTTAGGAGCAAGAGAAAAAGCCTCTGTTTCATTGTCAGGCTCCTCCAATCCTAGCTCCCTGAGTGGCCTCTGCAGATTACAGCCCTGGCAGCTTGCCGATTTCTGGATAGGGAGGCAATTGGGCCCCTCCCTAAAATCCACACACAACCCCTTTTAAATGGGACTAGAAAAGAATAGCAAATGCATGGTGAAAGGTTGCAATGTTTACGTTTTCCTTTTTTCTTTTGAATTTCTTTGTTTTCTCTCCTTTTTCCTCCTTCCGTCTTTTCTTCTTTGTCCTTTGAGATACTTAAGCACAAAGACAACACAAGGGAAACTTGAACCTGACGCTCTTCTTTAGCAGACCTGCAACGCGATTTCTGGGTAAACCACAGACAAGAAATAGGTCAACCAAGGAAACAGCCCGTCAGGCAGCCCCTGGTGCGTGGGTCTTGCTCCTTTTATTTGAGGAAGGGCCTTCGAAAGCTTTTCCTTAGCGCTGGCCCTCCTCCCCTTCCCATTCAGTGGCTGCCTCCTTTGTGAACTAATGACTGTAATTATTACCTCCCAGAGCTCTTTTGTTATCTCCAACCCCAAGCCAGAGTGAGGGGGGGAGTGGGCTCTTCTGCAAAATGAAAGTCTTTATAAAGCAAATTGCCGTCTAGGGAGGGCTGTTGTTCAGGAAAGACAAATCAGATACCACGTGCCTCTGAAGAGGGTGTGTTAAATAAAAAATGTAAGTACTACCATTAGATTCAAAATTCTCCAGGGTTGTGAGATTTAATGCAGTTTAAACAGTGTAAGTCATCGAGGCTTTTTTAATCTATTAAATTCTGGTGGTGTGATTTCTACCTTTCTCTCGTATTTTAATGTTTCTTTCTTCGCAATTTTGTGTGTGTGTTAAACGCTCGTTTTAAAGAACCTTTTTGTTTTCGACCACTCATCTATCGTAGAAAAGTTCTGCAACTCCAGCTTGCTGACTTGAATTGAAACATTTGCAGCATTCGGTGTGGATTTAAACAAAGAACAGGTCTCTTGGACTCTTGTCTGCACTGCTGGGGAAGGAGCTGCAGAGCCGCCCTGCCAGCGGCACGGATGGCCGAACCACGAAATCCTTACACCCCAGGAGTTATTACCTGGAACTACTGAAGCATTGGGGCCAGGAGCGCAGGAAAGAGGGATAGAACTCAGGCCAAGATTGGTAACCATCGCGGGGCTGCAGCCTGGTGCGCAGGCTTCTCGGAGCAGCAAGTTCTTCCAACAAGCCTAAGGCAGAACCAGCACCCTTTCCCACCCCGAATCCCTGCCAGGTCCGGCAGCCACAATGCAGATTCTAGGGCCCCTCCAGGCTGCTGCATGTGGGAAGAGGAAAGAGCTTTGTGGACAGAATTGACCAGGCCTTCCCGCGCCTGGGGGCACAGGAGTTGGGCTTGCATGAGGGTGCTTTGGGTCCCATGACACCCTTCCTAAGTAAAGGTCGAGGATAGCCAAGGCTGAGGATCCGTGGGTCTCTGCTTTAGCAGGCGCTTTGGTAACTTGGTTCAGAGATCAGACAGAGAAAGAACGGCCTGTGAACACAGTGGAAATGAAAAGTGCCAGCCCAAAAGGAACAGGATGCTGAGGAATGCGCTCCGAGGGAGGTTGGACACAGCCTTTTCCCTTTCTCGCCCTCTCTCCCCTCACACAGGAGCTGCAAGGTGTACTAGACTGCGAAGGGAAAGCAGCGAGAACTCAACGGGCCCCAGATTCTCAAGGCACCTTCCCTTTGTTTAACAGCTTGCAGAGAAAAGACGAGAGATTATAACTTTCTCAGGAAAGGAAAAACCTCTTCCTACCAAGCCTCAGAAATAACGAATCACCTGTCTCTCCCCACCCAACCCCATCGTGAAGATTCTCTTGGGGGAAAAGGTGGTCATTGCTTTGAGGCCCGCTAAAACTAGGGTCCAACAGCGATGCCTTCTCTCTGCCTTTGGAAAGCTTAGATTGCTTAGTTGAAAAATCGGTGCACGCTTCCCACACACGCACTGATCCTTGTGACAGGTAAGCAACCAGCCCTTTCCACGCCTCCGCAGACCAAGGTCACCAAATGACCCAATCCCACGCCCGTGAGTCGTCAGTCCTGCCGGCTCTGGCTGCCCTTTCCGAGCCCCGGTCCAAGAAGTTTCCTTCCATTCGTTTTATTTCTCTGCTCAGCCTGCCTGAGGTCCTCAGTGATTAGCATGGATTTGGATTTTAATCGCCTCAATCAGCAGTCTTTCTCCCCAGCCGACAGTCAGAACCTGGACGGTGGGTTCGGCGACCACGCGCTCTGAAGCTCAGGAATGGTGCTCCCCACGGAACTGTGCGGCAACCATAGGATCTACTAAGGAGCTGAAGTGAGCCCATCAATGCATAGATACCCTTCCCCCACCGTCCCCTCCCCAGGCTCGCGAACGCCCCTGATTCCAGCCCGGTCTCCGGAGCTCCCAGGGTCACAGCGACCTCAGCACCCTTTTGGAGAAAGGCGGCGCGAGAATTGCGCCTCCTTCTCTGCAGCTGGAACCAGACCTCAAACAATACGCCTCTCGGTGCAAATAACAGGCTGTCTTGGGCCACCCTTCTCGCCCCACTAAGGTCTCTCTGGTTGGTCTACCAAGGCTGAGGTCAGCCGCGTTAGCACCCTGGACAGCGCGCCCCTGCCGGCGGGGGCGCCGGCACCCTGCTGCTTAGCGCTTTCCCCAGGGGCTCGTCTGCACACTTCCCACGCACTCGGGCTGACTCCTGCTCGGACTCACTCTATGCCTCGCACTCTCATGATTCAGCCCCCGCCCCTACAGGTTTTTCCCCTCCGCCGCCCCCTCATCTATCCCTGTAGGACTTCCTCTCCTTCAAAATCGCTCGGGCGCTCCGTGCTTTCCCATTTCCTGGCTGTGAGGACCCTTTGGTTCCTTTCCCTATTCAACTCTTCAGCTTTCAGAGTGTTGCCACGTCTCTAAGCTCTAATCCCAGCACTCTCACACACATGCAGACACTCACGTTTCCTGTCCCTGTGTGACACCCACCCGGTCCCCGCGCGGCGTCCTCCTCCCGCCACACACACACACACACACACACACACGCACGCACGCACGCGCGCAGGGCCGAGCGGAGGACAGCTCGCCGGCAGTTCGCACTTGGAGGCGTCCTGCTTCGGTCTCGCAGCGCTGATGGCATCTCCGGGCTCGGGCTTTTGGTCCTTCGGATCTGAAGATGGCTCTGGGGATCCAGAGAACTCTGGCACAGGTAGGAGAAGCGGGACCTGCAGGAGGCGAGGTTGCGGGTGGACGGAGGTTTGCGGGGCCGGGGAAGACGAAGGAGATTTTTAACACCTGCAACAGGAGACTTCAGACGCTTCGCCCTGACCTGGGGGTAGGTAGGTCCTTGGTGACCTAGGAGACCAAAAACCCTTCAGACGCTTATCCCCTTTTCACTGAAATCTGGGTGAGCATCGCAAACACGGTCTGCTTCTCCTTGACGCTGAATTCATGGGCCTGGGGCACTGCCACCATCTTGGTGTCTGGACCCTGGAGAGGGACGGAGTGGCGGTGGGAAAAAGAAAAACTGGAAGGGGAGAAGAATCCTTAGTCTAGAAGGAGAGCCTGCGAGGAAATGGGCAGCCTCGGTGTCTAGGAAAACTTGCCCGATGGAAGGAGGAAGGGGACTTTGTTCTAACCGAGGGACACCTGGAAGGCAAGTGAAGGCCCGCAGTGTGGGCTGCTCCTTTGGAAACAAATCAGTGAACCACGGGACAGACCAGGCCGCCAGGCTCCCGCGCACCTCCCGCACCTGCCCAGAGTGCCAGGCACCAGGCAGCCCCTTCCTGGACCCTGGGTGTATCGACGTTCACAAAGAACGAAATTTCACACATCTTTCTGCTGTTTTCTTTCTGCCTCGCTATCTTCCTGCCTGTCTTTCTTTCCAGCGAGAGCTTGGTGTCAGGTGGCCCAGAAGTTCACGGGCGGCATCGGAAACAAGCTATGCGGTGAGTGCCAGACCAGAGGGGCGGGAAGCGGAGGCGGCCAAGCGCTTTGGGGGCCCGCGGTGGGGAAAGCCACCTTCTCACTTCCACATCCCATCAACAGGGTCAGGGATTCTTGACTCTTGGCTGGGGATGGGCGGGGGCGAGGGAGCCAGGCGGGCGGCTGTCTGAGGTCGGTGCTCCGTGTCCTTGCCCAGCCCTGCTCTACGGAGACGCAGAGAAGCCGGCGGAGAGCGGCGGGAGCCAGCCCCCGCGGACCACCTCCCGCAAGGCTACCTGCGCCTGCAACCAGAAGCCCTGCAGCTGCCCCAAAGCGGAGGTCAACTATGCGTTTCTACACGCAACAGGTAGAGGTGCCTCGCGGGGCCCCGGAGCCACCCCGCCCACCGCGGCCGGCTCCACTGGGAGCCAAGAGCCTAACCCTGGGCATCAAGATAGGGGGCAGAAACATATTTTAGGGAATTTCCAGCTGCCCCCTCGGTCCGACCACGACCCAGACCCCGACTTGTGTGTGGTGCTGGACGCCCGGGTACGGAGAGGGCTCTGGGGGCCCGGCGCAGCCTGCACACCCAACTTCACCCTGGGGTCTGCTGATGGCCAAGGAGGCGCCCGGGGCACTAGGTTTCCAGTTCAAAATTGCTGAGACTTTGTAGGTCTTTAGACCGAAAGAGTAATTTATAGATGTGATCTAACTGGAGAACCATTTATGTAAGGCCTGCCTGCCCGAGGTTTTACTCCCTTGAGCTTACACTCCCGGTTACCCAAATAGATGGGCGCGGGAGCGCTCGCGCGTGTGTGTACACACACACGCACACACACACACACACCTCGACTTTGTAAACAGCGGGCTTGATAACAGGGCAGAGATCCTAACTTTGCATGTTCCACTTTGCCCGATTTGCCCAAAGGCATTCCTTAAACATTGCTGAACTGAAGTGTTTGCATAATTATTCAAGATGACTTACAGAGAAATAACATTTAAGAGGAGCTCTGGTGACACAGATGAATGGAGGCAAACGGTCAGGAAAAAAGAAAGCAAACAAGTCAGGAAATGAAATGCAAGAAATAATTCGGAGAAGGGAGAGAAATCATAGTCTTTTTCATTCCTTCATCTTTGAAAAATGTCTGCCCTTTAAAGAAAATGCTTTGTTTCCGGAAGATTTTTTTACATGTAAAATCTCTCGGTTCTACGAGAAATTTTCAGATGAAGATCTTGACTGGAAAATTTCATTGTAAAATTAAAATGTGGCATTTTGATTCCATTCTTTAGACCTGCTACCAGCGTGTGATGGAGAAAGGCCCACTTTGGCATTTCTGCAAGATGTTATGGACATTTTGCTTCAGTATGTGGTGAAAAGTTTCGATAGATCAACCAAAGTGATTGATTTCCATTACCCTAATGAGCTTCTTCAAGAATATAATTGGGAGTTAGCAGACCAGCCACAAAATTTGGAGGAAATTTTGATGCATTGCCAAACAACTCTAAAATATGCAATCAAAACAGGTATTGTCCAATCAGACATAATAAAGCTCCTTTTCTTTTATGGTTTTTATTTTTACTATAAAAATGTTTTCTATTTTATGGAGTTAGTGGTAATTTCAAATTTACAAAGTTATTTTCATCATTTAAAAAAATAGTCATGATTAGAATAATTAACATCAAGCGCACCCTTTACCATTATTGTTCATGCTTTTGAAGCTGACATTATCAGAAACGTTATCTAAGTATAAAGCATCAGATTTTACATTGCACCTATTTGGCCTTAAAAATTAACCACTGGTGTAGGATCAACCATTTTTCAGCAGAGGCCAGCAGAAGCAACCCAAAATAGAGGAAAAAAGGGAATCTGGAAATGAAAGCACCAAAGGCACTGTCCAAACAAAAGCCCAAATCAGTGCAGTGCTGGTATTTCCTCGGCATAGAAATGGTCAGAAATTGGACAGACCCATGTAATCATTGAACCGGAGGAAGGATATTCTGCCATTATCTCAAATGGCCAGGACTTCAGATTTGAACTCCAGGTTTGCTCTATTAGTAAAGAAATGTACACAAGAGAAAACAATACAAACTAGCTTAACAATTCAGCCATGTCATACAAGGACGTGCATGTTTCCTAACCACTCTGTGTATAAGATAAAGACAGAAGGGGAGAGAGGGGAATCCGATGTGCTCCGGGACAAAGCATTTTTTGTGTATTTTGTGTTAATTGCTTTTTCTTTATAGTAGTCTTCATATTCTACCCATTTTATAGCCCCAGGTATAATACTTATGTGGGTGCATTTTAAGCTTTCATTTTATCTACACAAAGTCAGCGATTCATCTCCCCTGGTCATGATTATCCCTTCCTTTTCTACTTTTCCTCTAATCATCCTGATCGATGGTGGCACTACACTTCATTAAAGCAATAAAAATGAGTATGAATGAATTCGGGGGGGAGGGAAGACCTTGAGGATCTAGGCTGATTTATAGCCTTCAAAAGATTTGCTAACAAATAAATATGTAAAGTATCACAAAGTATTAATTACCCTGGAAACGCGATCATTTTCTTTGATGAATTAGCAGCATCATTCTAATTAACAACAAATTTTAAAAACGTTTGCTTGTGACTTTTAGCCCTTTTTTTGTTTTTTGTTTATTTTTTGATTTTTGTTTTTGCACATTCTTTATACTGACAGAGAGGAAAGATGTGCATAGAAGCCTTGGGAAATTGGTTTTCTGTTCTATTATTATCAACTTTTATGAAACTACAGACTTAGGATTAGATGCATAGGGAAAAGAATTTAACATGGATATTTCTATCAGATTCAGTCTGTGGAGTACAATTTTTGAAGGCTTTTTAAATTTCATCCTCAATTATGTTCACAGAGAATCCACATGATATATGTACTAGGCATTGGAGATGTTTTTTCTTCTAGATTTTCATATATCTGCAGGTGCAAACCGGAACAATGTGTTTAATTCATTTTTGTTTGACCTATTCCCCGACCTACTATTTAAATATGTTAACAGTAAATTGCTACCTGTTATTTTTATTGCTACCAAACCAAAGAGAATCTATAAAAATGTTTCACATCTTCATGCTTAAAAGCTGGTGGTGTCTGAAATGCAATTTAAAGAGTTAAGATAATGGGAATTGCAGGTCAATGAAGGTAATATTTCTGCCTGTCACTGTTCCATTTAGTATAGGAAAAGATGGACTAATTCAATACTTAGATTTTTCCATAATGCTTATGAAACTATTGGTCAGTATAGCTATAATTCATTTCATTTAAAGTTTAGAAAAAAATGGTTAAGTAAGATTTCTAACCAAGGCACATCAATATTAATTTGGTAGCAATATTACTCATAACATATGTAGTCTTCTGGTCTTTCTCTTCACCCCCAGTAGCATTTCAAATAATTGACATCAGTCACCTTCCTTTTTGACTGGCATGTTTAGAGGTTTCATACTATAACTTATATTTGACTGCTAGTACTATTTAGAGTCTGTGAAGCAGTTACCACAACTGCTACCATTAGGCATTTTAATGCTCTTCAGGAGATTCTTTTATAAAATGTATGTTTTCATCTGCTTCTGAGAGTTCTTAACCTAATTTCCTCTTGGTCTCTAGGTTTAGAGAGGAGTGAGGGGCAATGGGGACTTCTTCATGCATTGCTAAAATTATCTCTGTAAGAAATGTTGGAACAGAAAACTAAAAAGTGCAGAGAGTGATAGAATTCTGGAATAATTAACGTTTGTTGGAGTTGTTAGGTGTGGTGGTGGTGGTATTTGGGGTGGGGATAGGGGAAGCAGGGAGGGCTTAATGTTGTCTCGAATCTCTGAGCCCAACCATCAGACAAAGGAATTGAATCGTCGATCAGTAAATGGGGAAGTCTTTGGGTATGTGTTGCTGGTCCAGAGAGATGGCCTGGACCACATTGGGATCCCTTCCCAAAGGACTTTGGACACCAGGGTCAGAGCTGCCTCAGGCTGGTTGTTCAGAGAGTCTTGCATCCTTCTCGGCTCATTTGCTGATCTGTAGGGAGTGTTGCAGAGGCAGGAGCGGCTCTAATCTCACGTTTCAAACTCCTCTCTCTTGGCGCAGCCAGTGGCCACTCGATTCCAGTTGGGGCGCTCGCGGCACAGGGCGGGTGGGGGCGGCAGCAGTAGCTGGATGCCAGGCAGCTAGGACAGCAGCAGGCAGGCTCCAAGACAGGTCTCAGGGAACCCTACCTGGATTTGCTGGCAACCTGTAGGTTTGTGAGAAGAGAGCAAATATAATATTTCTGCAGAAAATCAAAAGGACATGTTGTTCCCAACTGCCATGGTGTCTCCCTCATGAGAGGGAGACATGCATCCTTCCATGTCATTATTAGTGAATTAAAATTTTGAGATAGGAGAGGTTCAGGTGAAATAGACCAAGGTCAAAATACAGAAGAAGAAAGCCAAGCAATTGAAGCATCAAACTTCTTTCCACAGTTTCCCAAAGGTAGTCTTCAGGGTGAATTGACCTTCTGATAAGCTGGAGCCAGAACAGAAAACTAAAGCGTCTCCCAACGCACGTCTTTAGGAGCCCTCTCAATTTTCTGCAGAAGGCTTCATGCCGAAGTTTCCATAGAGTTTATGTGATAATAAGTACCAGAAAATTCATCCAGAAAATGCACATGAATTAGAAGAGTTGATGAATGGATAGATTTGCTAATCCTTCTTAATTTCCTCGGTTCAAAGAAATAGCTCAGGGAAAGAGAAATGGGCGGGCATCAGGAGGGAGAAGGCAGCTCTGATTTCAGCTGTGAGCGCTAATGAAACGGGGAGTCAATGAGGCAGAGAGGAGGAGAGGGCTGTTCCAGGCAGCAGCGCAGCCACAGTGAGGAAGGCTTTTTCCCTTTCCATGGATGCGGAAATTGACAGGGGCAACATCAGAGGACCTGAAAAAGAGCAAAAAGCTGGAAGCGCACTGTTGCAGGGCCATAGGGAGGTAAAACAATGCCAGAGAATGAGCGGGAGCTGCACAAAACCCAATCTCTTTAAAATGTGCTCTGTCCCAGCCCCTATCTTTTCTCAGTGTCTAATTGTCCAGCCACAAGCCGGAGGCTGATAAGAGCACTCCTGTCCCTGAGATAAGCTTTGTGTTGACTTTTGTCTCTGCTTTCCCCATTGCCTTCCTTTATCTTGTTTTGTCCAAGCTGGCGTGAAAGACTGTCACATCCCCAGGCTTCAGACAGGTGTCCAGTAAGTGGCGGATGCCTTTTTATCAGAAGCTATTTCCATAATTGTTAATCTTCCAAAATTTTTGCCACTAAACAAATCACAGATTTATAGATAGGCTTTTGTGGGGCAAGGCAAGGAAATGGAATTCTAATGAGAGCTTCACACCTTAAATAATGGCCTCAGGAGTATTTGGGTGTCAGCCCCTTTAGAGAGTTTTAGAGGAATCCAGAAGTTAATTAGATAAGCCTTGCTAATGGACTGATGTGTCCACTGAATATACCTGAGTGTGTCTTGTTGACAAGACAGTTAACTGTATTTGGCTTTTTATTTTGAATTGCAATTGTGAAGGAGCTCTGTTGTTTATGGTCAAATGTTCGGACAGAAAAGAATTGACAAGAATTAGGTTTGTTCGTGCCGTCTTTAGACAGTCATCACCCTTGAATCCAGAGCAAATCACTCAGCAGAGTGTCCTATTTTCTCATTTTTGCCCTGTCTTTTCTGATCGTCAGCCATTTGTCACTGATATTACTATGAATGTTGGCATGTCTGACAGATGGCATGGTATACAACTGATTCCCCGAATAATGTCAGTGAAAAAGGATTTTTTAGCAGCACGAGTGTAAACAAGAAGTGGCCTGTCTTTGAATAGCTTTGGATTGCACCAGCATATATATGAGTTTGCAAATGTGTTGAAAGAAAGCTGGAAAATAAACTAGCATCCACATTGCAGGCCATGTTTATTTTTTATAAGATATGTTTAAAGGAAGATTTTTAGAATGAGTTTTAAGAAATATCAAACCCTAAAATAGTCTTTATTCCTAAAGGAAATACTCCTTTGGGTGTGTGTGTGAGTGTGTGTTTCTGAGTATGGGTTTCCTATTACTGAAGGATCTTTGAAGGTTCTTTATCTAGAGAAATCATGTGTTTCAGAGGCATTTATTTTCACTGGACTCATTCTGATCCTGGTGTCCCATCTAATTCAGGGCATCCCAGATATTTCAATCAGCTTTCTACTGGACTGGATATGGTAGGATTAGCAGCAGACTGGCTGACATCAACTGCAAACACTAATATGTAAGTCGCTAAATGTGTTTTTGTGTAACCCAGGGTAATTATTAAGGGGATTCCATAGTCTTTAGTCTACCTCTCGTGAAAAATCTCTTTTAGTTAAGTAGCCCATAAAATAGTGATATGAACTTCAGAAGAATATGGATGTTCTCTCTGGCTTAAAATAGCCCTGATATATCTTTCATGCAGTCAACATCATGTTTTAAACACAAAGGGGACTTTTTTTTGCATGTTGGATTTATAATTTCATATGGTATAAAAGAGAAATGGGACCAGATGTTTTCTTTTAAATAGTGTAATATTGTTACTCTGCAATGTGTTTATTCACTATGATAAACGACCCTTGGGCCTTAGGCCAATAATTGAAGCTCTTGACTTTAGGATGATTGAAAACTGACCAAACCTTTTGGAAGACATAATTTTCTCTCTGCTCAATGCTATAATTGTAACATTTGTAAATGTAGCATTTGAAAAAGGAAATCGTTCTGTAGATATTGTAATGATGAATTATTTCTTTGAGTGACATACCTAAAATGTGGCCATTACTACATTTCAGGTTCACCTATGAAATTGCTCCGGTATTTGTGCTTTTGGAATATGTCACGCTAAAGAAAATGAGAGAAATCATTGGCTGGCCTGGGGGCTCTGGCGATGGGATATTTTCTCCTGGTATAGGATATTTCAACCTTTCTTTGTGTTTTTTCTTCTGATATGTTATGCCTTGTTTTGAACATAGAAATGATTACATGTCTCATCTGTATTTCTGCTGAGGTTCAATAGGCTATATGTTGATCAAAAGAATGAATGTGATTAAGTATACGAGACTGTTGCCCACGCTTCCAAGCCAACTATCACCATGCTTGAATATTAATTGTTTGTGTTCCCAAAGAGCATAGTCAGCCATGGTGTTGACCTAGTACTACATACAAGATGTATGGATCATGTGGAGCAAAGGAATAAAGATTCCTAGTAAGGGAATTAAGGAATAAGGGGATTTCACACCCCCAAGAAGCCGTGAAAAGAACAGGGTAGCTTCATTTAATAAAGATTCTCTGTGTGAGGGTGCACAACAAGGAAGGTCTACTTGAGAGAGCCTCTGTACCCTGTCCCTTTCAAGTAGCAAGCAGGGAAGCTGATCTACCCTATTTTCAAGGGGGTAGAGAGGGCCTCGGGAGACAATTTCTTAGAGCTAAAAAAAAAAAAGAGAGTGGTGATTTTTTCAAGAGGCTTTCCTTTTCCTCTTTATGATGCCTTCCATCTTTGCCATTCTGCCTTTTATCACCGGCCCTTGCATTCGAAGCTCTATTATTTACACCTTTTCCAGCCAAGATAATCACCTTGAGACAGAAAGTCCTGCCCTTGGTACCCAGGTCTGTGTATGTGACCTTGGTTTGATGCAGAGAAGAAAGAGAAGTTAGGAAGGCGGTGGGAAGAGAGTCACTGACCCGCGGACAAGAAGCCTGGTGTACAGACCATCACCTCATCAGTGGCGGGAGGGAGGTCATCAGGCGTCGCTGCCCTGGGGCTCCGTACACTGAGACCAGCCCTGCTGGGGAAGCCAGAGCCTCTCGTGCTGCTGTGTCAGGCGTAGCAAAGGCCAGGTTGCGATCTCATCTGCAAAGACAAGGGGATATGAGGGAGAGAGAAAATAAAACGGCCGAAGGAAGAAATGATGAGTAACAATGGCCAAGTCATAATCAGCTTTATCCACAAGCTCAGGTCGGCTATTTTATTTTCTGTTTTCAAAGATATAGCATATGTTTTCAGGTGCTGAAGGAAAATGTGTTAAATGAAAGGGAAAATTTGCCCTTTTTTTGTAAGTCATTGCACACCAGCTGTGATGAATTTTAAGCTAGTTATATTTTATAAGGAACTGAGTACTTAGTGTTCTTTTGGAAGTCCATCCCCTTTTGAGGGAGCTTTGTCGTTGTTAGCAGGAACTGATGCTCTTAAGGTATTTTTCATGAGGAACCAGTAGGGTTCAGAGATGAGCATTGCTTCTACCTTTATTCTTCCTCCTCTCGTAAGGTTGGTTGTGTGATTAAGCGGTCCCTGAGGACACAAGGAGCACCTCTGTCTCTCTTCTAATGGTTCTTAGAGATGAGAAGAGAATAGCTGCTTCTCTTGACCCTGAAAAGTTGACTGAAGGAGCATGGGTCAGGCCTAACTTACCTGGCTGGTCTTGGTACCCATCTGCCTCAGAGGAAAAAAAAAAATCACCCCAAGGAAGAATCCTCTTTGGCAGTTCTGCTAAGCCAGGTGGGACTTTGGGCTGCCACCTTCATCAGAGGGGAATGATCAGGTAGAAAAGACTTAGCTCGATCCTAGGGCTTCTTCCTTGGATCCTGAAGACCCATATGCTGTAACTCCAAGATGGAAACCATAGATGCCAGGCTACAGTGTAATGCAGACATTGCAAAAGCGGGGAGGGACAGAAGAAAAGGTCACTGGCAACCTGTTTTGCTCTGCTTTCTACAAGGCATCACAGATACGAGGTGGGTCACAGCATCCTCACTTGCTAGTGGATGCCTCTCCAGGTAGCATCCAGCCCTGTTCCTGGGGGAAGGGCTTCTGATTTCAGGGGTGGATATAGGGGAAATCACACATCTTTGACCTGAGATCTGAAAGTCCCATTGGCTGGGACCAAACATGAAGAGGTAGGTCTATGACTTGAAAAGCTCAGCCCAGTTTCCCTTACACCTCCATCTATAGTATCCAAAGGCTTCGTGCTTCATGGAAAGGCCTTTGAGACTTCTAGAAGAAATCTGTTTGTGGGGTGTCACCCCCACCTGAGAGCCAGAGGAAATTGGAGCACACCACTGCTCAGCAAGTCCTGAAGGAGGGGAAAAAAGGAAAGCTCAGTTACAGACCTTTTCCTGGCTAACAGGATGTTCAGAACATTTCCGGGCTTGTTCTTGCACCCTTTCTCTGGAAGGTTCCTAGGAAATAAGAGCATCTAGGGCATATGCATCGGTCCTCCTGCCTGTGTCACACAACACAGTCTGCTCTGTCAGAGACCCAGAAGTCTCCTCATCTCTCTCGGGGGATGAACCTTTAGATGGAGAGTGAGCTGTGAAGAGCAGGCCAGAGCTGAAAACTTCCTGGATAGGTGTCTGGTGAGGCACACTTTGTTCACGTCCATCTTACCCTTTTTCTTCTGCCTTCCTTCCCCCCTCCCCCCAAGCCTCTCTGAAAAGAGCCAGGGCAGCACTTCTCACCTGGGAGCTATTTTGCGCCCTCCGGGGAACCTTTGTCAGTGTCTGGCAAAATTTTTTGTTGTTACAACTCAACCAAAAGTTGGAGGAAGGGCGTTAGTGTTACTGACATCTGATGGTAGAAGCCAGGGATACCCAGGAGAGCCCCAGCACCAGGAATTATCCAGCCCAGAATGCCCCTGAGTGCCAGGATTGAGGAACCATGAGCTAGAGTGGAACTTCCTTCAAAAGCTGGTCTTGTGGGAGTTCCCACTGTGGCTCAGCGGTAACAAACCCAACTAGTATCCGTGAGGATGCAGGTTCGATCCCTGGCCTCACCCAGTGGCTTAAGGATCTGTTGTTGCCGTGAGCTGTGGTGTAGGCCACAGATGCAGCTCAGATCCCAAGTTGCTGTGGCTGTGGTGCAGGGCGGCAGCTGCCGTTCCAAATCTACCCCTACCCTGGGAACTTCCATATGCTGCATGTGAGGCCCTAAAAAGAAAAAAAGAAAAAAAAAAGCCACTGGTCTCTTGCCCAGCAGCATCCTACACAGTCAGCCTTTTAGACAGGGTATCTTCTCAGAGCAGGCCCAACCTGGATTCTCTTTATCCCATGTCTCTGGTGTCCAGAAGAGGTAGGAATTACCCTCATTTTGACTGATGATGGAGCCAGGCTCTGGGTGATGACTACTCCGGGCCAGGCTGCCTGTTGGCATCAGAGCCCAGGGGTCATGAGACAGAGATCACAGCCCCGTGTGCACCATCCATCTTGGCACAGAGAACCCTCCTGCTCCACAGGCACCAGAAGGGAAGGGAACTCATGTCATGGCAGAGCCCAGGCACGTCCCCCTTTGGGTGGGAGGCAGGTTATGTCTTCACTCTGCCTCAGATTCTCACAACTCCCACACTAGTATGTTCATTTGCATTCAGAGCCGTCTGTCATTTACCTGGATAGCAAAAATTCTAAACTTTCCAACAGTCCTGGGGAGAAGCTTTCTTTTCTTTGCTTGTCAAATGAGACTCTGCTTGTAAGATACTAATCTTATGATATGAAGTCCTTGGCTGTCTTAGGATGATACATGAAAAGTTATTCAAGATGGGCTTAAAATTCCCTTAGTTGTGTGTGTTCCTATAATTATGAAATTTTAACTATTACATTTTCATGATGTCTTTGAAAGGGAAGAACCATTTGGGGGGAATTGAAAGTTAAGTATGATGAAATAGGCTTGGATGTTTATCCTCCCCCTGTAAGAATTGCTGACAGGCCACATCACTGATAGCTAAGGATCATTCCCAATCCAAGTGCAAGGCATTGCATGAGCTGAAATGAAAAGAAATGTCTTCTTTATGAGGATATAAGTAAGATTTTCATAGCCCTAATGCAGAATGACCACACTTGCAAGCTGAGAAGGAGGCAACACTTTTTATGTTCTTAAAACCTCTTCAAAGGACCCCCAGCAAAAGCAAAATCAACTGCAGTGACCCTAGTAACAGAAGTGGGTGTGGAAAGCTGGCATCCATCCTAGGATTGGGCTGAATGTTCCTTTTCCAGACTGTCTTGGTTAGTGCCTCTGAGTCTGAGGATTCAACTCAAAGGATAGCCAATAAGAAGGTCTTCTCCTGTGTCCAGGGAAGACTCTAGATCAATGGAAATAAGAAACGTTCTTTGCCTGTGAAATGATGTTGGCAATGCCTAAAAAGGTAACTGTTTTTGCTCTGCCTCTAGGTGGAGCCATATCCAACATGTACGCCATGCTGATTGCACGCTTTAAGATGTTCCCTGAGGTCAAGGAGAAAGGGATGGCCGCTGTTCCCAGGCTCATTGCCTTCACCTCTGAGCATGTAAGTGTTAACCTTCTTCCCAAGTTTAAGGTTATATCCTGTAAAACCCAAGTTGAAGGAATGGTATTTGGAAATGCTTTAGCCTGGAGTTTCTCTTTCCAGAAGGCACATCTTGGGAGAGAATGAGGGGAGAGATCAGCTGGGTGGTACAAGGAGGTGAGCGCCTTTCTCTTTGAAATTCAGGTAAACACACAAAAAGGAAGCAGGATGCTTTGACCCCTCATCCCTATACTTATTTCTCTGTGATAATGTGGGTATAGGAGGAAGAAAGAGGGCAGAGTCACTGTGAACTCATTTGGATCATCAATGCTGTGCCTACGTAACTCAAAACTCCAAAGTGTCCTGGGTGGGGTTTTTTGGTTTTTTGTTCGTTTGTTTGTTTATTGTCTCTTAGGACCATACCCGCAGCATATGGAGGTTCCAAGGCTAGGGGTCGAATCAGAGCGTCACAGCCATAGCAGCGTGGGATCCAAGCTGCATCTGCAACCTCCATCACAGCTCACTGCAATGCTGGATCCTAACCCACTGAGCAAGGCCAGGGATCAAACCCGCATCTTCGTGGATAGTAGTCAGATTCGTTTCCACTGAGCCATGATGGGAACTCCCAAAGTGTCCTGTTAATACAGTCTTTCTGTTAGAAAATTCTGATCAGATATTCTGCCCTCTTGGTGCCTTGAGATACTTTGTGTTACCCTTTGACTGACTTAAATGGAGGTTTTATTACTGTAGAGAAATGGTCTAGTCATCTGTCATATCTCATCTCTGGCTGATCTCTCAGCCAAGCACAGGCTCCTGCCTGCTGCTGCTCTGCTGCTGTCCAGGAAGGATGCTGAGAGCTTGGGGCTCCAGGAAATGGTGCTTCACATTCCTTCCATGACCTTCAAAGAGTTAATGTCTCTACTAACACTTGGGCATTGTGGAAAAAATGGCCCATCCTGTTCACATAAATGGAGCTGAACAGCTTTAGTCTGCCAGGCTGCCATCTTTCCCTCATGTGCCATGGCAGAGCAGCACGCAAGTTCAAAGCCACATCACAGCTGTTTGAGCAACATCTTGGTTCCCATCTGTGCTGCCACACAGGCCCAGCATTGAACCAGAGACCGTTCTTAAGAGGCGTTAGTAAGCATTACCTGCCATGTAATTCTAAGATGGTTCCTTCATGACCTGCTTAAGAATCACCTAACGTCTGGGAAACAGTTGCCTTGAAGAAGATCAAAAATCCTTCTGATGGCTGGGGGTCTAGGAGATGGGAGGGAAGAGGGGTCTCTATGGAGACAGGGGGTTTCTTCCAAGGAGACATCAGTGGAGAGATGCAGGGAGTCAGAGTGGGCCTCGGATCTACTTCTCAGATCTAAAAAAGAATTTTTCTGGAGTTCCTGTCGTGGCGCAGTGGTTAGCGAATCTGACTAGGAACCATGAGGTTGCGGGTTCGGTCCCTGCCCTTGCTCAGTGGGTTAACGATCCGGCGTTGCTGTGAGCTGTGGTGTAGGTTGCAGACGTGGCTCGGATCCCGCGTTGCTGTGGCTCTGGCGTAGGCCGGTGGCTACAGCTCCGATTCAACCCCTAGCCTGGGAACCTCCATATGCCGCGGGAGCGGCCCAAGAAATAGCAACAACAACAACAACAACAAAGACCAAAAAAAAAAAAGAATTTTTCCTTTTCCTGTTTTAAGTGGTGTGTGTGTATGTGTGTGTGTGAGAGACTTCATAACAAGGAAACAAAAGGCGAATACAGATTGGAAGCCAGTGAATACAATTAACAATCACTCCACTAGCCGTGGAATTAAAGGAAACGAATGATTTATTTTAGCACATTATCTTTAGCATCTTGTTTTCAGTCATGTTTTAGCATTTTAATTTTTTCATGCCCTTCCTCAATTTATAGGGGTCAAAGTTAGCAGAGAAGACTATAGACTGAAACCATCTGATGTTTTACTTTCCTATTGCTGCTGGAACAGATTACCACAAATTCCATGGCTTACAACACCATGAATCCATTATCTTACAGCTCTGGAAGTCAGAAACCTACAGTGGATTGGGCAGGGCTGTGTTCCTTCCGGAGATGGTAGGGGAGAATCCCTTTCCTTGCCTTTCCAGCTTCTAGGGGCTGCGTGCCTTTCTTCAGTCATGGTCACTTCTTCCATCTTCAAAACTAGCAGGAGAAGATCTTCAGATTCCTCTCTTTCTCTCTCTGGCCTCTGCTTCCATCACCACCTTCTCTGGCTCTGACTCTCCTGTCTCCCTCTCTCTAAGTATGCTTATAAGAGACTACACTACGATAACCCAGGATAATCTTTCCTCTCAAGATCTTCATTTAATCACATCTGCAAAGTCCCTTTTGCGTGGAAGGTAACAAATGCACAGGTTTGGGGGAACAGGAGGTGGACCTCTTTGTGGGGGGGGGGGGGGAGCACATCATTCAGGCTGCCAAGCCTAGTTCCCCACCATAAGATAGCTCTCATTTCTCAGCTTCACCAAGGGCAGAAAAACATAATGTAACTTGTCTTCCCATTGCTATTTCCCTAAAGTGGATTTGGACCCCTAAATAGTTCAATAGTCTCAGTCTCAAAACACCCAGACCATCTTACATTGGCATCCTCTTCTTTTGGCTTCTGTGCTGTTTCCACATCCTGAAATGAGGTTGACCTACCAGCAGCTTCCTTGTGCTCTCTGGTTTCTACACAAGCTTCTTGGGTTCAAGTTTGATGTAAGTTCACTCAACATTGCTCAGAAAGCCCAGTCATGGGATATGAGAATAATTTTTTTACACCTTTTCCCCCTGGTATTGTCAGCTTGAGGTCTCTTTCTCCATTTTCCAAGGAAAGAAAGGTGATTCAAAAGTAAGTGGATCTACAACAACCATTTGATTCTCTTGCTCCTCTGCTGTTTCTATCTGTGTACGTAATTATGAAGGAACATTTGAAAATTATGAACCTTTCCTAAAGTACCAGTCATTTCCAACCCAAGGCTTATTTTGACAGATGAACTATCCTTCTAATGTACAATACCTTTCATGTGATTGCTTTTGGCCATTTCCAACTTCCAATAGACACAAGTTCATTTGATTCACAACAACCTTGTGGTCCAGGCAGAGCAGAGATTGTTTACAGCAATTTTTTTTTTTTCATAATGAAGAGGCTGCAGTTAGCTGGGTAGATAGAGCCAGGATTAAACAGATGCCTGACTCTCAGACCAGTGAGGGCCCTGCCCTAACCTCCAGTGCAGAAACCAGATTAAAAAATACAACAAAGTTTTATAAACCTCAGCTCATCAATCACTTTTAACATTTTATGCCTTCCCACGTCAGATTTCTACCAAGAGCTTTGCTTTTTTCTTAACATGAAAGTGAAGCCAAACTGTTCCTCCTCCATCCCTCTACCAAAAAAAATAATAATAATAATAATAATAATAATCTTCCTCAATACCTCATAGCTTGGCTGGAGGGGCCTTTTAGAACTTGATTTAAAGCGTTATGATGTCTCCTTGAGCCCTGGATCCAAACCACTCTAGACAGATGAGCCATTAAAAGTAAGCCCTGCCCTTGGAGGTCCAGGTTAAGAGGTAGCACAACCCATGTGTAGTTGCTTCTGGGCACCAGACCTCAGGGCCATTCATCCTACTCATCATTTAATACAGCCGCTTCCAACTTCAGGCCAAGCCAGAAATTTCCTTAGTCCTTTTAGATTTTACAATTCACTGTCTCCACCAGCCTCAGAAATAGATCTTCACAGGCTCAAGAAAGAAAATTACCAAGTCAAGTCTCAATGCCTTTTCTCCTGGCCAATTTCCATCTTTGCATGGAGATTTCCTTCCTGAATCCCTTGACCTGCAGAAAGGGTAGCAGGGGGTGGAGCTGCTGGGTGGATTCAGTGGGGAGAGGGGAGGCCAGGGGCTGAGGCAGGAGCCACTTCTGTTATCATCTCTTTTTATGCTCTTTGAGAGTTTCCAAGGCCCAAGACTTCTCCAGAATCAAATGAGTGCCTGGGACATAGGAAGCTCTACATAAATATTAAGTAACTTAAAAAAAAACAACACCAACACCTTATTTTATGGGTGAAGAAACCATGCGTCAGTGATGAAAGATGTTTTGCCCAAGGTTTTATGGCCAGCCAAGGCAGAGTCAGCTATAGAGCCTCAGTTTTCCAACAACCACAACGCTGCCCTTTCAGCTCCTATGCTGGGTGGCCTGATCGCCAGCCTGTTCTAGCTGGCTGTTCTACACTCATTTGAAACATCTTTTCTCAAATCCTCGTGTTGGTTATTCTAGTGCTAATATAATTGCTTGATCTGCTGAACCAGGTCCAGTTACTGTCCTTTCTTCTATTCCGAGCATGGAGTTTATAACTGTACATCCTTAGAGCCCAGGGATGGAAATGGCAATGAGAACCCATCATTTTCCAGCTCCCAGCCAGAAACGCCCCACATTCAGAAAGGAAAGGGTCATCTTTTATTTTCTAGATGACACTTCACATTCTCTCTGTCACATCCCACAAAGCCACCCATCACTTTTCTGGCCACCAAAACAGATTAGAACTTTCTCTAGCTGGTTAGAAGGGCAAGCTGTTTTCATTTGTTCAAATCAAACTATTTTCTTGAAATTCAAAGTGGACTAAATCGAACAAATAGTATTGCGGTGAAGAACAGAATAAGAACATAAATCACTGAGTTGAAACAAGAGATAGCATTTAAGTTATGAGTAAAAGGTTCCCAGATTACTTTCCTCCAAAATATAGAATCGCAAAATCAGAAGGGATCTTAAAGATTATCTGGTTCATTACTGATCCTTTGCTGGATTCTCATCAAATCCAGTGAAAAAAAAGCTCAGTAGAAATTAATCTGATGAATTTAGGTCCTTTCTTGAAAGTAGGTTTAGAGGGAAGCTAAGACCCCCAGCTCAGTAATTCACATCTCTCTGTGTTTCTCTCTAAATCCTTTGAAAGCCCCAACCATGAGCTTAATTCCAAATTTCTCTGATTTCCTCTTGTGGCACAAGCTCTTCCAGAAATAGCTTCAATGAAATAGGGTAATTGCATCTAGGAAAAATGTTCCTATAAACATAACAGACACTGAGAGCTGTTTTTTGTTTGTTTGTTTGTTTGTTTGTTTTTTGCTATTTCTTTGGGCCGCTCCCGCGGCATATGGAGGTTCCCAGGCTAGGGGTCTAATTGGAGCTGTAGCTCCCAGCCTACGCCAGAGGCACAGCAACGCAGGATCCGAGCCACGTCTGCAACCTACACCACAGCTCACGGCAACGCCGGATCGTTAACCCACTGAGCAAGGGCAGGGACCAAACCCAGGCAGGGACCGAACCCGCAACCTCATGGTTCCTAGTCGGGTTCGTTAACCACTGCGCCACGACGGGAACTCCAGACACTGAGATCTTTTAAGCAAATCACCGTAGCCAACTCATGCTGCTCTTCCCACACCAGGCCCAGCTCATGTCTGGGTGGGTCTCCTGGAACCCATCACCAATGTTCCGCTGAGGTCCCTCGTGGCCTCAGCCCACTTCTCTGGGGAGGTGATTCTCATAAGGGCTTTAGAAAGGTGGTTTTCATAAAACCACACTTTTGGAGGCAGTTTCAATTCCAAAAATAGACACTGTTTATGTTAAAAACAAAAACAAAACACTAATGGTGAGCTAGGCAGTTTGGGGAGCATTCCCATGTAAGGCTTCTCACTAGATGGAAACACTGACAGAACTTTCAGCAAGTGAATGTGAGAACCAAATTCACTTTCTCCTTGACATCTCTTGCTCCGCCTCTTCATTCTTCCCTCCTTTGCACTGTAGGGCCCACCTCACTCCTGTGCTCTTCTCTCTCCTACCCGATCCCACCAAAACCTCCTCCCAGGGAGGATCCTGACGGCCATGTAAGGGACTGTAGAATCTAAGTATTGCGTCTCCTGGGGGTCTTTTCACTGCAGTAGGAGACAAAGGGATGAGGCAGGAAGGAACAGTCCAGCTGCTGGGCGGTGAGGTGTCTTCATCCCTCCTCCGTTCACTCAGTGCTGCTGCACGCCAGGCATCGCCCCTGTCTCCGCTGTCACTGGAGACAGCAGGGAGCAGACCCAGGCCGGTTTTCTAGGAGCATACACTGTACTGACAGAGAAGGGAAAACAGGGAGAGGACGGTCACCCCTCGCAGTGCCCCGGAGGTCACACTCCTCATCGGCTGGGGGACCTGCTCCAGGACCGGGTCAGGGGAGACTGATTTTTCTTCAGGTTAGTGGATGAAGCTCATAAGCTTTTGGATGACACCTCCCCAGGCATGACCTTGGATTACCTACTTCACGTCTTCCTCATCAGTAAAATGGAGATTGGTATACCCAGCTCACATAATTGTTGGGAGGATGACCGGAGATAAAACACTCCACGAATGGCAGTAACACTACACTGCCCCTGGAACCAGCCACCCACTGATGTCCCACCTGGAGTGAGGGCTGAGTCCCTCTAGGGGGCAAGATAGAGGCGTATTTGGGGGCTAGTTCTTTTCTTTTCTTTTCTTTTTTTTTTTTAGGGCCATACTCGGGGCATATGGAGGTTCCCAGGCTAGGGGTCTAATCAGAGCTACAGCTGCTGGCCTACACCACAGCCACAGCAACCCAAGATCCAAGCCACGTCTGTGACCCACACCATAGCTCATGGCAATGCCAGATCCTTAACCCACAGAGCAAAGCCAGGGATCAAACCCGTAACCTCATGGTTCCTAGTTGGATTTGTTTCCACTGCGCCATGACAGGAACTCCCAGTTATTTTATATATATATATATATATATATATATTTATATAAGAATAAATATATATTCTTTTCCGTTACGGTTAATCACAGGATATTGAATATAGATCCCTCTGCTATACAGTAGGACCTTGTTTATCCGTTCTATATGTACTAGTGTGCATCTGTTAATCCCATCCTCCCAACACATTCCCCCTGTCTTGGCAGCCACATATGTGTTCTCTATGTCTGTAAATCTGTTCCTGTTTCATAGATAAGTTCATTTGTGTCACTCTTTTTTTTCTTTTCTTTTCTTTCTTTCTTTTTTTTTTTCTTTTTGGTCTTTTAGGGCCACACCCGTAGCATATGGAAGTTCCCAGGCTAGGGGTCCAATCAGAGCGGCAGCTGATGGCCTATACTACAGCCACAGCAACACAGGATCCAAGCCACATCTGTGACCTACACCACAGCTTATGGCAATGCTGGATCCTTAACTCACTGAGTGAGGCCAGGGATCAAATCCATATCCTCATGGATACTAGTCAGTTTTGTTACCACTGAGCCACAGTGGGAACTCCCTATGTCATATTTTAGATTTCACATGTAAGTGATCTCATATGATATTTGCCTTTCTCTTTCTGACTTCATTTAGTATGATGATATCTAGGTCCATTGATGTTTCTGTAAATGGCACTATTTCATTCTTTTTCAAGGCTGGGTAGTATTTTACTCTCTCTCTCTCTCTCTCTCTATATATATATATACATCTTAATCCATTCATCTATTGATGGACATTTAGGTTGTTTCCATGCCAGATGACCTCTTTCCATTATACATTTTCTTTTCACTCTTATCAGGATCCTAAAATCATGGAAATAACTGCTTTCTTGTAACCAAATACATGCTTAGTGCTGGTGTTCACGTTTGTTGCCACGTATCACAGTTGGGTCAACTTAATCCTGGAGCACACCACTCCTTTCTTTAAAACATACTTAGGGCACACACTCTCAGTGGGGTGACTTTATACAGTCGAGGTTGCAGCTTCACAGAAGTGCCTTATGTGCAGGATCCATATCACCTCTGACACATGGAGTCTCTAAACATAGCAAGCAATCCCCTCCCATCCAAATCATGATAAGTAGAAACCAATGAGGCAGTCCCGCAAAGTACAAGCTTCTTTGCACGTCAGATGCTTTCAAAAGCAGGATGCTAGTTGAGGTCCTTAGGTGTCAGGAAGGGGTATAGAGAAGTAGGAGGACGGAAGACTGTCAGTTCTGAAATCAGTGAGGGTGGCGGGCACTCCAAAGCATGGGGAGGGGTCAAAGAAGCAGATTCCAGCTCTGTCATAGGTTGGGCTTCAAGATTTCCCTGTTGGGGATCCTTGATATGTAACAATGCAAAAGCCATCCCCCTCTGTTCTGTGTTCCTATGCACACGTGACAGTCAGTCCACCCACACAGGGAAAGACTGTTGGCCCAAAAGGGTTAAATCCAAGGACAATTGAAAGACCTCAGAGCTAAAAGGTAAAGCTTTTCTTAGAATGTCGAGGAGTTAAGAGCTGAGATTTCCCACCTAGTGTGTCCTTTTTCTTTCTTTGATGTCTTTGGGTTGTTTTTTCTTCTCCAGCTCATCTGGTTAGAAGGGCCAGCTGCTTCCTGCTTGGGAAGGACCCTCTGTAAGGCTGTCTGGGGTGGGTGGGTGTGAAGAATAGCCCTGGACTTGCCTTTAGGAGGGGCCTTAGATTAGAGGTCCTGGGGTCCATTTAGCCCACCATCATCTGCCCCAATCATCAAAGCCACACCTCAACATTGAGATCTGTGGCCAGACATTTATGGCAGTAAATAGTGGATATTTCCCTGGACTTGTTTTCTGAGCATATGGTCAGATTCAACAGACACTTGTTAACTATTTCAGCAAAGTCTTTGCCCTCGTGCAGCCTATTCTGGTAGGGGAAAGGCAGTAAACTAATAAAAATTTACTCTAATGCCAGGAAGTGACAAGAGAGTGGGGTAGTAGTGGGCTCTTTTTCAACAGGGTCATAAAAAGATCTCTGTGGAGATGATACAAAGCAGAAACCTACACCAAATGAGGGAGGGAGCTACCTACATATATGAGGGAAGGGTTTTTCAAGAAATGGAACAGCAAGTGAAAAGGTCTAGAGGCAAGGACAAGTTTAGCAAGCTCACAGAAGCCCAGGAAGGTCACTACCGCTAGGTAGCGAGCAAGAGGGGAGCAGAGGGAAAAGTCAAGGTGGGGGCAGAGCTGGGTACTGAGGGCTGTCTTGATCATCTTTGTGTCCCTGGGGCCAAGCAGAGGCTTTCCCTGAAATCCTGTGGCCCATGAAGCAGCTGAAGCTGAGCCTCAGTTAAAGTTTGGATATCACCAATAGTGGTGTGAAAGAATTAATGTAGCTTTCTAAACTGCTCTTCTAACTTGTAACAGAGGAAGAGAAACCAGATTATCAGGAGGCTGACATGGTTTGTCTCAGAGCTTGTTACCCTTCCCCTTACTCCCCCACCATCCCTAGGGACAGGTGAGATTTCTTGTCCCCATTAAAGAAGGGAGGAGCCGATCCACATTTTCAAGTCATGGAGCTGCTTAAATGAGCTCTCATTCTTATGCAGTGTTTTTGTTTTCTTTTTCTGGATGCACCCACAGCTTGTGGAAGTTGCCAGGCCAGGGATCGAACCCCTACCACAGAAGCAACAATGCCAAGTCCTTAACCACCAGGCCACCAGGGAACTCCTCCCATGCAGTCTTAGTTTGCATAATTTCATCCCACTCAAGCCCCCAAAGCCCACTTATTTTAAAATTACAACTATTTTATGTAACTATAAAATCCCATACTTAATTGCACATATTTAAAAAAAATTGTAATTATAATCGATTTTCAATGTTGTGTCAATTTTTGTTATAAGGCAAAGTGAACCAGTCATATATATATATATACATTCTTTTATATATATGGCTATATATATATACACACACACACATTATCTTCCATCACGGTCTATCCCGAGACTGGATGTAGTTCCCCGTGCTGTACAGCAGGACCTCATTGCTTATCCATTCTGAATGTAAAGTTTGCATCTATTAACCCCAAACTCACAGTTCATCTCCCTCCCTCTCCCCCTCAGCAACCACGAGTCTCTTCTCCATGTCTATAAGTCTGTTTCTGTTCTGTTGATAGGTCCATCTATAATTGTACATATTTTAAATGTCAGCTGAATTAGGTAGCCTGTATCTAGATGACTAATGATTTTTTTAAAGGTAGAAAAAATAATTTTCCAGCAACCTTGAATTTTTCATTTAGTGTAAAATAAAAATTATATGGACTTTAACACCTATTACCCTTGAATAGAAATATGATTTAGTTCTAAGTAACCGCTAACCGCTAGATTCTGTTAGGGGTCTATGTTATTTTTCCAGAAGTAGGGAGGAAAGGGGGCTCTTTGTTAACTCTTCCCCCAGCCACCCCATTGATGAGCAACAGGAGTCTTAATGGTTTGAGGACACAGCAGAATCCTTGTCACATCTCATTTCTGTTCATAGTTTTACCTTCTGAAGTCAGGGCAGCCTGTCCATCTCCCCCCGACCTTGGCACAGCCCTCCAGATGTAAAGGCCCTATCACCCTTGGCCCTAACACCCTCTGCTCACAACCCAGCAACCTCTGAACTCTCTCTAGATTCCTGACTCCCAGGTGCCTCAGCTTCCAGGATGCTGCCATCTGCTCTGGTTTATCAACAAGTGGTTCCATTAAACATGTTGCCAAGCATTAAAAATCATTCTCCAGAGTTCCCGTCGTGGCGCAGTGGTTAACGAATCCGACTAGGAACCATGAGGTTGCGGGTTCGATCCCTGCCCTTGCTCAGTGGGTTAACGATCCGGCGTTGCCGTGAGCTGTGGTGTAGGTTGCAGATGAGGCTCGGATCCTGCGTTGCTGTAGCTCTGGCATAGGCTGGCGGCTACAGCTCCGATTAGACCCCTAGCCTGGGAACCTCCATATGCCGCGGGAGCGGCCCAAGAAATGGCAAAAAGACCAAAAAAAAAAAAAAAAAAAAAAATTCTCCACTCGTTGTCTCACCAGCACAGAGAAGCCTGCCTTTTAAGCTGTCGTCACTGTTTCTTCCTCCCTAGGTAGTGTCCTTTCATTCTATTCAAGTTCCTTCTCTCCAAGGCCCTGTTTGTGGATAACATTTTGCTATTTTCCTGCTTCCTTTCCTGGTAATATAAACAGACTCAGTGTTTGGTACCTAATTTTCTTTTTCATGCCTTTGTTCCCCATCTTGAAGCTTCCTATCCAGGCATGTGTTTTTCCTTTAAATGATCAGCATTCAGTACCGTGATCCATTGTCCTGGATAATTGCTCCTCATTTGAGAATCCCCATTCTTCTCATTAAAGGCCAGAAAAGACTCCTTCCTCTCATTGACCAGGTCCACCAGATCTCTTCCTTATCCCCAAGGTGCCCGTAGCTGTCAAAAGTACAGGGGAAAACAAACAAACAAAAACAGAAACAAAACCAATGAATCACTGAAGTCATGATTAGTAAAAGCTTATGGTACAGACACCAAAAAGACAGTTTGCAAACCAGGCAGCTCCAACCAAAATATGGAAGGAGGCTCAGAGTTTACAGATTGTTACACAGCAGTTTATGTAATGTGGAGGCAGTAACTGTTGACTCTTCACAAGTGATTGGTTACAATGTTAGAATTTTCATAAATGAAACAGAATTGGTTAGTGGTTCCCTCATATCAACTGGGGGCAACAATTTAAGTCTCACTTATGATTTTCAGAGGCTTAAGTGGGAAGTGACCCAGGTCAAGTGAAGCCTCACTTGTCTTTTGCACAATCAGCTAAATTAAGCTTTGCTTGTCTGACTGCACTGGTTTTGTCTGCTCAAGAAATTTGACTTTTAACAGCACTTAGGCGCCAATTCACTGGGGGGACTTGTTTGGGTAGCATGTGCTGGCTCAGGAGGCAGCTGGCTCCTCTATTCTGTGCCCTTCCCACAGGAACAGACTTAGAGCCATTTTCCCCCTGAGCACCTTCCTTTTGGGGTTGCCCGGCAGTCCATTCAACCAAGGAAGAGGGAACACTTTTTTCGGCAGAGGAGCCATGCATCTTTCCAAATCCGGTTAAGCTTTCCTAGTTCCCAGGTATCTTGGTAACAGGTGTCCACGCTGTCTTTCTGAGGTTGTAAAATGAGTCTAATAGCCCTTTCTCATGGCTAGTCTTAGCTACACTGGGCTTTTAAAACTCCTCTATTTAGTGTCTCCTTTATTGGCTTATGTTATTTGCTGCTATTATAAAGGTGATTTTTGGAGTTCCCATCGTGGCTCAGTGGTTAACGAATCCGACTAGGAACCACAAGGTTGAGGGTTCGATCCCTGGCCTTGCTCAGTGGGTCAAGGATCCGGCGTTGCCCTGAGCTGTGGTGTAGGATGCAGACGAGGCTCGGATCCCGAGTTGCTGGCCTGGCTTTGGCCTAGGCCAGTGGCTACAGCTCCGATTGTACCTCTAGGCTGGGAATCTCCATATGCTACAGGAGCGGCCCTAGAAAAGACAAAAAAAGACAAAAAAAAAATCAGTGATTTCTTCTTGCTTATTAGCCATAGCCCCTAGAAACATGCATGTTAACAGTCCCTATGCTGCATACTTAAGAATTCAGAGGAGTCAAAAGTGGGCTTTCGAAGAGGGTACCCTCTGGAACATCACTTAAAATTCCAGTCAGCAACCCTTTGGAGATGTAAATCGAGGAAGCAGCTCTCCTTTTGGACAGCTTAATGATCTGTAGTTAATAGTAAGAGGCTGCTCGCAGATGCAGTACAGCTGGGCTCGGCTAGTCTCTCTCCCTCTCCAAATTGCACTGTGATTACAGCCATTGAGATTCAGATTCTTACCTAGAATCAACAAACAAAAGCACAAAGATTCAGTGGTGGCTTGTCAGGGTGGCCTTTCTGTAAACCCTGTTTGTCCAAGCCAGGGGCATACCCTGTTTGTCCAAGCCAGTGACGGATGCCTCCTTTCTGATTGTACCCTGGGCTGGACAAATAGCCCCTCCAATAAGTCTGGGGTGAAGAGTGCTGGATTTAAGGCCAACTTCTCTTACCTGAGGGCACACAATTTCCTTGAACTTGAAAGAAGCTAAACGTAGTCTCTGGGTAGCAAAATATAAGTCTGGGAGCCATGCAGTACACAGCTGCTGGAGGCAGTTGGTATATTCTTACACCTTGTTTGTGAGATGGGCATGGAGGACTATGTGTTGGGGTAGCAGGTCCTTTAGTAATTTCCAGGGCCTTGTTATCTTCATGCAAAAGCCCAAGTGAATTCAACCACAAAACCAAACAATCCCATTCAAAAATGGCAAAGAACTTGTATTTTTCTCCAAAGATGTACAAATGGTCAATAAGCACATTAGAAGATGCTCAACATCCTACTAATGATTACGGATATACAAAGCAAAATCATAATGAGGTATCACCTCACACCCATTAGGATGGCTATTATCAAAAAACAAAACAATAAAAACAACAACAACAAAAAAAATCAGCCATTCACAAAGATACAGAGAAATTAGAACCGTTGTGCTTTGCTAATGAGAAAGTAAAATGGTGCAGCTGTTATGGAAAATATGGCAGTTGCTCAAAAACAAAAATACTGTATTATTCAGCAGTTCCTCTTCTGGGTGTATACCAAAAGAATTAAAAGCAAGGTTTAAGGAGATATTTGTACATCTGTGTTCATAGCAGCGTTATTCACAATGGCCAAAAAGTGGAAGCATCCTAAGTGTCCATTGATAGAAGAATGTAAGAAAAAAATGCTGTGTATATACATCAAATGAATATAATTCATCGTTAAAAAGGAAGGAGATCCTGACTCATGCTCTAGCATGGATGAAATACGAGGACGTAATGCTCATGAAATAAGCCAGTCACAGAAACATAAGTACAGTATGATTCCACTTATATGAGGCACTAAAGTTGTCAAATTCATAGAGATGGCAAGTAGAATGGTAGTTCCCAGGAACTCGGGGAGGAGGAATGGGGAATTCTTGTTGACTAGATCCAGAGTTTTGGTTGTGCAAGATGAAAGGAGTTAAGGAGAAGGATGGTAGTGATAGTTGCCCAACTGTGTGAAATGTACTGAATGCCACTGAACTGTACCCTTAAAATGGTTAAAATGGTAAATTCCATGTTATGTTACCACAATTGAGAAGAAAGATTAAGCGAAGGATGCCATCTTCTCTCTACAAACTGGGCTTTGTAGGGACAGATTAGAAATAAAAGGAGAAAAGCAAAAAACAACTGAGGGAATAGATCTTGACTTTACACGCGACTAATTAAATATATATATTTTTTTTTTACAGAGTCATTTTTCTCTCAAGAAGGGAGCTGCAGCCTTGGGCATTGGAACAGACAGTGTGATTCTGATTAAATGTGATGAAAGGTGAGCATGAATCTGCAACCCTTGGTGGTTAGCAATTTGCAAATTCTACACATACAACCCTTTAGTCCAAAAACTGGTGATGACGGAGGCAGTAAACCTGCCTCCTTCCCCGCCCCTGGCATTCGCTCTTTTTCACTCAAGCTCTTGCTCAGAGTCCTGAGACATTGTTTCTCGATGCCACAGAGGCATTCCCAGACTTTGACTGAATCAGAACCTTTGTTAAATCAATCAAAATATTCTGCGCCAAGAAGGTACAGAAAGACATTCATCACCTGGGCGCTTAAGCAACAACCAGCAGGTTGAGCACAGATTGATGGAGGTGTCATCATTCTGGGCACCATAGACTGTGTGAACTTGATGGAGCGATTACAGAAGGTGGGCAGACTAAGGTAAATAATGCCCCAGCAACTCATCAGCTTTGTGCCTGAGCCAAAGAGCTCTCCTAGGGAAAAAACCCTGTCTTAATTGGCACCCAAACTTCCTAGGTACTCTGGGAAAATGTGGAGGGGCGGTTAAAATATAAGAAAATAAATTTAGGCTTTAAAGGATTGAGTAAGAAATTCCACTAAATTCAAAGGAAGCCACTCAATTCTCCACTTATTTATTCGTATGTATTTATTAGACTTTTACGAACACCTACCATGTCCCTCGGCTGCTGGAAAGCATGAGGTGCGAGCCCAGCTCTCTGACTGTTATGATCCAGGTGGGGAGATTCTGGGGAAGGTGGGCGGACCCAAGACAGAGCAGAGGAGGTGAAATGCTGGGATTAACAGGAGTTTCTGACAGACTGGAGTACAGGTTGAAAGGGGAGTGGGGGAAGCATGCCAGGCTCTGGCTCACTGGCTAAGTCCATGCAGTGCTATTTTCTGAGACAGGGAGCAGATCTGGAGATGCTAAGTTTGAAGAGCTTATGAGACGTCCAAGTGAGGGTATCAGGTAGGCACCTGAAATATTAGCCCAGAGATCAGAAGATACACCATGAGAGCCACTTAGAGTGGGCTTAGGAGAGAACAAAGGAGCATCCGTCCCCATTTCAGGGACAGGCAGGGCTGCTGGAGGAGACCTGGGGCCATGACGGCCACAAGGGTGTTTCTAGAAGGAGTGGTTAACAGCATCAGATGCCACTAGCAGATGAAATGAGGGTCAACAACTGCCCCTCGGCTTCCCTTTCATAAGGAGGTGACTGGTGAGTTTGGCAAGAGCAGTTTCACTAGAAGGGTGAGGGCAGAGGCAGTTTGCAGTGGATCCGAGGGTGACCGGGAAAGGAGGAAACGGAGAACAAATCCAGACATTTCCAGAGGCTGAGCCTTGAAGGGGAGGAGGTGGGGCAGAAACTGGATGGAGAAGATGGTAAGTCCAGGATGGCTTGGGTTTAGTTGTTTTGGTTGTTTTAAGGCAGTTAAATGACTGTGCAGTGAAGGACCTGCTGGAGAGGAAATGTGAATTACAGGGGGAAGGAAAAAGAAGGGATAAAAGATCTGAGGTTTAGTTTCCTTCCAGAGTTCCTTATTCTTTTGGCTAAAATTGTGGAGAATCTTCCTCTGGAAAGCTCACAGGAACTATGAAATCCCCCTGCATGAGAAAATGGGAGGGAGCCAGCGAGGGAGAAACCACAGGAGTGGTGATGGAAGGAAGGGCGGTGTAGGGAGGGCTGGCAGTGAGCGCAGGGGCACAGCTCTAGGTCACACTAGCTGACAAGCCACTGATGGATTTCAGTTTGGAAACCTTCAGAGTTGGAAAGGTTCTTCTGCATTAACTCATCCAAGCCTTTTTTTGCTGTTTTAGGGCCGCACCCGCAGCATATGGAGGTTCCCAGGCTAAGGGTCGAATTGGAGCTACAGCTGCTGGCCTACACCACAGCCACAGCAATGCCAGATCCTTAACCCACTGAACAAGGCCAGGGATCAAACCCACGTCCTCATGGATACTAGTTGGGCTCATTAACCGCTGAGCCCCAACAGAAACTCCAATCCAAGCCTTTTTTTAAAAACTTTATATTTTTTGAGAATAATTTCATTCTTAAAAATTGCAAGAATAGTAACAAAAACTATCATACACCCTACACCCAGATTTACCAATCATGAATATTCTGACATATTTGCTTTATCACTCTATGTGTATCATTTATTACATATTGAATGTAATAAATATTATGATTGCATACATAAATTCTATATATATTTTTTTTCTGAACCACTTGAGACTTCTTTGCAGATATCATGCCCCTTTACCCCTTAATACTTCAATGTATATTTTTTGATAGCAAGAATATTCACTTAGGAGCGCCTCTCATGGCGCAGTGGAAATGAATCCGACTAGGAATCATGAGGTTGCGGGTTCGATCCCTGGCATTTCTCATTGGATTAAGGATCTGGCGTTGCCATGAGCTGTGGTGTAGGTTGAAGACGCGGCTTGGACCTGATGTGGCTGTGGCTGTGGCCGGCAGCTGTAGCTCTGATTGGACCCCTAGCCTTAGAACCTCCATATGCTGCGGGTATGGCCCTAAAAAGAAAAAAAAAAGGGGGGGGGGATATTCACTTACCTATTCACAGTCCAATTATCAAATTCAGGAAATTTGATACTGACCCAAGACTGTTATTTAATCTGTATCCCTTATTCAAATTTCATCAATTGTTCCAATGCTACCCTTTAGAGCCTTTTTTTTCCCAGTCCAGGATCCCAGATTATACTCAGTGGTCACATCTTTTTAGTCTCCTTTAATCTGGAACATGTCCTCATCCTTCCTTTGTTTTTCATGACATTGATGTTTTGAAGAGTATAGACCACTTATTTTGCATGACTAGATTCATTCAATACATTTGGGGCAGGAATTCCAGGGAGGCAACGCCTATCCCTCTCATTCTCATCAGAGTAATGTCAGCTTTGACCATTTGGTTAAGGTAGTGCTTGCCAGGTCTCTCCAGTATAAAATGACTATTCTCAACTTAGCAGTTAATAAATATCTGTAAGGAGCTATTACATTTGGAATGGGTAAGCAAGAAGGTCCTATATCCAGTCTCTTGGGATAGACCATGGTGGAAGATAATATAAGAAAAGGAATGTGTGTATATGTATATATATATATGACTGGGTCACTTCGCTGTATAGCAAACATCAGCATAACATTGTAAATCAACTATACTTTAATTTTAAAATGTAAAAATAAGTAAATATCTGTAAGGCATGCTTTGAGGCTTTGTAAATCTACTGTTCCTCCTAACACATTCATTCACTAGTTCAGCATCCACTGATGATTCTTGCCTGGATTCTTATTGTGATGATAGCAAAACAGTGATTTTCTAACTCCATTATTCCTTCTAAGTGGACTTGTTCCTTTCATGCTACCGTAAGGAGGACCTTTCCCTCCTCTCCCTCTCCCTCTCCCTCTCTCTCTCTTTCTCTCTCATTAATTATAAATAGGGACTTAGAAGTACTTTTAGAAATTAATTCTCACTAGCACCCTCTTCCACTCCCTTCCATTTCGGCATCTCTTACTCTTCCCTTCAGGGTTCCATTTAACTTACCTAAACTACTAGTAAATTGCTGTTAAACCTTGCAGAAAATAAGTCTGACCAAGGTACGTGATACCTGGTTGTTTTGAGGCTAGAAGAGTCACCGGCCTTCCTAGCTCTCTCATAACAGAAGAGTTTTGCTAACTATTTTGATTAATACTTTTATACCACAAAAATAACTGCTTATGCTTTTGTATGCATTTTAGTTCTCTCCACATATCACTTAGCTGTTTTGGTTACAGTTAGAGTCCATTTCCCTGCACTTGTGAAGTACCACACTCTATTATACAATTGATTTAAACAATTGAAAGCATAAATAATCTGGGGTCCTTATACTCTTTTATTAAATTAGCTGAATTGTGGCCAGTGCCTGAAGGTGGTTAGGGAAGCTAATGAACTCTTTTTGGTCCTCAGGGAGCTATTGTGTGCACTGTAACAGGATAGGTTCACAGAGACCCTGAATCAATCATTATTGAGCAGGGCTGTGGTGAGCCCTCTGCACGTCATATTATGAATTTAGATGCAGAGAACTCAGAGGTGCTAGTGGTATTTGGGCATCACTACGTCGTGTATCAAGAAGGATTACAGAGTAATAATGGCTGACACATAGAGTGTTTATTATGTGCCATAATAAGCACTTTACACCATTGATCTAATTAATTTGTTTATTAGAGACACAAAAGAGTGTATTCCCATACATTTACCCAGTGCTGACATAACTGGTCAAGAGTTTCTATATCCACAACCATCCTAAACAGTACAGTGAGGTTTCCTTTCTCCATTTGACACCTGGTCCTGGCAGGTGGGACGGGTCAAAGGTCACATAGCTGGGAAGTGAAAAATCAGGGTTTGGACTCAGAAGAGAATTCCAGGTGTTCACCAGCTAAACACAGCCCCTTCTTCCTCTTCTTTTTTTTTTTTTTTTTTTTCTTTTTTCAATTTTTTAAATTGTGGTAAAACACACATGAAATTTACCCTGTTAACTGTTTTTACATATACAGTTCAGTGAAATGAAATACATTCATACTATTGCGCTACCATCATCACTATCCACCTCGAAAACTCTTTTCATCTTGCCAAACTGAAACTCTATACCCATTAGACAAAAATTCCCCATTCTCCTTCCTCCCAGTCCCTGTCAACACGATTCTACTTTCTGTCCCTATGAATTCAGCCACTTTTGGTACATCATTCTTTTTTATCTTTTTGTGATTAACTTGTTTCATTTAGCATAATGTCCTCAAGATTCATCATGGTGTAGCAAATGTCAGAATTTTCCTCCTTTTTTATGGCTGAATTATATAATGTTATATAATATAGAATGATATATATATATCACTCAGTTCCTCTTTTGATAGACATTTTGGTTGTTTCCTAACCTTATTCATTGTGAATAATACTAGAATTAAGAAGGGACTACAGATATCTCTTTGAAATACTGATTTCATTTCCTTTGGATAATTACTAAGAGCTGGAATTCATGGATCACATTATATTTCCATTTTTAATTTTTGAGAAGCATCCATCCATACTATTTTCCATTGTGGCTACATTAATTTACATTCCCACCAAGAGTGTACAAGGGTTTCCTTTTCTCTACACCTTTACCAACATTTATTTTTTCTTGTCTTTTTGATAACAGCAATCCTAACAGATGTGAGGTGATATTGTGGTTTTGCTTTGCATTTTTCTGATGATAAGTGCTGTTGAACATTTTTCCATATATCTGGTAGTCATTTGTGTTGTCTTCTTTGGCAAAATATCTACTCAGGTCCTTTACACTTTTTAAATTGAGTTATTTGGTTTCTGCTATTGCGTTGTAGCAGTTCCTTGGAGTTTGGGATATTAATCTTTTATCCGATATATGGTTTAAAAATATTTTCTCTCATTCCATAGGTTGCCTTTTCATTTTGTTGATTGTTTCTTTTGAGATGAGAACTTTTTTTTTTTTTTTTGTCTTTTCATCTTTTTAGGGCCGCACCCACGGCATATGGAGGTTCCCAGGCTAGGGGTCTAATCGGAGCTGTGGCCACTAGCCTATGCCAGAGCCACAGCAACACCAGATCCAAGCCAAGTCTGTGACCTACACCACAGCTCACATAAATGCTGGATCCTTAACCCACTGAGCAAGTCCAGGGATTGAACCCACAACCTCATGGTTCCTAGTTGTATTAGTTTCCTCTGTACCATGATGGGAACTCCAATATGCAGAACTTTTTAGATTTATTTAGTCACACTTGTTTATTTTGGCTTTTGTTGTCTTTGCTTTTGGTGTCAAATCAAAAAAAAAAAAAAATTGATGCCAAGACCCGTGTCAAGGAACTTATAGCTTATGTTTTCTTCTAGGAGTTTTATAGTTTCAGGTCTGGTTTCAGGTCTTATGTTTAAGTCTTTAATCCATTTTGTGTTAACTTTTGTGCATTGCATAATATAGTAATCCAGTTTCATTCTTTTGCATGTGGCTGTCCAGTTTTCCCAGCACTATTGGTGGAAGAGACTATTCTTTCCTTATTGTGTATTTTTGGCAACTTGTTAAAGATCACTTGACTATACAAGAATGCGTTGTTCTGAGGTCTCTATTCTGTTCCCTTGGCCTACTTGTCAATTTCTATGTCAGTATCATACTGTTTTGATTACTGTAGCTTTTTAATACAGTTTGAAATCAGGAAGTGTGAAGTCTCCAGCTTTGTTTTTCTTTCTCAAGATCTCTAGCTATTTGAGCTCTTTTAAGATTCTATACAAATCTTAGGATAGTTTTTTTTTCTAATTCTGTGAAAAATGCCATTGGAATTTTGATAGGGATTACCAATATTAATTTTTCCAGTCTGTGAACAGGCAGTATTTTTCAATTTATTTGTGTATTCTTTCATTGATACCTTATACTTTTTAATATATAGATCTTTCATATCCTTGATTAAATTTATTTCTAAGTATTTTATTCTTTTTGATGCTATTGTATTATTCATTTTGTGCCACAATCACGGCATATGGAGGTCAAAATCAGAGCTTCAGCTGCTGGCCACAGCCACAGCCACAGCCACAGCCACAGCCACAGCCACGCAGTATCCAAGCTGGGTCTGCAGCCTACACCACAGCTCATGGCAATGCCAGACCCTCAACCCATTGAGCGAGGTCAGGGATCAAACCAGCATCGTCATGGATACTGGCCAGATATGTTTCTACTGTGCCACAATGGGAACTCCAAGGGATTGATTTTTGTGTGTTGATTTTGTAAAAATTACTGAATATTTACATTAGTTATGACAGTTTTTTGGTAGAGTCTTTAGGGTTTTTCTATATGTAAGATCATGTCATTTGCAAACAGAGAATATGGAGCTTCCTCCTCAGATAATTTCCCCCTTCTCCCTTATTGCTCTGGCTAGGACTTTAGTATCATATTGAATAAAGTAGTAAGAGTTCCCATCGTGGCTCAGCAGTAATAAACCCAACTAGGATCCATGAGGATGCGTTTCAATCCCTGGCCTCATTCAGTGGGTTAAGGATCTGGCATTACCATGAGCCGTGGTGTAGGTCACAGACATGGCTCAGATCCCAAATTGCTGTGGCTATGGTGCAGGCCAGCTGCTGTAGCTCTGATTTGATCCTTAGCCTGGAATAACTTCCATGTCTTAAAAGCAAATAAATAAATAAAAGAAATAGTAAGAGTGGGCAATCTTGCCCCTCTAATTCTGATCTTAGAGGAAAATCTTTCACCTTTGAGTATGATATTAGCCGTGGGCATGTCATATTTGACCTTTATTATGTTGAGGTTCTTTGCCTCTATGCCCAGTTTGTTGAGATGTTCTATCATGGAAGGATGTTGAATTTTATCAAATGCCTTTTCTTTATCTATTGAGATGTTTATATTTTTATCTTGCATTCTGTTAATGTGGCATGTCACCTTGATTGGGTAAATTCTAATATTTTGTGAGGACTTGTGCATCTATGTTCATCAGAGATACTGGCCTATAATTTTATTCGTAGTGTCATTTGGCTTTGGTGTGAGGGTAATGCTGGCCTCATAAAATGAATGTAGAAGTGTCCCCTCCTCTTGATTTTTTTGGAAGACTTTGAGAAGGATTGACATTAATTCTTTAAATGTTTGATCGAATTTACCTGTGAAGTCATCTAATCCTGAGCTTAACTTTGTTGGAGGTTTTTGATTACTGCTTTAATCTCTTTATTCATTATTGACTTGTTCATAAATGCTGCTTTTTCATCATTCAGTCTTGGTAGTTCTGTTTTTTTGTTTGTTTGTTTTCAGAATTAACCCATTTTTTCTACATTATCCAATTTGTTGGCTTATACTTTTTCATAGTAGTCTCTTATGATCCTTTATGTCTCTGTAGTATCGGCTGTCTCCTTTTTCATTTACAATTTTATTTTTTCAAGCCCTCCCTCTTTTCTTTTTGTTTAGTCTAGCTAAAGGTTTGTGAGTTTTGTATGCCTTTTCAAAAAGCCAACTCTTAGTTTTGTTAATCTTTTCTATTGCCTTTCTAGTCTCTGTTCATTTATTTCTGCTCTAATTATTTCCTTCCTTCTGCTGACTTTGGGTTTAGTTTGCTCTTCTTTTTCTAGTTCTATGAGATGTGAAATTGGAGGTTATTTATTTGAGATCTTTATTTTTCTTAATGTAGGCATTTACCACTGTAACCTTCCCTCTTAGGACTGCTTTGCTACATCTCATAAGTTTTACTATGTTGTATTTCCATTTTCATTTGTCTGAAAACATTTTTTTATTTCTCCTTTGACCAGTTGACTTTTGGGGTCTGTATTATTTTATTTCCACATGTTTATGATTTTCCCAATTTTCCTCCTATTAGTGATATCTAGTTGCATATAATTGTAATTGCAAAGATACTTGATATTGATTTCAATCTCCTCAAATTTGTTGACTTGTTTTGTGGCCTGTGATCTGTTTTGGAGAATGTCCACATGCACTTAAGAAGAATGCTTATTCTGCTGTTGTTGGAGGAATGTTATCTATGTGTCTCTTAGGTCCGTTTAGTCATTTTTGAATTGGTTCTTTTTTTTTTTTTGAGATTAAGGAGTGCTCTATAATATTCTAGATACTAATCCTTTATCAGATATATGATTTGCAAATATTTTCTTCCATTCTATGGGTTGCTTTTTAGTCTGTTAATAGTTTGTTTTGATTCACAGAAGTTTTCAAGTTTCATGAGGTCCAGTTTGCCTGATTTTACTTTTGCTGCTTGTGCCTTTGGTGCAATATCTGTAAAAATATCTATTGCCAAATCCAGAGTCATGAAACTTTTGTCCTATGTTTTCTTCTAAGAGTCTTATAGTTTTTAGCTCTTACATTCAGGTCTCTGATCTATTTTGAGTTAATTTTTATATGTGACATTAAGTAAGGGATTGCCTCTTCCTTTTAAAAAAACCAAACATAATTTTCTTTTCTTGTTCCAGAAGCAATATATATTCATTGTAGAAAAACAGGAAAGTAGAAGGACCTAGACATGATCTCTTGTAATACATTGGTGCATGTAATTCCAAGTTTATCTTTATATATTTAAATATAAAACATACCGATTTAATAAAAATTTTTACATAATAAATTATTATGGGCAATTTTCTTGTCATTAGAAATTCTCCCATATAATTCTCAGTCACTGTTTAATAATCTGTTTAGAATTATATGACTTAACAAATTTCCTGTTGTTAGACATTTAAGTTACTTCAGATTTTCATTATTTAAAAAATATGAATGTAGGGAGTTTTCTGGTAGCTCAGCAAGTTAAGGATTCAGCACTGCCACTGCTGTGGCTTGAGTCACTGCTGTGGTATGGGTTTGATTCCTGGCCTGGGAACTTCTGCATGTCATGGCCATGGCAAAAAATAAGTGAATTTTTAAAAATACAAATATGAATATCATTGAGACCAACTATTTGCACACATATTATGTTTTTAGGATATATTCCTAGAAATAGAATTTCTGAGCCTAGGGCCGTATCTATACCAAGAGTTATGATACTTGCTGACATGTTGCCCTTCATAAAAGAATGACTAATTTACACTCCCCCCAATCAGCACACACAGTGACTACTCATGTCCTCATCAGTCCAAGGAATTAAAACCTTGGAGTTCCTGTTGTGGCTCAGTGGGAACGAGCCTGACTAGTATCCATGAAAATGTAAGTCTGATCCCTGGCCCTGCTCAGTGGATTAAGGATCTGGCTTTGCCATGAACTGTGGTATAGATCACAGATGCGGCTCAAATCTGGCATTGCTCTGGCTGTGGTGTAGGCCTGCAGCTAGCTGCAACTCTGATTCAACCCCTAGCCCAGGAACTTCATATGCCACAGGTACAGCCCTAAAAAGGAAAAAGAGAGAAAGAGAGAAAATTGAATATTCTTACTTATGTTTTTTCATCCAGTTGTATTTTGGAATCATTTTCCTAGGTTCCCATTCTCCTAAAACTCCCACTGGGAATCCTGTTGGAATTGTGTTAAATCTAGAGATTAACTATGTGTATTTGCAATGTTTAGTTTTCTCATCAAAAAATGTAATATGTCTCTCCATTTATCCAAATCTTTTTTGTGTCCTTTGAGATCATTATTTTTATTTTTATACATTATTTTCAGTTTACTCATTTATAGTTTCAGATACTGATTGTTATTCTACTTCCCTTCTCTTCCTTGCATTCTTACAACAAATCATACATGGTTCAATGATAATCTTCAATTTCCTTCTGGATTATTTTTTATACATATTCAGAATTTTTGTAGCTGTATTTTATAAGACATATCCAGTTTTTCCTGGCTATCTTTGACAGATTTTTGCTTTCAGAGTTAGCTAGTTTTAAGAAACTAATTGAGCAGTTTTGCATTGTCTTCTTCATAAGAATTTAAAGAGCATTATCTGCCAATATTGGAGTTGTTAAAATTCATTCCTAAAACATCTGAGCCTGACATTTGGGGGAGCCATTTTTGGCAACTTTTCCCCCACTTTCTTCTTGGTTTTTAGTTTTTTCAAGTTTTTAGTATATTCTTTTTTACCTTTTTTTGGGGGGGGCGGCTTATGGATATTCCCTGACTAGGGGCTGAATTAGAGATACAGCTACCAGCCTACACCACAGCCTTGCAGGATCTGAGCCACATCTGTGACCTACACCACAGCTCGTGGCAATGCTGGATCCTTAACCCACTGAACGAGGCTAGAGATCAAACCCGCCTCCTCATGAATACTAGTTGGGCTTGTTACCACTGAGCCACAATGGAAACTCCCTAGTAGGTTCTTAATCAATTCTTTTTTTTAGGCCCGCACTGTGGCATATGGAGGTTCCCAGGGTAGGGGTTGAATCGGAGCTGTAGCTGCCAGCCTACACCACAGCCACAGCAACACTGGATCTGAGCCACGTCTGCGACCTACACCACAGCTCATGGCAACATTGGATCCTTAACCCACTGAGCGAGGCCAGGGATCAAACCTGTGTCCTCATGGATGCTAGTCAGATTCGTTTCCACTGAACCATGACAGGAACACCACCATTTATTTTTGATGTTCTGTAATGGCAGTTTGATTTCTCTTTGACTCGACGTTACTTAGAATAGCCAAGCCCGGTTTCTTACATGGTTCAATTGAACTTCTTATTATAACCCTTTTCTTCCCTCTACCGACATGTCCAGGGAAGAGAAATGGTATTTTGAGGAACAGGAGGAGTGAGGAGAGATTGCCAGCATCCCTCCTGCCCCCACGCTTTTCTGCTCAATGAGGTTTCCTTTGAAAAAGAAAATAACTCTTTACCACATCGTGGTTGGAGTCTTCAGATATCTATCACTATAATGATGCGAGCCACTGCTTTTGGAGAATATAAACTTTTTTAGTTACTAGAATTAGACACAAAATCACCAAAAACATTCTGCTCCCATGAATAATGCCAAGCAGTTCCATTGTGCCTATTGGAAAACAAATCTTAATGGAGAAAAACGCAGTTCCTTATCATAGTTAGAGTTCTTTTCCTAAATCAGACTACATATTAAAGGAACCAAGGACGTTCACCATTTATAATTATGATTAAAAAAAAATTTTGGAGTTCCCGTCGTGGCGCAGTGGTTAACAAATCAGACTAGGAACCATGAGGTTGTGGGTTCGGTCCCTGCCCTTGCTCAGTGGGTTAACGATCTGGCATTGCCGTGAGCTGTGGTGTAGGTTGCAGACGCGGCTCGGATCCCGAGTTGCTGTGGCTCTGGCGTAGGCCGGTGGCTACAGCTCCGATTCAACCCCTAGCCTGGGAACCTCCATATGCCGCGGGAGCGGCCCAAGAAATAGCAACAACAACAACAATAACAACAACAACAAAAGACAAAAAAAAAAAAAATTTTTTTTTCCAAGGCCTTGGTTTTGTATATTTCCCCAATGGTCTGTTTTGACTGCTGTTTATTAGTCTATCTCCTGGGCCTTCTCTAGGATGAGTTACCCACTCTAGCCGCAGCCATGGGGAGGCACAAGGAGCTCTTTTCTCCAAGGTGGTCCTCGTATACAGAAAACCCCTCACAGGATTATACAGGGATTTCCAAGTCAATCCATGCTAACTGTCAAGTCACCACTTACTCCAGGCAATTGGAAAATTCACTTGGGTCCAAGAATTCCCCTTCCTTAAACTATATTACAGTCAGTGTTAAGGTTTTGCCTAGTACCAGCACTAACTAGTTAAAAAACAAAAAACTAGCGGTTTTCTGTTATGCCTATATCTTTGAGGCACCAGAAACAGTATCATCTAAGGATGAGAGAGTGATTTGTTTTAGTAGCAGAAGGGTCTATGTTTTTCTTATTTTACTAATCAGTGCTAACAGCACTAAGAATTGGGGTCAAGGAACTACTTAATCCCAGGGGCTTTCAAAAAACCCTAGCAGAAATATTACAATTCATCATTACAATTCTAGGACATAACCTGAAAGGTTTCTTTTTCTTTCTTTTTTTTTTTTTTTTTTTTTGTCTTTTTGCCTTTTTAGGGCCGCTGCCATGGCATATGGAGGTTCCCAGGCCAGGGGTCTAATCAGAGTTGTAGCCGTCAGCCTACACCACAACCACAGTGACACAGGATCCGAGCTGCATCTGTGACCTACACCACAGCTCACGGCAATGCCAGATCCTTAACCCACAGAGAGAGGCCAGGGATCAAACCCACAACCTCATGGTTCCTAATTGGATTCATTAACCACTGAGCCATGATGGGAACTCCCTGAAAGGTTTCTTGTTAAATCAAGGTAGTTGGCATTTTGTTTAACCCCTGCTTCTGAAGACATTTATTGTGCAGTGCTGAGAACCTGGGCTCTCATGTCGGAATACAGCTCTAAGTTTGAAATCTGCTCCTACTAACTGTGTGACATCCTGCAGGTCCCACAATGCTACCACTACTAGTAGTAATAACAACAATGTGACCGGCTGTATGTATCAGGTGGATACTGTATGGTAGGCAGGGTTTTATACTTAGTGCTTAACAGTGTTTTATGTTTACCATATCATTGAATCCTCATGTAGAGGAGGTACTATTAGCATCATTTTATAAGTGAGTTAAACAGAAGAACTTAATCCTTCAAGTACACACAACTAGTATAGGATCTGGGGCAGAAACCTGGTCATTGTCTCCACATTCCAAGCTTTTAGCCACATTCATCTGCTTCTCTGAGCCTCCGTCTCCTTATCTGCAAAGTAAGGACAGTAATGATTCTCTTGGAGGGCTGGCGCGACGGGCAGAGACCATGGAGTGGAGTAAGGCATAGAGCAGTGACTGCTTCTAAAACTGGCGTTTCTGCAGGGGTGTTGCTATTAACGGCAGTCATAACATTAGTCAGTTTCTAACAGGAAAGATCAGAATCCTTTCTTTCTTCACACAAATCTCTGCGAACAGAGCCGAGCTCCAAGCACTTAGGAAAGGCTAGTAGATTTACTACAGTTCAGCAGGGCCTAGGAGCAGGGTCACCAAAGACTCAGGCACTGAATTTGTTACCATTTGGATGCCTGCGTAGAGCTCTGCATCCCCAGTAACGTGCTCCTTTTGGTGAGAGAGTTTTCCCCTTCAGAGCCACCCACAGGAAGATAGTCAGGAATCTGGGCCCAACGTCCGAGCACCGTATAAGCTGTGTCTTTTGCTTCTTTCCACAAAGAGAACATTCCTCCTGCTGGCAGCTCTAGCTGGCAATGAGGGATTTTGCCCAGGCAACTTCATGAAGTTATCTGACCCTACAGCATCACATGAGGTTTTTTTTTAAATTTTCTTTTTTTCAACTTATTGAGGTAGCATAGATTTATCACATTGTAAAAGTTTCACGTGCACAACATTAAAATTTTTGACTTCCACACACATGGCAGCGAGAGCAGCACAGGACTATTGCAAAACCAATAATCTCAATGCAAAACACCCACATCCAAAGCAGCAGTCTGGTTCAATGGTCTTGGTTTTTTGGTTTTTTTTTTTTTTTTCAATTTTTTAAAAACTAAAGTATAGTTGATTTACAGTGCTGTACCAGTTTATGCTGTACAGCAAAGTGACCCAGTCATATATATATATATATATATATATATATTTCTTCTTGTATCATCCCTCATCATGTTCTATCCCAAGAAATTATACGCAGTTCCCTGTGCTATGCAGCAGGACCCATTGCATCCTCACTTTAATAATAGCTATTTCTTAAACACTAACACCTAACAGAGAGCACAGAGAGCAGCACCACAAGACATCAGTCACTACTTGAACCCAGCCCTTCAAAGCCACATGTGTAAGTATTAAAGATATACATTTTTGCTGTGGAAATACTTCTAGACCAGATATGCCGGATGCAACAGTTGCCATCCAACACCACCCTGCACCAAGAAGCACCTGTCTAGAAAAGCCAGGACTGCCTGGCAGCTCCTGGTCCTCAGAGGAGACTGCTGGGTGTTGCCCAGTTCTCTCTGGCTCCACAGCACACGGGCAGGTGTGATGCACATGCCACGTCTGGACCGCCTTCTGCTGGCTCCCCTACAGCCATGATGGCTCAAAATCCTGGGTCTTGTGAAAAGTACATGGCTAAGATGTTACACAATTATTGAAATACCTACCAGGCTAAAACCTCCATTTCTAAAGATGTTTTTCAACATGTGGCTCTAGATTTGCATCACCGTGACCTTCTTCAAAACTCAGATTCCTCTGCACGTTTGTCTGTTTCCTGGTTATCCTTCATCTCTCTTGTAAGCCCTGGAGAGCAGAACCTGGTCTGTTTACCCTGGTACCCCAGCACCCTTAGCAGTGTTTGGCTCATAGTGAATGCTCAGTAAATATTTGTGTCATGAATGAATTCCAGGGCCCTCCTGAATCAAAATCCCTAAGATCAGGGCCAAGGAATATGCATTTTAAAGACATGCATAGGTGATTTTTTATACATGCTAAATTTTACAAACCATTGTTCTAAAGTCATTCATCCAATTCTAAAGATAACTGGAAAGATGAAAAGTTTTATCTCCAGAGGCCCCCATGGTCAGTCACTAAGATAAAGTGAACATATTAATAGCATCCTAGGGTTAAATTTTTGCCTTATTGTCATATATCTCCAACAGACATTGATCTTTCACCTGCATTGTGCCAGGCTCTGGGTTCCTACATGGATGAAATAAATATGAGCTTGGAAGGTTGAATGCCTGGGAAAGGCTGAAGCCTACATGTCAGAAACATGCCCATAGCTTTCCACTCTGCGAGAAGCAAATGCTTAGATTTTATTATCTGACAAGGCTGCCCATTCCCCCTGCCCGAAGTCCCTGATATGGAATGACAGAGTAAATTATTCAAAGCAAACTTATATTTATCTTCTTTTTCAGGGGGAAAATGATCCCATCTGACCTTGAAAGAAGGATCCTTGAAGCCAAACAAAAAGTAAGTTTTATTTTGTTCTTCTTTTCAGGGCCTCACCCTAGGCACATGGAAGTTCCCAGGCTAGGAGTCGAATGGGAGCTACAGCTGCTGGTCTGTCCCACAGCCACAGCAACTTGGGATCTGAGCCGTGTCTGTGACCTACACCACAGCTCAGGGCAATGCCGGATCCTTAACCCACTGAGCGAGGCCAGGGATCACACCCACATCCTCATGGGTACTAGTCAGGCTCGTTACCACTGCGCCACAAAGGGAACTTTCCAAAGTAAGTTTTTGAAGGGAGCTTTCTCCAGCCCATAACAAGCTGAGGGTGTGTATTTCTAATTTCCATCTAGTGGAGGGTAGGTTTTTGTTTTATTTTTAAAAGAGACTATGGAATTTTGCATTAAATCATTAGTTATTTCTCTGAGTTATAGGCTCTGCTTTGGAAAAGTCTAAGTTACTGAATAAATACTATACACAGTGATATTGTAACAGTTTCCAAAGGATTTGTCTTCCCAGGGGCTGAGGATTGGCATTAAACAGACACATTCAAAAGACTGCATTCACAAGTAGAAAATACAGGAAAGCTAATTTAGTGTGGACATTCCTGTGCGGGGTCATTTGAAAGGGACCAGTGTTTCCTGCCTAGAAAAATATTGATATGATTGGCCCTCCAAACACCTTATTTTTCAGGAAACAATTCGTTACTATTTTTAAATGTAACAAGTTCTGAAGACCTGCTAAAAATTCCTACAAAGCTCTAGAAGGTCATTTGCATCTCTGGATGGTTTGCAAGCCAGAGCTTTTAGTAGATATAATCTACAGTTCCTAGTTCAACCATATAACACATGGATTTTATTATTAGGATTTCAGAAATAATTATTAATTTTCATATGCATCCCCCACCCCACCCTCTGCCCCAAAAAAGCAGCAGCAGGATGGTTTCCCTCCTTCTCATATGATAGTCCAATAAACCACAAGGTTAATTAAACCTTTGCTGCCACCTAAAGACTGACTCTGTAACATCATGTTCCATTGCGTCCTCTTGGAGTTACTGTTCCTCCTATTTGAGGCAGTCTTGAGCCATGTTTCAGCAACAACCTATTATTACTATCAATTTCCGTTTAGCCATGGCCAGACAGACTGAGCCAACTTAGATGGATAAAAGTCATGGCTTACTGTTTACTCTCCTCTAAATTAGTTATTTGAGAATGTTCCACGTAGGAATAACAGGCTGGTCGGAGTTCCTTCGCTTCGTCCTCCTGTCTGCTCACTCAAGATTTGTTATGTTCAGAGGCCGTGTTATGAAAAAGGAAGACTAGAAAAGAAAGCAAAGTGGAGAAAAGCCCCCAAAAAGTCCCTGGATATTTAAATAGCTTTGGGCACTACCAAAGCTATAAGGCTTACTTATCGTCTGGGTCCAGTGCAGCCTCTTCTGAGAACCAGAATATCTAAGTTCTTAGAAGGCCATGGGCAGGGCCAGCAGAGTGGCCTGGAAAACGCAGATCCTGGAAAGCAAACATCATTCCTACTCCAAACATGTCCATAACCCTTCTGATATTCCCAGAAATGCAGATGTGTATGATAAGAGGAAAACCTCCTCTCTTTTTATCAGCTTTTTAAAAGAATCCGTGGGCCCTTGTTTTACATTATTTGGGGCTTTCTCATTTGCATAGGGATTTGTCCCCTTCCTTGTGAGTGCCACAGCTGGGACCACTGTCTATGGAGCATTCGATCCCCTGCTAGCTGTCGCTGACATCTGCAAAAAGTATAAGATCTGGATGCACGTGGATGTAAGTATCCCATGGGGACTGCCACTAACGTGTCCTTGCACATTTTTCACTTGGAGCTCCTGGAATGAAGTGTATTCTCTCTGTATTTTACTTTAGGAGTTTATTTTCACAATGGTGATAGTTATACTTTTAAAGACTACATAGACAAAGTAGTATACAACTCACATTGTGCACAGCATTCACTGGAAGCAGTCTGTGGCTGATTATGCCCTAACGTTCCCACCAAGATAATATTCTTAGTTCTGTGACCAGGACCCAAGCTGAGCACTTAGTTCACAATTCGCTGGGTCATAAGGTCCATGAAGGAATATATAGCCCACGTACATCCACACATGATTACACACACAGAGACACACACATGCGAAGCTTAACTTCCCTATGAGAATGATCAAAAGAGTAAATAGGGGTTGCATTTCTATGGGAAACTCAATGGATTAAAAAATTCATTTCAACTCAGAGACTAGTATATAGAAGAGGAAAGAAGACTTGACAACTTGCTATGAAACATCAATCACCAAATCTCCAATATCTTATCTTGGTCCTCTAGTGAGATAAACTATATATGAGATATTTTGACTCCAGGGTTAGTCACACCAAAAAATAATGGAAAATGAAAAAATGTCAATTTTTACAAGGACAAATGGAAGGGATCTAAGTTTAGACCACTATGACTCCACATGTAGCTCAGAGATGCCCTCTGATGACCCATGATGAGATAAGGTGTGGGTGCCTGATCATCACTAAGCGCAATGCTTGGTTCAGCTGACGTGTTTTTCATTGTGAGACTTTCTCAATGAAAGAAGCATAGGTTGATGTATCTTCTGGTACAAGAGGCTTATGTTGTTGAGTAGACTGACTTAGCTCACTTTGGCTTTATGGTAAGCATTCAGACCAAATTAATTCCCCTTTCTTTATAAGCAGAAAACCTCCACAGGCTAAGCTAAGTAAATTTCCATTACCCCAGATTTAGCCTCTGTAACAGTTACCAGTCTTCTTTTTCTTCCCCGATTGCGCAGCGTGAGCTGTTCATTAGCCTGCCAGAGGCTCCTTTATTTTACACATGAAGACACTGGGACAAGGTTGGGAAACCCAAGTACCATCAGTGACCTGGCTCTTGGAACTGGAGAGCCTATTAGACCTCACTAGCTGATTCAGGAAGAGGATTACCCTGACAGCTTGAAAAACAAAAATGTGTGTCCTGAGCCAGCAGATGCTGCGGACTCCCCTCCAGAATTTCTACTTAAAATAGAACCAGGAGATTTTTTTAACCCATCGTATCAGCTTTCTTTGAAACATATCAAGTTTACCACTCATGATCCTTACTGTAGATATGGTCTATAATTAAACACATTTGGAAAATTGGATAATTTTTCAAAGTGTAAAAGGAACAAAATTACAACAAAGAAAAAAAATGCCATTATCCCCACATAGGTTTTTTTTTTTTCCTCAAAATTATCCCAGGATTATTTTTACACCCAAAGAATGTTACCATTTTCCAATGAAATCTCCCTCTTGCCATCCTGTCTTTGTCTTTAAAGATCATCACACTAATTCAGATGTTCCAACTTGAATATAGATTTTTAAAGGGACACATTCTAGCTGACTCAACTAATTGCTACAGATCTTTACTGCTTGTCTGTTTGTCCATTTGTTTGGTTTGTTGTTTTGTTTTAGTTTTTGGGTTTTTTTGACAAATGAATTATCCAAAATTATGCATCAGTAAAATAGTGGTGTGAGGCTGCTTCCTCCGTCTGGAATCATCCAGACTTGTCAAAAAGAGTTTTTCTTGCCATTTGGAAGCTGTTTAAAAGGTCCCAGCCCACCTTCTCTACTCTATACTCTGGAGATAACAGGGTTTCTAGTTCTGAGATTATGAACTTCACTTGGGCTAAAAGTGGTGGTGATGGTTTGGGGGGATATTTCCTTTTCTCCCTCAAACTGAGGAAACGTGCCCCCCCCCCCCAGCTCCTGCTACCCATATCAATGTGGAATGGAGCCTGAGATCTTAGAGGAGACTCCAGTTTAACTTTTGGAAGTCTCGTACCAGAAGAAGGTGGCCAACCCTCTAAGTTGCTAGGATTGAAGAGATAATTCAACAAGAGTTGAAACTCTTGCTGTTCTGGAAGACACCAAACTCTAGAAACCCAGGCAATGATATCAGAAAAGGATCCAGAGTTGTTAGTGCTATGGCGAGGGTCACTCCTGTAGCACAGGTTCAGTCCCTGGCCCGGGGAACTTCCGCATGCCTCAGGCATGGCCAAAAAAAAAAAAGAAAATAGAACTCCAAACAATGAAGAAACATTACCTTTTCTTTATATGCTCTCCCTTTTTCAGGCAGCTTGGGGTGGGGGATTACTGATGTCCCGAAAACACAAGTGGAAACTGAGCGGCGTGGAGAGGTACACACATTTTTCTTATTAACAACAAAGTATGAAAGCTAAAGGTAAAAAGCCCCAGTTTCCAAGAACTCTTGGTGTACAGGTGAACCTGTTCTGTGCAGTGCTTGTGTGCCTTGTGTGGTCATATATGCATGAATATTATGTGTAGACAGCAAGAAGAAATCAAATGCCACATCAAATGATCCAAGTGGAATGTCTCTCAAACAGAGATACCTCATTGGTGTCCATGGCTGGCCAGAGGACTCAAGAATGACCTTCCTGGGCCCTTTGAACTAACCACTGAAATTGCTTAAAACTTGAGACAGTCTACTATTTTCTAGGGAGAGCTATAGCTTTCACGTGTCATAAGATGATATCCACTGCTTTAAAGAAGCCAATAAATAATTTTGCAGAGAAAATAAGCACCTGATAATTTACCAGTGTTGACAGTGGGCTTTGGGATTTAATATAGCCAGTTTATTTAAAGTGAAACACACTTGTGATAATATCCTCTGATGGTTTCATTCCTATAATAATTTTTTTCTGATGTAGCTCTCATTGATGCTGCAAAACACCTTTTATTCAGAAACTAAGCAGTAGACCTTTGATAAAAGCTATGAAACACAAAGGAGGTAATATTTGATTAGCATAATGCAACTCAGGTCGGGGAGGGGGGAAATTACAGAATACAAAATCAGCCTCAGGCTTTGGTGCTGGACCATGTGCAGAGGGAGCTCAGAGTTCCTGGTTTTCCCACCACAACAAGTCAGGGCAAGGCCAGCAGTGAGCTCTGACACTGCAGGCGAGTGAGAAAGCCTGGCTTCCATACGAGATGCCCACTCTGCCCGCCAAGCAGCCAGATGCTGCCCAGCAAGGGCTTCCCACTGGCTCAGCCTCTGGACGTCTTGGCATAATTTCTGTTCCAAGGCAAGAAGAGAGGCTGATGGAACTTGGAGACACCCGTGAGCACTGGCCACACAGCGCAGCCTGGCCAGATTGAACGGGTAGCCTGTGCTGTGTGACACCCAGGCCCACCCACACACGGAGAACCTGTGGGTGTGGAAGGAGGGGGATGGGGTTACCGAGGCACAGTCCAGAGCACCTGCTTCATTAGCCTAAAGAAGGCTGGAGAGTTTAGAGACAGACCAGCGAAAGCCTGTGTCAGCAGGGTTGCTGTCCCTGGGTCTGTCCCCATCCAGAGAGAGCCAGTCTTAGGTCTCTGCTTCTGGTCTGGGCTGAATTCCTTTTTGTCATGAAGATCTGCCTGAAATCAGAAGCTCATGGAGGAGGCAGTGACCTCAGGAGTGAGATGATGAAGGAGAAAGAACCGTTCTGAAGGTGCCTATTTAGAGGATCAGAACAAGAATTAAACTGACGTGAGAGGTGGCCTGTATCCAGAACCTTCTCGTCTCCAAGTCTCTTTCTGACTGGCACAAAGAGTGAGAGTCTCTTCCTGCACCTTTCACACCACTGTGACTGCAAGTGCTGAAAGCCAGAGCAGAGCGCGCGCCACCGTGATGACTTGAAAGCTTGCTGATCACCTACCCTGGGCCTTGGAAAAATAAACACCCACGCGCTATTGTACTGAAGGCAATTATTTGAGAGCAAAGCTTAGAACATTCACCGTGGGACATGGAGTTCTCGATAATTGCCGCCATTCTTGAAACTGTATGTAAGTAAATTTACTGAGTGGAACAGCCAGATGGAAAAGCCTGAAAGTGAGGGACTGTGGTTGTTCTGCTTGGGGCCAAATGCCTCAGCCATCCGTTAACATCCATGCTGGTGACTTCTCTTAGCAAAAGGCACACTTCCTCTGGTGAGTAAGACCGTAGGGCCAGTGGAAAGTCCCCGCCCTAATGTGTCTGGGCATATGTTTAGGAAAGAAATTTGCCTCACTTGGGGTGTTACACTTTTCCAAAACTAGGATTCATTCCAAAGTGGAGGAAATGCATGCATGATTCTTGTCCCCAAATCCAGACATGGCCCAGTGGTCACAGGGACCCCAGAGTGCCGTCCTCATAATAAAAATGGCATACTTCCCCAGAACCCGGCCTGGCACCTCCTTCAAGAACCAACGCAATTCTCAGCACCTCCCTTCCCTGATAAAACTGTGGAGCTATTTGGAAACAGTGTAGCTGAGGTTCCTAGCACTCTACAGTTTGTTTCTGGGCACTGTTAACAGACCCTTCTCTAATCCCTCCTGGCAGCAGGCTGCTGCGAACTTGTAAACATCCATTTTCAGGTCCACTCTTAACGCTTTCCGGCCCCGCTGAACTTTCCAGAAGAGATCCTGCCGAATTACCAATTATTGCTGTCACTCCCACCCCAGGGAGCCAGAGGTTCAGAAACTCAGTTCACTGATTATGGAACCTCTGTCATAGACAAGCCACAGCACTGGGCACACTGAGGACCCCAAGTCACATATGACGTGAAGCCCGTCTTCAAGAGGTATAGCGTCTAGGAGGGCAGACTGCAGTCGCTGGGGGAATAAATTCCAGGCAGAGGAAGTAAAGGCTCAAGATTCAGGGGAATGAGCTGACTGGAGGGCACCAAACTAGCATTCATTCCCTCTGAGCAGGGAGGAAGGGGAGCCTTCCCGCAGGAGCAGGCACAGGAGCTTCATCAGGCAGAAGTGGAAGAAGCAACAGGGGCATTGCAGTCTGAGGCGGTCCTTGGAGAAAGTTCATGCAAGTCTGGTTGGAGACTGAGATGGCTTCATGGCAAGGGCGAGCGGCATGTCCAGAGGTCCCACCCAGGGAGTCTCAGTAGAGGGCCTTCCCGCAGAGCCAAGTCAGGGTCTGTGTAGGTCCTTGAGCTGAGAATCACTGCCGAGTGAGCCATGATGACCCATGGAGAGCGTTCTATTTCTCAGGTTGGGGTAAGAGAGATGAAGGGCCAGGCCATAACCACCAGGTTACGGAAGAAAGGAGTGGTATTACCTGCGCTTTGGAAAGGCAGCTCTGCATTCAAGTGGAGATGGAAGCCGGGGCAGACAGAAGCTCCTGAGCCATCACAGAGGTCTAGGGAGTGAAGGGGGGAGATGCTGAGGGCGGGAACCTGAGCAGCAGCAGGGAGAGAAAGGAGGCGATGAGCCTAGGATTGCTGCTTCTGAAGAACAGGATGCACTGCCCCAGACACCCGCTCCTCATGTGTGATTTAAAGAACCAGCCCTTCTGCATCCTTCACTTGCTTCCAAAATATTTTGTGTGCATATATAGATAAGTCACACTCCAATAATGCTAAGAACACCATATGTTACGAATGCTTAAACATTATTTTTATAGACTGCTTCCTTTTGCCTTGCTATACTTTCTAATGCTTTAAGAAATTCCAGAGAGATTCCTCCTTGACAGATTTTACAATTTGTTGTATTATGTGGGAAGGCATGAGAGGCATACTTTTTGTAGTTGTCTGTGATCGAGCTAGCATGTGTTTGTTTTATATAAAACACCTTTCTCAAAAGTTATATCAAAAATCTAGCACCATCATCCTGGGGGAATATCAAAATGGCCTGGGGAAGTTTTTCAATATGCATATACCAGAAACATTTCATACTCTTCAGGGTTTAGACTGAATACATGTAGCACTAGGTCATGGTGAGAGCAAGGATGCTATTTACGGACTTGCTGGCTGTGTGCCCTTGGGCAAGAGGTCTCTCCATCTAGAAAAGTGGTACTCCACCAGTGTGTACCTTAGAGGGTTATTGTTGTATGGATTAGATAAATTAATACACGTGATTCAAGTAGAACAGTGCCTGTCAATGTAATACCTAATAAATGTAGATACCATATGAATATTGAAAATATTCTAAGTGATCCCTATACACCATCTACAAAAAACAAAAAAAAAAAAACAAAAAATAGCACCAAAGTGCTACAGAGTAAAGTAATTTATATAGAATTTTTAAAAAGAACTGCAAGGGGTGATATCAGGAGAGGGAAGAAAAGAGAATGAAACCAAACACTAAGGTCTGGAAGCTGAAAGCTTGCGAGGAAAATGGGGCAAGGAGTTGCGGTCCAGACTGGAGGAGAGAGGAAAGAAGCATGAGGAGGGAGCAAGTCAGCAGCTTCGTTTGGGATCTTCGGAGTTTGAGGTGCAAATGAGGCCACTAGGTTGTGTCTCAAAAATGGCCGTCGGGGGCTTGGCTCCCTCCAGCTTAGGGAAAATCACAGAGGACATGTGACTGAATCCCACGGCAAACCATTTTGAAATGTACCTGAGATTGATTAACAACACATCACCAATAAATAAGGCTGTGTCATCAAATCACTGTGCATCTTTTTGAATCTTTATGAGGCAGCCCCTCCGAGAGAATTCAATGACCATCAGTGCAGCATAGAAATAAAACAGCCTGTCAGAGACCTGGAGAACAGCTATTTTCTTCTCCATCAGGTGTCATTACTGATAAAGCTGTGTTTCATCGGAATGAGGCACATAGCTATAGAGTATCATAGAAGGTACAGAGTGGCGGTGTATAGGTGCCCAGTGTCACAAAGATCGGAAATGATAGAGATGAAAATAGCAAGAGCCAACCTTATTTAATGTGTACTGTGTGTGGGACACAGTTATAAGCGCTTACCTAAATGATTTACTATCATTCTCCTTTTACAGAAAAGACAATCTAGGCTCAGAGAGGTTAGGTAACCTGCTCATGGTCACACAGCTAGGAAGTGATAGAACCTGGATGCAAACACTCTGGCTCCTAAGATCCCCTCCCTTAACCATGATGTACCTACTGCTCAGAGCCCAGGGTTTTTCACTCTGGGCTCAATCTCAAGAACAAGGAGATGTTTTCCTGGAATGAGCTTTTTGATACCAGTTCCATTATTATTCATGAAGCCTTTTAGTCCTCCATCCAGGGTTGTAGACCTCTAGCCATGAACTGCCTTTGCTTCTTTCCTCTGTTCCAATGTATCTGACAGCCAGTGTCAGAGCTGGACCATTCATCGATTCTGATAAGATCCCCGGGCCAGTAAGTGTTCTCTGACTGGCCGCTTGATGCCCGCCATTCATCAGCTGGATAAATAGGACCTTGCCCAGCCTCTCATTCTTCCCAAGGTTCTCACACCTTGGGTTCTGGGGGCAGATAAGGCCTGGTCTGTTGTTCACCAGAGGAGCAGCAGCACCACACAACGCTCTGCAGGCAGCTGCCTCGGACTGTGCCTCCTCCTGTGAGTCTGTTTATGCCAAGCTCACGTTCCTAAGTCTCGTCCTCAAGCATCCCTCAGAAGGCACTCAGAAGCCCTGCGCAGATTCCCGTGTGAAGTGAGCCGCTGCTCCCGCAGGAACTGGAGGAGGAAGAGGTTGGAGCAGCACGGGGGGGCATGACGAAGAGAAGGTGATGGAGGTGGAAGGAGGCTGCAGGGATAATACTTGATCAGCCTTAAAGAATAAGTGGGATTTAACCAAGCGAAGCAACAGGAGATGACATTCCAGCACGGGGAAATAGCGTTAGGAGACCCAGGAGCAAGAGAAGAGAATTTTCTGAGAGGAAAACAGCCTCTGGTGTGATGGAAAATGGTTCGGGAAAGTGACAGGACTACATGATGCCTGGCCTGGGCTCACCTGTGAGGACCTCATGAGCTCTACCCCGCAGTTTGGAATATGGGCTGGAGGCCAAAGGAAAGAGGAGAGGGCCGTAAACAGTGCTAGAGGAGTTCCTGCTGTGGCGCAGCAGGATCAGGGGTGTCTCTGGAGTACGGGGACCCATGTTTGATCCCTGGCCCAGCACAGTGAGTTACGGATCCAGTGTTGCCTCAGCTGCGGCAGAGGTGGTAACTTCGGCTCAGATCCGATCCCTGGCCCGGGAACTCCATATGCTGCAGGGTGGCCAAAAAAGAAAAAAAGAAACAACAACAACAAAAACAGAGCTAGAAAATAACTGTGGTACTGGCTGAGGATGAAATGGAAACCAAGCATCAATTAAGACTATATATCCTTGGGGGAAAAAATGTAATTGTAATGTCTACATGTAAGGATAACCTGACCCCCTTGCTGTACAGTGGGAAAATAAAAAAAAAAAAAAGACTGTATATCCAGATTAAAATAATAATAATTATTATTATTAAAAGAATCTGAACCAGGACTGTGATTTAGGATTTTCCAAATAGTGTCAATCCCTGAGCTGAGACTCAAGATCATTGATGGAAAGGTGTTATATTTCTCAAGTATGTTGGGACAACGCAGATTGAAAACTGCTGTGGCAGCTTTGGCATATCTCCCCCGTAGTCCAGAAGGATATCTGTCGCTTAGAAAAGAGATGGAAGCAGGGGGTGGGCTAGAAGCTATTATGAAAGGAAACCTTTGAAACATTTGATAATTGATTGAATGGGAAGAGGAAGAACTGAGCTGGGAAAAGAGCTAAATTAAGTGGTGGAATGAACCACTGCCCTGAGCTCCAGGGCACTTCGGTTGTGTTGGAAGCAGGAAGAGTGGCAGCACATGGGGCACCTGCCTGGTGCCCTGCTCTGTGGTGGCCACATGAGGGACTCTGGACTGGATGACCCCCGTCACTCACAGAGGCCCTCAGAGCCCTGTGGCTGAATGCATTCCCCAAGGGAGCTCAAAGTCACCACCTGGTGACACTAGCCCTAACCCACTGTCTCTGTAGACAAAGAAAAGGTTATAGATTTAAGAGCCCACTTGTTAAGGAGCTCCTGCTGTGGTGCAATGGGATTGGCAGCGCCTTGGGGGCACTGGGTTGTAGGTTGGATCCCGGCCCTGCACACAGCTGCAGCTTAGGTTGAGTCTGAGGCTCAGATCTGATTCCTAGCACAGAAGCTCCATGTGCCATGGGTGGCTGGGGGGCAAGGGGGGTGGAAGAGCCCACTTGTTTTATAAATTAATGTTATGCTGGAGTCTGAGGAAAGCACCAGGAAGCCTGAACTCTGCTGCCCAGGCACAGGGCCTTGGTAGTCTGAGCCTGGCATGGGTGCCACCCTCTTAACATGATTTGTCTCCTTCAGGGCCAACTCTGTGACATGGAATCCACATAAGATGATGGGTGTCCCTCTGCAGTGCTCTGCTCTCCTCGTTAGAGAAGAGGTATGTCTTTCCTGATGCTTGGCCAGGCCAGAGGTGGGGTTGGGTGGAGGAAACGTGTACAGACACAAATGACAGAATCAGGGTGATTTTACCTGCTGGAAGAGTGAGCCACATGCAAAAAGGGGAAGTCTTTTTTTTTTTTTTTTTTTTTTTTTTGGTCTTTTTGCCTTTTCTAGGGCCATACCCGTGGCATATGGAGGTTCCCAGGCTAGGGGTCTAATCGGAGCTATAGCTGCCAGCCACAGCCACAACAATGCCAGATCCGAGCCGTGTCTGCGACCTACACCATAGCTCACGGCAACACCGGATCCTTAACCCACTGAGCAAGGCCAGGGATCGAACCCGCAACCTCATGGTTCCTAATTAGATTTGTTTCCGATGCACCACAATGGGAACTCCCAAAAAGGGGAAAGTCTTAATGAGGATAATGGCCAGGTTCTGCTCTTATGTCCAAATAAAGGAAGGTTATAGTTCTTTTTTTTTTTTTTTTCTATTTAGGAAAAGCATATGGAAGTTCCCAAGCTAGGAGTCAAATCAGAGCCACATTTGCAACCTATACCGCAGCTTAAGGCAAGGCCAGATCCTTAACCCACTGTGTGAGGCCAGGGATCAAACCCGTATCCTCATGGATACTAGTCAGGTTCTTAACCCACTGAGCACAAGGGGAACTCTAGGATGGTTATATTTTGACTAAACAAGACAGGCATATTTCATGCATAGCTAAATTTTTGTACATGTGTAAAAAGCATAGGACGTTACATTGTACTCTGCAGCATCATTTAAAAAAAAATAGGGGACAAAAGAAGTGAGTTTCAGATGAGGGAGGTGGCAGTCCTCCACTGTCCTCAGGTTAAACCACACCTGGTTTGCTTAGGTTGGTCTCAGATTATAGAGTGGACCCCATCAAGCTAGAGCTTGAACAGTGACAAACATTGGCAAACATGGAAGAGAGGTGGTTGAAAGAACTAAAGATATTTAATCTAAAAAAAAAAATTTTAACTTAATGGACTGAGAGGATGGCAGCCTTGACAGTGTAAACGACTCCCAAATGGGAGAGAGTCAGTTGTTGTGTTTGTTTGTTTGTTTGTTTGTTATCATGAGACTTCAGGGAGCTGGGTTGGGGACACTGGCTGGTACGTTTGATGGCAAAATCAGAATTACCATGATCTAAGGTCTGACTTAGGGTCAATAAAAGGAATGCTCTTCTAAAATTTAAACTGCCCAAAAGGCAATGAATGATTTATGTGTGAGTGACGCCTCATCTGGGGGAGGTGACTGAATGGAGATTGGACAACCACTTATCATTAAGAGGATAAAGAGAGGGGAGGGGGTGGGAATAACAGACATACCACTGTATAAAATAGGTGATTAATGAGAACCTATTGCAGAGCACAGGGAAATCTACGCAATAGTTTGTAATAACCTATATGGGTAAAAAGAATGAATATATTTATACGGATGACTGATTCACTTTGCTGAACACCTGAAACTAATACAGCATTGTAAGTCAACTGTACTCAATAAAATTAAATAAATTTTAAAAAGAGGTTAGAGAGATAAAAGGAGAAGGAATAGATGAATAGCTCTAGCATCTCTGCTGAATCCAAGAGTACATGATGCTCTGACAGCATCTCCCTGATAGGGGACCAAGGAATAATGCCATGTGATACGATGATATTTAAGTATTCTGTGATAAGAGAGTCCTTGGTTTTCAAAAAGCTTGGGATGTATTTGATTAAAAAAGTTATAAAATAAGTTTGATTATTTCAGGGCTTATCAGAGCCTTTAATTGCTGCCATGTATTATAAATATCTGAAAAGAAGGCATTTATGTTAGCTTCCTAAGCTTATTTGACCGTTGGAATTTCTTTGACAGCAACTGTTCAGCTCTTCCTGTATTTAAATAGTTTGAGATATGACTCAGAGTCAGGAATATTATCCCCCCTTTATGTGACTTTGTGCAATGAGACTGTTGCTGTCCAACCTCTTAGAGGTCATGTGCTTTGAGTTGCTTTTCTTCAAGACCAATCCAGGGTCCTTCTACTGCTCTATTGCAATTACATTGTATTTACTTTCTATTAGTCTCAAAAAAATAATGAATTCCACTGAACGTGAAATCCAAAGTACAAGACTTAAACCATTTCTGTTGTCTACCTTCTGGGTACACAGTTCAGTCTTTCAGGATCTAGATCAAGTGTTAGTTGCCTTTTAAACTATTGCTTTTGGAATGGATTTACAATGAGATCCTGCTGTGTCGCACTGAGAACTGTGTCTAGATACTTACAACGGAGCACGACGATGGGAGAAAAAAGTACATACACATGTATGTGTAACTGGGTCCCCATGCTGTACAGTGGGGAAAAAAAAAAGTGTGTTGGGGGAAATAACAATAAAAAATAAAATAAAAATTTAGTTGCATTTTGTTTTAGCTTGGATAACTTTTGAAAAGGGTTCTCACTTCTAACTTCAACTAAGTGATCCCACTTGAGTCTCTTCTCTTGTCATGAGTTACAAAAGAAAAAGTCGATGCCAAAGATTCTGTAAAATCACAATTAAACTGTAGATTAGGAAAGCATCAGAGTCTTCCTGTGCTTCGTGACAAATTGAAACGTGGTGAGTTGACTGGTGATGCTGTTTTAGTCAGAGAACATGATTCATTTAGTGAAAGAGTTCAGTCACTTTGTCACCCATTTTCCATAGTAAGTATGTGATGCTCGGGCAAATAAATGGTCATTGATAATGAAACTTTCCACTGTGACTACCTTAAGCAGCTGAGTATAAAAACATAGTACTCAAGCTTTAACCACTCTTCAGAGACCAACATAAAGTCTGAAAGATTCGTCATTCAGGACATCTCAGAGGAGCAATGTCTTTATTCTTTTATATGTTAGCATATAAAATGATAGCAATGAACTGTCTTAAAAACGATGATTTCCTTAAAGAACTCAAACTCTTACTGCTAAAAGAGTACTTCATCTAAATAGGAAAGAAACAGTAGAAAAATCACACTAATAATATTTTACAAAACCAAAAATCTCCAAAATAGTTTGATTACAGCAAAATCAGAACACCAGGATATTCTCTCAAACAATGAACATTATACTCTCAATTTAACTTTAAAAAAAAATAAAACCTCTCTTAAAAGGAAAGTAAAAATATAAATATGCCTGTCGTTAACCTCTGATAACATTTAACCCTAAGCCATTTATCCTGTAGAGCTGACGTAACACAGCAGTCCATACTGTTCCGATATTGGCCTCTTTTTTTTCTCATTTGAGTCTTTCTTTTTCTTCCAGGGTATTCAACACCTCTCTCTTTTTTTTTAAAATAATATCCACCACAATGTAAATCAAATAGAATGCCCAGCAAAGTCAGTGGTGTTTCCTAAGTTTTCTCTTCTCTTCTAGGGGTTGATGCAGAGCTGCAACCAGATGCATGCCTCCTACCTCTTTCAGCAAGATAAACACTATGACCTGTCCTACGACACTGGAGACAAGGCCTTACAGTGCGGACGCCACGTTGATGTTTTTAAACTCTGGCTAATGTGGAGGGCAAAGGTGAGCACGTGGGGGTTGGCTGAAGGTCAACTAAAAGCAGAAACTGTATCTGGTGCCCCTTAGTTTGACATGTTAAAAATTGATTTCCGAAGTGAAATAACTTATCCAAGATTACATTCTTTAATCCTATAGATGGGCAAGAATATAAGAAAAACCCATTATGTGCTTTTTTAAGCCAAATTGCCCTCTAATGCTCACTCATCTAGAAAACCAACCATGCTGCTTTATATGGCAGAACCTCTGGATTCCTAAGAGGTGTTTCATTGTTGTTCTTGTCCTAGCACATGGCTTTTACCCAGTGATTAATGGCTTGGGTAGATTGTATGCAACCTTTTTGTTTGGAGAACAAAAAGAAAAAATTAAAAACCCAGCATGATAGCTTATTTTTGGCATTTCGTGGGTAACCTCTAGTTAGAAAGTATTTTTTTTTTTCAAAATCTCTGTAACTACCTACTGACCTCTCTTTGTAGCTCTGAATTAAACCATAGATGATCACCCCTTTCTCAGAGATGGAACTCTGTGACTAATGGACTTGATTTTAGCTTTCAAAGCTCATATGCATATGGTTAAATGTAAGCAGGCTGGAAAGATCAAAGATTTTATTTTTCATTTTGACCAGATTCCTAACTTAAATGCCACCAATCAGTGACTTCCCACCTCCCACAGGAGGCAATGGCCAGAGCCAGCGGGACTTGCTTGAAAAACCCAACTGCTAGAAAAATCCAGCCATTAAAAGAGGACATGAGGGGAGTTCCCGTCGTGGCGCAGTGGTTAACGAATCCGACTAGGAACCATGAGGTTGCGGGTTCGGTCCCTGGCCTTGCTCAGTGGGTTAACGATCCGGCGTTGCCGTGAGCTGTGGTGTAGGTTGCAGACTTGGCTCAGATCCTGCGTTGCTGTGGATCTGGCATAGGCCGGAGGCTACAGCTCCGATTCGACCCCTAGCATGGGAACCTCCATATGCCGCAGGAGCGGCCCAAGAAATAGCAAAAAAGACAAAAAAAAAAAAAAAAAAAAAAAAAGAGGACATGAGGGACTTTTGACAAAGAAAAGTAGGAAAAGGAGAGATCAGAGAGAAGCTGGCATGCCCTGAGGTCCTGAGTGTTTGGCAAATGGTCTACACATTCAGCATGAAGCTTTCCAAGTAGCCTACGCAGAGGTGACAGGTTCAACCCCATAAGAACAAGCAAATAACTTGGGCAGCTGGAAGAGACCACAGAACAGGTCCTTCCTCGAGTCCGTGTAAAGAGGTATGGACCATGTCCTCAGCACCCTGTCCATAGGCTGTTGTCTATAAAACTGTTCAAAGCAAATGGAATTGTCTTAAATAGTTCAGAGAGGCAGGTGGCTAACAAGAAAAAGAGGAGGGAAACAGTGCAGTCCACAAGGATTTTAGGGAATCTTCTTTAAACCCATCCTGGAAAAAGTTTTCATTTTGTGCATTAAGATGGTCTCGCTTAATGCACAAAAAACTCCTAGATGGTTTCTGGGGATGGCTGGAGTACAGTCTTCAAGCAAGCCCCCTTGATGTATTTCCCCTGGCTGAACTTTCTCTAAATATTACGGAATATCAGGCCTCTACCTGGAGCGAGGCCCAAGGTGAGTCACTGCCCCATAAAGGTGGGTGATGAGTGGGCTCAAATCCCTTGAGCTGGCCAGGGGACCCCTTCCTCTTTTGAAAATTGAGAGCATGACAAGGGCGCCTATATGGTTCCCCCCCCAACCCCACCCAAGATGAAACTCATTCTGTTGGCAATGACACTTTCATTTGGCAAAATTAAATCAGCCAAGAATGAAGATTATTGGTATACTATCAAGTGGTTTTGCATTTCATTGATTGATAGGAATTATAAATGACAAAGGCAAATATCAGCTAGTAAGTTGAGGAAAGCTTGGTCTCTAAATATTGTTCAGCATCCCTCTTTTTGTCTCTTGGTCCTGTGGTGTTTTTATTAAGATGATGATCATTAGCTATATTTACACAAAAATGTTTCTGCCATGGTTCATCAGTTCCTGCTGCTCCTTTTCCATCTGAAGCCTCCTTGCCAGCATGGTGCAGCTGGCTGGTTCTCAGAGAAATAACTCGGAGGACATCAGGTGTGAATTAAACAGCAGGACCAAATAAAGGCAAAGGATCCAGTTTCTAATGGGCAGAAATACAGGCACCAGTAAAGGGGATAAAAAGAGAGACAGAGAAAAATAAAAGATCACAGTAGCTGCATAACTTACGGACACATATTTTTAAAATTCCTCATGCACACCCCAAACCCATCTAAATGGCAGAAACATTCATTTGGCTTTCAACTTTCAACCGTGACAGCGCAGGCAATGTCGTTCTATTTTGCATCTGCAAAGACAATAACAAGGAGGAAGAGGTGGACGTGGCATTAGTCAGTAAACCCTCTTTTATCAGATACACGTGAAGAATACAATGTTCCAGTGAATCCACACTTTCTCCTTAGTAAGATTAACCCCTGAAAAATAGTAATCTAAGTATTAAACCACTATTCTTTCACCTGTGAATAACAAACAAAGCTAATGCACTGAAGACAGCCATCATGTTAAGTCCAATACAAGTGGATTAGAGCAAATGTATGGAAAAAAAAATTGAGCCTCCTGATGTGGAATGCTAGGAAATGTTCTGGACGGTGATGTGATTTGTAAGCTTTTCGCTGGTAAAGATACTGTCTGCCCTCAACTGTCTTCTCACTGGGGAGACTTATTTTGTATGCATTTTATTAGAGAATCCTAGGACTTGATTATTTTTCATCTTGGCAGATTTCTTCAGTGGTTAAAACTCAGTGGTAGACAGGAAAAAAAAAGAAAAAACACCTTAAAAGTTGTCCCCTTTTTTAGGCCTGCAATGATGACATAGTATGTAGCCACTGAATTTTCACTGTAAATCTCTGTGTTTCTATACCATTATGCAAATTGGCAGATTTCTGTATAGTTTCCAGTAATTGGCCTCCATAATTACAATGTAGATAAGAGAGGGACTGGTAAATGGCTGAGGAAAAAACAACAACAGGAGAAAACTATTAAAGGGAAGTGGATATTGACACCCTTTGCTGAGTGACTGGATGTTCCTTTTCTCTCTAAAATATTAATTTATTTTAATAAGTGGATATTGAGCATCTGTTATTGTGCTTGATGTTGACCAGGACAGGGGGCTCCAGTGTTCCAGGCAAGAAAGATAAATGCACCGATAACCATCACAAAAGACAGGTTACACCTGGTTATCGAAGAAACACAGACACACCTTGAAGAGCTAAAGAGTGGAGGATTCATTCCTAATTTGAGAGCCAAGAGTGGTTTTCAAGAGGTGACCTTGGAGATGGTCTTGAACAGGATAGGTGGAATAAGCAGGATTTCGACCAGCAGAGCTGGAAAGAGGACGCCACAGGAAGAAGGTCCAACAGAGGTTAAAGCATGCATTCAGAGCTAGCAGAGAGTCTAAGGTGACTGAAGGAAAATTAGGACGCTACCATCCAGATGAAAAGTAAAAGGGCCTGAGTAGGGTGGAAGCAAGAAACATGGAGAGACTAGCAAGGGATATGGTCATTATTTCAGATGCAGCATCTCTAGGGGCGAGAGCATTTGGAGAGGGTTTTAAGAAGCAGAGAGGAATCACAAGAAGCCCGGAGTCAACACAGGTGCAGAGGTAGGATCCTGGGGGGCCAGATGGCTGCAGAAGATAATGCAAGCAGTGCTTGTCTTCCAGAAATTCTGACCTGGGAATCAGGCCCTTAGGATCTATAGTTTTAACACAATTCATCTTGTTCTGATATAGCTGGTTCCTCAGAATATTCTCTATAAAAACTGCCCCGGAGATTAAAAGGTATACTTCATTCATTCATTCACTCATTTATTCATTCAACACATAGACATTGAGCATCTCATATGTGCCTAGCACTGCTGGCATGAGGGATGCAGTAGTGAACAAAAGAAACACAAATCTGTGCCCTGGTGGAGGATACATTTCAACCAGGTCCACCGAAACCAATCCTAGGAGTGTGGGATGAAGGAGAAGATGAAGCTCTCCTGAAGCTCCTTCAGCATAGCCCTGGCACTGGGATCCTGCCTTCCACCTAGAAGTGCCCCTCTGAGCCTTCACCTTCCTTCACAGCAACTCGGATCATGGAGATGTGATGCTCAATATGGTTTTCTATGTGCCTTTGTCTTTCTCACCAGAAGAGCTGTGTAGTGTACAACTTTAACAAGCATTTAATGATTGAATGAATTTTGGAGAATCTCCTAAAAACCCACAAAACCTTGAAAATAAAATACAGATCTTATTCCCATAAATACCCAAAGTGAAAGGGGAACCCAGGCATTTAACGGCACATCACAGTCCCCATGTCACTCCCCTTGTACTTCCTTAGCCTTCAACTGACGGGGCAGTCAGATTGTATCTGAGCATCTGCCAGGTGAAGTCTTAAACTAGCAGAGACTGGTCCATGGTAGTCCCACTCCCTTTGCAAAACAGCCACTCTCATTTCCAGAGCGTTCCGTTTCCCTCACTATGTCTCTGAGTGAGAAATCAGACAGACACCATCATTGCCATGTGGCCAGTGAGGTTAGCCAAGGCCATGTGGCTGCACAGGGTCAGAGTCATACCAGTCCTGCACACATCCTGGATCAGGTCCATGCAAGTGGAAATCCAACTTTAGATGAATCCAGAGGATCCAGTTTGGAGAACAATTACCTTCCCTCCCTCTTACCTAAGGTCCATCCCAGCTGGACCCAAACTGCCAGATCACTCTAATTCAGTCCTAAATCCTTGGCACCCACAGGCTCACGGAGCGCATGGGTGCCTGTCTGAACATTCAGGCATCAGCTGGGCCCGTGGAGTCATCAGGAACCAGCTTCCTTGAACCAGTCAGCTACGGTGACAATCTCCAAAGAAATGAATTTCTCAGCCCCTCAGTTCTCTTTAATGCAGCTTGTTCTTAAACTTGTTTCAGATGTTAAATGTCACTGGCTATGCTGGGTCCCCTTCTACCTGAGATGAGGCGGCTGGCCGTGTGTTATCACCATTACAGCTGCTTCCTCTAGTTTCCAGGATGGATGAATCACTGGCAAGCCTGTTCTAAGAATTTCTAGGATCAGCATTATTAGCTGTTTTTCTAAGCTTTTCCTTGGCACTCCACAAATACCAAAGGAGTTAGGAGTAAAGCCCTCTTGAAAAGTAATTCCCTAATGTGTCCTGTTGTCAGTGAATAGTTCCAGTCCAAGGCTGTTGTGTTGATTTTCATGAGTCTATATCTTGGGCTTCCAAGAGCTGGGAACTAAAAGATCTCTGTGATAATGTTCACCCTGTGCAGACATATGAGTAATTTATCTCTAAAGGAGAGGTCTCATGTCCCCTGCAGAATGACAGCCTAACAGAGCATCTTCCTGCCCCTTAAGATTGATTCATTCGTTTGTCCAGTATTCCTTGAGCACCTTACCTATTTGTTCTATAATGGGGGTACCTCAGTGAACAAAAGTGGAGTCTGGAAATGTTAAATTTATCTGATGGGCAGGGACTAAGCTAGCATCCTGGTTTGGAGGTGGGGGCGGTCTCTGATGATGCTTCTTATCTGCAGGAAAAGCACAGCCGGCCCTCCTGTCATTAGTGACTGCCATAATTACTCCTCTGAGCAGCAGAGGCAAATTTTCCCCTTGAGTAATCAAAATAATTGCCTGGGGAATAGAGGCTCGGGATGCTAGGGAGGGCTATGATGACATGAAAAGGAACAAAAGCACCTGAGGGGAAGAGCAATAAAGGAGGAATAATTGCCAGAAAAGCCTCTAACAACACACTCTTGGGTAAAGAAAGTGCTGGCCTGAGCTAAGACCGAAGGAGCAAAGAGACTACCAGTGTCCAGCCCGCATCTCAGCCCGAGAGCTTGCCCACCTCCCTCAGCCTGCTATGCTTTCTTCTTCTCTCATGTAGGGGACAACTGGGTTTGAAGCACACATTGATAAGTGTTTGGAGCTGGCGGAGTATTTATACAACATCATCAAAAACCGAGAAGGGTATGAAATGGTGTTTGATGGAAAGGTATGGATTTTGATTTCTGCTAAGTTCAGTCAATTGCAGTTCTTATCACTGGTACTTTTTTTTTTTTTTTTTTGATGCTAAGAAGGTATGAGGCAGGTAAGTGGGACCATTACAAAGGAGAAGCGGGGCTCAGGGGTCAGGGTAGCCATTCAGATATGGAGGAAAAAAATCAAACTCACTGAAGTTCCCATGTGGCTCAGCGGGTTATGAACACAGCTAATATCCATAACAATGTGGGTTTGATCCCTGGCCTCGCTCAGTGAGTTAAGGATCCTTCAGTGCTGCAAGCTGTGACGTAATTTACAGATGCAGCTCCAATCCTGTGTTGCTGTGGCTGTGGCATAGGCCAGCAGCTATAGCTCCAATTCACCCACTGGCCTGGAAACTGCCATATACTGCAGGTATGGCCCTAAAAAAGGAAAAAGGAAAAAAAAAAGAAAAAATCAAACTCACAAAAGAATGACTCTGTATAATGTCATGAAAAGTCGATCATTCCAAAGGTGATTGCAGATTTAAAAGTAGGAATTGTATTTGAAGCTGCAGAATAGATTTTAAATGTCCTTGGGATTTTCAAAGTTGCCAGTTTGGGCCGAGTATGAATCTCACTTTCCTCTCGCAGCCTCAGCACACAAACGTCTGCTTCTGGTATGTTCCACCGAGTCTGCGAGTGCTGGACAACAATGAAGAGAGGATGAGCCGCCTTTCCAAGGTAAGGATGCAGGCTCCTCTGATGTGTATCTCAGTGTGTATATGGGGCCTTTTGCAGGCAGATCATTCTTAGGACAGACGTGCATGTCTTTAGGGGAAATCCATCTTTACCTTTGGTCATGAGCCTACTGCCCTGTGGGTTCCTGCAGAGCCAGGACTTACTGAGCTTGTATATTCAGACTTTTTGGGCAGGGGGGGCTGCCCCCAAGACATGCAGAAGTTCCCAGGTCAGGGATTGAACCCATGCAACAGCACCGACCTTGAGCCACTGCAGTGACAATGCCAGATCCTTAACCTGCTAAGCTGCAGGAGAACTACTATCCAGATTTTTTATAACAACTCGACTTGCTTCCGTTTTCTGAGGGCATGTTTATGACAGCTTAAAATAAGCAACTAGGTCAAACCTTCACTGGCATTCATAACTTGGCGAGAATCTGCTGAGGTTGACTAATCTGCCAAGAGAAGCTGGTGCTCAATTACAAGCCCAGAGGAGACTCCAGGCACGAGAAATGGTTGGAAAACAAAGCGGCTGCTGATCCTCTTGAGATGCCAAGGTTAGGGATACCTGTCGGGGTCTGTAGAGCTGTGGTGACCCCCAGGAAAGCAGGGCAGGCGGTGATGATAATAACAGCCATGGTTGGAGTGGACGCTGCGTCCCATGGTTGGAGTGCTCAGCTTTGATCTAGTGTTACATTGCTTCATGCTCAGAGTGGCCCAACTCAGGGAGCACTGTGGTCTCCCCATTTGGCTGATGGGGACACTGAAGCACAGGAGGAGAAAGTTACTTTCCAAAACCCACACTGACAGATTCCAGAGCCTGAAGACTTGAGCTTCAAATTCTGTTGTGGCCAGTAAGACACTTAAAAACTCTTATCCTCTCCTGCTTTCAACACGTATACGAAGGTGAAATTTGGTTTAAGATACACACCATAGAGAATCTTGAAGGGAGGTAAATGCACGGGTCCACCTCCCCCTGTCAGAGGAACAGGAAACTGGGGACGATCATGTGCGTTTGGATCTCAGAGGGTTTGTTGCTTGGTCGATTGGTTGGTTTGGTTAGTTTTTAATTTACCATAAAGGAGGGGACTTCCTCCTGTCTGTGCCCAGAGCAGGGAAGGTCCTTTTACCCCACTGTTGAGGAGCCCAGGCTGGAAACACATAGTAAGATTTTTTTTCTTCCTTTTCTTGGCCGCCTCGAGGCATATGAAGCTTCTGGGCCAAGGATCAGATCCGAGCAAATGCTGGATCCTTCACCCACCATGCTGGACTAGGGACTGAACCTGTGTCCCAGCACTCCCAAAATGCTGCCGATCCCGTTGTGCCACTGTGGGAGCTCCAATAGTTGAGGTCTTTAAATCAAGCCTCCTGATTAGAAAAATGGTTCACAAGCCTGGCTGCACATTAAAATCAACCTGAGGCTTAAAATAAAATACAGGTGACATAGTTCCCATCATGGCTCAATGGTTAACGAACCCGACTAGTATCCATGAGGATGCAGATTCCATCCCTAGCCTCACTCAGTGGGTTAAGGATCTGGCATTGCCATGAGCTGTGGTGTAGGTCGAAGGTGCGGCTCAGATCCAAAGTTGCTCTGGCTGTGTTGTAGGCCGGCAGCTACAGCTCCGATTGGCCCCTTGAGAACCTCCTATGCCATGAGTACAGCCCTAAAAAGATAAATAAACAAGCAGGTGACCAGATCTTACCCCAAGAATGTAATCTGACCAATTTTTCCTGGGCTCAAGAATGGTTCCAAAAGCTCTCCAGGTGATTCTAATGAGGAACCACTGACCTAGAAGAACACATGGAAGAAACTTCTAGAACTAAGATCCACGGTACATGGTTCTGGAGTGGGAGGCATCGAGGTTGTGTGTGAGGCTTTAGTGAAGCTGGTTCATTCCAGCAAATCAAGCCCAGGAGGCAGGAAAGAGTGAGGGTGAGGGCCACATTGCATAAGTTGATAGATGCAGACCTGCTGTCATTTGGGCAGAAAGAATTCATATTTTTTCTGAAAGTTCTATGGCAGTTTCTCCCTGGTGACTATTATCTTAATAATGACTAATTTTGCTTAACAGCTTAGGTAGAAATGAGATGTTTCCATTGTTCTTGGCTTTCATTTCTTTAATGAACCTATGGACCAGACCGGGAATCCAGAGAGGAGTTTGGCTGATTTCATTTATTGAATGGATTCGTTATTGCTGGGCTGAGTGATGGGGCAAGATGGAAATATAGACCAGAGAGGGTTTTCTCATTGTTTTCTGAGCAAAAGTCAATTCTGAGGTTCCCCCATTTAAATACAACTCTCTTCAAACACCTCCTTAGATTTTAATACATCACATAAGCTGTGATGGGAATAGCGATTATTTCTTGAGAATTGCCATTAGAATATTGGTAAACAGTTTTTATACTGTTGGCAATTCAAATTTGAAAGTTTCTGGGGATTGCAAAATGAGTTCTCTTTATTGTTCCCTCTCCTGGGACTCCATTTTCATTACTTGAACAGAGAGAATTCAGCAATTCAGAATTAGAAATGATAAGAGAACACATAAGGAGTTCCCTGGTGGCTCAATGGATTAAGGATCCAGCGTGGTCACTGCTGTGGCTTGAGTTTGATCCCTGGCCTAGGAACTTCTTTATGCTACAGGCACAGCCAAAAAGAAAAGAAAAAAGAAAAAAGAAAACACATATAATATCAAAGTTAACTTTTGTTCATTAGTGTCAATAGTTTTTGATAGTTTCAGAAAAGTTTCTTATTAAATGTGAGGTCCTTAAAATGCAGTGTTTAGGGCCAGTAAAATCTGTACACCACACACACACACACACACACACACACACACACACACACACAAACAAAATCCCCCAGGGAAAAGAGCTGGGGTGGGGGTGGGGGACATATCACCTGCCCTATCCATTATGGTGAATAGCCACAGGTATCTGTTTAAATCTAAATTAATTAAAATTAAATTCAACTTAAAATTCACTTCTCAGTCTCATTAGCCATGTTTTAAGTATTCAACTTGTGAGTTGAGGCTAATGTATCAGAGAGCACAAGCGTAAAACATCTCCATCATTACATAAAGCTCTCTTGGTCAGCACTGATATAGACCCCAAGTGGGAAGAAACTGGGCATCTTCTGAGCCATATGTGATCAATGAGAGAAGTTAAATTCTGGACCTAACAAGGCAGAGGCATTATTCTGTGCCTCTGGCCTGGTATAGAACTTAGTATACAACAGGCACTTAAAAATGTTTGTTGGAGTTCCCATTGTGGCTCAGCTTTTAAAGATAAAGAGAGGATTCTAAAGGCAGCAAGAGAAAAGCAAAGCGTTAGTTACAAGGGAAGCCCCATAAGGCTATCAGCTCATTTCTCTACAGAAACGATACAGGCCAGAAGGGAGTGGCAAGATATATTTAAAGTGCCAAAAGGAAAAAATTTGCAACCTAGAATACCCTATCCAGCAAGAATATCATTTAAAATAGAAGGGGAGGAGTTCCCGTGGCGGCGCAGCGGAAACAAATCCAACTAGGATCCATGAGGTTGTGGGTTTGATCCCTGGCCTCGCTCAGTGGGTTAAGGATCCGGCATTGCAGTGAGCTGTGGTGTAGGCTGGCAGCTGTAGCTCTGATTAGACCCTAAGCCTAGGAACCTCCATATGCCGCAGGTATGGCCCTAAAAGGACAAAAGACAAAAAATAAATAAATAAAATAGAAGGGGAAATAAAGAATTTCTCCTACAAACAAAAGCTAAAAGAGTACAGCAATACTAAACCCATTCTAAAAGAAATACTGAAAAGGCTTCTCTAAATTAAAAAAAAAAAGAAAAAAGAAAGTAAGAACCCAAAATAGTGTTCGTGAGGATACAGTTTCGATCCCTGGCCTCCATCAGTGGGTTAAGGATGCGGCATTGCCACAAGCTGCAGCGTGGTTCACAGATGCAACTTAGATCCGATGTTGCTGTGGCTGTGGCATCGACCTCTGCTGCAGATCCTATTCAACCCCTAGCCTGAGAACTTCCATATGCTGCAGGTGCGGCTCTAAAAAGAAAAAAAGAGAAACAAAACTATTTGTTGAACTAAAGTGCCATTTACACAGTCCAGAATAGGGAATGGAAACACACTTAAGAAACCTGCCACAGATGTTTTCCCAGTGCTCACACAGGCTTGAAGACATGTATCTCGGTAACAAATAGTTACTGCCACAAGGAGCCCAGCTACAGCTCCATAAAGGAGGTGAAGAGGAGAATCTGGTCACTGCATTTTCTGCTCCCAGTCAGGACTGTGAAGGTGCAGGTGGCCCATTGTCACTGAGGCCAAGGGGCATAGAAGGCCTGGGGTCCCTGGGAATGGGACCCCCATTCAAACATGTTAAGACAAAGGCAGGAGGCAGCAAGGAGACTTCCTGGCAGGGGTTCACCAGACAAGAAGGCCAGGCGGGTATATTGATGACCTTTTGTGCTTCTGGGTTTTTTTTCCTTCATCATCTTCTCATATTTTAACTTTTTATAATATTTGATCACGATCTGCATCTCTTCTATCAACTTTTATAGTCCTATACTGACTGATGGCCTTTCCAAAGGTCAACCGTGGATTTAAAAGTATGTTGGTCTTTTTGTAAACTATTACATTTAGAATGGATAAGCAATGAGGTCCTACTACACAGAACAGGGAACTATATCCAGTCTCTTGGGATAGGCTATGATGGAAGATAATATGAGAAAAAGAATATAAATGACTGGCTCATTATGCTGTACAGCAGAAATTGGCACAGCCCTGTAAATCAACTATACACTAATAAAAAACCAAATTTAATAAAATTAAAAAGTACTTTGGTAAGGAGAGGCAAGATAAGGATAGGAGAGTAAGAGGTACTAACCACTAGGTATAAAATAAATAGGCTATAAGGCTGTATTGTACAGCACAGGGAATATAGCCAATATTTTATAATAACTATAAATGGAGTATATAACCTTTAAAAATTGTGAATCACTCTATTGTACACCTAAACTTATATATTATAAATCAACTATGATAAAAATACAAATAAAAATGAAATAATAAAGTTTATGGGAAGTATTTTATTTTTTACTGAAATATAGTTGATTTACAATGTTGTATTAATTCCTGCTCTATAGCAAAGTGATTCAGTTATATGTATATTATTTTTTCATACTCTTTTCCATTATGGTTTATCATGGAATATTGAACATAGTTCCCTGTGTTATACAATAGGATCTTGCTGTTTATCCATTACATTACTAACTATTATATATAATAGTTTGCATCTGCTAACCCAAATTCCTAGGCAATCCCCCTCCCACCTTCCCACCCTCTTGGCAACCACAAATCTGTTCTCTATGTCTGTGAGTCTCCTTCTGTTTCATAAAAGTTAATTTGTGTCTTATTTTAGATTCCACGTATAAGTGATATCATATGGTATTTGTCTCTTTTTTACTTACTTCACTTGGCATGATAATCTCTAGTTCCATCCAGGTTGCTGCAGATTACCTTACTTTTTTCTTTTATGGCTGAGTAATATTCCACTGTATATATGTACCACATCCTCTTAATCCATCTATCTGTTGATGGACATTTAGGTTATTTCCATGTCTTGGTTATTGTGAGTAGTGCTGCTATGAACATAGGTGTGCATGTATCTTTTCAAATTATGGTTTTCTCCAGATATATGCCCAGGAATGGGATTGCTGGATCATATGGCAGCTCTATTTTCAGTTTTTTGAGGAACTTCCATATTGTTTTCGGTAGTGGCTGTACCAACTTACATTCCTACCAACAGTGTAGGAGGGTTCCCTCTTCACACCCTCTCCAGCATTTGTTCTTTGTAGAATTTCTGACTGCTGTGAGGTGGTACCTCATTTTAGCTTTGATTGCATTTCTCTAATAATTAATGATGTAGAGCATCTTTTCATGTGCCTGTTGGCCATCTGAATGTCTTCTTTGAAGGAATTTCTATTTAGTTCTTCTGCCCATTTTTCAATTGTGTTGTTTGGTTTTTTGTTGTTGAGATGCATGGCATGTTTATATATTTTGGAAATTAAGCCCTTTCTGGTCACATTGTTTGCAAATATTTTCTATAGGGAGTATTTTTAAAAATACATTGGCAAGAAAATAGACTGGCCTCACATATAAGGTAACTCTTTTAAAGCTATGTTATTAAATGTACTGGGGAATTTTATTGTTGAGACTTTTATGTTTTCAAATATCTTATTTATGATTATTCTACTTTCACTCTTCAAAATTTCTCTCACCTTCCAAGATATAAAAACAAAAAGTTTGTAACACATAGTGAAAAATACATTTCTGTGATATCTTATTTTATGATGCTTTATTCTAATCCCCCTGGAGGAAACAAGTATAGATTCAAATTATGGAAGAGTTCCCTGGTTATTGCTTTCTAAAGAGTTGAAAAAGCTGATGGCACAACAGAGAAAAGGGTATCCTAAAACTCCCCAAAGGACTCTTGTTGATTAAGCCTTTAGTAAATTGCACACAGCCCCTCTTTTCCTAACTTTCTTAATTCAGCAATACCAAGAATGTGACCCCCCCAACAAAAATTCTAGAACAAAATTAAAATACTACATACTCATCAGAATAGTTTTCCTTCTTAACTTGCAGTTAGTGATTATGCAATGAAGATGTTCCATGTTCCTGCCAATTTTAGTCCATCAGCATTTTCTGGAAGCAACCGAAAGTCGTATGTATTTAGTTCTGCCAGCCCAGCTAGCTTTAGGAACTGGAGGGTTTCGATCTTACTTTATGCCAAAATCTGTTTGCAATGATGGCTGGTACCAGAGGTTCATCTTTTAACCTTTGATTTGCATTTATTTGAAAATTTCGAGTTGATCAACCTTCATTAATTCCATTCTTATGTGTTCTTACTTCGGTTGCCATGAAAATGAAATCAGAGATTGATTCACTAAGCATAATCATTGTTTTATCAGTGCTAAAGAGCAAGCACAATTTATGCACAAATAAAAGTAATGAATAGTTATGATTGTTGCTTAACTTCCTGCAGACACATGGATTTGGAATTCCTTTTCAGATTTGGGACTTCCCTTCCCGGAAACACATTGACTTGCCATGCCTTACAGCACAAAGCGATACATTTCATGTTCTTGTGCTAAAAGATTCTAGTGGATTCATCTTCAGAACTTAATTCCAGACTTTAAATATTTAAATTCTTTTTTATATTTATTCCCTGGGATGAGCCTGATACCCTGCATACATCGTTAACCCTTTGGGTGAAAGAGGGTCAACCCCGCAGAAGCGTTCCTCTTTACATTACCTCCTTGTGGCATAAGGAAGGAGCAGGAAAAGATGGAAAAACTTGTTAATCTAGAATCAGAAAATCTCGGTGTTGGAATCATCATCTAAAATGGAGTCATTCATTTTAGATGAGAAAATTAGGCTCCGGAGGTGAAATGAACATGAAGGTCAAGTCTGGCTTTGGCTTTGGTAACTAAGAAATAACTGGGCCTGGTGGGAACCATGTCAGTTTTGCACATTGAATACTTTGAGGATTAAAATCTCACTGTAAACCAGTGATTATGGAAGTATTGATGTTCAAAAGTCACATGTTCAAAACACCATTCCATTTGAACCTATCCTTCATTTAAGATGAATCCAGCTGTGATAGAGGCATGGTTCCCATATTAAACTGAGTTGCCGACTGGTAAATCTAACATGAAGTCTAAATCTTTCCTGAAATCTACGTTCCTGGCTACATTTTCCACAATGAACCTAAAAGATCAAATGTTATATTTACAAGCTCCAGTGGTCAAACATGTGGACACATTCTACCTA